>NC_088404.1:42285190-42907065 GCF_034236695.1 Oncorhynchus nerka
ACATGTATGTGTATACATGTATGTGTATACGTGTATGTGTATACGTGTATGTGTATATGTGTATACGTGTATGTGTATACGTGTATGTGTATGTGTATACGTGTATGTGTATACGTGTATGTGTATACGTGTATGTATATACGTGTATGTGTATACGTGTATGTATATACGTGTATGTGTATACATACGTGTATGTATATACGTGTATGTGTATACATACATACGTGTATGTATATACATGTATGTGTATACGTGTATGTGTATACGTGTATGTATATACATGTATGTATATACATGTATGTGTATACGTGTATGTGTATACGTGTATGTGTATACGTGTATGTATATACATGTATGTGTATACGTGTATGTGTATACGTGTATGTATATACATGTATGTGTATACGTGTATGTATATACATGTATGTGTATGTATATACATACATGTGTATGTATATACATGTATGTGTATGTATATACATGTATGTGTATGTACATGTATGTGTATGTATGTACGTGTATGTATGTGTATGTATGTACGTGTATGTATATACATGTATGTACGTGTATGTATATACATGTATGTACGTGTATGTATATACGTGTATGTACGTGTATGTATATACGTGTATGTACGTGTATGTACGTGTATGTATATACGTGTATGTACGTGTATGTATATACGTGTATGTACGTGTATGTATGTACGTGTATGTATATACATGTATGTACGTGTATGTATATACATGTATGTACGTGTATACATGTATGTATGTATGTATATACATGTATGTACGTGTATGTATATACATGTATGTATGTATATGTATGTATATACATGTATGTATATACGTGTATGTATATACATGTATGTATGTATGTATATACATGTATGTATATACGTGTATGTATATACATGTATGTACGTGTATGTATATACATGTATGTATGTATGTATATACATGTATGTATGTATGTGTATGTATATACATGTATGTATGTATGTATATACATGTATGTATGTATGTGTATGTATATACATGTATGTACGTGTATGTATATACATGTATGTACGTGTATGTATATACATGTATGTACGTGTATGTATATACATGTATGTACGTGTATGTATATACATGTATGTACGTGTATGTATATACATGTATGTACGTGTATGTATATACATGTATGTATGTATGTATGTATATACATGTATGTACGTGTATGTATATACATGTATGTACGTGTATGTACGTGTGTGTATGTATATACATGTATGTACGTGTATGTACGTGTATGTATGTACGTGTATGTACGTGTATGTATGTACGTGTATGTATGTACGTGTATGTACGTGTATGTACGTGTATGTATATACATGTATGTACGTGTATGTATATACATGTATGTATGTATATACATGTATGTATGTATATACATGTATGTATGTATATACATGTATGTATGTATATACATGTATGTACGTGTATGTATATACATGTATGTACGTGTATGTATATACATGTATGTACGTGTATGTATATACATGTATGTACGTGTATGTATATACATGTATGTACGTGTATGTATATACATGTATGTACGTGTATGTATATACATGTATGTACGTGTATGTATGTATGTATATACATGTATGTGTATGTATATACGTGTATGTATGTACGTGTATGTATGTACGTGTATGTATATGTATGTACGTGTATGTATATGTATATACGTGTATGTATGTATGTATATACATGTATGTGTATGTATATACGTGTATATGTATGTATATACATGTATGTGTATGTATGTATATACATGTATGCGTATACATGTATGTGTATACATGTATGCATATACATGTATATACATGTATGTGTATACATGTATGTGTATGTATATACGTGTATGTATATACGTGTATGTGTATGTATATATGTGTATGTATATACGTGTATGTATATACGTGTATGTGTATGTATATATGTGTATGTATATACGTGTATGTGTATGTATATATGTGTATGTATATACGTGTATGTATATACGTGTATGTATATACATGTATGTGTATGTATATACATGTATGTGTATGTATATACATGTATGTATGTATGTGTATGTATATACGTGTATACGTGTATGTATATACATGTATGTGTATGTATATACATGTATGTGTATGTATATACGTGTATGTATATACATGTATGTGTATGTATATACGTGTATGTATATACATGTATGTGTATGTATATACGTGTATGTATATACATGTATGTGTATGTATATACGTGTATGTATATACATGTATGTGTATGTGTATACGTGTATGTGTATACGTGTATGTATATACGTGTATGTGTATGTATATACGTGTATGTGTATGTATATACGTGTATGTGTATGTATATACGTGTATGTGTATGTATGTATGTGTATGTATATACGTGTATGTGTATACGTGTATGTGTATACGTGTATGTGTATACGTGTATGTATATACGTGTATGTGTATGTGTATGTATATACGTGTATGTGTATGTATATACGTGTATGTGTTTGTATATACGTGTATGTGTATGTATATACGTGTATGTATGTGTACGTGTATGTGTGTATGTATGTACGTGTGTGTATGTACGTGTATGTGTGTATGTATGTACGTGTATGTATGTACATGTATGTATGTACATGTATGTATATACGTGTATGTATGTGTATGTATGTATGTGTATGTATGTACGTGTATGTATATACATGTATATACATGTATGTACGTGTATGTATGTATGTACATGTATGTATGTACGTGTATGTATGTATATACATGTATGTGTATGTATATATGTATATACGTGTATGTATGTATGTATATACATGTATGTGTATGTATATACATGTATGTGTATACATGTATGTGTAACATGTATGTGTATACATGTATGTGTGTAACATGTATGTGTATACATGTATGTGTAACATGTATGTGTATACATGTATGTGTAACATGTATGTGTATACATGTATGTGTATACATGTATGTGTGTATACATGTATGTGTGTATACATGTATGTGTGTAACATGTATGTGTATACATGTATGTGTGTAACATGTATGTGTATACATGTATGTGTATACATGTATGTGTATACATGTATATACATGTATGTATGTGTATGTATATACGTGTATGTATATACGTGTATGTATATACGTGTATGTGTATGTATATACGTGTATGTATATACGTGTATGTGTATGTATATACGTGTATGTATATACGTGTATGTATGTATGTATATACGTGTATGTATGTGTATGTATATACGTGTATGTATGTGTATGTATATATACGTGTATGTATGTGTATGTATATATACGTGTATGTATGTGTATGTATATATACGTGTATGTGTGTATGTATGTACGTGTATGTGTGTACGTGTATGTATGTACGTGTATGTATGTACGTGTATGTATGTGTATGTATGTACGTGTATGTATATATGTGTATGTATGTGTATGTATGTACGTGTATGTATGTACGTGTATGTATATACATGTATGTACGTGTATGTATATACATGTATGTACGTGTATGTATGTACGTGTATGTATATACATGTACGTGTATGTATATACATGTATGTACGTGTATGTATGTATGTATATACGTGTATGTATGTATGTATATACGTGTATGTATGTATATACGTGTATGTATGTATATACGTGTATGTGTATGTATATACGTGTATGTGTATGTGTATACATGTATGTGTATGTGTATGTATATACATGTATGTGTATACATGTATGTGTAACATGTATGTGTATACATGTATGTGTATACGTGTATGTGTATACGTGTATGTGTATACGTGTATGTGTATACGTGTATGTATATACGTGTATGTGTATGTATATACGTGTATGTATATACATGTATGTGTATGTATATACGTGTATGTATATACATGTATGTGTGTATGTATATACGTGTATGTATATACGTGTATGTATGTGTGTATATACGTGTATGTATGTGTATGTATATACGTGTATGTATGTGTATGTATATACGTGTATGTATGTATGTGTATGTATATACGTGTATGTATATACGTGTGTGTATATACGTGTGTATGTATGTATATGTATGTATGTGTGTATATATATATGTGTATATATATATATGTGTATATGTATGTGGACACCCCTTCAAATGAGTGGATTCGGCTGATGGGTGTATAAAATCGAGCACACAGCCATGCAAACTCTATAGACAAACATCGTCAAGTAGAAGAGCTCAGTGACATTCAACGTGGCACCGTCATAGGATGCCACCTCTCCAACAAGCCAGTTTGTCAAATTTCTGCCCTGCTAGACTTCCCCTGTCAACTAAGTGCTGTTATTGTAAAGTGGAAACATCTAGGAGCAACCACGGCTCAGCTGCGAAGTGGTAGGCCACCCAAGCTCCCAGAACGGGACCGCCGAGTGCTGAAGCGCGTAGCGTGTAAAAAATCGTCTGTCCTTGGTTGCAACACTTACTACTGAATTCCAAACTGCTTCTGGAAGCAACGTCAGCACGAACTGTTTGCCGGGACCTTGGCCAAGCAGCCACACACAAGCCTAAGATCACCATGTGCAATGCCAAGCGTTGGCTGAAGTGGTGTTAAGCTTGCCACCATTGGACACTCGTTCTCTGGACTGGTTAATCTCGCTTCACCATCTGGCAATCCAACGGATGAATCTGGGTTTTGCGGATGCCAGGTGAACGCTGATTGCATAGTGCCAACTGTAAAGTTTGGTGGAGGAGGAATAATGGTCTGCGGCTGTTTTTCAGGGTTAAGGCTAGGACCCTTCGTTCCAGTGAAGGGAAATATTTATGCTACAGCATAGAATGACATTCTAGACGATTCTGTGCTTCCAACTTTGTGGCAACAGTTTAAATTTATAAATTATAAGTTTAGGCATAAGGGAAATAACTTTAAGATCATTAATTTTTAACACAGCCAAAATTGTCTCATAGTTATCTAGTGGAAACCCTGTGTAATGCTATCTCTCATGTTACAGTATCTGACCCTTGACCTCTCCACCCCCTTTAGAAAGTCTTGTATCCCAGAGCCCCCTGCTGGTCACCACTGGAAGGAGGTTCGCCATGACAACACAGTGACCTGGCTGGCCAGCTGGACTGAGAATGTTCAGGGCTCCTGCAAGTATGTCATGCTCAACCCCAGCTCCAAACTCAAGGTATGAGGCATGTTTTTCAAATATTACCCTATGAGCTCCGGAGCCTCCTGATTTTTCTTTCCTTTTCTATCTGATAATTCATTGCACCCAACTGGTATCCCAGATCTAAATAAGTCTTGAATGGGGGGGGGAAAGCAGTGCAACTGGCTTCGATGTCCAGATTTGAATTTGCGGAACATAGGTAGTCAGGGTGGTGCAGTAAGTGCGGACAACAATTGTCTGCAAAGTAACCATTCCCATATACAGTGCCTTAAAGTATTCATACCCCTTTTTGATGTGTTACAGCCTGAATTCAAAATGGATTGACTTAGTTTTACTCACCCATCTACACACAATACCCCATAATGGCAGTGAAAACATGTTTGAAAATTAAATGCTGAAATATTTCATTTAAATAAATATTCACACCCATGGGTCACCATTGACAGCTATAATAACTGTCAATCTTTTTGGGTAAGTCTCAAAGAGCTTTCCACACCTGGATTGTGAAAAATGTGCCCTTTTTTTATTATTATTTTCAAAATTCTTCAAGCTCTGTCAAATTGGTTGTTGATCATTGCTAAACGACCATTTAAGTCTTGCCATAGATTTTCAAGTAGATTTAAGTCAAACTATAATTTGGCCACTCGGGAACATTCACTGTTTTCTTGGTAAGCAACTCGTGTCGATTTGGCCTTGTGTTTCAGGTTATTGTTCTGAAAGGTGAATTAATCTCCCAGTGTCTGGTGGAAAGCAGACTGAACCAGGTTTTCCTCTTAAGATTTTGGCGGTGCTTAGTTCCGTTTCTTTTTTCCTGAAACTCCCCAGTCCTTAACGATTACAAGCATACCCATAACATGACGCAGCCACCACTATGCTTGAATATATGGACAGTGGGACTCCGTAATACGTTTGGGGCATATCAAATACAACACTTTGTATTCAGGACAAAAAGTGAATTGCTTAGCCACATTTTTTTGCTGAATTCATTTAATGCCTTGTTGCAAACAAGATGCATCTTTTGTAGGCTTGGGCAATATTACCGGGGTATTTCAAAATACAGACTGTGATTTTCAATACTGCTTCGCAGGGGCTGCGTGGGGTGCTGCGGCACTGCTTATAAGTTAAGTATAACTACAGTACCAGTCACCTACTCATTCAAGGGTTTTTCTTAATTTTTACTATTTTTAACATTGTAGAATAACAGTGATGACATCAACTATGGAATAACACCACAATCATGTATTTTTTTTCAAAATAGCCACCCTTTGCCTTGATGACAGCTTTGCATACTATTGGCATTCTCTCAATCAGCTTCATGAGGAATGCTTTTCCAACAGTCTTGAAGGAGTTCCCACATATGCTGAGCACTTGTTGGCTGCTTTTCCTTCATTCTGCAGCCCAACTCATTCCAAACCATCTCAATTGGTTTGAGGTCGGGTGATTGTGGAGGCCAGGTTATCTGATGCAGCGTCCACCACTCTCCTTTGTCGAATAGCCCTTACACAGCCTGGAGGTATGTTGGGTCATTGTCCTGTTGAAAATCAAATGATAGTCCAACTAAACGCAAACCAGATGGGATGGTGTATCGCTGCAGAATGCTGTGGTAGCCATGCTGGTTAAGTGTGGCTTGAATTCCAAATAAATCACTCACCGTGTCACCAGCAAACCACCTCCATGCTTCACGGTGGGAACCACATATGAGATTTTCCATTTCGCTACCCTGTTTCTCACAAAGACACAGCGGTTGGAACCAAACATCTCAAATTTTGACTCATCAGACCAAAGGACCGATTTCCACCGGTCTAATGTCCATTGCTCGTGTTTCTTGGCCCAAGCAAGTCTTCTTATTATTGGTGTCCTTTAGTGGAATGTTAGTTAAAAAGACTGTTACCCAGACTAGAGACATTCAAGGGGTGGCAGATGGCCTAGTGGTTAGAGTGTTGGGATCGAATCCCCGAGCTGACCAGGTAAAAATCTGTCGTTCTGCCCTTGAGCAAGGCAGTTAACCCAGTGTTCCCTGGGCGCCGATTATGGCAACCTCTGATTCAGAGGGGTTGGGTTAAATGCGGAAGAGAACTGAATGCATCTCTTTCCCCTCCTTTAAAACATTTAATTAGCGCCCCTTGTGTGCTTTTCCGGTAATACCCTGGTATGGTACAGAAACGGTATGACTATATGAGAATCTGGATACCTCCCAGCCTTAATGTTTTGGAATATTTTTTTCTTTACTGGCTTCATTTTCACTGTGTCATTTAGGTTAGTATTGGGGAGTAACCACAATGTTGATTCATTCCTCAGAGTTTAATGGCTGTGATACGAAAAAAACTATTTTAAAGTCACCAATTGCCTCATGGTGAAATACCTTAGGTTTCCTTCCTCTCCGGCAACTGAGTTAGGAAAGTCGCCTGTATCGTTGTAGTGACTGCATGTGTTGATACACCACCCAAGGTGAAATTAATATCTTCACCATGCTCAAAGGGATATTCATTGCCTGCTTTAAAAATATATAATGTATCCACCAATTGGTGCCTGTCTTTGAGAGGCATTGGAAAACCTCGCTGGTCTGGGGTTGAATCTGTGTTTTGAAATTCATTGCTTAACTGAGGGACCTTACAATTACCTGTATGTGTGGGGTACAGAGATGAGGTAGTCCATATACAAAAATCATGTTAACACTATTTTTGAACACAGTGAGTCCATGCAATTTATGTGACTTGCTAATCAGACTTTTACTCCCGAGCCTATTTAGGCTTGCCATTGACATACTTGACATTTCAGCTTTTCATTTATCAATTTGTAGAAATGTCTAAACATTCCACTTTGACAAATTGTCATCACTGGTCTACACACACACACACACACACACACAATCTCAATTTAATCTATTTAATATTCCGTCTGTAACATAACATGTCGATGTGAATACTTTCTGAAGGTTCTGTAGGTACCTTCAGTACGAGAGGTGTACGTGTTTTGTATGTCTTTGTCTTCGGCGCTACCAAATTCTTTAACTTGTGAGCAGAATGTTCATGGTTGCCATTTAAGAATGAGCCATCTGAATGGAGAACAGGCTACCATTGTGTGTGTGCAGTTGTAAGAATCGAACAGATATTTCAATCAATTTAGTTTATCGGAACCTCTAAGAAAGCACAAGTAATTTTATTGCAATGGCCTACAATGTCTCCAATGCCACAAAGTGGTAGCCTTGTGGCATTTTCATGGGTAAAACATACAGCAAAACATTTATCAGAAACCCAAGGCTAGTTGTTAGTCTTTCCAATTGTCCTGAACAATGTTTTATAAGATATATAGTTGATGACCTTCCATTCATTCAAGCGTGCACAGATTGCCATAGAGTGCATTTGCTTGCTTCGTACAGTTAGGAAAATGACTCTCAATTTGATCTCGAAATTGCTTCAATTATTTACATAGATTATGTTTTGAAAACTGCATGGCCATTATGATTAGGTTCTGCAGCTGTTGAAATGTTTAGTTTCTTTTGTCATAGAGCAGTTGGGTGTATGTTGTACTGTATTTTACCAAGGCATATTGAATAGAGCAAACCTTTTGAGTTTAAGTTGAGGGTGTGATTTGTGCTTTTGAATAGTTGAATAGGCCTAGAAGTCACACTGGGAACTTCTGCAGCTTTGTCTATTGTGAACAATTGTTATGATTTTTAAGGAGAGGTCTGTGGGGAGCACATGTTTAGAAGCCATTTTCTTTTGTGTTGCTTGAGAGGAACATGTCGAGATTCAGTGCAATTTGTCACCTTTGTTGTGTTAAGTGGTGTATATGGATCAGAGGTGTGTGTGTGTGGTGTGCCTGTGATTCAAATCGCCATCTCGCCACCACTGCTTAGTGAGAGAAGTATGCGTTGAGATTTGTTGGGTAAAGCGGGTGCTGCTGCTGAGAGATCAGATGGAGATGAACTGGTCTTTAACCATTATGTTTACAGGACATGTAAACCCACTCTGTATCCAACCTTTCATCTCCACTGTGGTGATGGTCTGCTCTGCTCCATCTCCCTGGAGTCTTTCAGAGATTAACAAAGTTACTCAGAGGCTTAAAATAAACAGTCCCCTCTTCTCCATCACTATCCTACCCATACAACTCCCACAAATCTCTTCCTCTACTGCATTTCTGAAGGATTCCATTTCATGACATTCTGCCAATACACAGAGGGAAATAAACTAGTACTAGGGTCTATGATTCTTCTCTCTCTCACTGTTCACTACCTCTCATTCCCTCACAATCAAATCGGAATGGGATATCAACATGGCTAGTTCCTGAGCTGAGCCTCTTTCCTCTCAGATCACCATCTCCTCTCTTCCCTTCCTCCTTCCACATACCTCCTCCCTCCTCGTATCTCCCAGTTCTTTATTTTGAAGGATAAGTTACTCCACAATTTGTCGCCATGACGTTGCGGTGGTGGCAACAGCGAGATGTCAGTCAGGTTGTGTGGGGCTAGCTAATTAAATAGCCTCTGGCTAGCTCTACACTACTACGCAAACACAATGTCACCCTTTCTGACTGGCTCTCTCCATTAGACATTTAACAGGTTAGACACATGGAAGAATAGGATTACTAGACACATGACTATGAATACATTGTTTTAGCCACAATCTCATGAAATACTAAAAGGGCTATGATTGAGTGTTGGCCCTCGGTTGTAGCAAGTGCAAGGTTTTTGAATGGAATGAGAAGGCACTGCCTGGAGGCTGCACCTTACCATGTAATAAAACCCATGTGGAGAGACCATGTAAAGAAGATGTGACCATAGTGTTCCTAAGGCTCAGTGTTGTGGTTCCCCAGGGTGAGAAGGACTGGGAGAAGTATGAGGTGGCCCGCCGGTTGAAAAGGTGTGTGAATGGGATCCGCCAGCAGTACCAGCAGGACATCAAGTCCAAACAGATGGAGACCCGCCAGAGAGCTGTGGCCCTTTACTTCATAGATAAGGTCTGTCTCTCTGTGACCCTCCTCTGCCATACACAGGTTGATGGGTATTAAACCACAGCCAAAGGAAAATGTAAATACTCCAGTTCTTTAGTCAGTCACCCCATTCTGCCAGACCATATCCCCTGTGTATGCTAACTCTGGTAGTTTCCTCCAGCTGGCCCTGAGAGCGGGTAACGAGAAGGAGGAGGGCGAGACGGCGGACACGGTGGGCTGCTGCTCCCTGAGGGTGGAGCACATCACCCTCCACGACCTGCTGGAGGACAAGGAGTGTGTGGTGGAATTTGACTTCCTGGGTAAAGACTGTATCCGCTACTACAACAAGGTCCCCGTCACCAAGAGGGTAAGGAGCCAGCAGCCTCAGTACTACTAACAAGGTTCCCGTCACCAAGAGGGTAAGGAGCCAGCAGCCTCAGTACTACTAACAAGGTTCCCGTCACCAAGAGGGTAAGGAGCCAGCAGCCTCAGTACTACTAACAAGGTTCCCGTCACCAAGAGGGTAAGGAGCCAGCAGCCTCAGTACTACTAACAAGGGATGTCTGAAATTGCACCCTAAATGTACTACTTTTGGCCAGGCAGTCAGAGTAGGTGCCCTGGTGTGGAGGACTGTAGAGCACCCTGGGGAGAGCTTTTAAATTGAGGAATATGCCAACACTAAAACCCAAAAGACTGCTTTATGTGTTCAAGATAAAGTATTGATGAAAAAATGTATCCCAAAACTTGTCGACTCAAACTTTTAACTGATTTTCCCATCATGCCCTAATATTAAAGTAACCGTCCATAATTTCTATAAAATATGACCTATCATTAAAGCTGGAATCCTTAATGGTGAAACAGCCACATCCGGTGGCGATATTATATCAACAAAGATATTGCAAACAACGAACACTGTTTTTTCCCCCCTCGGACATCAAGACGCATGCGATAGAAGAGCACAATATGTGATGCTATTTCGTATCATTTTTCCCATGGTCAGCTTGGAAGCAAAAACAACGGTGGTGCAGCGACCAGTGGCCCCGTTTCCCGCTACTGCAGATTGCATCTTTAATTACAATATGAGTGAAATAGTTTTCCTTCCAAAGAATGGAAATTAGGTATGTTAAAAAGCAGCTTTTCTGTGTTTCAATGGTGTGGGCATACCCCAAAAACAGAATGGTGTGGGCGTACCCCAAAAACAGAATGGTGTGGGCGTACCCCAAAAACAGAATGGTGTGGGCGTACCCCAAAAACAGAATGGTGTGGGCGTACCCCAAAAACAGAATGGTGTGGGCGTACCCCAAAAACAGAATGGTGTGGGCGTACCCCAAAAACAGAATGGTGTGGGCGTACCCCAAAAACAGAATGGTGTGGGCGTACCCCAAAAACAGAATGGTGTGGGCGTACCCCAAAAACAGAATGGTGTGGGCGTACCCCAAAAACAGAATGGTGTGGGCGTACCCCAAAAACAGAATGGTGTGGGTGTACCCCAAAAACAGAATGGTGTGGGTGTATACCGGTCATAAATGACAAGTAAACAGCTCAGCCAAAGAGCCATCTCGGACAAAAAACACAACGTTACACGAGGAAATGGCAAGCATTTTGGGAAAGGTCTGTTTGAGATACAAGTTTGAGGTGTGTTTAAAAAATATAAAAATCTCAATCCATGCTTTGGCCACATGAATATAGGCCAAGTCCACATTATTTGTGTACGAGTTAACAGAATGAGTTTTTAAAAGGTGAGATTTTAAAAGGATAGTTATGTTACTTTAAATCCATCAAAGCAATTCTGACACCAAAAAAAACAGAATAGAGAAATTATTTTTCAATTTTCGCCTGGTTCCGTTCTGTGTTCTGCCAAGCAGCTGCCTGTCAGGTGGAAATGAGGCTAAACAACATTAGCTGGTGAGTGTCAGGATTCAGCTCCAGTATGATTCAGCCATGATTCCACCTATGCTATCTCCAAGATCGAATAGGAAATGTTGCACCTGACAGACAGTTCTTTTTTTTGGCAGAACGTGTAATTATTCAAATGAGAGTATATTTAAAAGCAACACATCAGGTAAAGTTGATGAGTGTTCTGAATATTTTAGCATGTTTATTCCGAGGGAAGGGGATAGATAGCTGGTTAATTTCAGATTAGATGGAAGGAATTCTCATTCCAGCTCCATGGGAGAGGATGATGAATTGCAATGCAAAGTGTTGGATAGCCAGATCATCACAATCATTCATTATCTGTTTACCAAGCTTCACTTGCCAGCATCTGCATTCTGTGTCCGGTCACTTTGCTTATCATCTCAACAGAATTTAGAATGTTGAACCACCATACTGCTGCATTCTCCTATCAAACATAGCTGTGTCGTAGACATCTGTTCATACATAAACAGCCTGTGATGAGTGCAGATTGTTGCCATGTTTTCAGGTCCATCCTGATGACACCGACACATTGGTTGATCAATCAGCCGTTGTCTCTGTTGCTCCACTCCAGACACTGAGTCTGGAATAAATCTTTCGAAATCCTCACGCGTCCATCCGTTCATCACAGGCTCTTATTTCCCTATTAATTTAGTTCTGGCACAAGAATAAATTGTCATTCAAATCAGTCTGTTTTGAAAAGCAACACATCTGCTACCATTAATTAGTTCCTTGCATATTTTAGCTGGTTTATTTAGAGCAGGAGGAAAACAGGACTTCTTGGAAATGTCAAATATAATTGAGTGGATCATTTTTCCTCTCTCCCCTGTGAGCTGGAAGAATGGGGTAGACAGCCCTGGGCTCTCCTATCATGATCAGTGTGTAGACTAGCTGTGAGCAGCGGTTTCTGGTCTGGAGGTCAGGACCGACAGGGTGGGATGTAAAACCAGTCTCTTTTATCCTTGTTTTGTTTATCCAGGTGTTCAAGAACCTCACGCTCTTCATGAAGAACAAGGAGCCTGGAGACGACCTGTTTGATCGCCTCAGCGTGAGTCGCACAGAACCAGTCTGGCTTGTTTATCTCAACATGTAAAAAAGAGAACATCCCTCACAGCATGTTGCTGTGCTGTAGACGGCTGTAGCCTGACGATATGGTAAAGCCCAGTGAGTGACCATAACAGCCGCAAGTGTGAATTTAGCCTCAGAGAACCCTCTCCATCCCGCTGTGTGTTTGCCTGTAGCCTCTGTCTACTCCCAGCCTCTCCGGTGCCTTAAAGGGAGAGCGGGAAGGCAAAGAGGCCAATATTGGGTGGGTGGATTATATATAAATCCTCTGTCCTTTCACCTCTCCTTTCGGCAGAAGGAAGGCATCGTCGCCAGGCAGTGGAGCAGGTCTTGCCCGGTGGCCAAGGTTATTGCTATGATTGGTGTGAAATGACATGGTTGTGATCTGCTCCTGAGAGGCGGGCGGGGGGCCTCCTTTGTGACCTATGGCATCAGGAAATGGAGGGGCATGTTGGAGGGTGAAATGTTAATCGCTGCTCTGAGCCGAGCTGATTGACACTTTTTAAAAGGCCAGGTGAGCGGGTGGGAGATGATGTAAGCACCAGCCACGGAAGAAATTGGTACAGGCTCTAATAACTGCCTTCCCTCCACCACGTTTAGCTGGGCCAGGCTTGAGACCTGTTTATCCACCTGCTACAGACAGTAAAAGGGTCTGAGTTTGTGTGACTGTCAGTGTGCATGTACAGTAGCCTATATAAAGGAACCGCAGTGGGTAGTACAGTACATGTCTGACTCAACGTTGCTACCGGAGTGAGTGGTCGGTTCAAACTTCTACCTCCCGTGTGGCTGAGTTGGTAGAGCATGTCACTTGCCATGCCACGGTTGTGGGATCCATTCCTACGGGGGACCGGTATTGAAAAACTATGGGGAAAATTAACACAAATGTTTTGCTCATTACTGCAAGTCGCTCTGGATAAGAGTGTCTGTTAAATGACTAAAACGTCAATATTATTCAGGCTGAGCACTAGGAGTGTGTAATATGGAGTTTATATGTTAGCATCCCACCATCAGCAGCTTCTCAAACCCTTGTGATCTACCTGTCCTGCTGTCCATACCTTCTCCACGGCATTCTTGACCCTTTATCTCTGGCAGTCAGAGCAGGTTCAGGGAGAACATAACACAACCAGACAGTAGCTGACCACAAGGCTAGGCTGAGGTATCTCTGCAGTCCAGAGCCATGGTATCAGTGAAGGCCAGATGGATGTGGTCTGATACCGTCTCACCTCATCCATCGCCTCTGTCAAGACTTCTGTCAGGGGTCAATATCACTACACACCTGGATGCTCACAGATAGCAGATCACACCTGTCTGTGTACACACACACACACAAACGCACACACAAATGCAGTGTGAGAACAGGTAAGAGAGAAGCTCCTGCTGTTAGTGTAACACTTAACCACTGTAATGACACCAGCATGTACAGGACAACATTTGACCCCCATATTCACAGCCAGTGGCATTATAGTCTCTGCAAGGGCAGGAAGACAATTAAGGACTAATTAAGAATACAGATGTGTGTGTTTGATGACATCCTGGGTTTTGGGCTCCCCCAGTGGGTGAGGAATGGGTGGAGGGGTATGAAGGTTATTCTATCCAGCAGCCTCCCTGTATGAGGGGAAGGGAGGGATGGGTGTGTCCTGAGTGACCCAGGTCTGTCTGCGGTTTGAGATTTTCATTATACCAGCATCACCCTTACTCCACAACACTGTCGTGCTCCAGGATCTCACTGGGATTGCTTTAGTTAATTCATCGTCTATACACACACCCATGTGACGCCCATGTGATTGTGTGTACTGGGTGTCATTACAGCTGTAGACCTCTGCTCTTAGCCTCCAATGCATATTTTGTTATTTATATATTTTTTGTTTACCAGAAGTGTCTATCAAGAGCAACTTACAGGAGCAATTGGGGTCAAGTGCCTTGCTCAACGCTTTTTTTTCAATGATTCGAACAAGCGACCTTTCGGTTACTGGCCCAACGCTCTTAACCGCTAGGCTACTTGCCACCCTGTTATTGGTGAGGAGAGCCTTACTGTGTGGTGGTGCAGTTAATGGAAATGTAATTCTTGTATTTTAGGCAGATCTAACTATTTAAGTCAGAGGAAAGTAATATGATGGCCTTTTTTAATCTACTCCTTATTCTGAATGATGATAATACAGAGACAGTATTTTTCATTTTCTTCCTTTTTTGTTAAAGGTCCAATGCCGATTTTAAAAAATAAAAAAATCGATATCAAATAATTTCAGGGTAACAATTCAGTACCTTTTATGTGATTGTTTTCAATTAAAATGGTCAAAAAGAAACATCTTAGAAAATAGCAATCTTTCAAGCAAGAATTGGACAGGGACTGTCGGAGTGGAAAACTGAAAACTAGCGGTTATTGGCAGAGGTTTGGAACCCTCTTTCTTATTGGTCTATTAACTCATTAAACGCCATACCACTGAAATTTCAGCCTGTCTATTCATAGTTGTGACACTAAAAGGGCATTATCATAAATTTCACAATTTCATGGTATTATTCCAACCTCTGTGAGAGAAAATATATAAAACAGGCCAATTGTGTTTTTGACTACTCTGGGCCTTTTATGAAAGACTGAGTTCAAACATCAGGACTATACTGCCATCTAGTGTTTCTGGACATACTTTTTCACACCTGTCTCGATCCAATCCTCGATTCTTGCGTATGTGTGTCTCCTCCCTCCAGACGTGCTTGTTGAATAAGCACCTGTCATCCCTGCTGCCTGGTCTGACTGCTAAGGTATTCAGGACTTTCAACGCCTCCATCACCCTGCAGGAGCAGCTCCAACAGCTGTCCAACAGTACGTCCCCCAAACACCACACATACATTTACATGCCATCCTTACAGGTGCACCTGTTTTATTTATTTATTTTTATAGCATTTGTTTACCAGACAGACATGTCCATCAACCTGTTCAAATGTCTGTGAATGCAATGGTTGTGTTTAGAACTCCTGCAAGACCCCGCTATGGAGCTGCATCTCATGCCCTGCCTGTTAATTTCAGCAGTGATTCATTCCTTTAGAACACTGTTGTATCTCAGTCCCAGCAGGTTCTGTGTTCACTCAGTGTTAGTGTCCCTGCGAGCAGTATGTTGGCTGAGATTCTCTCAGCGTGCTTAGTTATTACATTGTTAGTCCCTATGTTTTGCTGGGGCCCAGTATCCCCCTCCCTCCCCTCTTTCCCCTCTCATGGTGGGATGTTTCTCTCTGGATGGCTACTGAGATTAAATCTGTTCAGTGTGGGTAGCAACCTCCTAATTAAATTAGACATGTGCATGCGTTCAAAGGCAAGCAGGTGCAAGTGAGAAAGATCTGTGTTGGGGAAGAGTACATTGGCCAGGGGGAGGGTCTCTGGAGGTACAGAAAGGAAATGGAGTGCTCCCTGGTGGTCTGGTAATCAAACATTTGCTCACCCCCTCTGTACATTAAAAGTTTGATAGACCAACCATGGACAAGAGGGCTTCCTGCCTCCTGCTCTGTATATATTGCTTGAATTAATTATACCATCCACTTGTAATGACCAGTGAGCTTATGTATTTCCAATGAGCTACGGTATTAACTCCACTCACCACCAACATTCATAGTCCTTTGTTCCCCTGTTGCTACACAGTGACCGACAACCCGGCAGAGAAGCTGCTCTCCTACAACAGGGCCAACCGAGCTGTTGCAGTTCTGTGTAACCACCAGCGGGTGCCGCCAAAGACCTTTGATCAGTCTATGGCCAACCTCCAGTCCAAGGTGAGGGGGATCAACAGATACTTGATACATAGATAAACCAAGGGGTGATATGGTGATGTTGTCGTATCCTATTTTAGCTCAATGTTTACTTCAGTCTGCCCTCTCTCTTCATACACCACTTCCAGATTGATGGCAGGAGGGAGCAGTTGGCCCTGGCCAAGAGTGAGCTGAAGCTGGCCAAGAAGGAGGTCAAAGCTCATAGTTCAGACGGCAAGCTGCAGGCGTGAGTTGTCCTTACTGGCAGCAAACAGACAGGGAATATTATTGCTCAACAGGGCAGACAATATTCAGACTGAACTCCTGTGTGTGTTCAGGGTGGTGGAGCGTAAGAAGAAGGCTGTGCAGCGCTGTGAGGAGCAGCTTATGAAGATGGAGGTTCAGGCCACAAACCGAGAGGAGAACAAGCAGATCGCACTGGGCACCTCCAAACTCAACTACCTGGACCCACGCATTAGCGTGGCCTGGTGAGGGTGCACACACACACACACAGGTCTGAAATATGACACTGTATGTGCATATGACACCTAAATGATGTATTCACATGAATTTGCTACATACATTATTATCCAGTTATTAATGTTGTGCATTATTTTCTTATACGTTTTGCCCTCACCATAGGTGTAAGAACATGGAGGTGCCCCTGGACAAAATTTATAATAAATCTCAGAGGGATAAGTTTGCCTGGGCTGTTGACATGACCGGGGCAGATTTTATATTCTAAGTCAGCCTCTACCCTTTAGTTCTACCTAAATGTAAAGACTAGGAGGCAGGTTTTATATTCTAAGTCAGCCTCTACCCTTTAGTTCTACCTAAATGTAAAGACTAGGAGGCAGGTTTTATATTCTAAGTCAGTCTCTACCCTTTAGTTCTACCTAAATGTAAAGACTAGGAGGCAGGTTTTATATTCTAAGTCAGCCTCTACCCTTTAGTTCTACCTAAATGTAAAGACTAGGGGGCAGATTTTATATTCTAAGTCAGCCTCTACCCTTTAGTTCTACCTAAATGTAAAGACTAGGAGGCAGGTTTTATCCTCTGGTTTTAACTGCCCATGTGTTGAACTACAGAATCCTTGAGTTTTTCACTCCACTTCACAGCAAGTCTTTTCCAAGTTTAATTGTTGTATTGCTGTTGGCACTTTTTTTTTAAAGTTGACTATTGTTAATGGTAAACCAAGATGATCTTATATGGATAACATTTCCTTTTATAAACATTTAATAAAGTTTCTTAAGAAAAGAATGGCAAAGCCTCTTCTGCGTTTTTTGCATGTCATCTCCTCTGCCTTTAGCATGTCTCACCGAAGATCATCATGAATGGATGATATCACCAGTCATAGAGCTGGCCATGTGGATGGAGTGATGTCAGGTGTGACTTGGTGTGCAATGTAAAGAGTCAGGAATTGAAAGTGTAAGGGTCTGATTGTTGTTTAGTCAAGATGACCTCTAGTGCAGGGATCAGCAACTATACTGAACAAAAAATATAAATGCAACAATTTCAAAGATTTTACTGAGTTACAGTTCATATAAGGAAATCAGTAAATTGAAAACTTCATTAGGCCCCAATCTATGGATTTCACATGACGGAATACAGATACCTTTTTTTTTTTTAAATGCCTCATGGAGCACGACACATCTCCTTCAGAAACTGGAACACGCTGTCGTACACGTTGATCCAGAGCATCCCAAACAGGATCTATGGGTGACATTTCTGGTGAGTATGTAGGAACTGGGACATTTTCAGCTTCCAGGAAGTGTGTATAGATCTTTGTGACATGGAGCCATGCATCATCATGCTGAAACATGAGGTGATGGTGACGGATAAATGGCACGACAATAAGCCTCAGGATTTCGTCATGGTATCTCTGCGCATTCAAATTGCCATGGATAAAATGCAATTGTTCGCTGTCCGTAGCGTATTCCTGTTCATACCATAACCCAATTTGAGACATCTGTGGCATTGTGTAGTGACAAAACTGCACATTCTAGAGGCCATTTATTGTCCCCAGCACAAGATGCACCTGTGTAATGAAGATGCTGTTTAATCAGCTTCTTGATATGCCACACCTGTCAGGTGGATGGTTACCTTGGATAAGGAGAAATGCTCACTAACAGGGATGTAACTAAATTTGTGCTCAGAATTTGAGAGAAATAAGCTTTTTGTGCATATGGAAAATTTCTGTGATCTTTTGTTTCAGCTCATGAAACATGGGACCAACACTACATGTGGCTTTTATATTTTTGTTCAGTGTAGATTTAGCCGCGGGCCGTTAAAAAAAAATATATATATATATATATATACACACACTTTATTTATTTATTTCACCTTTATTTAACCAGGTAAGCAAGTTGAGAACAAGTTCTCATTTACAATTGCGACCTGGCCAAGATAAAGCAAAGCAGTTCGACACATACAACGACACAGAGTTACACATGGAGTAAAACAAACATAACAGTCAATAATAGTAAAAAAAAAAAAAAAAAAAAAACAAGTCTATATACAATGTGAGCAAATTAGGTGAGAAGGGAGGTAAAGGCAAAAAAGGCCATGGTGGCAAAGTAAATACAATATAGCAAGTAAAACACTGGAATGGTAGTATTGCAATGGAAGAATGTGCAAAGTAGAAATAAAAATAATGGGGTGCAAAGGAGCAAAATAAATAAATAAATTAAATACAGTTAGGAAAGAGGTAGTTGTTTGGGCTAAATTATAGGTGGGCTATGTACAGGTGCAGTAATCTGTAAGATGCTCTGACAGTTGGTGTTTAAAGCTAGTGAGGGAGATAAGTGTTTCCAATTTAAGAGATTTTTGTAGTTCGTTCCAGTCATTGGCAGCAGAGAACTGGAAGGAGAGGCGGCCAAAGAAAGAATTGGTTTTGGGGGTGACTAGAGAGATATACCTGCTGGAGCGTGTGCTACAGGTGGGAGATGCTATGGTGACCAGCGAGCTGAGATAAGGGGGGACTTTACCTAGCAGGGTCTTGTAGATGACATGGAGCCAGTGGGTTTGGCGACGAGTATGAAGCGAGGGCCAGCCAACGAGAGCGTACAGGTCGCAATGGTGGGTAGTATATGGGGCTTTGGTGACAAAACGGATAGCACTGTGATAGACTACTCAACAAATTGGATGCAGGGTATTGGAGGCTATTTTGTAAATGACATCGCCAAAGTCGAGGATTGGTAGGATGGTCAATTTTACAAGGGTATGTTTGGCAGCATGAGTGAAGGATGCTTTGTTGCGAAATAGGAAGCCAATTCTAGATTTAACTTTGGATTGGAGATGTTTGATATGGGTCTGGAAGGAGAGTTTACAGTCTAACCAGACACCTAAGTATTTGTAGTTGTCCACGTATTCTAAGTCAGAGCCGTCCAGAGTAGTGATGTTGGACAGGCGGGTAGGTGCAGGTAGCGATCGGTTGAAGAGCATGCATTTAGTTTTACTTGTATTTAAGAGCAATTGGAGGCCACGGAAGGAGAGTTGTATGGCATTGAAGCTTGCCTGGAGGGTTGTTAACACAGTGTCCAAAGAAGGGCCGGAAGTATACAGAATGGTGTCGTCTGCGTAGAGGTGGATCAGAGACTCACCAGCAGCAAGAGCAACATCATTGATGTATACAGAGAAGAGAGTCGGTCCAAGAATTGAACCCTGTGGCACCCCCATAGAGACTGCCAGAGGTCCGGACAGCAGACCCTCCGATTTGACACACTGAACTCTATCAGAGAAGTAGTTGGTGAACCAGGCGAGGCAATCATTTGAGAAACCAAGGCTGTCGAGTCTGCCGATAAGGATGTGGTGGTTGACAGAGTCGAAAGCCTTGGCCAGATCAATGAATACGGCTGCACAGTAATGTTTCTTATCGATGGCGGTTAAGATATCGTTTAGGACCTTGAGCGTGGCTGAGGTGCACCCATGACCAGCTCTGAAACCAGATTGCATAGCAGAGAAGGTATGGTGAGATTCGAAATGGTCGGTAATCTGTTTGTTGACTTGGCTTTCAAGACCTTAGAAAGGCATGGTAGGATAGATATAGGTCTGTAGCAGTTTGGGTCAAGAGTGTCCCCCCTTTGAAGAGGGGGATGACCGCAGCTGCTTTCCAATCTTTGGGAATCTCAGATGACACGAAAGAGAGGTTGAACAGGCTAGTAATAGGGGTGGCAACAATTTCGGCAGATAATTTTAGAAAGAAAGGGTCCAGATTGTCTAGCCCGGCTGATTTGTAGGGGTCCAGATTTTTCAGCTCTTTCAGAACTTCAGCTGAATGGATTTGGGAGAAGGAGAAATGGGGAAGGCTTGGGCGAGTTGCTGTTGGGGGTGCAGTGCTGTTGACCGGGGTAGGAGTTGCCAGGTGGAAAGCATGGCCAGCCGTAGAAAAATGCTTATTGAAATTCTCAATTATGGTGGATTTATCAGTGGTGACAGTGTTTCCTATCTTCAGTGTAGTGGGCAGCTGGGAGGAGGTGTTCTTATTCTCCATGGACTTTACAGTGTCCCAGAACTTTTTAGAGTTAGTGTTGCAGGAAGCAAATTTCTGCTTGAAAAAGCTAGCCTTGGCTTTTCTAACTGCCTGTGTATAACGGTTTCTAGCTTCCCTGAACAGCTGCATATCACGGGGCTGTTCGATGCTAATGCAGAACGCCATAGGATGTTTTTGTGTTGGTTAAGGGCAGTCAGGTCTGGGGAGAACCAAGGGCTATATCTGTTCCTGGTTCTAATTTTCTTGAATGGGGCATGTTTATTTAACATTGTTAGGAAGGCATTTTTAAAAATATCCAGGCATCCTCTACTGACGGGATGAGATCAATATCCTTCCAGGACACCCCGGCCAGGTCGATTAGAAAGGCCTGCTCGCTGAAGTGTTTCAGGGAGCGTTTTACAGTGATGAGTGGAGGTCGTTTGACCGCTGACCCATTACGGATGCAGGCAATGAGGCAGTGATCGCTGAGATCTTGGTTGAAGACAGCAGAGGTGTATTTAGAGGGGAAGTTGGTTAGGATGATATCTATGAGGGTGCCCGTGTTTAAGGCTTTGGGGGTACCTGGTAGGTTCATTGATAATTTGTGTGAGATTGAGGGCATCAAGTTTAGATTGTAGGATGGCTGGGGTGTTAAGCATGTTCCAGTTTAGGTCGCCTAGCAGCACGAGCTCTGAAGATAGATGGGGGCAATCAGTTCACATATGGTGTCCAGAGCACAGCTGGGAGCAGAGGGTGGTCTATAGCAGGCGGCAACGGTGAGAGACTTGTTTTTAGAGAGGTGGATTTTTAAAAGTAGAAGTTCAAATTGTTTGGGTACAGACCTGGATAGTAGGACAGAACTCTGCAGGCTATCTTTGCAGTAGATTGCAACACCGCCCCTTTAGCAGTTCTATCTTGTCTGAAAATGTTGTAGTTTGGAATTAAAATTTCTGAATTTTTGGTGGTCTTCCTAAGCCAGGATTCAGACACAGCTAGAACATCCGGGTTGGCAGAGTGTGCTAAAGCAGTGAAAAGAACAAACTTAGGGAGGAGGCTTCTAATGTTAACATGCATGAAACCAAGGCTATTACGGTTACAGAAGTCATCAAAAGAGAGCGCCTGGGGAATAGGAGTGGAGCTAGGCACTGCAGGGCCTGGATTCACCTCTACATCGCCAGAGGAACATAGGAGGAGAAGAATAAGGGTACGGCTAAAAGCAATAAGAATTGGTCGTCTAGAACGTCTGGAACAGAGAGTAAAAGGAGGTTTCTGGGGGCGATAAAATAGCATCAAGGTATAATGTACAGACAAAGGTATGGTAGGATGTGAGTACAGTGGAGGTAAACCTAGGTATTGAGTGATGAAGAGAGAGATATTGTCTCTAGAAACATCATTGAAACCAGGAGATGTCATTGCATGTGTGGGTGGTGGAACTAATAAGTTGGATAAGGTATAGTGAGCAGGACTAGAGGCTCTACAGTGAAATAAGCCAATAAACACTAACCAGAACAGCAATGGACAAGACATATTGACATTAAGGAGAGGCATCCTTAGTCGAGTGATCAAAAGGGTCCAGGGAGTGGAGAGGTTGGTTTGGGGGTCACGGCGATTTAGACAGCTAGCCAGGACATCGGTAGCAAGCTAGCATAGGATGGAGGTCTGTTGTTAGCCACCTCTTGCGTTCCGTCAGTAGATTAGTGGAGTTCCGTGTTGTAGAGGGGATTAGTCCAAATCACACAACAACAAAAAAATAAAAACAATAGATATAGTTATAGAGGCCCAAGAAGAAACATGTTAATAATAAAAATAAATAAATTGTCCGATTGTCTATTCTGAGAGCATCCGGTAAGACAGCTAACGGTTAGCAGGCCGCAGATGGGCATTCAGGTAACGTCGCGACGGAGGAGCCAGCCGGATCTCCTTCGGGTAGATAACGTCGGCAGTCCAGTTGTGAGGGCCCGGAGGGGCTCCGTGTAGGCAGTAAAACGGGTCCGGATAGGTGACTGCAGCCCAGGAGTGATTGACGGAGCTCAGGAGTGGTTGACGGAGCTCGCTAGCTCCGGAGTAATTGATGTTTGCTCCGGAATCGACGAAAGCAGATAGACACACGGATAGCAGCCAGCTAGCTGTGAGATCCGGGAGTGAATGTCCAGAGAGCAGTTGAAATCCAGGGACATGGAGAGAAAAAAATCGGTCCGGTATGTTCCGTTCCGAGCCGCGCTGCGCCGTACAAAACTGGCGATAGATTTTCGAGTTAAAGGATAGCTAATGACCACAAACCGTGGTTAGCTGAATACGAACGAGTTGCCAGTAAAGAAGCTAACTAGCTTCTGATTAGCTTCTGGCTAGCTTCTTGGAGGATTGCAGATTTGATTGCAGATTTGATGTAAATAATACGTATTTATACATATCAATTGGTGAGGCAGGTTGCAGGAGAGTGTATTGAAGATGAGTTGATGGAAAATAAAAATAAATGTATGTGAAAAAAAAGTTGTAAATATATATATATACACGACACGACAAGACGAGGACAAAAGACGTCTGAACTGCTATGCCCCACTGTGTATAAGTATTTTGCCCCACTGTGTGTGTATTTGGTATTCCCACGCACAATATAGAGATGTGATGGTTTATAAATGTAACCAAATATTTTATCTGCAGGTCAATTTGCAGTCTACAAATAACAGTGCAGTCAACAAATGTGATTTTCAGGATTTTATTTTCTTATTTTGTCTGTCATAGTTGAAGTATTCCCTCATCTTTTTAAGTAGGAGAACTTGCACAATTGGTGGCTGAATAAATACTTTTTGCCCCACTGTCTATATTCTTGATTGGCCCCCTGACCATACTTAAAAATTATTTGTAGACTGTTGATGGATAAAATTTTGGTTACATTTATAAACCAAATGTAAAATACCAAATAAAAAAAAGTTTTATCAGCCACCAATTAAAGAAGTTACAGGTCTGTGAGAGCCAGAAATCTTGCTTGTTTGTAGGTGACCAAATACTTATTTTCCACCATAATTTGCAAATAAATTAATAAAAAAATCCTACAAATGTGATTTTCAGGATTTTATTTTCTTATTTTGTCTGTCATAGTTGAAGTATACCTATTATGAATATTACAGGCCTCATCTTTTTAAGTAGGAGAACTTGCACAATTGGTGGCTGAATAAATACTTTTTTGCCCCACTGTCTATATTCTTGAGCGGATGTTCTTGGCCCCCTGACCATACTTAAAAATTATTTGTAGACTGCAAATTGACCTGCAGATAAAATATTTGGTTACATTTATAAACCATCACATCTCTATATTGTGCGTGGGAATACTTTGGAACTCCAATTTCCAGTTGGAGTTGATTTGCTGTTTTTTTTTTGTCTTATTTCCAACAGTAAGATATTTAACTTGGGGGGACAAATTTTGGTCTATGGGGCACCAGTTAGGGAACTCTGCTCTAATGTGACACTATCCTGATGCACACATGAAGGCACATCTCTGAGCCCCATAAGATAGGTTCAGGGCATTCAGGCTGTTTTTTAAAACAAGCAAACAAGAAACTAATATGTTGATTTATTTCCTAAGAATGAGACTGGTTTAAGATTGCTCTATTAAAGTTATTAATACAAACCAAAGTCAGTTGAATTTGGAATGCATTCTACTTGGCACAGAGTGCTGTTTATCACTGGCTTGCCTTCTACTGTATACTTTAATCAACCATTACTCATAGGGCTGAAAAGTTCTGAGGGAAATACACATTTTCAAATAAATCTTCAAGTCACTACATAAGAACTGTTACTTTTATTGCAATAGTCAATATACAAAATAACTTTACACCACGCCAAATCAAAGTAATGAATGGTTACAGTGGAAAAGTGTGCTACTCCTGGAGAAAATCCTTGACATCTTGTTACTTGGCAACCTGTAATTGACACTGTTTTTTTTAGTTGGTTGAGCATACTACTGTATGGGAGAGATGCATTAACTTTTCCAGACGGGAATTAATTTGGTAAAATGACAGCAATTTTTTTGCGGTTCCTAACTGCAATCATCTACCTAATTTGTCTATGAACAGGCCTACTATAGACCTACGAAGCACTTCCCATCAATTCAAGTCAAAGGAAGTTCAGAGATTCTGAATAATTCATTTTGAAATGACTTATAACTAATAAACAGTTGTCCATCAATTACACATTTGATCAACTTAAATTGTAGTGGCATCAAAAGGTAGGCCTAAACTATAATTTAATTTAGGCATGTAAATACTACCCATAAGACATTTTCTAAATGGTAAATATCAATGTTCGCCAGCCAGGATATTTACACAGCTTAAATTATAGATATTTTCTTTCACCTAAAATCTTAATTTTTCCAGGACTACTATTGACTTGGATACAGCGATGTGTGCCAGAAGGTGAGTACTAATGATAATGTATTGCAACATACAGAAATAGAAAACATGTATTAAGATGCTGTCAAATTACCTTCATGACCCTTGCCCTTCTTTCATCTGTGGTTCTTTGACCCCTTCTATCTCCTCCACGCCCGCCTGGGTCATGAGGTCGGCAATGTTCTTCTCCAGGTCATCAATGCGGGTGCTCATCTCATCGAGTGAACATGGTTGAGGAAGACAATGGGCCGGCCCATAATAGGCCTTTGGATAACACCGACCAGTGGGTTGTGCTGGCTGGAATTTCTCTCCATAATAACATGAATGATGACCACCCACAGATATTCCCCAGACTACAACTGGTAAGACATATATCTAATGTATTCCTCCTATGCACTACTATACTATGATATTACCATTTCATTCTGTGCTGTAATGTAAAGTGCTACCAGAAATATTTGACGACTTCAAAAGGGAGTAAAGACAGTTGTTTGGCAATATAATGGGGGTGTGACTATATGACACCCCTATTTATAAATGGGCCTTATGATTTGAAAGATCTAGGCCCATACCAAGTTTCCTAAATATGTGGGGGATGCTGCTGTCCCCTTCCTGATCAGTGCATTTTGCTCATAACTGAACTGACAGTTCTGAGTGAAAGAAGTCTGGAAGGATATTTCTCCCGATGATCTGGTCAGACATGGTCTGGAACTTGTCCTGCATCTGTTGCAGCAGCGTCTGGACCTAACAACATGAGGGCACAGTTTAGAGAGCAGTATCAACATAAAACAGGCTGATGTTATATCTAGTTACCGGTATTCAATGACCAAATGTGACCATTCTTGCATGCAATTTATGAAGATGGTCCAAAAGGCAAATTAGCCTATACTGCAAGGCTGGTTTGGGGTCAATTCAGAATCATTTGGTCGAACTTTATTTAGCATGATTCAAAGCACATACAAATTGGTCGTTTTGTAATCAGTTTGTTTACACTAGCTAGCAAGCTATGCAAAATGATCATGGGAGATGAAGCTACAGCAGTAGGAGCCATTGGTGGTGATGAGCTATTTTGCTGATCGTTGTAGAGTTCGATTCACTACTCCCGAGATGTTTCATACGATCCAATGTATTGGCTACAGGCTATTGAAATCATTGGCTAATGCACATGGACAAATATCCATTCCAGGCCTGGTTGAATGGTGTTAGCAATCTAATTTGGCAATCTAGCCACACTGTCATTGTAATAAACTCACCACATTAGTAAGGTCCTGAACTGACTTTGGATCGGTTTCTGCCATGTTTTTCCTGTGAACGATACTTGTGTTATGAAGTAGTGTACAATGAACTCTAACTAGCTAAAAATAGCTTTGGCTGAAATAAATTCAGGATCCCTTTCCCTACCAGCAGCTCTAGATGCCAAAACACGTTGTCTCGCGAGAACACTGAAGCAGGAAACTGACGGAATGGAGGATTGTGGAACATTGAGGATTTTTTTGGTATGCAGAGCTTCATAACCTGGCCACACTGATTATAATCCCGTGGTTTTCACGTGTGTACACATTAAAACTAGAGGTTGGACTCAGAACACTGTGAACTGCATTGTAATGTGACAATAATAAAGACACCATATTTGAGAAACGAATCATCATTGTGTCATGCAGTGACTCCCATAGATGTTTTCCCATAGCCAATAGTTGCGTTGGTTGAAGTCAAATTGTGAAGACCGTATACTGTATACGGTATATCTAATTTGTCTATGAACAGGTTGGAGCGCATGACTGAGGAGTTGTCTATAAATCTGCGCGTAAATGGAAGAGGTATGTTCAGTGGAACAACGTCTGCAACCGCAGTATATTTGAAGTAAATATAAAGTTTTTTTTCTTCTCACTTTCTATGTTACTGAGTCATTGTTCAGGATATTCGAAGACCATACGCGTAACCGACCATGCAGGTAGGCCAGCTGCCTAAAACCTAAAGGGAAATGTGCACGTTTTCTTAGTGTACACAATGTACATCAATTTCCTCCAAGCGAAACTGTCGATGGCCGTCTATCGGCGCGCACGCTGCAATTATATATGTTTCTATAGTCTTGTATTCTTTGGTAATTTTTTCTTTCGCCGTGTTACCAGTTTATTATCCTGTCAATGTACAGATTACTTACTTGCCCCGGGAATATTATCTCAAGGACCGCTTCTGCCAGGTGTTTAGTCAATCCAAAGGGATTTAAATTGAAATGGGGGAATCCATTGCTGGGAGATGTCTTTATTCCTCAAGACAAAATCATCTGGTTTCTTCACTTGTACAAAAAGTTCAGATTTTGGGTAGTACAGGCACTCGAATGTTTGAATATTTGGAATTTTTCATGCAACTAGGCATATGATAATTAACCTGTACGTTGAGGCATGTTGAAGCCCAACCCCTTCATGCTTTGCTTACATAAGTGTTTTTCCCCAAGTCTTCCAATTACAGGTATCCTAGTATGACAAAGACATTAAATGAAAGCACACCTAAACTCTGTAGCCTAAAAGCACATGGTAAAGAAAACACTGGAACATTTTCTTTTGGGTATTATTGGATAGTCTATCAGTGATTTACTGTAGCTTAATGTTCAACTGAAAAAGTAAGCAACTTGTGAAAAAGTAATTCAACTTGTGAAAAAGTCATTCAACTTGTGACCTTTTGCTCAATTTTAATGACTCGGAGCTCTTACACACTCACGTTTCACATGCTGCTCTATACGAAATGACAAAATGTGTATTTTCCCAGACAGACTTTGAATGTCACCAAAGTATCTATTGCCTGTGAAATGTCACCCACTCTTTCTGTATTCCCAGTTCCCTCTTCCTTTATTGCCTGCCGTCCCCCTACTGAATGTTTCATTGAGAGGAATCCTGGAAGTATGACATGATCTGGCAGAAATCATGTCATACTTAGACACTTAGTAGAGCTGAGTTATGCAGAGTAACGGACGTGTTAATGTAATTAAGTATCTCTGTTTATGCTCTAGATGTCTCGATCAGTCACTCTGTGGGGACATGAGGAGGTAGTATTAAGGCAAATGTGTACATTGCATCAATATGGGCCTTGTGGTCTACATTGCTCAGAACAGTTCAACAGCCATATTTTCTTCAGCACACCCTAAAAAGAGCTCTTTTTACAGAAAGGGTGGTCAATCGAATGTATTTATAAAGCCCTTTTTACATCAGCCGATGTCACAAAGTGCTACACAGGAACCCAGCCTAAAACACCAAACAGCAAGCAATGCAGATGTAGAAGTGACATCTGACTAGGGAAAAAGGTGGACTTTTGTTTTACTCTACCCTCTCAAAAGTCATTTGAGAGATTGGGCCAAAGAGAGGGAAAACTTTAAAACAAAACAAAAATTGTTTATCCAATGTAAATACTGGCAGTTCTGTATGCATTATATTTAAGAGGGCTCCATATTTGGCTTCTGCAAATATTAAGACAACGTGCTGCATTTTATGTAGAGGAGACTAGTAAGAGAGAGCATTATCTATCGAATGCTCTCAATGGAAAAGGCAACTCAAGTGTAGTGGTATGTATAGTAGTAATGTTTACTGTAAAATGGAAGGACAATAGTAACAGCTCATGGACTGTTCTGGAAATATTTGCATTCTCAAAGCATTAAACCCTTTAGCAGCAGTTCTGTGTTCCAGCAAAGAGAGGCAAGGCAGAGCGTGTCAGAGGGTCTGTCTTCAGGGTTATGATATAGCAGTGTTGCTTAGAGGAAAACCTTGGTCTCTTTACAGGTTTGTGACATTAGTAATATGCCAGAGGGCTTTTTGGGATATCCTTCATTCAGATCAGGGTGTGAGAGAATGGGTGTGGGTGGCAAGTTGACTCATGTTTTAAAGGTCCAGTGCAATCAAAAAGGTTATTTTTCGTGTGTTATATACAGTACCTGTCCAAACTGTTGACACATACCTACTCATTACAGGGATTTTCTTTTCTTTTTGCCGCAGAGTGAAGGAAAAGCAGCCAACAAGTGCTCAGCATATGTGGGAACTCCTTCGAGACTGTTGGAAAAGCATTCCTCACGAAGCTGGTTGAGAGAGTGCCAATAGTGTACAATGCTGTCAAGGCAAAGGGTGGCTACTTTGAAGAATACAAAATGTTTTGATTTGAATAACACTTTTGGGGGGTACGACATGAATCCATATGTGTTATTTCATAGTTTTGATGTCTTCACTGTTATTCTACAATGTATAAAATAGTAAAAAATAAAGAAAAGCCCTTGAATGAGTAGGTGTTCTAAAACTTTTGACTGGTAGTGTATGTACAGTTGAAGTCGGAAGTTTACATACACCTTAGACAAATACATTTAAACTCAGTTTTCACAATTCCTGACATTTAATCCTAGTAAAAATCCCTGTTTTAGGTCAATTAGGATCACCACTTTATTTTAAGAATGTGAAATGTCAGAATAATAGTATAGAGAATGATTTATTTCAGCTTTTATTTCTTTCATCACATTCCCAGTGGGCCAGAAGTTTACATACACTCAATTAGTATTTGGTAGCATTGCCTTGAAATTGTTTAACTTGGGTGAAATGTTTCCGGTAGCCTTCCACAAGCTTCCCACAATAAGTTGGGTGAATTTTGGCCCATTCCTCCTGCCAGAGCTGGTGTAACCGAGTCAGGTTTGTAGGCCTCCTTGCTCACGCACGCTTTTTCAGTTTTGCCCCACAAATTTTCTGTAGGATTGAGGTGAGGGCTTTGTGATGGCCACTCCAATACCTTGACTTTGTTGTCCTTAAGCCATTTTGCCACAACTTTGGAAGTATGCTTGTGGTCATTGTCCATTTGGAAGACCCATTTGCGACCAAGCTTTAACTTCCTGACTGATGTCTTGAGATGTTGCTTCAATATATCTATATAATGTTCCTACCTCATGATGCCATCTATTTTGTGAAGGGCACCAGTCCCTCCTGTAGCAAAGCACCCCAACAACATGATGTTGGCAACCCCGTGCTTCACGGTTGGGATGGGGTTCTTCAGCTTGCAAGCCTCCCCCTTTTTCCTGCTAACATAACGATGGTCATTATGGCCAAACAGTTCTATTTTTGTTTCATCAGACCAGATTACATTTCTCCATGAAGTACGATCTTTGTCCCCTTGTTTAGCTGCAAACCGTAGACTGGCTTTTTTATGGCGGTTTTGGAGCAGTGGCTTCTTTGCTGAGCGGCCTTTCGGGTTATGTCGATATAGATAGTTTTGTACCTGTTTCCTCCAGCATCTTCACAAGGTCCTTTGCTGCTGCTCTGGGATTGATTTGCACTTTTCGCGCCAAAGTACGTTCATCTCTAGGAGACGTAACGCATCTCATTCCTGAGGGGTATGACGGCTGCGTGGTCCCATGGTGTTTATACCTACGTACTATTGTTTATACAGATGAACGTGGTACCTTCAGGCGTTTTGGAAATTGCTCCCAAGGATGAACCAGAATTGTGGATATTTACTATTCTTTTTCTAAGGTCTTGACTGATTTCTTTTGATTTTACCATATGATCTCAAGCAAAGAGGCACTGAGTTTGAAGGTAGGCCTTGAAATACATCCACAGGTACACCTACCAATTGACTCAAATTATGTCAAAAAGCCTATCAGAAGCTTCTAAAGCCATGACATTTTCTGGAATTTTCCAAGCTGTTTAAAGGCACAGTCAACTTAGTGTATGTAAACTTCTGAGCCACTGGAATTGTGATACAGTGAAATAATCTGTCTGTAAACAATTGTCTGAAAAATTACTTGTCATGCACAAAGTAGATGTCCTAACCGACTTGCCATAACTATAGTTTGTTAACAAGAAATTTGTGGAGTGGTTGAAAAACGAGTTTTAATGACTCCAACCTAAGTGGATGTAAACTTCCGACTTCAACTGTATGTATGTATATTTCTACACTTAGGTTGGAATAATACTGTGAAATAGCGGAGGTGCATAATGATGGCAACCCCCATCCACTTACCATAAATACCTTGTTTTGCCGTATTGTAAATTGCTCTCCGTTACTCTTTATTTTTTATATGATTATTAGCAGAGTGTACATGATTTACAGTTTATCTTCCAGATCCTGTCAATTTTAAAAAACAAAGTAGATTGTGCTGATGTATTGGCACATTGAACCATATCACGCTCCTTAGTTGAAAAACTTAGTGGATAGTGCTAGAACAATGACATCATGTCTGAATTCTACCATATTTATGCACGTTCGCCCTCGTGAAAATGATAATGCCTCTTTAGTGTAAGAGCTGTTTGAAAAGGCTGTCTGAAATTTCAGCCTGTTTTGTGGGGCTGGAGTTTTGGCCTGCTTGGTGAAATCACCAGGCAGTAAATGAGTTAATAGACCAATAAGAAAGAGTTTCTAACTTCTCTGCCAATAACGGCTAGTTTTCAGTTTCCCCCTCCCCACTCAGACCGACACAGACAGTCTTAGCAAAATACTTGTCTCTTTGCTAAGAGCTATTGTTGTCATTTTTGACCATTTTAATTGATAATCACAGTAAGGTTGTTAGCCAGAAATCATTTGATATGGAGGTGCATTGGCATTGTTGTTGAGTCTTGACTGAGTGGGAGATGGTGCATGCAGTTTGTTGGTAACTCATCTTTTAAGGGTACAAGAGGGTGAAGGTAAAGTTCTCTAACAACACATGTTATTTATTTCTAAGCTTGGTCATCAGGAGTATCTGTTTGTCCACTCCACAGGGCTGGGTGTGACTGAGGCCAGGCTGCCGTCTGTGAGGCCCTAGCTAGAGATGGACATTGAGGTGGGCATCCAGGAGGAGGACATGGAGGGCTCGTGGACCTTGCTGTCGTGGCTGGCCTCCTGTGTGATGGTGTTTGGAGGGGCCCTGCCTTACGTGCCTCAGTACCAGGAGATCCAGAGGAGCAGCAACACTGAGGGATTCTCCACCCGTGTTTGCCTGCTGCTGCTCATGGCCAACATCCTACGCATCTTCTTCTGGTGAGGCCAGGGGAGAGAAGGGTCACTGGGACTGGTTTCAAAGTGAACAGAATAAACTATTGAATGCTCACTCACATGTTGAAACAAATGACTTGGGAGCATACAGCAGTTTGCAGGTTGTCGTCTTTACATTAAACATATGGATAGAAAAGAACTAAGTGGTTAGAGGAAGTGAGCATTGTCTGTACAGACACTGAATTTTGATTAGTTACCGTAATGTCTACCTACAGGATAGGGAAGCAGTTTGAACTGACTCTGCTCCTCCAGAGTGTGGTGATGATCATCACCATGCTAGCTATGCTCCACCTTTGCTGCAACATCCAGCAAGCCAATCGGATCAGCACCAACCAGCACCACTTCACAGGTAACCAAACCATAACCACATCAGGCAAATATCCCTACTTCACTTGTAGGTTACTGTAAAAACACATGTATTACACATTTATTAAGTCCCAACCATTAAGTCCACACACTCTTTAATATCACCTGAGAGGCAATAGAAATGGCTAAATATGCTGCATGTACAGTACTTGCCAATTACAGCTCATCACATTTGACAAATGATCACTCATCACATGCAATACATATAAGCCTATGTAGTGGAGCTCTGTTTCAACACTGAGCTCTTGCCAAAAGGGGGGGCCATAGGAGAAGGTATAATCACTTGGGCCTCTGGAATATCTTTCTTGTTCTATTTCTCGCTTGCTCTCTTTCTCTCACACTCTCTCAGTCTTACGCCATTTCTTGTTTGGATGTTATAGATGTTTATGTTTACGCCTGGGGTCCTTTTGAATTAAGTGATTTTATTATTATTATTATTATTTTTTTTTTATATTATTAGGAGGATTAGTGTGAGAAAAGGGGAAATGTTGGATGGATATATGCATATGGCTGTCACGTAAAAGAGAACAGCGGCTGGGGTCAGCGGAGCAGCGGCTGCTCCTCGACTCTCGATTGAGAGTCTGAGGAGCAGAGTTCCGAAAGAGATTTCTACTTTTCAATTCACGTTACATCCTTTCCTTACATTTCACGGTGGCAGGGTTTTTACAACTAATGCCGGTTTGCCTGAGGCTGATGCCGTGCAGGTGTTTGTACCCATGCATACACACACACACTCTCATTCAAATAAACATATACAAGAACACACAGTAGTGCCAGACCTGCACACAAACATATAAAGTAGGCATTCAAATCAAATCAAATCAAATTTATTTATATAGCCCTTCGTACATCAGCTGATATCTCAAAGTGCTGCACAGAAACCCAGCCTAAAACCCCAAACAGCAAACAATGCAGGTGTAAAAGCACGGTGGCTAGGAAAAACTCCCTAGAAAGGCCAAAACCTAGGAAGAAACCTAGAGAGGAACCAGGCTATGTGGGGTGGCCAGTCCTCTTCTGGCTGTGCCGGGTAGAGATTATAACAGAACATGTCCAAGATGTTCAAATGTTCATAAATGACCAGCATGGTCGAATAATAATAAGGCAGAACAGTTGAAACTGGAGCAGCAGCACAGTCAGGTGGACTGGGGACAGCAAGGAGTCATCATGTCAGGTAGTCCTGGGGCACGGTCCAAGGGCTCAGGTCCTCCGAGAGAGAGAAAGAAAGAGAGAATTAGAGAGAGCATATGTGGGGTGGCCAGTCCTCTTCTGGCTGTGCCGGGTGGAGATTATAACAGAACGTGGCCAAGATGTTCAAATGTTCATAAATGACCAGCATGGTTGAATAATAGTAAGGCAGAACAGTTGAAACTGGAGCAGCAGCATGGCCAGGTGGACTGGGGACAGCAAGGAGTCATCATGTCAGGTAGTCCTGGGACATGGTCCTAGGGCCCAGGCCAGTTGAAACTGGAGCAGCAGCATGGCCAGGTGGACTGGGGACAGCAAGGAGTCATCATGTCAGGTAGTCCTGGGGCATGGTCCTAGGGCTCAGGTCCTCCGAGAGAGAGAAAGAAAGAGAGAAGGAGAGAATTAGAGAACGCACACTTAGATTCACACAGGACACCGAATAGGACAGGAGAAGTACTCCAGATATAACAAACTGACCCTAGTCCCCCGACACATAAACTAATGCAGCATAAATACTGGAGGCTGAGACAGGAGGGGTCAGGAGACACTGTGGCCCCATCCGAGGACACCCCCGGACAGGGCCAAACAGGAAGGATATAACAGCATTGCTGTTATGATTTCAGTTCTCCTTGATGTCCTTTGTTTTAATTTTTTTAATTTTTTACATTTTTTGCATTGTTTGCAGGTTTTCTTCTGTCTTTTCCTTTTTTCTCTTCAGTTCATTCTCTTGGTTGTTGGTGGGGAATGGAATTAATTGTATTTTTTTTTTTTTTGGGGGGGTTGTGGGAGGGGTCTCGAATGGTTGAGGGAAAGCTATTGGGGAACTGTGGGGGGGGATCTTGGAGGGTTCGGAATTCACAAGATTGTGATCATGAAAAATATATGTCATAGTTGACTTTTTCATCACTATCATGAACACGCACTTTCACACACAAGGTTGGCTCTGTTGCGGAAAGACTGATACATGTTTGATAGTGTCTTGATGCTGTATTGTTTGTCCTTCATGTTCTAATGCTTTAATGTTGCCCCTTGTGTTTTTTGTAATAAATCATTATAAAAAGAAGCAAATAAAAAGCCAAACAAACACGACATTCTTGGTCCGCAACTCAAATTGACCATAACTATCACAATGGCCACTAGCCAGTTAGCACAAACTATTTAACAATCGGACAACTTTTATTCTGAAAAGTACAGTATTACGATATTAAATCATGCAACCAAACCATATTACACCCTTGAATAATGCAACATTCCACAAGCATGTGCAGGCAAATAAAGGGTTTATTTTCTAAATTAGTTGACAATACACCGCTGACTCCTACTCGCTAACAACATGCTTCATGATCAAGTAATGTTAGCATATCGATAATGAATGCTTACCCATCTTATCCACACGACTATAAAAGTAGAGTAACGCTGTCATAGTGTCGTACATATTATTGTAATATAGGCTACACAGCTAGGTAACGTTAGCTAGCGAAACAGAATCATTTCTATATCTTCACATAAACATGCTGGCTGTAGCTGAATGCTGACGTTTAGCTGAACCATAGCTAGATGGTTGCTCTCAACTTTAATGGGGTAGGTAGTTTAAGGTTATCTTAGAAAAAAAACAGGCTTCATTTGATCAATATCATGGAAGTCATATGAGGTCAAAGCAAATTGCGAATTTTAAAATATGAATAATTCCCTGGGAAGTTGATTCATGCCTGGACCTTAGTGTCACAGTGCGGTCTAGCAACAAACAAACAAAACACGGCGACATTTACAGAATGAATCCGGCTGTTACTATTTCAGGTAAAAACTCAAAGCTGTTTCAAAAACATTGCTTTGCTATTATGTGTTGACTCAATGAGACATTTCTGTTTAGAGGGGGGCGGTTGTGTCGTGCGTTACCTCTGAGGTAGCGGTCGAGACGTGACAAGGTCACAAGTTTACATTGCAGTATATGTGTAGCATGTATGTGAAGACCCTTTTAGAGTGACTGGCTGTACTCTAGTAGCCATTGTACTGGGGACCCGGGAGGGCCAGAGTCTGTCCAAGTTCATGCTCAGTCAGCTTTTATGGACTGGATTTATGGGTAATTATGTTTGCACACAGATTTTAATCTCTTTCAGCACAATTACAGAGCCAATCTTAAAGCAGCTTTTTATTAGGCTGCAGACTGAGAACGAAATTAAATCTCGTAATATTCCAATAATTTAAAAGTTATTAGATCCCTAACTTCTTGGCACTAATAATGTACCTTTCATGTTGATTGATTACTGAAGAGAGGTTAAGTTATTCATGGTGAGGTTATTCATGGTGTAGATATCGGTGAGTAAGTATGGGGTGTGTGTACCCATGCGCACGTGTCTGAGATTGTGTTAAACTGTAGATAATCCTTACTGGGGATGTGAGAGAGAGTGTGTCGGAATGAGAGTTTAATTTCCTGGTAGTCTTGTCATGTGTATAGTCTTCTAAGGCAGAGTTCCAGACTGTCTCAATTTGTTGTCCCCTGTTGGGAGCTGGAGAGTCTCACTATTTAGTCCATCCATTCTCATCGTGCTCCCAGGAGCTCAGCTTCCAAACCAATAGAGAATTCTGTTTTGACTGCTCCTAATCACCCTGTCCACAGACACTACAGTAGACTGTCAACGACACAAGAACGCTACTTCCTTCTGCTGAAGGGCAGGCAACGTGTCTGATTTCAGAGGGGATGGAGGGGTGTGATGGTATATACTCAGAATAGCCCTTAACCCCCCCCACCTATCCCCTCCCCTCGCTCCCCATCTGAGACCTGCTAATCACTACTGTACTTTCCTTACCTCATGGACATCCGGCTCTATGGCAGCCAGCACAGCAGCACCTGTCCCCATGTAATCATACCACATACAGTGGTTGCTCCACTAAAAGTTTTGCGATTATGCTGTGGACTTAGAGGTAATTTGTGGTTAAGTACGGCACCACTTCATTGCTCCAGACCAGTGCTAAAGGGGAGTTAGCGCACTGATTATGCTTTTGGGTCCTACTGTGTCTCCAACTGACAATGAATGGGCGACATAAACCTAAATAGAAACGTATAATTGTGCACGACTTCAGTATTACTAAGGTTTTTATTCTTTTATTTTGCTCTTACTGTAGTACTGTAGGCCACTCCCGACCGGCCATGTTGTACAGCACTTGAGTGGCGCAAAGGTCTAAGACACTGCATAGCATTGCAAGCGGTGTTGCTACAGATGCCGGTTCAATACCCATGCTGGCCTCGCCTGGGAGACCCATGATATGACTGTAGGTTTTTGGTTTCTCTCCCTCTAAAAACAGAACTAAATCATTCTAAATAACATACTGGCTTTATTTACAAATTAGTAACAATGTCTCACCCCATGTTTAAGAATGGCCTTTTTCTCAATCATTTTACATTATTTGAAAACCATCATCTCCAAAATATTATTTTTTAAACCAAGCGATTATTATTAATTTAGAATGATATAAAAGCCCCTTGGATATTCTCACAGATATATTATTAACCCTGTTATTAGCAGGACAATACAGTTGAAGTCTGAAGTTTACATATACCTTAGCCAAATACATTTAAACTCAGTTTTCACAATTCCTGACATTGAATCCTAGTAAAAAATCTCTGTCTTAGGTCAGTTGGGATCACCACTTATTTTAAGAATATGAAATGTCAGAATAATAGTATAGAGTGATTTATTTTTATTTCTTTCATCACATTCCCAGTGGTCAGAAGTTTACATACACTCAATTAGTATTAGTTAACATTGCCTTTAAATTGTAGCCTTCAGGTTACAATAAGTTGGGTGAATTTTGGCCCATTCCTCCTGCCAGAGCCAGAGTCAGGTTTGTAGACCTATTCAGAAGTTCCATAGTTATTTAAACTACATTTTAGTTGGAGTTAATAAAATGATGATTAAAATACTCTTTCAAAATGCAGATGTTTATTTAGTTATGGATCATAACGAATAACTGTGAATAAATATCACTGAATTACAGATATTGGAACAAAGTTGTCTAATGAAGGTAAAAAAATTGTTGCTTACTGGAAAATACTCTTTCAAACACACATGGTCACGTTGTACTGCGCCATTGTGGCTATTAGCAGGTAGCTGGACAATAGACTTGCCTAGAAGGAGGGTAGGGGAGGAATTATATCGTGAAATGTATTTCTAAGTTAGGTTGGCTGTATCACAACCGGCTGTGATTGGTTGCAATTTTCAGTTTAATCCATCAGAAAAGACAAAACAAAAAGTATTATTATGTATCACACCTGGCGGTGATTGGGAGTCCCACAGGGCAGCGCACAATTGGCCCAGCATTTCTCTATAAAAATAAATGAATGTTTTGGCCTTTATAAATATTATTTTGTCCATTATTCAAATTACTATCGCTTACTTTCGTTTTTTTTTTTTAAGATATAACCTCCAAAATATAGATGTATATATGTATATTATCAAGTTGATGGCACAGTCATATAGCCAGTCACCTACATAAAGCTGAGTGACTCATTCATGGCTTTGGATTAAAATAAATAAGTACTAACATTATTTCTGATAGTCTTTAAAATAAAGAAATGTTTTGGTTATCCTGACCTGGACACCATGTATAGTATTATAATAGCCCATTGTGGGCTATTAGCAGGACAATATACCTTTACCAACACCTCTGTATTTTGATACTTTGTGGATGGGGACTCCTGAGTGGCGCAGTGCAAAATGCATTGCTACAGATGCAGGTTCAATACCCGTGCCGGCCACCACCGGGAGACCCATGAGGCGGCTTTTGGTTTTAATTTAGAATCCTCCAATCCTCTATGTGTAAATATTAGCGGAGAGTCACGTCATATTTGTCTATATACTGTAGGCCTACCGTAGGCGACATGAGTCTCACTAGTGTTGAGTAATGTGCTGTTAAAAGTGGTGTAGGTCTTATTTAAAGAGCATGTTGAAGTTCGTTTTGCTTGGAATAGAAACACTGTAATATTAAGCAAATAGCAGTCAAAAGTTTGGACACCTACTCATTCCAGGGTTTCTTTATTTTTACTATTTTCTATATTGTAGAATAGTAGTGAAGACATCAACTATGAAATAACACATGGAATCAGTTAAGTACAAATTCTTATAAGGACAGCCTACTCCTTCCGCCCATCGGGGAATTGAACCCTGGTCGCCCGCGTGCCCGCACGACACAGGGATTCTTTAGCTAAATAGCCCAGTATTGTAGGCTACTCCCGACCGTCACCTTGTACAGCGCCATGTTTTCCGTTCCATCCTATTGGAAGGGTTTTTCCGTTTGGAATAGAAACACCATAATGTTAATCAAATGAATTATGCAACATTTCTTAAAATCAGACACGTATTCTATGTTCTTACAAAAAAGGTTTTAAATTCTCTAGTACAGCCACTATTGAAGGCTATCAAATGCCTCTCAAATATGCTCTCTGGTGGTCAAACTAGCACTAACTAGTATTAATGATACCAGTGGTTCACACTTAAATAACGTGCCATAGAATTCTGCAGTACCATTCAAGCTGCGCCTTAGTACTCTGCAACTTTCAAAGGACGAACCACTGAACACACACACACACACACACACACACACACACACACACAACAATAAACCAAAAACACACATGCAGACAAGTACCTGTGTTGAGAGATGCCATTTAGCTTCCTTTAGTGGGGGTTACCTGAGGTCAGTAGGTAGTATATGTGCATAAGATACCCTAAAGGCACTCAACGGTAAAACGAAATATGTCCTAGCAGGTGTTTTCTCAGCACATTATTTGGAATAGCACCTCAAGGACTAGTCCATTAAAGTACCACCAGGAAATAATGAGAGAGTGCTGTATAATGTGTTGTAATGTGGACTGCACTAAGTTCAGTGTTATTGTCTCTGCTCACACTTGAATGACTTTGCTCTGACTTCCACTGACTGCCCAAAGGCCATACATAACAGGTTGCCCTTATGATGCAGGTTTTAGACGTGGACTGAGGAAAAGGGGAAAAGGAAATACAGATGTTATTATAACCCTTATGATGTAGGTTTTAGACGTGGACTGAGGAAAAGGGGAAAAGGAAATACAGATGTGTTATTATAACCCTTATGATGCAGGTTTTAGACGTGGACTGAGGAAAAGGGGAAAAGGAAATACAGATGTGTTATTATAACCCTTATGATGTAGGTTTTAGACGTGGACTGAGGAAAAGGGGAAAAGGAAATACAGATGTGTTATTATAACCCTTATGATGCAGGTTTTAGATGTGGACTGAGGAAAAGGGGAAAAGGAAATACAGATGTTATTATAACCCTTTTAGCAACTTTTAAGTTGCAAAAATGATGAAGATACTGTTTTTTTCATGCTGCCGAGTGCTCCAAAATAATGTTTCAAGAATTACAAACTAATTGAAACTGACTGATAGATGGGGAACTAAATGGAATGAAATGAGCATTTATCCTCAATACATCAAGGTCCCTAAAGAAAGGTTGACTCGCTTTATTGTCGGTGAGAGTCAACATCATGTTGTGACGTGTGTCTGGAGTGGCAGAATGTTTTCTTTTGCAGTTACATTTGCCCTGATTGTTTCTGAAAGACAAAAACAATTATAAATTGTTGTGGACCTGGAAACAGAACGTTTGAATCAATAATGTTTTACGTTTACTTTTTCCCAAACCTAAATATACGGCACAGCCCGTGAATTCTGAAACATTGTCTACTTGGATTACAGTAGGCCTACTTACAGCACTTCCATGCACTTCCATGCAAAAGATCAACCCATGCGCATCTGTCTGTTCACCTGTTAAATTATACTGCATGTTATAAACTGCTCTCATTTTCAGATGCGTAGAGCAAAAATTGGAATTATAATGGCCTGTTTAATAGGTCCAATTAAATGACAGATGCGTATGGGTGTTGTATGGCTACTAAGGGAATATGAACTCACCATGGCCAGAAAAGATGAGGAATTTATTCTGCATTGGTTGTGTTATAAATCGATTTTCACTCCTCTCACTAACAGCAATCTTGTTGCATCTTGTTATTATATTTAGCTACCTGTTTTTTTTGTTTGTTATGAATAATAGTGTCATCATATATTCCCCATTTGCACAAGGCTACTATGCCACTTGTCTTGCAATTCAATACTTCAACCACTAGAAACTGTGCATACATATGGTCTAAAGCACATTCTCGCGTCAAGTTAAGTTTTTATTAATGCCAACTTTTGCGTGACCCTAAGCATGATGGGATGTTAACTGCTTAATTAACTCAGGAACCACACCTATGTTGAAGCACCTGCTTTGAATATATGTTGTATCCTTAATTTTGGCAGTTACCTGTATGTACTAATGAATTAACAGAGCCATCTACTGGTCACAACTGCACCCACCATCCTGTCTGTTCATTGCTCTTTGTCATACACTACCTGTAACTGTAGAAAATGAGGGAATGGACAGCGGCTGTGTTGTTGACTCAGAGGTAGGCTTCCTTGAGCAGTGATGACTGTATACAGTGAGTACTTATGCCAGGTGCCTTAGTGGAGTGGTCTGTTTGTTTTGGATGAGTTTGGCTGTGCTGCTCAGTGTAGTTCGGGTCTACTCTACTGTGGTCTGAACTGGGACCGCCAGTCTGTCTGCCGCTCAGGTGTGACCGCTCTCAGCACAGGCTGAGCGTTTATTACTCCCCTGTATTTACACAGAGGTGTACACTGTGTGTAATTAAAGCCTAGATAAGTCAAATGAAGCTAGTGGGGTGTGTAAGTAGAGTACAGTTGGTGACGTAAGCTGAATATAATCAGTAGCCAACCCTTCAGTTTTGTTGTTCTTCAGTTGGTTTTGCTGAAGTTAACTTAATTGTTATCTTGTGCTTTTGTCCATGGCTCTGACTGTGTGCTTGTTTTAGAATCATCCCCATGGGAATGTTTGCATAAGCTCTGTTTCTGGTTAGGTGTTGGTGATATGCCTGGGCCCTCTTAAACATGGAGAACTCCGAGTGCTCAGTCCTCTTCTGGGAAAGGTCGAGTCAGACTACTGCCAGTGGCTACTCCCACAGGGTCATATGAATTATTAAAAAGGGCAAGAAACACAGCAGATAGCCTACGCAGCAGACTGACTTGTAGTTAGAGTGTAGGAAGTATCTTCGCGTGACCCCGGTGTTTGTACTTTATTTTGTTGATGTTTTTCATCGACCTTTTTGTGGCGCCTTTAATAGTGTCGCACCGTATTGACATTGTGCAGAATTCCAAATCACGGTGCCTCCTGTCACCAATACATATTGACAGTTGCTGCACTGTGGGCCTGTCAGAATGCCGTTGGTTATTTGTGGCCAATTTATTTATTCATGAGCTCATCTTTGACCTAAGTGTCCTGGTTCTTCCCCCCCCCACCCACACACAGTAGTGTAAGATGGGAAAACAGGACTTATTACACCAACACCATTGATCACTAGTTCTCCCATGACTCTGACAGTACTGTCAATCCAGAGCAGACAGAGGGCTCTATATGTTTTGTGTGCTCCCAGAGGGCTGTCTATAGATGGGCTGCAAGGCTAGAGCTCCCTGTTAACTACAGTATATCTCAATCCCCTCTTAGCAGACACTATTCTCTTTCCACCACTGTCCCAATTTCCCCCTGCCTTCCCTCTTATCTTCAGTCATTGAGGCCTTAATTAATCTCTTGTCTTCCCCCCTCTCGCTTCCTGTGAGTCAGAGGATGACAAGGTACAGGTGTGACAGACAGGTTGCTGAAATTGGCTCCCTAGAGCAGTGGTTCCCAACCTTTTTTTTAACCTTGGCACACCTTGATGGGATAGAAAATTCTGCAGCATGTCTAAAATGTCCCTATTAATTTATTGAGTGGTAATGACCTCCATCTCATCCATTCTGCAAATCATCTATTTTCTGTGACAAATGTTTTTTATAGATTAAACAGGGTTTATTTTAAAGGGAAATGTCTACATTTCTGAACTTCATATTCATCATCTCCAGCACCACCCCAACATATCTGAAAATGGCACTTTTCTATGTTTTGTGGAAAAAGATGGAGGAGGATAAGTGTTTTCAATGACCTCATCGGTGTGCATTGGGATTTTAACCAATTATGAGTAGGCATTGCCTACTAATTGTCTGTCATTGGAAACACTTATCAATTTTTTTGACTGCAAGACAAACTCACTATTTTCACATAAGTTGGAGATTATGAATATAAAGTTTCTTCTGAGAAGGCTTCCATTCAGCCACAAGAGCATTAGTGAGGTCGGGCACTGATGTTGGGCAATTAGGCCTGGTTCGCAGTTGGCATTCCAATTCATTCCAAAGGTGTTTGATGGGGTTGAAGTCAGGGCTCTGTGCAGGCCAGTCAAGTTCTTCCACACCGATATCGACAAACCATTTCTGTATGGACCTCGCTTTATGCACAGGGGGATTGTCATGCTGAAACAGAAAAGGGCCTTTCCCAAACTGTTGTCACAAAGTTGGAAGCACAGAATCGTCTAGAATGTAATTGAATGCTGTAGCATTTAGTTGGCACTATTCATTGGGACAGGTAGCGTTCTCCTGGCATCCGCCAAACCCAGATTTGTCCGTCAGACTGCCAGATGGTGAAGCGGGATTCATCAATCCAGAAAACACGTTTCCACTGCTCCAGAGTAAAATGGTGGCGAGCTTTACACCACTCCAGCCGACGCTTGGCATTGCGCATGGTGATCTTAGGCTTCTGTGCGGCTCCTCGGCCGTGGTAACCCATTTCATGAAACTCCCAATGAACAGGTCTTGCGCTGATGTTGCTTCCAGAGGCAGACGATTGTCATATGTTATGCGCTTCAGCACTCGGCTGTCCCGTTCTGTGAGCTTGTGTGACCTACCACATCACACAGCTGAGGAGTTGTTGCTCCTAGATGTTTCCACTTCACAATAGCAGCGCTTACAGTTGACTGGGCAGCTCTAGCAGGGCAGAAATTTGACGAACTGACTTGTTGGAAAGGTGCCATCCTATGTCGGTGCCACTTTGAAAGGCACTGAGCTCTTCAGTACGGGCCATTCTACTGCCAATGTTTGTCTATGGAGATTGCATGGCTATGTGCTTGATTTTGGTTGCACATTTTGGGGAATATTTAGAGGTCAAAACTTTCCGTGGGAATTAACGGAAATAAATTTAAATTAATATTAATACCATTTAAATTGAGATGTTTTTTTGCATTAGATATATTTACCATGTCATATGGAGACGTAAACCTTTTACCTTATCATGTATATATGTATATACATGTATATATACCTACCTTATCATTAGTAGACATATTTGCAAATGATGAAATCCTTCCAATAGAAATAAAAAAAACTATTTAGTTATGAATTGAACTTTAATTAAATTAAAAAAGGGAATATTGAATGATCCCCAATTATCCATCGCATCTCCCCAAAATATTTTCAATATACATCTGTAAAATTATAGTCCAGAAACTAAAGCTTTGGTTAGTCTTCCTCTCGGGCTTCGATGTCTTCACCCTGGACCTCCTCAATGTTCACCTCTTGAACATCAGACTGAGACCTCATCTTCACTGTCACTTTCAAACCTTCAAATCAAATCAAATTTTATTTGTCACATACACATGGTTAGCAGATGTTAATGCGAGTGTAGCGAAATGCTTGTGCTTCTAGTTCCGACAATGCAGTGATAACCAACAAGTAATCTAACTAACAATTCCAAAACTACTGTCTTATACACAGTGTAAGGGGGATAAAGAATGTGTACAAAGTAAACAAAGTGGCATAGTTAAAGTGGCTAGTGATACATGTATTACATAAGGATGCAGTCGATGATGTAGAGTACAGTATATACGTATGCATATGAGATGAATAATGTAGGGTAAGTAACATTATATAAGGTAGCATTGTTTAAAGTGGCTAGTGATATATTTACATCATTTCCCATCAATTCCCATTATTAAAGTGGCTGGAGTTGGGTCAGTGTCAATGACAGTGTGTTGGCAGCAGCCACTCAATGTTAGTGGTGGCTGTTTAACAGTCTGATGGCCTTGAGATAGAAGCTGTTTTTCAGTCTCTCGGTCCCAGCTTTGATGCACCTGTACTGACCTCGCCTTCTGGATGATAGCGGGGTGAACAGGCAGTGGTTCGGGTGGTTGATGTCCTTGATGATCTTTATGGCCTTCCTGTAACATCGGGTGGTGTAGGTGTCCTGGAGGGCAGGTAGTTTGCCCCCGGTGATGCGTTGTGCGGACCTCACTACCATCTGGAGAGCCTTACGGTTGAGGGCGGAGCAGTTGCCATACCAGGCGGTGATACAGCCCGCCAGGATGCTCTCGATTGTGCATCTGTAGAAGTTTGTGAGTGCTTTTGGTGACAAGCCGAATTTCTTCAGCCTCCTGAGGTTGAAGAGGCGCTGCTGCGCCTTCTTCACGACGCTGTCAGTGTGAGTGGACCAATTCAGTTTGTCTGTGATGTGTATGCCGAGGAACTTAAAACTTGCTACCCTCTCCACTACTGTTCCATCGATGTGGATAGGGGGGTGTTCCCTCTGCTGTTTCCTGAAGTCCACAATCATCTCCTTAGTTTTGTTGACGTTGAGTGTGAGGTTATTTTCCTGACACCACACTCCGAGGGCCCTCACCTCCTCCCTGTAGGCCGTCTCGTCGTTGTTGGTAATCAAGCCTACCACTGTTGTGTCGTCCGCAAACTTGATGATTGAGTTGGGAGGAGGAGTGCCACTGACGCGGCCCACTACCAATGGCCCTAACTTTAATTTAACTTAACTTAAATTTACTGGAAAGTTTCCGACCCTTTGCACCCCTACCTGTCGGCAACAGGTGTGGCTGAAATAGCCAAATACACTAATTTGAAGGGGTGTATTAAGAAATCAATTACTCTAGCTAAACCTAATTAGATGTTTCTGTGCTAATGGTTTTCACAGATTAAATAAAATGATACAACTGACTTTGCTTGTGATGCGTGCCACAGAAATGATACAAATATAATAGCCTGAGAGCACTGGACTTGAAACAATGATGTACAGATGTAACCACAAGCCATTTAATGTATTATGACTGGCACTAGTGCTCCGAAGTCTAAATTACATGTGCCTTCCACAGGTCATGTTTATAATGAAGTGTTCAATTTATTTTATCAGAGGCCTGTTCCTCTACCAGCTGAACCAGACGAGTAAATGAGGCAAAGCATGGCTGACCATTCAACCAGGGTCAGTGTTGGGTCAAACTTTAGTCTGTCAAACATAATATGGTGTTCAGCGGCTAAGACTGCTCGCCTTGTGTCAAACCACAAGTTCTGATCTGTTCTTGAAGTAATGGAGTATTTCCATTTTTTTTCCTGTTCTGATTCTGGGAAGTTGCTAGTGTATGTCTCAGGCTGAACCCTCACCTCTCTGGATGCCTCATTTTAAATAACCTCATCACGCATTGCACACAGGGAGCCCCTGGACACCTGCAGAAATCATCCTACTGCCACACACCACACTGCTCGCTGTTCTCCTCTCGCTACCATTTTCTCAAATCTTACACAGATTTGATACTGGAAATACTAATTTCCAACTTTAAAAGGCAGAGAGATACATACGCACAAACTTAACACCTTCTTTGCCCTCATCGAAGAAAACAGAGTTTATGCTTATGAGGACTGTGGGCTCCCATTTTCTGTAGTCAATGTGAGTGCTTTTACACCTGCATTGTTTGCTGTTTGGGGTTTTAGGCTGGGTTTCTGTACAGCACTTTGAGATATCAGCTGATGTACGAAGGGCTATATAAATAAATTTGATTTGATTTGATTTGAGTAGAAGTTTCAAGCGTGTTAACCCTTACGAGGCTGCTTTCCTGGACGGCATCCCAAGCCGCATCCTCAGAGCATGCGCAGACCAGCTGACTGGAGTGTTCACGGACATATTCAACCTCTCTCTATCCCAGTCTGCTGCCCCCACTTGATTCAAGATGTCCATCATTGTTCCTGTACCAAAGCAAGCGAAGGTAACTGAACTAAGTGACTATTGCCCCATAGCACTCATCTCGGTCATCACAAAGTGCTTTGAGTGGCTAGTTCAGGACCATATTATCTTGCCCGACACCCTGGACCAGTGGTCGCCAACCGGTGATCTTCAAGGAATTCCGAGTCATGGCAGGTTAGAGGCCTGATGGAGTGGTGACAGGAAACCAACGACAGGTATTCAGTCCCAGTCCTATTGACGACAGTTTACCCAAAAGTATTGCATGGTCTACAGTGTCAAAAGCTTTAGACAAATCTATGAACAAAGCGTTAAAGACCTCATCCACCCGAGCTAAGGTATGTTCACTCTGCCACCATCTAGCAGACAGAGACGGTACAGGTGCATCAGAGCCGGGAAGGAGAGACTGAGGAACGCCTATCACCAGGCCATCAGACTGATGAACAGCCATCACTAGCCGGCTACCTGCCTGGGACTCAGCCCTGCACCTTGAGACTAAGCCCCATGTACACTGAGTACACAAACATTAGGAACACCTTCCTAATATTGAGCTGCACCCCCTTTTGCCCTCAGAAACCTCAATTAGTTGGGGCATAGACTCTACAAAGTGTCAAAAGTGTTACACAGGGATGCTGGCCCATGTTGATGCCAATGCTTCCCACAGTTGTCAAGTTGGGTGGTGGAACATTCTTGATACACACAGGAAACTGTTTAGCATGAAAAACCCAGCAGCATGAAAAACCCAGCAGCGTTGCAGTTAACACTCAAAGGGTAGCATTCCAGAGAGACATAAGAGACTAACGTTCTTTGCTTCACGGAAACATGGCTCACTCGAGACACGCTATCGGAGTCGGTACACGCGTCGCGCTGACAGAAACAAGCATCTTTCTGGTAAGAAGAAGGGCTGGGGGTATGCCTTAAGATTAACGAGACGTGGTGTGATCATAACAATATACAGGATCTCAAGTCCTTCTGTTCACCTGACTTAGAATTCTTCACAATCAAATGTCGACCGCATTATCTACCAAGAGAATTCTCTTCGATTATAATCACAGCCGCATATATTTCCCCCCAAACAGACACATCAATGGCCCTGAACGAACTTCATTTAACACTATGTAAACAGGAAACCACATATCCAAAGGCTGCATTCATTGTAGCTGGGGATTTTAACAAGGCTAATCTGAAAACAAGACTCCCTAAATTCAATGAGCATATCGATTGTGCAACCAGGGCTGGTAAAACCCTGGATCGTTGTTATTCTATCTTCTGCGACGCATATAAGGCCCTCCCCCACCCTCCTTTCGGAAAAGCTGACCACGACTCCATTTTGTTGCTTCCAGCCTACAGACAGAAACTAAAACAGGAAGCTCCCATGCTCAGGTCTGTTCAACGCTGGTCCGACCAATCGGATTCCACGCTTCAAGATTGCTTCGATCACGTGGACTGGGATATGTTCCGCATTGCGCCAAACAACAACATTGACGAATACGCTGACTCGGTGAGTGAGTTTATCAGCAAGTGCATCGGCGATCTCGTACCCACAGCTACTATTAATACATTCCCAAACCAGAAACCGTAGATTGATGGCAGCATTCGCGCGAAACTGAAAGCGCGAACCACTGCTTTTAATCAGGGCAAGGTGACCGGAAACATGACCGAATACAAACAGTGTAGCTATTCCCTCCGCAAGGCAATCAAACAAGCTAAGCATCAGTATAGTGACAAAGTAGGTTCGCAATTCAATGGCTCAGACAGAAGAGGCATGTGGCAGGGTCTACAGTCAATCACAGATTACAAAAAGAAAACCAGCCCCGTCGCGGACCAGGATGTCTTGCTCCCAGACAGACTAAATTACTTTTTTGCTCGCTTTGAGGACAATACAGTGCCACTGACGCGGCCCGCTACCAAAACCTGCGGACTCTTCACTGTAGCCGACGTGAATAAAACATTTAAACGTGTTAACCCTCGCAAGGCTGCTGGCCCAGACGGCATCCCCAGCCGCGTCCTCAGAGCATGCGCAGACCAGCTGGCTGGTGTGTTTACGGACATATTCAATCAATCCTTATCCCAGTCTGCTGTTCCCACATGCTTCAAGAGGGCCACCATTGTTCCTGTTCCCAAGAAAGCTAAGGTAACTGAGCTAAACGACTACTGCCCCGTAGCACTCCCTTCCGTCATCATGAAGTGCTTTGAGAGACTAGTCAAGGACCATATCACCTCCACCCTACCTACCTGACACCCTAGACCTCAGGAGGTTGAAGAAATTTGGCTTGTCACCCAAAGCACTCACAAACTTTTACAGTTGCACAATCGAGAGCATCCTGTCGGGCTGTATCACCGCCTGGTACGGCAACTGCTCTGCCCACAACTGTAAGGCTCTCCAGAGGGTAGTGAGGTTTGCACAAAGCATCACCGGGGGCAAACTACCTGCCCTCTAGGCCACCTACACCACCCGATGTCACAGGAAGGCCATAAAGATCATCAAGGACAACAACCACCCGAGCCACTGCCTGTTCACCCCGCTATCATCCAGAAGGCGAGGTCAGTACAGGTGCATCAAAGCAGGGACCGAGAGACTGATAAACAGCTTCTATCTCAAGGCCATCAGACTGTTAAATAGCAATCACTAACATTTAGTGGCTGCTGCCAACATACTGACTCACGGTAGCATAGTGGTTAGAGCGTTGGACTAGTAATCGAAAGTTTGCAAGTTCAAATCCCAGAGTTGACGAGGTACAAATCTGTCATTCTGCCCCTGAACAAGGCAGTTAACCCACTGTTCCTAGGCCATCATTGAAAATAAGAATTTGTTCTTAACTGACCTGCCTAGATTAATAAAGGTATGCTGCCCCATACCGCCCCATACCCTACATTACTCCTCTCATATGTATATACGGTACTCTATACCATCTACTGCATCTTGCCATCTTGATGTAATACATGTATCACTAGCCACTTTAAACAATGCCACTTTCATATGTTTACATACCCTACATTACTCATCTCATATTGTACCCGATACCATCTACTGCATCTTGCCTATGCCGTTCTGTACCATCACTGATTCATATATTTTTATGTACATATTCTTCATTCCTTTACACTTGTGTGTATAAGGTAGTTTGTGAAATTGTTAGGTTAGATTACTCGTTGGTTATTACTGCATTGTCGGAACTAGAAGCACAGGCATTTCGCTACACTCTCATTAACATCTGCTAACCATGTGTATGTGACAAATAACATTTTATTTGATTTGAACCAGTGCGCCTGGCACCTACTACCATTCCCTGTTCAATGGCACTTACATATTTTGAATGGCACACACACACATGTCTCAAGGCTTAAAAATCCTTTAACCTGTCTCCTCCCCTTCATCTACACTGATTAAAGTGGATTTAACAAGTGACATCAAGGGATCATAGCTGTCACCTGGTCAGTATGTCAAGGAAAGAGCAGGTGTTCCTAATGTTTCATACGCTCAATGTATATAGTCATTGAACGCTGGTCACTTCATATTCTGTTTATTTACTGTTGTTTACTCACTGTATGTATATACTGTATTCTCGCTCATAGCTCATTCTAATATTCCTGCTTCTGTACATATCATTTTATTTTCTGAGTTATATACTGTCTATACACCACATATACACACCATATATTCTGGATTCTCACACATGTTCACTATCTACTATGGATTGTTATTCCTTGTTTAGATAAAAAAAAATAAAGTGAAAATTGTATTTGTGAGACATTCTACGTAAACATTTTGCTGCACCTGCTAGAACAATAAACTTTGATATTTGCTCATCCCTTGTACTTGATTGATTAATTAAGGTCACTAATTAGTAAGGAACTTTCCTCACCTGATTTGTCTTAATTGAAAGGAAAAAACAAAAACCAGCAAAATGAGTTTGACACCCCTGCATTAGACTACACCTGCAGCCATCAAAAGGAAATGAAAAGATCTCACCTATTTCATTAGATGGCACATAAAAGCCCATCTCTGTATGGTGTTTGCCTCTGTACTGTATAACAGCTGTGATATGTCTGGCAAAAGAATTGTGAAGCGCTGAGGGTGTGTGTGGGTTTGTGTGTGTGCGCTCGTGTGGGTTCGTGCACGTGGATGCAAGATGTCTGGTGACTGTTTTTGTGGGTTTTGGTTGTGATGCAAAAATGGGCTGAAAAATGTCCAGCCCTGTTTGCGCCTAGGGCTCTCCCTGAGGCATTGAACGTCTCCCGTCTCCTCCACCTTGTCTCACACTGGGCTCACTGAGAACAGCCCTGAGCAGCACCCAGCCCTCCATACAAACCTCTCACTCTAAGAAACACAACACCTTACAGAGTCTGTGTCCCAGAAATATCAGGTCCGGTTTAGTGTAACGCCAGTCTGGCATTTTACAGTGGGCTGCTCTAACCTTGCATTGGCGCTGATACCCAGTAAGGGTGTGATTAGGCAGAGTAGTGTGGTGCCTCCAGCCCCTTGACCCTGACAAGTTCCTATTAATTAGCTCTATTGGCAGGAAGGATCCAACACACACACTTGACGCATCAATTGGCTGAACTCTGTCCCCTATCTCAGAATGCTGTTTCAGATCAAAGTACGAATAATATATGCCAGAACTGACAGACTGAACAAGGAATGCAGAGAACCTGTTTGGACATAAGGAAGCACCTATTGTCTATGCTGTGCAACCCCTGTTAATGGAGCGAGGATGGAAAATGCCAGAGGGAAGCAGAGAGACAGAGGAGTGAAAAGGCATAAAAATATACAGTTTGGTGGAGTTCTAGAGATTCAGACAGAAAGGCTGACAAGATTGAGGCAACCGCTTATGATTTGTCATGCAGGGGAATGGTAAAGGATATGTCCACATCCACCAGAATAAATTGGCCGCACTGTCCTCAATGTCTGACCCCACTGTCCTCAATATGTCTTGGTTGGTGATGTGATCGTCCCAAGCCATTGTCAGAGAATGTCCCCCCCCCATCCCATCATCCACCACTATGTCCTTGCTGTCTCATGATGCTCTGTGGTTGCCCCGGGAGGGAGGGAATAAACTGCTGTAACCCCCACTGCCCCACCGTCTGACCGGAATATATACTGAACAGAAATATAAACACAACATGTAAAACGTTGTTCCCATGTTTCAGCAGCTGAAATAAAAAATCCCAGAAATGTTCCATACACACAAAAAGCTTATTTGTCTCAAATTCTGTGCACACATTTGTTTTACATCTCTGTTACTGAGCATTTCTCCTTTGCCAAGATAATCCATCCACCTGACAGGTGTAGCATATCAAGAAGCTGATTAAACAGCATGATCATTCCACAGGTGCACCTTGTCCTGAGGACAATAAAAGGCCACTCTAAAATGTGTAGTTTTGTCACACAACACAATTCCACAGATGTTTTAAGGGAGTGTGCAATTGTGGCATGCTGACTGCAGGAATGTCCACCAGAGCTTTTTGCCAGATCATTTGTTTATTTCTCTTACCATAAGCCGCCTTCATTGTTTTAGAGAATTTGGCAGTATGTCCAACCTTCCTCACAACCGCAGACTCCGTGTAACCACACCAGCCCAGGACCTCATAAGTCTTCTTCACCTGCAGTATTGTCTGAGACCAGCCAACCGATTAAACTGTGGGTTTGCACAACCAAATCATTTTTGTTGTCAGAAACCATCTCAGGGAAGTTCATCTGCATGCTCGTCGTTCTCACCAGGGTTTTAACCTGATTGCAGTTCGGCATCGTGACTGACTTCAGTGGGCAAATGCTCACCTTTGATGGCCACTGGCATGCTGGAGAAGTGTGCTGCTTTAACGGATGAATCCCGGTTTGGCAGACAGCGTGAATGGCGTCATGTGGGCAAGCGGTTTGCTGATGTCAACGTTGTGAACAGAGTGCCCCATGGTGGCAGTTGGGTTATGGTATGGGCAGGCATAAGCTATGGACAACAAACACAATTGCATTTTATCGATGGCAATTTGAATGAACATAGATACTGTGGCAAGATCCTGAGCCCCAGATACTGACTGGTTCCCTACTTTTTTGATGTCATTTAGCAGACGCTCTTATCCAGTTACATACATTTTTTTGTACTGGTCCCCTGTGGGAATTGAACCCACAACCGTTTGTATACCAACTGAGCCACACGGGACCTATCTGTGACCCATTGTCTGACTCTCAGATGCATATCTGTATTGCCAGTCATGTGAAATCCATAGATTAGGGCCTAATTCATTTATTTCAATTGACTGATTTCCTTATATGAACTGTAACTCTGTAAAATCTTTTAAATTGTTACATGGTGCATTTATATTTTTGTTTATTTCCTCTTTATTTAATTGTCCATTTTAGACTGACATTGAAGCAAGATCAGAGTAGTTGGCATACCTCTACACTATTGTCTCGTTCCCCGTCTAATGTAATGTCACTTATACTTTATTTCTCTCCCTTAATCTTTGATGTTGCTTTCACTCATTCCCCAACCCCCTCCAGCCATCCCTCTTTCCCAAATCAACTAGTCATTTTGCATTGCAACTACAGTGCATTCGGAAAGTATTCAAACCACTTCACTTTTTCCACATTTTGTTACTTTACAGCCTTATTCTAAAATCGATTGAATAATTTTTTCCACCTCACCAATCTACACACAATACCCCATGATGACAAAGGGAAAATAGTTTTATTTTGAATGTATTTAAAAAATATATATATACCTTACATAAGTATTGAGACCCTTTGCTATGAGACTCGAAGTTGAGCTCAGGTGCATCCTGTTTCCATTGATCATCCTTGAGATGTTTCTACAACTTGATTAGAGCCCACCTGTAAATTCAATTGATTGGACATGATTTGGAAAGTCTAAATAAGGTCCCACAGTTCAGTGCATGTCTGAGCAACAACAAAGCCACGAGGTCGAAGGAATTGTCCGTATAGCTCTGAGACAGGATTGTGTCGAGGCACAGATCTAGGGAAGGGTACAAAAAAATGTCTACAGCATTGATTGTCCCCAAGAACACAGGAAGAAGTTTGGAACCACCAAGACTCTTCCTAGACCTGGCCACCTGCCAAACTGAACAATCGGGGGAAAAGAGCCTTGGTCAGGGAGGTGACCAAGAACCTGATGGTTGGAGTTTACCAAAAGTCCCCTAATGGACTCTCAGACCATGAGAAACAAGATTCTCTGGTCTGATGAAGCCAATATTGAACTCTTTGGCCTGAATGCCAACCATCACGTCTGGAGGAAACCTGCCACCATCCCTATGAAGCATGGGGGTGGCAGAATCATGCTGTGGGGATGTTTTTCAGCTGCAGGGACTGGGAGACTAGTCAGGACCGAGGGAAAGATGAATGGAGTAATGTACAGAGAGATCCTTGATGAAAACCTGCTCCAAAGTGTTCAGGACCTCAGACTGGGGCGAAGGTACATCTTCCAATAGGACGAAGACCCTAAGCACACAGCCAAGACCACGCAGGAGTGGCTTTAGGACAAGTCTCTGAATGTCCTTTAGTGGCCTGGTCAGAGCCCGGACTTGAACCCAATCGAACATCTCCGGAGAGACCTGAAAATAGCTGTGCAGCAACGCTCCCCATCCAACCTGACAGAGCTTGAGACATAAATTAGTTTATAAGTTAGTTAGTTGGCCCTAAATGGGTGCCAGTCAGGTGTGTAGCTTGGCATTGTATAGATTAGAGTCTGGAGCCTGGCTGGTGTCATCTGCCTGCTGCGGTAGGAAACCCTGCTGCAGTGCGTGTGTTGCTGTTATGCTTTGCCCTTGAAGCCACTCTCACTGTCTGGCTTGCATTGTTCTTATGTAACTCTTATCAGAACTGCTTTTTTCTCACTCTCGCTTGCTCTGTCTTTCGCTCAACGCACTCTGTCTGTCGCTGAACAGGCTCTGTCTGTCGCTCAACACGCTCTGTCTGTCGCTCGCGCTCTGTCGCTCTATCTCTCGCGCTCTCATCATCCTGCAGTCTTAATCCTGCTGTGTAACTTCCATTTAGCTCAGAGAACTAGAGATAAAAGCCCTTTATTGGCTCTGTCCTTGTCTTGTCCTGATTCTACCCATACTAAGTCATTACTGACTCCCCAGCTACCTCTTGCCCTCAAAACAATGTTGAAAAATTATTATTTTTATTTTTCCCCCTCAGGGCTAGGAATTATAATTTTTTTTCTCCAGAAAGGCATGGTGTAGGTAAGGATAAAATGGTGACTTTTCCTTAATGTTTCTCCTGACCGTAAGGTCACGGTGACATTACAGCCCATGCTCCCTTTGTCCCCCCAGGACACTTCACTGTAATAGCACACAATCGGGAACAATGTGGAAACCAGAATATAGAGATTAGAGTTTAATAAATAGAGTTTAATGACTCATCATTCCCTGTATGGCAGGAGAGTTCAGGTAAAACTCACAGATGGATGATGCGCGAACAACTGTAATCTTGCTGTGCTCTTGTAGAAGTGGTTAGAGGGAAGGCTGTTATGTAGGCGCAGGGCAGACCGATTGTAATAGCAGTGTGTGGAGGGAGGAGAGGAGAGTGTGAGGTGATGCGGCATGTTGCACACTGCACTGTGAGGTACGTTTTATTTGAACATCAGCCGGGGTAGGCAGGCCAGCTGCATGTTTAGAGGATGACAACAGGATAGGAGAGAGGAGTGGTTGAACACAGAGGATTGACCTTGGTGAAGGAGGGTGGTCAAGCGTGTAGTGTACTACTCTGTACGTTTTTAGCATTCTAAGAGGTAGGCATGACAGTCAACAAAGAGCCTAGTAGACAAGGTTTGGTCAATTCTTATTGCTGGTGTGTTTACACACACACACACACACACACTTAATCCATGTGAAGGTGACTTGTGTGATAGTGATCACCAGGTGAGCAGCTGGAGCAGTGAGGAGGGTCCTGATAAGGGAAAATGCACAGAGGGACTAGCAGGTCCTGCTCGATATGACGCCTGTGAATTATCTGCTACCCAGCAGACACATTATCAATAGAAGACTTCCTGGTCAGATAAGACCGGTGTAAATAATAGATAATCTGAGAAAAGGCTGAGGAGGGTGAGTTTAGGTATTTCTGGTCAGACAATTGAATCTATCTATCAGACCACTTTCCAGACAATGCTCTTTTCTTGTCGAAGATATAGAAATGACAATGTCACCTTGACTATGCCTGGTGGTGTTTTTTTCTTTCATTTGGCTCGTGACTGGACAGCTAGACAGTGGTCAAAGGCTGTTGTTGAGGAATGACCTTGTCCTCTGTTTTTGAATGTCTGTCTTGAACCAAGTCTATGCCATGAATGTGTGTACAAAGACCATTAAAGGATCGTTGTGATAATGTTTACTTTATGCTTTCCAATATGAAGACTTTAGAACATATCAATGAACTGACACCTCTATAATATGGACTGTTCTACACAGTGCATTTGGAAAGTATTACAGACCCCTTGACTTTTTCTAATTGTGTTATGTTACAGCCTTATTCTAAAATGGATAAACAATTTTCCCTTATCAATCTACACACAGTACCACATAATGACAAAGCAAGAACAGGTTTTTTTGAAAATGTTGCAAAAAAACTCATTTGAAATAAAAAATGAGCAGCTAACCGATCACTGCAGCTGTACATGGTCCATCTGTAAATAGCCCACCCAATCTACCTACCTCATCCCCATACTGTTTTTATTTTATTAACTTTTCTGCTCTCTTGCACACCAGTATCTCTACTTGCACATCATCATCTGTTCATTTATCACTCCAGTGTTAATCTGATAAATTGTAATTATTCGCTCCTATGGCCTATTTATTGCCAACCTCCTCATGCCTTTTGCACACACTGTATATAGACTTTCTTTTCTCTACTGTGTCATTGACTTGTTTGTGTTATTGGCTTGTTTATTGTTTACTCCATGTGTAACTCTGTGTTGTTGTCTGTTCACGCTGCTATGCTTTATCTTGGCCAGGTCGCAGTTGCAAATGAGAACTTGTTCTCAACTAGCCTACCTGGTAAATAAAGGTGAAATAAAACTTTTTTTTTTTTAAATAAAAAAATCTGACCCTTTACTCAGTACTTTGTTGAAGCACCTTTTGGCAGTGAATACTGCCTCAACTCTTAGGTATGACGCTACAAGCTTGGCACACCTGTTTGAGGAGTTTCTCACTTTCTTGGTAGATCCTCTCAAGCTCTGTCAGGTTGGATGGGGAGCGTCGCTGCACAGCTATTTTCAGGTCTCTCCAGAGATGTTCGATCGGGTTCAAGTCTGGGCTCTGGCTGGGCCACTAAGGGACATTGAGACTTGTCCTGAAGCCACTCCTGCGTTGTCTTGGCTGTGTGCTTAGTTTCGTTATCCTGTTGGAAGGTGAACCTTCACCCCAGTCTGAGGTCCTGAGCGCTCTGGAGCGGGTTTTCATCAAGGATCTGTCTGTACTTTGCTCTGTTCTTCTTTGCCTTGAACCTGACTAGTCTCCCAGTCCCTGCTGCCGAAAAACATACCCACAACATGATGCTGCCACCACTATGCTTCACTGTAGGGATTGACCATTGGGTTCTTTGTCACCTCCCTGACCCGAGGCCCTTCTTCCCTGATTGCTCAGTTTGGCTGGGCAGCCAGCTCTAGGAAGAGTCTTGGTGGTTCTAAACTTCTTCCTGTGTTCTTCAAATTCCTTCGACCTCATGGCTTGGTGTTTTCTCTGACATACACTGTCAACTGTGGGACCTTATGTACAGGTGTGTGCCTTTCCAAATCATGTCCAATCAATTGAATTTACCACAGGTGGACTCCAATCAAGTTGTAGAAACATCTCAAGGATGATAAATGGAAACAGGATGCACCTGAGCTCAATTTCGAGTCTCATAGCAAAGGGTCTGAATACTTATGTAAATAAGGTATTTCTGTTTCTAAAATCCTGTTTTAACTTTGTCATTATGAGGTATTATGTGTAGATTGATGAGGATTTTTTTTTTAATGTAATCCATTTTAGAATAAGGATGTAATACCAAAAAAAATTGAAAAATTCAAGGGATCTGAATACTTTTCCGAATGCACATTCCAGCTGCTGCTCTGTCAGAACGTTACCACGGTGGCAGGCGTTCTCGGGGTGTGATTACCGCATCACCCAGTCTGACCCCTGTCTAATTACCATCCGGCCTTCATTAAAAAGTCATTATTTAGATGGGATGTCCATTGACCTGCCTACTTCCTCCTTCCGCAGTCTATATTTTTTCACTCTGTGTGGCGTCAGAGAGCTGCACGGGCCTTTACCAGGATGTGTTCAGGGAGGTGTCAGAGAGCTGCACGGGCCTTTACCAGGATGTGTTCAGGGAGGTGTCAGAGAGCTGCACGGGCCTTTACCAGGATGTGTTCAGGGAGGTGTCAGAGAGCTGCATGGGCCTTTACCAGGATGTGTTCTGGGAGGCGTCAGAGTGCTGCACGGGCCTTTACCAGGATGTGTTCTGGGAGGCGTCAGAGAGCTGCACGGGCCTTTACCGGGATGTGTTCTGGGAGGCGTCAGAGAGCTGCACGGGCCTTTACCGGGATGTGTTCTGGGAGGCGTCAGAGAGCTGCACAGGCCTTTACCAGGATGTGTTCTGGGAGGCGTCAGAGAGCTGCACGGGCCTTTACCAGGATGTGTTCTGGGAGGTGTCAGAGAGCTGCACGGGCCTTTACCAGGATGTGTTCTGGGAGGATGCTGGATGATTGATTGATCAGTTCTAACCTGTTTGGCCAAGAAGGTCATTGCAATCCACAAGGAGGTCATTGCAATCCACAAGGAGGTCATTGCAATCCACAAGGAGGTCATTGCAATCCACAAGGAGGTCATTGCAATCCACATTGTCAAATAGACTAGTCTATCTCTGCTGCTCTGACAGAATAGAAACATTTGTTATTGTAATAGGTTAGGTGTCTGTGTCTGTCTTGTAGGCTACCTCAGAAAAGGAGTCGAGGACAAATCCTAACTTGGAAGTATGTGTAAATGTGTCCCTTTAAGTAAATAACTTGTCATAGAGGTGACGTCAATGGGACATTTGATGTCATGCAAAAGTTTGAGTTACCCACACTTTAAACTCAAGTCTTCTGCCCGACTGTCAAGTTTAGTTTATTCTCTTAGATTTTTATGGAAAGTATCTTGAAAAGGCCCACCTAACATGACCTGCTTTAGTGAGCATTCAGGGATGTGATTGCCTTGGTTTGTGTTGCCTGTGAAATTATCTTCCAGGATAAAATTGTGTACTACTATGTGTATGAATATTATAATGACCAATAATGCAAATCAGTCCTCATGATTTATTTTTAATAAATGTTAATTGAACACAGGCAGGGGTTGATGTGTGACTGACCCAGGTCAGAAGCATAGGACACTGCAGCAGGGCCACAAGACAATAGAATAGTACTGCAGTCATCTACTATATAGAGCAAATATGGATATGCCTGAATGGCTAAATGATTTAGAAATTGTATTTTAATTCCAATTTAATCGGTGTACTTAGCTGCTTAATTGAATATAAGCTTAATGACATAGCTATATCAGCACGGTCTTTGTCCTTGTTCAGAATATTCAAAGAGCTTATGAGAAGGGTACAGTACATTTTCTTTCTCCGGTAGAATTTGAGTAGAGCCACTTTCAGGCGCACATTACTGCTCTCTGATCAGCAGTTATGCCCATGTCAGTCTGTCTGGTACCCAGTCAGTCTCAGATGCTGTAATACAGCTGTAATCGAAACCCCCTGTCACGTTCGTTCAAATTCAACTTGATGAATACAAAAATCCTACTTTTTGACTAGGGGAAAGATTTTAATGACTTTTTGGGCTCTGCAGTGTTCCTATGTAAAGTATGATGTGAAAGAGGTGAAGCTTGAAGAGGAAACGTATTGTATGTTTTGTTTCCATGTTGAGTATGTGCAGTAACATACCTACTTGTGTAATATGAGACAGGACAGTGGTCTAGTGTTTCCTAATGAGAGGCCAATCAGTCCCACTGCTGACTGAGGAAACCAGGCCCTCTGTGTCTGCTGCCTTCGTTAAAGCCTGTGCTACCCAAACCTCAGCCTGTCCTGCAGGCTTCCCCTCTGACAGCCAGATCTCTGCCCATAGCCCATGGCACTTGGGCATAGGTGCCATGTTAAGATTTCTAATTGAGAGGTGCTTTATTAGTCACAGTCTTGAGTGATGCTGAGTAAAATGTGTGCAGACCACGCTGACTATGTACGCCTACTTCCTGTTATTCTCTTGGTTTGTCTGGCAGATCTGATTTAATGGTTTTATTATCTTGGATCCAACCACCTGGATCCAACCTCCCTTTGAACAATCGATACTCGTGGGCGTACTATGAGCTGAAATGGCAGTATCTCTGTGCCGATGGTTGACCTGTCCCAGAGTCATGGGTTCAGAAGACAGACAGAGAGGGTGGCTGGGTTGGCCCTGGTGACCCAGCAGGAGGACAGCAGTGCAGGGATGGCATCTGGAACTGGGACTCCCTTGGAACTGGGGCATGGGGCCTGGGGTGGGATTTGGAGCCTGGGGTGGGCTGTGATGGAGTAGACCCATCACGAGCTGGGTCTCCTCTGGCTGGGAGGCTCAAAGTTGGCTCTATGGATGATGAGTTTGGATATTCTGGGCCTCTGTCTAGCTGTCTTTCTCTAGATATCTCTGTACTCTGCATGACATGAAATGCTTCGAGTGAAATGTGTCTTCTTTTCCCTCTCCTTTTCCTTGTTGTGGGCTGAGATGGACAATCTTGATGGGGCGCTGTAACACTGCTAACACTGGCAGCTGTTTGTTGTCCTGCCTGTCTTCCAGATGACTGGCAGAATGTAAACCCTAGATGGCATCCTAGATGTGGTTAGGGTGGACTCCGCTGTAAACCTGTTTGCTCTGGGTTACCGACACTGTCACGATGTTTGAAGAATTTCCATTGAGCACTTTTGTTTGTTGCGGTTTTAGTAATTGAAATGTTTGATCTTTGAAGGGCTGTTGAAAAAAGAGGCACCTCACCTCCCCACTTTTCCTCCTCAGTACAGTACCTTCTTGTGTTGGTCTTTTGAAGTGCGGCCTGTCAACAAGTCTGCTCTCCTCTCCAGACTGGGTAAGCTAAGCACAACACTGCCAGGGATCTCACTAGGAAGGCCGGCCTGCCTCTGATGCTGTAGCAGCCTGGATGGCAGAGAGAGAGAAAGGGGGATGACAGGAGAGGTTGAAAGGGGGAGATGAGAGGGACATTTACTGATTGTTCTTTTAGATGTGATTCAGATTCATTGGTTATGTTTCTTCATTGTGTTTTACTGGACAATTTACTGTAGGTGTCTTTTGAGTGTGCAAATAAAACTATTAGGCTTTTAAAAGGAGAGGTGGAGTGCATGGAGAGAGAGAGGAGTGAATAGTTAGACGGAGCTATACTGTATTTGGGAAAAACAGACCACAGTTTGGAAAACAGGGCAAGCTGTAATAGTGCCAGTAGTGATTAGCCCGTCTAATTTAAAGGGGAGAGAAGCTTTCATGTGCCCGACAAAGGGCAGAGCTTTTACCTGAAGCTTCCAGCACACTAGAACAGTGGGAGGGGGGGGGGGCGTGTAAAATCAGATTTTTCTGCAGGTGAAAATGAAGTCCTGTGAGGATTATTTTTTGAGTAAGGCCTCTCTGCTAGGCCCTGTTCAGATTCTATCAGTGTCAGCATCTGGCTCTACAGATATTATTCATGGTGGTGGGCCCTGGCCCTCCCTGCAAGGACGGACGCGACACTGTGTGAGCGTATGCGTGTGCATGCTGTCATAAGCGATTGTACGTGTCCTGTCCCCCTCTCTGTTCTGATCATCCATCCTGCCCCCTCCCCCCCAGATCCTATCTCTGTGTTGGATCTGTAGGAGCTTAATCATTAATCATGCACGCTGCTCGGTGCTCGCTATGAGACGTCTCACTCTGCCTCTCCCACAGTGCCGTGGGCCCGGCAACGGAGGTGGTGTGTAGCGGTCTGTGTTCCTGACAGGTGTGTCCCACCGTCGCCACTGTTCCCCCTGGCAGGTGCTGCCGTGTGTTCTGTGCAGGCGCTCAGAATGCAGAACCTAATGACAATGCGCGGAACACAACCACTTCCTATATGGAAGGTCACAGTCCAGTCGGCTCACTAACAAATGGGCTCTTATTTAACTATCAATCCCATTCAGCTGATGTCAGCTCATTCTATTCCCCCCTCTCCAGTAATTTCAAAGGAATATGAGGCCATTGATCATGTGGGATGTCTTGTGAAGAGCTGACTGGTCCTATATATACCATTACCAGACAAAGAACCTCTGACACAGTATGCATGATTGTCTCTGGATTTTAGGTCACTCTTATTTCAGCTTGTGACCCTCAGGGGGGTCTCTTTAGTACTCTCTCTTTCTGACTGTTCTTGTCTTTTATGTCATGCAGTCTTCCTCATTCTCTCTCCTTTTAGGTCGTTTGTCCATGAATTGCATTAGAATACAATTAGATGAACAATAGCAATACTAACGTCACTGAAGCAGATCTGGAACTGTATTTAAATGCCTCTATTTTCTGTGAACAGTCTTCTCTTGAGGGCTCTGCTACTATATACAGTAGGCCGACCCTATTGGGCTGCCAGTGCAAACAGAAAATAATGGATGGAAGTTTAAATATTCTTAGAATATCTGAATAATGAATATTTGTTACAGTGAGAAAAGAGCTCTCGGTCTGTGACCACATTTTCTTTCAGCTGCCATGTTGCGTCCCTTTCTCATTGGTCAGAGTGTAGGCTTCGCCTCAACGGCTACATTTGACTTTACTTTGAAAAAGCAGAGCTTGAAAGCACAATCTGGTTAAATGAGTTAAGGAATAGCTCTCTATAGCTTTGTATTGGCTCTGTGTGGTGGAAAGGGCCCAGTGATGACACTTACAGGGTCCAGAGCCAGATTGTTTTTGATTTGATGAAAAAGCTTCTGAGTCTCTGTTTCATTCACTTACTTGCACTCTATTGATTTGTGTGGTGTGTTCAATGAATGTCTGTGATGGTGCATTTTCTAATGAAGGGATCTCTCCCCCTCCCCTTCTCCCTCTATCACTCCCTCTTTCTTCCTCCCCCTTCTCTCCCCCCCCTCTTAGATCTGGACCTGCGCTACTTCTGGAGCTGGAGTGCATTTGAGGACTACCTGCTATTCTGTTTTGCCTTCACGGTGCTGTGTGCCTTCCTCACCCTTCTCCTGCTGGACTCTGTGCTGTTCGTGGAGGGCCTGGGCTCCCTGGCCGTGCTGTTTGAGGCCATGCTGGGGGTGCCACAGCTTCTGCAGAACTTCCACAACCACTCCACCCGCGGCATGAGGTGAGTGAGTGGCCTGGCAGGCTGGCACACACTCCATGAAACCTCTGTGGGGTACACTGAGTTTACAAAACATTAGGAACACCTTCCTAATGTTGAGTTGCAGCCCCTTTTGCTCTTAGGGCATGGACTTGACAATATGTCGAAAGCATTCAACAGGGATGCAGTTGTGTCAAGTTGGCTGGATGTCCTTTGGGTGGTGGACCATTATTGATACACACGGGAAACTGTTGAGTGTGAAAAACCCAGCAGCGTTGCAATTCTTGACACACTCAAACCAGTGTGCCTGGCACCTACTACCATACTCTGTTCAAATGCACTGACATCTTTTGTCTTTCCCATTCACCCACTGAATGGCGCACATACACAATCCATGTCTCAATTGTCTTGAGGCTTAAAAATCCTTTAATCTGTCTCATCTTCATGTACAATGATTGAAGTGGATTTAACAGGTGACATCAATAAGGGATCATAGCTTTCACCTGGTCGGTGTGTGTATACAGTACGAGTCAACATTTCAGACACACCTACTCATTTATTTGTATTATTTTCTACATTGTAGAATAGAATACGCTAGGGAGCCAGCCAGTTAACGTTAGCTAGCTAGTTAACAGTACACTTTAGCTTAAGACATATAGCTAGCTAGCTAGCAAGGTAAACCATGAATCTAGCTAGGTAAACAGCGTTTAAGATCAGACACGTAATGTTAGCTAACGAGCCAACCAGCTGACATTAGGTAGTTAAACAACAATGAACAAAGTGCCAACAATGCCACAGTGTTGGGAGCTAGCTAACATTAGGCTCTAACTAGAAAAGCAAACAGCTCTGAGAAACAAATAGTAACGTCAGCTAGGGAGCCAGCCAGCTAATGTTAGCTAGTTAGCTAACAGTACACTTTAGCTTGAAATGAAACCACTTTCTGTCAAAATTAAAAACGTGTAATATCTAAAAATGTAGATAGCTATTGCTAGACTATCTTACCTGTATACATCATCATGCATGATGAACGCTTCTCCCTGTCAGGAATGCCATACCACAGTTGCCCTTAGTTTGAAGATGTAATCCGGAGACAGGTGTTTTCTCCATCTCTTTAGCTATCATACTCTAACTCCACTGATTTCAAAACTTAATCTTCCAGAAAGTGGAGAGCAACACTTATGCAGCTCCACTACACAATACATAAAAAAGCATTGTTTGACAGGATTACCAACACAGACTGACGAGCTCAAATAGACAGCGGCCTTCAATATGGCAGACCAATCCGCTCTCCTCTCTCGGCATGTCCAGCCCACTCATTTATATCAGCCAATCATGGCTAGTGGGAAGGTTGCTAACTTTTTCTGTGGCTTAACCAACAAGGCTCGTAATTTCGTATTTACAGATAGCATACAGATGAACCACACATGCGGAGATCATCCGTTCACCTACTCTGCGTCTCACAAAGAGACAGCGGTTGGAACCAAAAATCTAACATTTGGTCTCATCAGACCAAAGGACAGATTTCCACCAGTCTAATGTCCATTGCTCATGTTTCTTTGCCGAAGCAAGTCTCTTCTTATTATTGGTGTCCTTTAGTAATGGTTTCTTTGCAGCAATTCGACCATGAAGGCCTGATTCACGGTCTCCTCTGAACAGTTGATTTTGAGATGTCTGTTATTTGAACTCTGTGAAACATTTATTTGGGCTGCAATCTGAGGTGCAGTTAACTCTAATGAACTTATCCTCTGCAGCAGAGGTAACTGTGGGTCTTCCTTTCCTGTGGCGGTCCTCATGAGAGCCAGTTTCATCATAGCGCTTGATGGTTTTTGCGACTGAAACTTTCAAAGTTGTTAATGTTCAGTATTGACTGACCTCCATATCTTAAAGTAATGATGTACTGTCGTTTGTCTTTGCTTATTTGAGCTGTTCTTGCCATAATATAGACTTGGTATTTTACCAAATAGGGCTATCTTCTGTATACCACTCCTACCTTGTCACAACACAACTGATTGGCTCAAATGCATTAAGAAGGCACACCTGTTAATTGAAATGCATTCCAGGTGACTACCTCATGAAACTGGTTGAGAGAATGCCACTTGGAAGAATCTCAAATATAAAATATATTTTGATTTCTTTAACACCTTTTTGGTTACTTCACATGCTGAAGCTGACCTCGGAGTTCAGCGAGGCAATACGGAACAGAGGCTGGCCTCCTAGAAAGAGAGACCACACTTAGGTGACCGTAGTAGTGATAGTAGCTATAGTACTAGAATAACACACTGAGAGAGCATGCTACCCACTGATCCACCACTGTAGAGACACCCAGAGACAGAGATGAACCGGGCCTCATGTTCTCACTGATTGGGTGAGCAAGTTGCCGCCCAGAGCCACGGTGCAATCACGTCAAGGACAAAGACATTACAGTCTAGCACTAGGGCTGTGACATATTGATTGTGTTAATATAAAATATGAATTACAGTTGGAAACCATATAAATGAGCCCTCATTCCTCCGTTGCATGCTTAAACTGTGCTCTTGATGGTTAATTTGCCTCATAAAAAGCTGTGCTGCCTGAAGCATGTCTCCACTCTGACTTATCTACATGGAACTGAGGACGGACGAGGAAGGATAGCTTCTGTTAATGTGCTGAGCTGTGACTGCTGTCTCATAGTATGGTTATTCTGTCTTGAGGACAAATGTAACTGATTGTATTTGGACTACAGTAGGGTTGGGCAGTATACCAGGGTATTTGGAAATACCTACGGGATGGTTTTCATATACCATCAATACCGTTCAAACTATTTATTGGAAGTTTTTTAATACTTTTTAATGTTTCTAACTACTTTTTAAGTAAATACCTGCAGTCAATATGCAATATGTTACGAGAGAAAGCAGATTGAGTTAATTTCGCCTTGTCACATTATTTTACATTATGAAGCTTACCGTACTTCCCCAGAATAGTTTGTTATAAAGAGCACAATGGGAGAAAGCGGGAGCTGATGAGTCTATAGCGTTCTACAGTGCATTTTGGAAAGTATTCAGACCCCTTTACATTTTCCACATTTTGTTACGTTACAGCTTTATTACATTTTTCCCCTCATCAATCTACACACACTACCCCATAATGACAAAGCAAATCAGGTTTTTTGAAAAACATGTATGAAAATTAATTTTAAAAAATAAGAAACTGAAATATCAGATGTACATACAGTGGGGCAAAAAAGTATTTAGTCGGCCACCAATTGTTCCACCATAATTTGCAAATAAATTCAATAAAAATCCTACAATGTGATTTTCTGGATTTTTTTCTCATTTTGTCTGTCATAGTTGAAGTGTACCTATGATGAAAATTACAGGCCTCTCTCATCTTTTTAAGTGGGAGAACTTGCACAATTGGTGGCCGACTAAATACTTTTTTGCCCCACTGTAAGTATTCAGATCCTTAACCAGTACTTTGTTGAATCACCTTTGGCAGCGAACCACCGCATTTAACCATGGCAAGGTGACTGGGAATGTGGCAGAATACAAACAGAGTGGTCATTCCCTCCTTAAGGCAATCAAACAGGCGAAACGTCAGTATAGAGACATTCAACGGCTCAGACACGAGATGTATGTGGAAGGGTCTACAGACAATCACGGACTACAAAAGGAAAACCAGCTACGTCGCGGACTTCAATGCCTTGCTCACAGTCAAGCTAAACACGTTCTTTGCTCGCTTTGAGGATAACACAGTGCCACCGACACAGCCAGCTACCAAGGACTGTAGGTTCTCCTTATCCGTGGCCGTCGTGAGTAAGACATTTAAACGTTTTAACCCCTGCAAGATTGCCGGCCCAGACGACATCCCTAGCCGTGTCCTCAGCTGGCTGGTGTGTTTAAGGACATAATCAATCTCTCCCTATCCCAGTCTGCTGTCCCCACATGCTTCAAGATGGCCACCATTTGTCCCTATTCCCAAGAATGCAAATGTAACTGAACTAAGTGACTATTGCCCCGCACTCACTTCTGTCATCATGAAGTGCTTTGAGAGACTAGTCAAGGGTTATATCACCTTACTTGCCACTCTAGACCCACTTCAATTTGCTTACCGCCCTAATAGATCCACAGACGATGCAATTGCAATGCACACTGACCTATCCCATCTTGACAAGAGGAATACCTATGTAATAATGCTGTTCATTGACTATTGCTTAGCATTCAACACCATAGTACACTCCAAGCTCATCATTAAGATAGAGGCCCTGTGCGCCGCCCTATGGGACTCCCAATCACAGCCGGTTATGATACAGCCTGGATTCTAACCAGGTTGTCTGGTAGTGACGCCTCAAGCACTGAGATGCAGTGCCTTAGACCGCTGCGCCACTCGGGAGCCCAATATATAAGGTCCCACAGTTGACAGTGCATGTCAGAGAAAAAACCAAGCCAGAGCAAAAACCAAGCCACGAGGTCGAAGGAATTGTCCGTAGAGCTCCGAGACAGGATTGTGTCGAGGCATAGATCTGGGGAAGGGTACCAAAAAAGGTCTGCATCATTGAAGGTCCCAAGGACGCAGTGGCCTCCATCATTCTTAAATGGAAGACGTTTGGAACCACCGAGACTCTTCCTAGAGCTGATTTATTTCGCAGCAGTGCTACCTGCTGGCAGTAAGCTTCTCTTATTTGATTGAGAGATTCAATCGTCATTAAGTAACATAATGGTTGGAGACACTGAATATTTACATTCATGCTCTTTGAAATATTTTTAAAAAACTTTTCCCCAAAATTGTTTAACTGCAGGGCACTCCCACATAGGGCTGTGGCGGTGATTGTCAAGCAAATATCTGTCGGTTTCATGGTAATTGACCGTTAATGAACATAAACACATTTAGGATCTCCGGGCTTCCACACATAGCCTACAAGCCATTTTAAAAAGTCTAATAAATCCATGACATATAGCCTACACCTTCACTGGGGCTGCTGCTGGTGGGTTGATGGTGAGCTGGGGCTGCTTCTGGTGGGTTGATGGTGAGCTGGGGCTGCTTCTGGTGGGTTGGTAGTGAGCTGGGGCTGCTGCTGGTGGGTTGATGGTGAGCTGGGGCTGCTGCTGGTGGGTTGGTGGTGAGCTGGGGCTGCTGCTGGTGAGTTGGTGGTGAGCTGGGACTGCTTCTGGTGGGTTGGTGGGGAGCTGGGGCTGCTTCTGGTGGGTTGGTAGTGAGCTGGGGCTGCTGCTGGTGGGTTGATGGTGAGCTGGGGCTGCTGCTGGTGGGTTGGTGGTGAGCTGGGGCTGCTGCTGGTGGGTTGGTGATGAGCTGGGACTGCTTCTGGTGGGATGGTGGTGAGCTGGGACTGCTTCTGGTGGGTTGGTGATGAGCTGGGACTGCTTCTGGTGGGTTGGTGGTGAGCTGGGACTGCTTCTGGTGGGTTGGTGGTGAGCTGGGACTGCTTCTGGTGGGTTGGTGGTGAGCTGGGACTGCTTCTGGTGGGTTGGTGGTGAGCTGGGACTGCTTCTGGTGGGTTGGTGGTGAGCTGGGACTGCTTCTGGTGGGTTGGTGGTGAGCTGGGACTGCTGCTGGTGGGTTGGTGGGGAACATGAGAGTTGGCCAACACAGAGCTACCGTGGACTGTAAATACTGTAAAGGAGACATATCACTTCCTAATTCACTATAATACAGTATTCCCAGATGCCTCCTGTGACGTTATTTACATTGTGATGACAGTGTCCCTTTTGACCTATTACAGCTTTTAGATGGTGACATCATACTGGGAGTCTCTAAAAGATTACATGCTATTGCTTTATATCATGCAATATAGTGCTGTAAATAGTGCTGCAGTATCACTATAGTAGAGAGATGGAGAGGAGGATGAAGAGACATGGGGTGGGGGGGGGGTGAGCGAGAGGCAGTGAGAGCAAGGTATTGACGTTTTGGTCTCCCTAACAAGAGCCTACCTTGCAGTACTGAATGCATAGCACGGTGCTGGTCACAGTGCTGGTCACATAGCACAGTGCTGGTCCTTCTCTTTAAGTCAAATAGGTAGTTAGTGGTTGGTCCCTGCTGTGCAGCTGAGCTGAGAAAGCTTTAATCTGTCTCTTAAATGAGCAGGGACATGTAGACACCTCCCTCCCATGGGGCCACCTGGTGAGGTTGCTTCTCCATGGGCCATTGCTAGAGACGCCCAGCCCATACTGCAGCTGATTACCCATGGGAGGCCCAGGGAGAAAAATAACATTTTCCTGATTTACAGTATAAAAATAGCCAAGTGCTGCATGGCTGTGTGGAAATTACTCACCATAGGGGACCTGGGGAATCTACCTCACGAGACTAGCTACCTCCACAGATTCACGCCTTATTTTTTAATATTTTTTTTAGCATAGAGCCATGTAGTGTGTGTGTGTGTGTGTTTTATGTTTGTGTGTGTCATATTCTAATTCCTTCTCCTCTCCAATCATACTGAGCCTGTCATGGAGGCCTGCAGTATGTGAATAACTTCTTTCCTTTGATCAATCCCACTGTTCCTAGGCCTTCGTTGAAGATAAGAATTTGTTCTTAATTAACTGACTTGCCTAGTTAAATAAAGGTAAAATAACAATGCAACATGAAGGGGCAGATCGCCCAGCACACATACAGTTGTGAACACCACTCTCTGGTGCTACTGTGCGTCTTAGTATTTGGTGATCCATAGGGTGCTGTAAAGTTGAGGACATAAGGTTGGTACATTTCACATCTTCTCCATACGGAATGCTCTGGGGATATGGAGTAAAGATATGACGTCCTCTGACTACTTCCAGCTGTGACCTGTGAATCAAATCAAATTGTATTTGTTGCATGCACCGAATACAACAGGCGTAGACATTACTGTGAAATGCTTGCTTACGAGCCCCCACCCAACAACGCACAGTTAAAAAGTAAGAAGAAAAAAAAAAGGAAATGGTAACACAATAAAATAACAATAATTTGTCCAAGTAAAGGCTCCCAGTCCTCTCCTCTGGATGACTTGAAAGAGGATGCACACACACGTCATGAAACTCTCACCTACTCTCAGGCAATTTCTGGGATAAGCCCTAGCCTAGCCCAGAGTGACTACCTCAAATTGAGTGAATACCGGAAGAAGATATCGTTTGTTTGTGTGTGGGGTCAAATTCTCTCTTTCTCTTTTGCTTCCTTTCTTTGTTGTCTTGCTCTCACTGGAGTGTGACATTTCAAATGTCTTTGCCTTGGTGAGTTTATATCTGTTTTCAGTTCCAGGTGAATGAGTGTATTTGCACCTGTTGGAGAACTGGTTGCAGTGTGTGATGGTACATTTTAGCATGGTGATGGGAGTTGAAAGAGCCCACATGTCTTAACCAGGGGATGGAGGCTGATAGGCTGGTGCTGTAGCTGCTGAAGAGTCATTGATCAAACCCGGCCACATGATTGAATTAGAGGCCCTGCCTTTACAGGGAAATCAGCCGAATTATTCATATCCCCTCCAGGCCAGCACATGAGAGGAGGAGGAAGGGGGAAAGAAGAGAGAGAGGAGCGGGCAATGAAATGACAGGGGAGAGCTCGTCAGTTTAGTAGTTTCCCTGACTGACTGCAGCTCATTGTTTGTGTGTGTGTGTGTGTGGCACTGTCTTTAATGAATTGGAAGTATCGAAATGGCTACTATCCTCCACCTGTATGTTGTGACAGTTTGTAATAGTTTGTCCATGCACTTAAAAAATGTGCTTGGTGGGTTTTTCTTGAATTGCAGTGGTATTTGTGGCCCTGGACTTTGCAACCATGAAAAACACTGTAAAATGACATAGTCACACATCATACATGTTTTAGTTCATATTGATCTGTTTATCAATGATAAAACAATGCAAGTCCTTTATTTGCAAAACTTTGTTTATGCAATCTTTAAAGTACTTAAGGTAAGCAAATTAGAGATCTGTTATTTTGAATGCTAGAAAGTGAACAAAAGTATTAAATATAATGTATAGATCAATAAAAACAAAGGCTATTAAAAAATGTTGTTACTTGTGTCATGTATGTCCCTCAGTTTTATGTCATTGTGTTACTGGCTTGAAAATCACTCACTACAAAGATATAGATTAGAGTTGGGTATGTTGAGCCATTTTATACATTTAGCATCATTACGTCAAGGGAAATAGTATTCTTTATAACAAAGATATCAACACATATTTCAGCAATTTGTGTAATCCTGGAAATAATCAGAATTCATGTAAACATAATCCCCCCCAAAAAATGGTCTCTTGGCACAACTTACAGGGTAAGTTGAGCTGCCTTGGGATAAGTGGGTGATGGTGCTGGTAGGTCGAAGTTTAATTAATGGAATGGGGGTGTGGTATAGTATATTGTATATCTTAAATGGATCTTATTTCAAAGGAGCATAGGGGGTTTCGTGTGTGTGGGTCAGTCACCAGATCTCAACTCAATTGAAAACTTATGGGAGATTCTGGAGCGGCATCCGAGCCAGCATTGTCCACCACAATCAACAAAACACCAAATTATGGAATTTCTCATGGAAGAATAGTATTGCATCCTTCCAATAGAGTTCCAGACACTTGTAGAATCTATGCCAAGGCACATTGAAACTGTTCTGGCGGCTCGTAGTGGCCCAGCGCCGTATTAAGACTCTTTGTTGGTGTTTGCTTTATTTTGGCAGTTATATCAAATCAAAATCCAATTTTATTAGTCACATGCGCTGAATACAACAGGTGTAATTATTATGTTTGTTAAATAACATTAAACATGAAATAACATTAAAATGTGGCACTTGATGGCACTTAATTCATTGGTCATATGGCGAATACAGCCATTAGCCATGACTATAGTGAGTAACTCTCCAACACCTCGGGCCTCATGCCATTCATGGCCACCATGGTGATGGCTACCAGGAAGTAGAGGCATGTAGTACAGTCATCGCCCATGGTGACAGTTGCTAGGCCTTACAGTGAAATACTTACTTACGAGCCCCTAACCAACAGTGCAGTTTCAAATAAATACCGATAAGAATAAGAGATACAATTAATAAGTAATTAAAGAGCAGCAGTAAAAAATAACAATTTATACAGACGGGTGCCGGTACAGACTCAATGTGCGGGGGCACCGGTTAGTTGAGATAGTATGTACATGTAGGTAGAGTTATTAAAGTGACTATGCATAGATGACAACAGAGGGTGGCAGGGGTGTGGAGAGGGTGGGGGCGCAATGCAAATAGTCTGGGTAGCCATTTGACCAAATTTTCAGGAGTCTTATGGCTTGGGGATAGAAGCTGTTTAGAAGCCTCTTGGACCTAGACTTGGTGCTCCGGTACCGCTTGCTGTGCAGTAGCAATGAGAACCGTCTATGACTAGGGTGGCAATTGTTATGGCCTTCCTCTAACACCGCCTGGTATAGAGGTCCTGGATGGCAGGAAGCTTGGCCCCAGTGATGTACTGGGCCATTCGCACTACCCTCTGTAGTGCCTTGTGGTCGGATGCCGAGCAGTTGCCATACCAGGCAGTGATGCAACCGGTCCGGATACTCTCGATGTTCCAGCTGTAGAAACTTTTGAGGATCTGAGGACCCATGCCAAATCTTTTCAGTCTCCTGAGGGGAGATAGGTTTTGTTGTGCCCGCTTCACGACTGTCTTGGTGTGCTTGGACCATGTTAGTTTGTTGGTGAAGTGGACACCAAGGAACTTGAAGCTCTCAACTTACTCCACTGCAGCCCCGTCGATGAGAATGGGGGTGTGCTCAGTCCTCTTTTTCCCGTAGTCCACAATCATCTCCTTTGTCTTGATCACGTTGAGGGAGAGGTTGTTGTCCTGGCACCATACGGCCTGGTCTCTGACCGGCCAGGTCTCTACCACTGTTGTGTCATCTGCAAATGTAATGATGGTGTTGGAGTCGTGCCTGGCCATGCAGGCATGAGTGAACAGGGACAAAATATGGGGGCTGAGCACGCACTCCTGAGGAGCCCCTGTGTTGAGGATCAGCGTGGCAGATGTGTTGTTACCTACCCTTACCACCTGGGGGTGGCCTGTCAGGAAGTCCAGGATCCAGTTGCAGAGGGAGGTATTTAGTCCCAGAGTCCTTATTTTATTGATGAGCTTTGAGGGCACTACGGTGTTGAAATCTGAGCTGGAGTCAATGAATAGCATTCTCACATTGGTGTTCCTTTTGTCCAGGTGGGAAAGGGCAGTGTGGAGTGCAATAGCGATTGCATCATCTGTGGATCTGTTGGGGCGGTATGCGAATTAGAGTGGGTCTAGGGTTTCTGTGATGATGGCGTTGATGTGAGCCATGACCAGCCTTTCAAAGCACTTCATGGCTACAGACGTGAGTGCTACGGGTCATTAGTCATTTAGGCAGGTTACCTTAGTGTTCTTGGGCACAGGCACTATGGTGGTCTGCTTGAAACATGTTGATATTACAGACTCGGACAGGTTGAAAATGTCAGTGAAGACACTTGGTAGTTGGTCAGCGCATGCTCGCAGTACACATCCTGGTAATCTGTCTGGCCCTGCGGCCTTGTGAATGTTGACCTGTCTAAGATCTTACTCACATCGGCTGCGGAGAGCGTGATCACACAGTCTTCCGGTACAGCTGGTGCTCTCATGCATGTTTCAGTGTTATTTGCTTCGAAGCGAGCATAGAAGTAGTTTAGCTTGTCTTGTGCCACTGGGCAGCTCTTGGCTGTGCTTCCCTTTGTAGTCTGTAATGGTTTGCAAGCCCTGCCACATCTGACGAGCATCAGAACTGGTGTAATACGACTTGATTTTAGTCCTGTATTGATGCTTTGCCTGTTTGATGGTTCGTCGGAGGGCGTAGCGATATTTCTTATACGCTTCCGGGTTAGTCCCGCTCCTTGAAAGCGACAGCTCTAGCCTTTAGCTCAGTACGGATGCTGCCTATAATCCATGGCTTCTGTTTGGGGTATGTACATACGGTCACTGTGGGGACAACATCATCGATGCACTTATTGATGAAGCCAATGACAGATGTGGTGTACTCCTCAATGCCATTGGAGGAATCCCGGAACATATTCCAGTCCGTGCTAGCAAAACTGTCCTGTAACTTAGCATCTGCTTCATCTGACCACTTTTTTATTGATCTAGTCACTGGTGCTTCCTGCTTAAATTTTTGCTTGTAAGCAGGAATCAGAAGGTTGGAATTATGGTCAGGTTTGCCAAATAGAGGGCGAGGGAGAGCTTTGTATGCGTCTCTGTGTGTGGAGTATAGGTGGTCCAGAGATCTTTTCCCTCTGGTTACACATTTAACCTGTTCAACCTATGGGGGCGCTATGTCATTATTGGATAAAAAGACGTGCCCGTTTTAAGCGCAATATTTTGTCACGAAAAGATGCTCGACTATGCATGGAATTGACAGCCTTTGAAAGACAAAACTCTGACGTCTCCAAAACTGCAAAGATATTATCTGTGAGTGCCCCAGAACTAATGCAACAGGCGAAACCAAGATGAAGTTTCATACAGGAAATGCCCCAGATTCTGAAGGCGCTGTGTTCCAATGTCTCCTTATATGGCTGTGAATGCGCCAGGAATGAGCCTGCGGTTTCTGTCTATTCCCCGAGGTGTCTGCAGCATTGTGACGTGTTTGTAGGCATATCATTGGAAGATTGACCATAAGAGACTACATTTACCTGGTGTCCCGCCCGGTGTCCTGTGTGCGTAATCTGTAGGTCCATGCGCGTTCCATTTCTTCAGAAGAGAAAGTAAACTGCCACGATGGATTTTATCGTCGATAGATATGTGAAAAACACCTTGAGGATTGATTCTAAACATCGGTTTGCCATGTTTCTGTCGATATTATGGAGTTAATTTGGAAAAAAGTTCGCGTTTTAATGACTTAATATATATATTTTTTCTTTCCCTCCCCAAATGTGATGAACAAAACGGAGCGATTAGTCGACACAAATAATATTTTTTTGTAAAAACGGAACATTTGCTATCTAACAGAGTCTCCTCATTGAAAACATCTGAAGTTCTTCAAAGGTAAATGATTTTATTTGAATAATTTTCTGGTTTTTGTGGAAAATGTTGCATGGTGAAAGAGAGGCATAATACGATGCTAGGCTATCAATACTGTTACACAAATGCTTGTTTAGCTATGGTTCAAAAGCATATTTTGAAAATCTGAGATGACAGTGTTGTTAACAAAAGGCTAAGCTTGAGAGCAAATAGATTAATTTAATTTGCGATTTTCATGAATAGTTAACGTTGTGTTATGCTAATGAGCTTGTGGATAGATTTACACAATCCTGGATACAGGTTTTTTTTCGTAGCTAAACGTGACGCAGAAAACGGAGCGATTTGTCCTAAACAAATAATCTTTCAGGAAAAACTGAACATTTGCTATCTGAGAGTCTCCTCATTGAAAACATCTGAAGTTCTTCAAAGGTAAATGATTTTATTTGAATGCTTTTCTGGTTTTTGTGAAAATGTTGCCTGCTGAATGCTAACGCTAAATGCTACGTTAGCCATCAATACTGTTACACAAATGCTTGTTTTGCAATGGTTGAGAAGCATATTTTGAAAATCTGAGATGACAGTGTTGTTAACAAAAGGCTAAGATTGAGAGCAAATAGATTAATTTCATTTCATTTGCGATTTTCATGAATAGTTAACGTTGCGTTATGGTAATGAGCTTGATGCTGTATTCACAATCCCGGATCCGGGATGGCTCGACGCAAGAAGTTAACATGCTGATAGAAATTTGGTCAAACTGACTTAAGTTTCCCTGTATTAAAGTCCCCGGCTACTAGGAGCGCCACCTCTGGGTGAGCATTTTCAATGCTATCATAGTGCCAACCTCTGACTGAGGTGGTATGTAAAACAGCTACAAAGAATACAGATGAGAACTCTCTCGGTAGGTAGTGTGGTCTACAGCTTATCATGATATACTCAACCTCAGGTGAGCAATAGCTCGAGACTTCCTTAGATACAGTATTTTGCACCAGCTGTTATTTACAAAATACATAATCCGCCATTGTTCTATCCTGCCGGTACATCGTATAACCAGCCAGCTGTATGTTGATATCAAATCAAATCAATTTATATAGCCCTTCGTACATCAGCTGATATCTCAAAGTGCTGTACAGAAACCCAGCCTAAAACCCCAAACAGCAAGCAAGCAGATGTAGAAGCACGGTGGCTAGGAAAAACTCCCTAGAAAAGCCAAAACCTAGGAAGAAACCTAGAGAGGAACCAGGCTATGTGGGGTGGCCAGTCCTCTTCTGGCTGTGCCGGGTGGAGATTATAACAGAACATGGCCAAGATGTTCAAATGTTCATAAATGACCAGCATGGTCGAATAATAATAAGGCAGAACAGTTGAAACTGGAGCAGCAGCACGGCCAGGTGGACTGGGGACAGCAAGGAGTCATCATGTCAGGTAGTCCTGGGGCATGGTCCTAGGGCTCAGGTCCTCTGAGAGAGAGAAAGAAAGAGAGAAGGAGAGAATTAGAGAACGCACACTTAGATTCACACAGGACACCGAATAGGACAGGAGAAGGACTCCAGATATAACAAACTGACCCTAGCCCCCCGACACATAAACTACTGCAGCATAAATACTGGAGGCTGAGACAGGATATTAATATTAATATTGTCATCGTTCAGCCACGAACATAGTGTCATCCGTGAAGCATACGATGTTAGTTTTTTTTTCTTTTTTTTTTTACCCCGTTTTCTCCCCAATTTCGTATTATCCAATTGTTTAGTAGCTACTATCTTGTCTCATTGCTACAACTCCCATACGGGCTCGGGAGAGACCAAGGTTGAAAGTCATGCGTCCTCCGATACACAACCCAACCAAGACGCACTGCTTTTTAACACAGCGCGCATCAAACCCGGAAGCCAGCCGCACCAATGTGTCGGAGGAAACACTGTGCACCTGGCAACCTTGGTTAGCGCGCACTACGCCCGGCCCGCCATAGGAGTCGCTGGTGCGCGATGAGACAAGGATATCCCTACCGGCCAACCCCTCCCTAACCCGGGCGACTCTAGGCCAATTGCGCGTCGCCCCACGGACCGCCCGGTCGCGGCCGGTTACGACAGAGCTTGGGAGTCTCTGGTGGCACAGCTGGCGCACAGCGCCCTTAACCACTGCGCCACCTGGGAGGCCCTGATGTTACAGTTTTTAATGCCCCATTGGTAGTTTAATCTTCCCCCGTAACTTGTCAATTTTATTGTCCAAAGATTGTACTTTTGCTAGCAGAATTGAGGGGAGTGGGGGTTTATTCGATCACCTTCTCAGAAGGCAGCCCGCTCTCCGGCTTCTCTTTCACTGCCGCCTCTTCACGCAGATCATGGGGGTCGGGGCCTGTTACCTAGGGAGCCGTATATATCCTCCGCCTCGGGCTCGTCAGAGTCGTGAAAGAAGAAAAAGGATTCTGCTAGTCCGTGGTGAGTAATCGCAGTCCTGATGTCTAGAACTTATTTTCCTTCGTAAGAGAGGGTAGCAGCAACATTATGTAAAAAAATAAGTTACAAACAACGCAGATAAACGAACAAAAGGCACAATCGGTTGGGGACACGTAAAATGACTTCCTTTTGCTCCGGCGCCATATTAGTTCTGTAGACATCTCTGTTCAATATCACTTACCCTTCCATTTCTTGACCAGTTGTCTGGGACAGGGAAGATGTTTTAATGTGCCACTTCGAGTGGAGGCTGCTCAGGGGAGGACCGCTCATAATGGCTGGAAAGGAGTGAATGGTATCAAAGACGTATTTTGGGTTTTCGTGTTTGATACCATTCACTCCATTCCAGCCATTCCACTTCCTTTCAGCCATTATTACGAGCTGTCCTCCCCATAGCAACCTCCACTGGCCAATTCGTAGGCAACTTTTCTGCATTTGAAGCTACTAAGCCCATGAAGCTGGTCTGTGAGATTCTTGATATATCTAGCAAGCTCAGACTCCATGTCATCAGATAAGACCTTGTTTTATGCTTGTATACACAGGGCATGATGTCTGCTCTGTAACAATATAAGTGCACTATCTTGAGTTCATATGCAAAAATACTATGCATATTTTCTTTATAAAACAAACTAAATATAATCATAATTTGTAAGCGGTATTGTGGCCAAAAGCTCAACTTAACCCCATGGCCATTGGCTCAACTTACCCCAAAGCAAACACTAGCCCACACAGCTACAAGGATGCACTTTCATGTTAGGTTTAGGACCTCATATTGTATCTTATAGACCCCAACTGATGTACAAAACAATCTACTTTGGTTTGGCTACGAGCATCATGAAACCTATAACAGAATACATTCATTTGAATTTGTGAAAATCTGTTTATTGGACCTTACTTGCTTACCACTTTTCCCATGTGGTTTCTTCCTTCACATTAATTGATAACGTCTTCCTAAATATTTGGTCACAATATTCATTTTGAGTATGGTTTCCTAGAAACAAGGGTTGGCTCCACTTACCCCACTGTTGCCTACAAGGACCTTGAGCATTCCCTACTGTGGCAAACTCTTATTGGTGGAGGAGTCTTAAAGGGAATGCACAGTGAAAACTATTGCATTTGAATTTAATTCACTTTTGAACTAAGGAAGATGTAATTACTATCACCGAAGTCTGAAAAATCTATATTCTTGCTCTGTCTGTTGAGCTGTATCTGAAAATCTGTTAGAGGAATTTAGTTCCTATGTGTTCATTAACCAATTCAATTAAAACACTCTGTCCGTTTATAAGAATTTGTAAGGTTCTTATTTACATAAAATAGACAGAGACCAGTCATCAACATTAACCAATAGCGTTTATTCTTGAGAGCTCTGCCTATAATACCATGTACAGTGGTTTATATACCTCACATTTCATCATAAATGTCCCTCCTCCTCTCAGATACAATGGCAATATAGTTCACAAGCCTTCCCACATTGTCTGCCACCTGTTAAACGATCTACTACAAGCCCAAGGTCTCTCCCCTCCCTGGGTATGGACCGAATGTCCTGTAAGGAACACAGTATTCCAGCCGGTCTGACGATAGCTCCATTCGTTTCTAACAAGGAACAGAAAGTCCTCGTTCTAATTCTTGACTAAAACTACACACATTATATTCAGTGTTTTGATTATAATAAGATTCATACAGTGACAGGGTAGTATTCCGTTTAGTTATAGTTCTACGTTAAATGTATACATCATTTAATCATTATTCATATAAATCACATAACAAAATCCAATCACAAAAATCTATATTTTTGCTATGTCTGAGCTGTATTTGAAAATTCAAACACTCTGTTTTGCTTTGCCTCAGGTGAGATGTCAGCTCACCTACTCATTTTAATACATCCAATGATATGCTTTGTATATACTTAATTCCTGCTCTAATTTGAATGTGTACAGCGCATAACCTGTTACTCCCTGCCATATCTTTGGATTCAGCAAGCAACAGGTCAGATAGCTCGCTAGTTACCGGTAAGCAAGAATGGCTCGTAACTGTATCTTTGGCTGTAAAAGCAATTTACAGCAGTTCTTTAACTTCCCCAAAAAGGAAGATGGTTTACATGAATTTCCCATGCTCAGGATGCATCCAAAGTTGATTACAGAGTGCCTTTTGCAGAGCACATTTAGCAGATGAGTGATTCGAAAACCTTCTGCGGAAAAAGGGGTATGCCAAGTTTCTTATACTGAAGCCCAATGAAGTTCCAATACTTGAGGTGCCACTGACAGTCCCAGCAGCAAGCATGGATCACCATTTACTGGTAAGTAACTAGCTAACATAGAATAGTAGAGATTATTTAGCTAGCTAGCTAACATTAGTTAAATTATTTGTCAATGTTGAGCCTCCATTAGCTCTGACATGAACCTCTATATCCTTGCGTTCACTGAACTAACATTGGCTGGCTAACTTAGCTAGATAGCTGTTAGCCAAATAACCAAAAATATATTTTAAAAATCTGTTTTGGTGCATAACTCAACAATGGAGCTCCCTACGTGCTGCGTGCTCAGTCCCCTCCTGTACCCCCTGTTCACCCACGACTGCATGGCCAGGCATGACTCCAACACCATCATTAAGTTTGCTGACGACACAACAGTGGTAGGCCTGATCACCGACAATGACGAGACAGCCTATAGGGAGGAGGTCAGAGACCTGGCCGAGTGGTGCCAGAATAACAACCTATCCCTCAACGTAAACAAGACTAAGGAGATGATTGTGGACTACAGGAAAAGGAGCACCAAGCACGTCCCCATTCTCATCGACTGGGCTGTACTGGAGCAGGTTGAGAGCTTCAAATTCCTTCAAATTCCTTGGTGTCCAAATCAACAACAAACTAGATTGGTCCAAACACACCAAGACAGTCGTGAAGAGGGCACGACAAAGCCTATTCCCCCCCAGGAAACTAAAAAGATTTGGCATGGGTCCTGAGATCCTCAAAAGGTTCTACAGCTGCAACATCGAGAGCATCCTGACCGGTTGCATCACTGCCTGGTACGGCAGTTGCTCGGCCTCCGACCGCAAGGCACTTCAGAGGGTAGTGCGTACGGCCCAGTACATCACTGGGGCAAAGCTGCCTGCCATTCAGGACCTCTACACCAGGCGGTGTCAGAGGAAGGCCCTAAAAATTGTCAAAGACCCCAGCCACCCCAGTCATAGACTGTTCTCTCTACTACCGCATGGCACCGAAGTGCCAAGTCTAGGACAAAAAGTTTCAACAGTTTCTACCCCCAAGCCATAAGACTCCTGAACAGGTAACCAAATGGTTACCTGGACTATTTGCATTGTGTGCCCCCCAAAACCCCTCTTTTTACGCTTCTGCTACTCTCTGTTCATCATATACAGTGGGGAGAACAAGTATCTGTTACAGTGCCGATTTTGCAGGTTTTCCTACTTACAAAGCATGTAGAGGTCTGTCATTTTTATCATAGGTACACTTCAACTGTGAGAGACGGAATCTAAAACAAAAATCCAGAACATCACATTGTATGATTTTTAAGTAATTTTTAAGTAATTCATTTGCATACCTATATAACGTAGGTACATGATGTAATAATGCCATGTAAAATGTTGTGCTACATGTGCAACACAGCATTCCTAACCTAGCCCACAATGTCTGCTGTGTGTACCGAGCAGTCGAGCAGTCATTTGAAAGAGTAATAAAAGTTCAGCGAAACAACTCAAAGGCGTAATCCATTAACGCCAAGATAATGGAATTCATTGCCCTTGACAATCAACCGTTCTCTGTCGTGGATGATGTTGGCTTTCGCCGACTGGTCGAGCACCGGTACACACTACCAAGTGCGCTATTTTTCAGATGTTACCCTACAGGAGTTACACAGTAATAGCGTCACTGCTATTAGCTTCAATTCTGACATTTGGACCAGCGATATCAGCCCCATGAGCATGCTGAGTTTGACAACACAGTAGGTCGTCGAGGATTTCGTACTGAGGAAAGTTGTATTGCATGCTCATGAATGTGCTGGTTGTCATACCGCTGCTGGCATTTCAATGGCATTTGAGAACATGTTTGAAACTGGAAACATGAACACACTAGCTAGCTCCATTAGAACAACTAACTCGAGAAATAAGCTCATCAACTGTGCCTGCAGAAGACGTGATACCCTCTGTCATGGCATTGAAACGCCTGCTCAACAAAACTGCCGACAGGCTGTGAACAAGCGATTCGGTGGCATTCTCTCTTTACTGTGTCGCCACCATGCTCGATGATTTGTAAAGGACCACTACTTCGATGCTGACAAGAAACAGAGTTTACGTGAAATGTTATGTGCCTTTTACTGAGGAGTGGCTTCCGTCTGGCCACTCTGCCATTAAACTCTGCCATTAAGGCCTGATTGGTGGAGTGCTTCAGAGATGGTTGTCCTTCTGGAATGTTCTCCCATCTCCACAGAGGAACTCTGTCAGGGTGATCATCAGGTTCTTGGTCACCTCCCTGACCAAGGCCCTTCTCCCCCGATTACTTAGTTTGGCCGAGCAGCCAGCTATAGGAAGAGTCTTTGTGGTTACAAACTTATTCCATTTAGGAATAATGGAGGCCACTGTGTTCTAAGGGACCTACAATGCTACATCATTTCTTTGGTACCCTTCCCCGGATTTGTGTCTAGACACAATCCTGTCTTGGAGCTCTACGAACAATTCCTTCGACCTCGTGGCTTGGTTTTTGCCTTTCCAAATAATGTCCAATCAATTGAATTTACCACAAGTGGACTCCAATCAAGTTGTAGAAACATCTCAAGGATGGTCAATGGAAATAGGATGCACATGAGCTCAATTTCGTGTCTCATAACGAGTCTAAATACTTATGTAACTAATGGATTTCTGTTTTTGCAAAATTTGCACACAAAAAATAAAACCTATGTTCGCCTTGTCTTTATAGGATATTGTGTGTAGATTGACGAGAGGAAAATGTATTTCATCCAATTTAGAATAAGGCTGTAACGTAAGAAAATGTGGAATAAGGAAGGGGTCCTAATACTTTCCGAATGCTATGTATGTTATATGTTATGTATGTTATACATTTGAGGATTCCATTGACAATTTGGTGTGTCTAAATCCAAACTGTCATTTTGTGTTACTCATTTAAAATGAAGAGAAATAACATTGGGACCAAAATTATTAATCATATCACTTTAGTAAATTATTTTTAAAGCTTAGATTTTAGCATCTGTGGTCTTCATTTAGGAAAATCCTTGAACTTAAAATGTCTCATCGGTGTTACCATTATTGATATGTGTCCGCCTACTGGAGGCACAATATTATCATAATGGTAAAAATGATTTATAGTCATTAAGTTTCCATATTAGTTTTTAGAATGGGAAGGTGTACTGAGTTTGAGTGTATATATATTCTTGCTCACAGATAAAACTGAAAAAATTAAGAATTTACTAATAATTGCAAAACACTCATTTAAAATACCTAATATTTGACATAAATTAACATACGTAACACTTGAAACATTACAGGTGTCACGGATTCCCCCGGTACTGGTACTGCTGCTCATTCCTTGCACCAGATCCGGAGGTCTACTTCACCATTTACATTACATTACATTTAAGTCATTTAGCAGACGCTCTTATCCAGAGCGACTTACAAATTGGTGCTTTCACCTTATGACATCCAGTGGAACAGCCACTTTACAATAGTGCATCTAAGTCTTTTAAGGGGGGGGGGGGGGGGGGGTGAGAAGGATTACTTTATCCTATCCTAGGTATTCCTTAAAGAGGTGGGGTTTCACCGGCTGGATTCATTACCACCAACCCCGGACTGTCTTGTCTCATTACACACACCTGGTTCCCATTCCCCCTGATTAGTATGTTATATATGTGCCCACTGTTCCCCATTATCCTCTCTGGCGCAGGCGTTCCTCGACAACATCCGGTGAAATAGCAGAGTGCCAAATACAAAATACAGAAATAGTCATAATAAACATTCATAAAAATACAAGTGTTATACATCAGTTTAAAGATTAACTTCTTGTTAATCCGGCAGCTTTGTCAGATTTCTAAAAGGCTTTACTGCGAAAGCATACCATGTGATTATCTGAGGACAGCGCCCCGCTTACAAAAGCATACAAACATTTTCCAACCAAGTAGAAATGCACGAAAGTCAGAAATAGCGATAAAATTAATCACTTACCTTTGAAAATCTTCATCTGGTTGCACTCACAAGAGTTCCCAACTACACAATAAATGTTTGTTTTGCTCGATAAAGTCCCTCTTTATATCCCAAAAACTCTGTTTTGTTGGTGCATTTTGTTCAGTAATCCAGTGGATCAAAGGCGGTCAAAACATGCAGACGAATACATCCTAATAGTACCGGTAAAGTTCGTCGAAACATGTCAAGCGATATTAATCCTCAGGTTGTCAATTGTCTAAATAATCGCTAATATTTCAACCGGACAATAGCGTATTCAATAGAAAGGAAAAACAACGAAGGGCGCACACTCGGTCACACGCGCAAACCAGCATTGCATGATTCTACAGTCCACTGACAGAAAGGACTCATTCTTATTCATTTTTCAGAAAACAAGCCTGAAACAATGTCTAAAGACTGTTGACATCTAGTGGAAGCCATAGGAACTGCAATCTGGGTCCTAACCCATTAGATACTCAATAGGCATTCAATTGAAAACTACCCACATCAAATAAATCCCACTTCCTGGATGGATTTTCCTCAGGTTTTCGCCTGCCGTATCAGTTCTGTTATACTCACAGACATTATTTTAACATGTTTGTAAACTTTAAAGTGTTTTCTATTCAAATCTACCAATATATGCATATCCTAGCTTCTGGGCCTGGGGAACAGGCAGTTTACTTTGGGCACGCTTCTCATCCAGACGTCGAAATACTGCCCCCAAGCCATAAGAAGATGTATCCTTGCCGGTTATTGTTCCCATGTCCCTTGGTCTTGTGAGTACCTGTGCTTTGTTGTTTCAGCTTTCGTGCTACGTGTATTGTGCACTATTTCGGGACTAGTCCCATGTAGTGTTATTACGGCTCTCGTCCCATGTTGTGTTGTTACGAGTCTCGTTTCGTGTAATCTTTAGAGGTTTAAACCTCGCTCTTTTGTTTGGGTTACATTCCTGTGTATTTTAAAAGGAAAGATGCCCAGGTTCCCTGCTCATCTGCGTGAACGTGCTTTAGGCATCCTGCAAGGAGGCACGAGGACTGCAGATGTGGCCAGGGCAATAAAATGCAATGTCCGTACTGTGAGACGCCTAAGACAGTGCTACAGGGAGACGGGACGGACAGCTGATTGTCCTTGCAGTGGCAGACCACGTGTAACACCTGCACAGGATCGGTACATCCGAACATCACAACTGCGGGACAGGTACAGGATGGCAACAACAACTGCCTGGGTTACACCAGGAACGCACAACCCCTATATCAGTGCTCAGACTGTCCGCAATAGGCTAAAAGAGGCTGGACTGAGGGCTTGTAGGCCTGTTGTAAGGCAGGTCCTCACCAGACATCACCGGCAACAATGTCGCCTATGGGCGCAAACCCACCGTCGCTGGTCCAGACAGGACTGGCAAAAAGTGCTCTTCACTGACGAGTCGTGGTTTTGTCTCACCAGGGGTGATGGTCAGATTCGTGTCTATCGTCGAATGAGTGTTACACCGAAGCCTGTGCTCTGAAGCGGGATCGATTTGGAGGTGGAGGGTCCATCATGGTCTGGGGCGTTGTGTCACAGCATCATAGGACTGAGCTTGTTGTCAATGCAGGCAATCTCAACACTGTGTGTTACAGGGAAGACATTCTCCTCCCTCATCTGGTACCCTTCCTGCAAGCTCATCCTGACATGACCCTCCAGCATGACAATGCCACCAGCCATACTGCTCGTTCTGTGTGTGATTTCCTGCAAGACTGGTATGTCAATGTTCTGCCATGGCCAGCGAAGAGCCCGGATCTCAATCCCATTGAGCACGTCTGGGACCTGTTGGATCGGAGGGTGAGAGCTAGGGCCATACCCCCAGAAATGTCTTGGAACTTGCAGGTGCCTTGCTGGAAGAGTGGGGTAACATCTCACAGCAAGAACTGGCAAATCTGGTACAGTCCATGAGGAGGAGATGCACTGCAGTACTTAATGTAGCTGGTGGCCACACCAGATACTGACTGTTACTTTTTTTTTTAAACGTGACAGAATGACTGACCCACAAAATGGAGACAGTGGGAAAGGCTGAGGTGGCGACAATCGTAGAGACAGTCCAGCATCACAAGAACTGTCTCTCCAGACTCGGCAGCGCCATGGACAGCATGCTGGCAACCATCCTGCGCTTGGAGAGGAATGTGCAGTCCCTCCAGTCTCCAGCACCGGTTCCGGCACCAGCCCCCACACAACCACTACCTGCCTCCATCCCATCTGAGCCGGTCTGCTGAATACCCCTGCGCTTTGACTGCCCGCCAGCGAGATGCAAGGGATTCCTTCTGCAATGAAACCTGTACCTCCAGGAGAGACAGGGTTGCCATCGTCATCTCCGAGGTCGAGTCCTACGAGCGCTTCACTCTCCTCTTCCGCTCTGTGTTTTATTATCCTGTGGAGGGGGGTGAGTGTCTACTCTGACTATGCCAGGGATCTAGGACCGCCTCAGAGTTTGCCCTGGAGTTCCGGACTATCGCAGCCTCCCCCGGTTGGAACGAGTCGGCTCTGATCACCGTGTTCCGCAGCGGAATGCGGGAGGAGGTACAGCTGGAGTTAGCCTGCCATGATGACAACCTGTCAGCGCAGTCAGATCATGGCCCATCTATAACTCCGGAATGAGGTGTTGGGATGTGCCAGCACGGGAGCAGTGGTGAAGCATGCCTTCAATGTCTCAAACACCCTCTCCACCATCCAACGAAGCCGCTGGGGACCTCCTCACAGCAGGGAGGTAAGAGGCAACCACCGTGCTGAAGTCCCAGATGAATCTCCGGAAATAGTTGGCGAACCCCAGGAATCGCTGGACTGCTTTCACGGAGTTATAGATGGGCCATGATCTGACACATTGCTCCTCCATCTCCACTCCCTTCGTGGATATGAGGTAGCCCAAAAAAGACACAGTCCGCTGGAAAAACTAAAATTTCTCATGTTTGACATATAGATCATGCTCCAATAGTCTTCCCAGCACAGACTTGACGAACAAGACATGCTGGGCGCGGGAGATGATGATAAAATAATGTATATGTGAAAGATAATGATAAAATAATTCCACTCTGAAACCTTACAACTGTATGAAATTGATTAGAATCATAAAATTATAATCTGATGATGTATGTAGTTTTAGTCAGAGTTTTCTTCTTTAGGTCCTGGATTTCAGTTTTGTAGTAGTTTGTCTTTGCTTATATAAAATAATATATATATATAGAGATTTTTTTTTTAAAATAACCTGCTGTTAGCTTTTTGTACTGGGAATTTAATTATTGACTTAAATATTTTCATGGTTTTATGTTTCATGTGAAACAACACGTTTTATTCTGCTCGTTTTACCTGTAATCTGTACCTCTCCTGTATCAGTATTCCTCCTCGTACTCCTCTTCCCTTCATCTTGACCATGCTTCTCACGGGAGCCGTTGATAACAGAAGTTTGACTAATACATTAAAGCTGGGAATTAGAAAGTGTCACTCTGCATGCATATGCAAGTGTTTCTCCTAGTTCTGGGCAGAAAAATGACTGCAGGTTTATGTAAATCTGGGCTTTGAGGATCTGGCAACAATATTTGTACACTATTTTTATGGATGGAAATTTGTACAGTCAAGGGCCCCTTTTTGTCTGTCTCACCTGAATGTGGATTTATTTACTTTCTTGTAAAGAATGTGAAATATCTGAGAGCAAACTCTCCCCCCTCCTTCGTTTGGGAAAGCAGATCCATCTTTCTCTGGCAGTTTGCGGACCTTCCAGTGTTTGCTTCCTGACAATCGATACGCATGCATATTTCATCCTTTGGGTTAAGAGCAGAATCTTTTCCCCCTGCTGTGCCTTTTGATTTCTGCTCCTCTATCACTCCACTGGGAAAATGGTGTGGATGTCTGCAGTCCCACGGTTAATCACTCCACCAAGTAGCGATGTAATACTGTTTCAACTGAAGGCCTTTCTCTGGGTAATCACACCAGACTCTGGTGCTGAGCCATTTCTGACTCTGAGAAACAGTACTGTAGTACGTTAGCTGGCTAGCATTAATATGACCCCATTAACAGTTACATTCTAGTCTTTCTCAGGGCAGTCTTTGTGTCCACAGGAACAGCGGTTTTGTTCGTAATTGAATTTCATTTTTAAACGTGTCTGAATTCTCAATGGTAACACTACAGACAGGGCATTAAAGCAGCAGCCTACTGTTTGCTGTCTACTTCAAAACAGATTACAATAGGGCTGGACACATGATATTGTGAACCACTGTCTACTATGCCAATGACATCTGCCATATGAGAGGCCAGTGAGAATGTTAAGAGTGTCCTAGACTGAGTCCTCTCACTGGGTTGACTTCCCTGGAGCAGCTCTGTACATCTCTGCCCACATTAGACTGCTGTGTGTCAGTCGCCTCCTCAGTGAAGGGAAGAGCTAGGGAGAGCAGGGGAATGAGGGACGTGTCTCAATGTGACCGCAGTGGTTTGAACAGAGCTGCTTTAATAAAGTCCCACCCAGACTCCTCCTTTCTTTCCCCTCCCTCATATCCTCCCTCTTTCCTCTTCTCTCCTGTCCTTCCTTCCCTTTCTTCCACTCTCCTCTCCTCCACCTCTCCCCCTCACTTATTTCCTCAGCTCCGGCGCTCCTCTCTTCTCCCCCACTCCCCCCGTCAGTACCATAATTAGCTCAGAGGCTCAGAAAGAAGGATGGAACAGATGAGCCCTGATGCAGGGAGCCGAGGGGATAGCTGGTCAGGTGGTCTAACTCCTCTGATGGCTCTGAGGAAGTTCAGGAGGAGTTTACTGTAAATGTCGCTATCTGCACTCTTAGCGCCTCTGCAACCTTTCAGATGCTCCGTCTATCCCAGGCATCCAAAAGAGAAGCTAATAGGAGGGCTGACAGCTCTGGCTCAACACAGAGTACAATTACAGCCAGAGCCAGGTACCAATCAGACCACCCTCTATCACCTCACTCACACCCTCCCTCCATTTGTCTCTCGGTCATCTATCCTTGGCATCTGCACCACTATATCCCCCTGCTCTCTCTGCATCTAGTGGAGTGGTGTATAGAGAGATTTGCTGACACTGTGTTTGTGAAGTGTGTGTTTGCGTGAGATGAATATATATTTTGGAGATGAAGATTAGGTGTCTAATCTCTTTCTCCGTCTCGCACACACACACGTTCTCGCTCTTACACATATTTTCTGTTCTTTCCTTCACTCTCTCTCTCCCTCTCTCTCTGTTCTCTCTCCCATGCTCTGCTACGTAGGTCAGATGAAGGTGTCAGGTTAGATGGGATCAATAGGGGACTTGTCAGGACTAGTGAGTGGGTAGAGAAAGCGCTTTCAGTATTTCTAATCAATACCATAATCACTTCTCCTACCTACAAAGGCCCCCAAGGCCCCGATCAATTGTTTACTCAGTATTACTTTCATCTCCTGTTGATCCACAGGACAAGTGACATGACTGTTTAAGTGTGTACAGTTGAAGGCATAAGTTTACATACACCTTAGCCAAATACATTTAAACTCAGTTTTTCACAATTCCTGACATTTAATCCTCGTAAAGATTCTCTGTCTTAGGTCAGTTAGGATCACCACTTTATTTTAAGAATGTGAAATGTCAGAATAATAGTATAGAGAATTATTTGTTTCAGCTTTTATTTCTTTCATCACATTCCTAGTGGGTCAGATGTTTACATACACTCAATTAATATTTGGTATCGTTGCCTTCAAATTGTTTAACTTGGGTAGCCTTCCACAAGCTTCCCACAATAAGTTGGGTGAATTTTGGCCATTTGCGACCAAGCTTTAACTTCCTGACTCATGTCTTGAGATGTTGCTTCAATATATCCACATAATTTTCATCCCTCATGATGCCATCTATTTTGTGAAGTGCACCAGTCCCTCCTGCAGCAAAGCACCCCCACAACATGATGCTGCCACCCCCGTGCTTCACAGTTGGGATTGTGTTCTTCGGCTTGCAAGCCTCCCCCTTTTTCCACCAAACATAACGATGGTGAGTATGGCCAAACATTTATATTTTTGTTTTATCAGACCAGAGGACATTTCTCCAAAAAGTACGATCTTTGTCCCCATGTGCAGTTGCAAACCGTAGTCTGACTTTTTTATGGCGGTTTTGGAGCAGTGGCTTCTTCCTTGCTGAGCGGCCTTTCAGGTTATGCCGATATAGGACTTGTTTTACTGTGGATATAGATACTTTTGTACATGTTTCCTCCAGCATCTTCACAAGGTCCTTTGCTGTTGTTCTGAGATTGATTTGCACTTTTCATACCAAAGTACGTTCATCTCTAGGAGACAGAACGCGTCTCCTTCCTGAGCGGTATGATGGCTGCGTGGTCCCATGGTGTTTATACTTGCGTACTATTGTTTGTACAGATGAACGTGATACCTTCAGGCGTTTGGAAGGATGAACCAGACTTGTGGAGGTCCACAATTTTTTTTCTGAGGTCTTGGCTGATTTCTTTAGATTTTCCCATGATGTCAAGCAAAGAGGCACTGAGTTTGAAGGTTGGCCTTGAAATACATCCACAGGTACACCTCCAATTGACACAAATGAATTCAATTAGCCTATCAGAAGCTTCTAAAGCCATGACATCATTTTCTGGTGTTTATTGGCACAGGCAACTTAGTGTATATACATTTCTGACCCACTAGAATTCTGATATAGTTAATTATAAGTGAAATAATCTGTCTGTAAACAATTGTTGGAAACATTTATTGTGTCATGCACAAAGTAGATGTCCTAAACAACTTGCCAAAACTATAGTTTGTTAACAAGAAATTTGTAGAGTGGTTGAAAACAAGTTTTAATGACTCCAACCTAAGTGTATGTATACTTTCGACTTCAACTTTATGTACATATGTATGTATGTACTGTATGTGACATTTGTGTGTCAATTTTATTTGTCACGTGCACCGAATACAATGGGTGTAGACTTAACCGTGAAATGCTCACTTACTCGCCCTGCCTAACGATGCAGAGTTTCAATTTCTTTTTTAATAACATTATCTTAAGGATTAAAATACACAAAAACGTAGCTATATACAGGGAGTACCAGTACCAGATCAATGTGGAGCTATATACAGGGAGTACCAGTACCAGATCAATGTGGAGCTATATACAGGGAGTACCAGTACCAGATCAATGTGGAGCTATATACAGGGAGTACCAGTACCAGATCAATGTGGAGCTATATACAGGGAGTACCAGTACCAGATCAATGTGGAGCTATATACAGGGAGTACCAGTACCAGATCAATGTGGAGCTATATACAGGGAGTACCAGTACCAGATCAATGTGGAGCTATATACAGGGAGTACCAGTACCAGATCAATGTGGAGCTATATACAGGGAGTACCAGTACCAGATCAATGTGGAGCTATATACAGGGAGTACCAGTACCAGATCAATGTGGAGCTATATACAGGGAGTACCAGTACCAGATCAATGTGGAGCTATATACAGGGAGTACCAGTACCAGATCAATGTGGAGCTATATACAGGGAGTACCAGTACCAGATCAATGTGGAGCTATATACAGGGAGTACCAGTACCAGATCAATGTGGAGCTATATACAGGAGTACCAGTACCAGATCAATGTGGAGCTATATACAGGGAGTACCAGTACCAGATCAATGTGGAGCTATATACAGGGAGTACCAGTACCAGATCAATGTGGAGCTATATACAGGAGTACCAGTACCAGATCAATGTGGAGCTATATACAGGGAGTACCAGTACCAGATCAATGTGGAGCTATATACAGGGAGTACCAGTACCAGATCAATGTGGAGCTATATACAGGGAGTACCAGTACCAGATCAATGTGGAGCTATATACAGGGAGTACCAGTACCAGATCAATGTGGAGCTATATACAGGGAGTACCAGTACCAGATCAATGTGGAGCTATATACAGGAGTACCAGTACCAGATCAATGTGGAGCTATATACAGGAGTACCAGTACCAGATCAATGTGGAGCTATATACAGGGAGTACCAGTACCAGATCAATGTGGAGCTATATACAGGGAGTACCAGTACCAGATCAATGTGGAGCTATATACAGGGAGTACCAGTACCAGATCAATGTGGAGCTATATACAGGGAGTACCAGTACCAGATCAATGTGGAGCTATATACAGGGAGTACCAGTACCAGATCAATGTGGAGCTATATACAGGGAGTACCAGTACCAGATCAATGTGGAGCTATATACAGGGAGTACCAGTACCAGATCAATGTGGAGCTATATACAGGGAGTACCAGTACCAGATCAATGTGGAGCTATATACAGGGAGTACCAGTACCAGATCAATGTGGAGCTATATACAGGGAGTACCAGTACCAGATCAATGTGGAGCTATATACAGGGAGTACCAGTACCAGATCAATGTGGAGCTATATACAGGGAGTACCAGTACCAGATCAATGTGGAGCTATATACAGGGAGTACCAGTACCAGATCAATGTGGAGCTATATACAGGGAGTACCAGTACCAGATCAATGTGGAGCTATATACAGGGAGTACCAGTACCAGATCAATGTGGAGCTATATACAGGGAGTACCAGTACCAGATCAATGTGGAGCTATATACAGGGAGTACCAGTACCAGATCAATGTGGAGCTATATACAGGGAGTACCAGTACCAGATCAATGTGCAGGTATATACAGGGAGTACCAGTACCAGATCAATGTGCAGGTATTTGAGGTAGATACAGTGCCTTCAGAAAATATTCACACCCCTTGACTTTGCCCACATTTTGTTGTATTACAAATTAGGATTAAAATGATTAATGGAGAATAAAACTGAGTGTACAAAACATTAAGGACACCTGCTCTTTCCATGACATAGACTGGCTAGGTGAATCCAGGTGAAATCTATGATCCCTTATTGCTGTCAAATCCACTTCAATCAGTGTAGATGAATGGGAGGAGTCAGGTCACAGGAGGATTATTAAGCCTTGAGACAATTGAGACGTGGAGATATGGATTGTGTATGTGTGCCATTCAGAGTGTGAATAGTCAAGACAACATATTTAAGTGCCTTTGAACGGGGTATGGTAGGTAGTAGGTGTCAGACGCACTGGTTTTGTCAAGAACTGTAACGCAACTAGGTTTTTCACGCTCAACAGTTTCCCATGTGTATCAAGAAAGGTCCACCACTCAAGGGACATCCAGCCAACTTGATTCAACTGTGGGAAGCATTGCGGTAAACATGGGCCAGCATCCCTGTGGAACGCTTTCGACACCTTGTAGAGTCAATGCCCCGAAGAATTGATGCTGTTCTGAGTGCAAAAGAGGGGGAGCTCAATATTAGGAAGGTGTTGTTAATGTTTTATATACTCGGTGTAACTTGATTTAGAACAGTATTCAATCCCCTGAGTAGATACACGTTAGAATCACCTTTGGCAGTGATTACAGCTCTGAGTCTTTCAAGGTAAGTCTCTAAGAGCTTTGCACACCTGGATTGTACAATAATTGCACATTATCCTTAAAAAGAAAATGTATTGAGCTCAATCCAGTTGGTTGTTGTTAATTGCTGGACATCCATTTTCAAATCTTACCATGGATTTTCAAGACGATTTAAATAAAAACTAACTAGACCACTCAGGAACATTTGTTGTAATCTTGGTAAGCAACTCCCAGTGTCTGCTGGAAAGCAGACAACAAGGTTTTCCTCTAGAATTTTGCCTGTGCTTAACTCTATTCCGTTTAGTTGTATCCCCTAAAAAAACGCCCTAGTCCTTGCCAATGACAAGCATACCCATAACATGCAAGCCTACCCTATCATGTTTTAAGGTATGGCCCAGGTGCAGACAGTGTTGAAGAAACAAAAGTTTATTATGTAACATGGGCAGGCAAATGACAGGTCAGGTCAGGCAGAGGTTGGTAATCCAGAGAGGGTGTAAGGCACCGGAACAGCAGGCGGGCTCAGGGTCAGGTCAGGCAGAGGTCGGTGATCCAGAGTAGTGGGGCAAAGGTACAGGACAACAGGCAGGGTCAGGGCAGGCAGAACGGTCAGAACCCGGGAAACTAGAAAACAGGAGCAAGGGAACAGGCAGGAGCAGGGAAACAAAACACTGGTAGGTTCTACGAACAAAACAAACTGTCAACAAACAGAAAACACAGGTATAAATACACGGGATAATGGGGAAGATGGGCGACACCTGGAGGGGGGTGGAGACAAGCACAAAGACAGGTGAAACAGATCAGGGCATGACATACCCATTACACTGGGTGTATTAATACACCATCCAAAGTGTAAAATTAGTAACTGCACCATGCTCAATGGGATATTTAATGTAACAAAAAATACCAATAGGTGTAATTTGCAAACCACAGGAAAACCTCCATGGTCTTTGTGGTTGAACCTGTGCTTACAATTCGTTGCTCGACTTTGGGAACTGTTTGTATGTGTGGAGTACAGAGACGGGGTAGTCATTTAAAAATCATTTTAAACACTTATTGCATACAGGTAGTCCATGCAACTTATGTGACTTCTTAAGCACATTTTTACTCCTGAACTTATTTATGCTTGCCATAACAAAATGATTGAACACTTATTGACTCAATACATTTCAGCTTTTCATTGAGTTAATTTGTAAACATTTATAACAACTTAATTCCACTTTGGCATTATGGGCTATTATGTGTAGATCAGTGACACAAAATCTAAATGTAATCTATTTTAAAGGCTGTAAGGCTGTAACACAAAAAAATGTGGAAAAAGCCTAAAGGTGTGAATACTTTCTGAAGGCCCTGTATGTACATGGCAGGGTAAATGGACAAGACTCCGGGATGCTGGCCTTCTAGACAGAGTTGCAAAGAAAAAGCCATATCTCAGACTGGCCAATAAAAAGAAAAGATTAAGATGGGCAAAAGAACACAGACACTGGACAGAGGAACTCTGCCTAGAAGGCCAGCATCCCGGAGTCACAATTTCACTGTTGACGTTGAGAATGGTGTTTTTCAGGTACTATTTAATGAAGCTGCCAGTTGAGGACTTGTGAGGCGTCTGTTTCTCAAACTAGACACTCTAATGTACTTGTACTCTTGCTCAGTTGTGCACCGGGGCCTCCCACTCCTCTTTCTGTTCTGGTTAGAGACGGTTTGCGCTGTTCTGTGAAGGGAGTAGTGCACAGCATTGTACCAGATCTTCAGTTTCTTGGCAATTTCTCATTTCTCAGAACAAGAATAGACTGACGAGTTTCAGAAGAAAGTCTTTGTTTCTGGCCATTTTGAGCCTTTAATTGAGCCCAGAAATGCTCCAGACACTCAACTATTAGCTAACATAAAGTGCCATTGGAACACAGGAGTGACGGTTGATGATAATGGGCCTCTGTACGCCTATGTAGATATTCCATAAAAAATCAGCCATTTCCAGCATGAACAATGTCTACACTGTATTTCTGATCAATTTGATGTTATTTTAATGGACAAAAAATGTGTTTTTCTTTCAAAAACAAGGACATTTCTAAGTGACCCCACACTTTTGAACGGTACTGTGTGTGTATGTATATATATGTGTGTATGTATGTATGTATGTATATATATATATATATATATATATAGAGTTGGTGAAAGATGAAGCCAGGGCAGATAGTCCAGGTAACCATGAATTAACTATTTAGCAGTCTTATGGCTTGGGGGTAGAAGCTGTTTCTGAGCCTGTGTAGTCCGAGAGCTGATGCTCCGTTACCATTTGCCGGATGGTAGCGGAGTGAACAGTCTTTGGCTTGGGTGGCTGGAGTCTGGCAATTTTCGGGCCTTCTTCTGACACCGCCTGATGTAGAGGTCCTGGATGGCATGGAGCTTGGACCCAGTGAAGTACTGGGCTGTCCACACCACCCTCTGTAGCGCTTTGCGGTTGAGTGTGCTGCATTTGCCATACCAAGCAGTGATGCAGTCAGTCAAGATGCTCTCGAAATTTGAGGGGGTTTCAGGGGTACCCCCACCTTGCGGGTGCTGTGGGGCTGTGTGCTACGCCATTGCTTCTATCTATAAGTAATCTAAGATGTGTCAGATAAATTATGTCCAGTTCAGGCCCCAGCTATGCTTTTGGTTTGCTAACTTGCTAGCTAAGTGGCTAGATGTTAAGATCAAGCTTCTTGGTTACAGCAGAGACATTCAATCCCCTCCTGGATCAAGATCCCTGTTGCCTTAATTATTTTGTGCGTCAAAAATAGCGCCCCTTGTGTGCACATTCAGTAATATACCCTGGTATATATACCCTGGTATGGTACATAAACGGTATGAAGGTTTGAGAATCTGGATACCGCCAAACCCTTCTACTGAGCAAAACGTTAAAAAATAAATAAAAAAACATATATACAATAACTAAATACATTTACAATCAAGGCAGGTAAAATGGTAATAGTTGGCTAGGTGCGAAGTATATTTTAGATTGGGACTAGGACTATGACAAAAAGTGTGTAGAAGTGGGATTTAAGGCCCTGTCACGGCCATCGAAAGAAGTGGACCAAAGTGCAGCGTGGTGAGCTTACATTTTCCTTTTATTCTGGAATGTCGCCAACAAAACAAGAAACAAGATAAACAACCGCAAAGCTTACGAGGGCTAAGTGCCACTAATACACACTTTTTGTCATAGTCCTAGTCCCAATCTAAAATATATTTCACACCTAGCCAACTATTACGTGACAGGCCCGTTTTAAAAGTTCTGAGTGATCCCCAGTCCACCTGGTCGTGCTGCTGCTCCAGTTTCAACTCTTCTGCCTGCGGCTATGGGACCCTGACCTATTCACTGTATGTGCTACCTGTCCCAGACCTACTGTTTTCGAAGCTCTCTGTCTCTCTACCACACCTGCAGTCTCTAACTCTGAATGATCAGCTATGAAAAGTCAACTGACATTTACACCTGGGGTGCTGACCTGTTGCACCCTCTACATCCACTGTGATTATTATTATTATATGACCCTGCTGGTCATCTATGGATGTTTGAACATCTTGGCCATGTACTGTTATAATCTCCACACCGTCACAGCCAAAAGAGGACAGGCCACCCCTCAGAGCCTGGTTCCTCTCTAGGTTTCTTCCAAGGTTCCTGCCTTTATAGAGAGTTTTTCCTAGCCACCGTGCTTCTACATCTGCATTGCTTGCTGTTTGGGGATTTAGGCTGGGTTTCTGTATAGCACCCTGTAACATCGGCTGATGTAAAAAGGGCTTTATAAATACATTTGATTGATTGATTGAAATTTGATTGATGGAGCGGCTCTCAGATTATTAGGGAAAGCATTCCATAGGTGAGGGGCAAGGGAGCAGAAGGCTCGGTCCCCCATAGTTTGGAGATGTGTTTTGGGGACTTGAGGCAGTGGCTGTAGAGGAGAGTGTCAGGTGGCTCGCTATTGAGATGAGGTTGCAGACGTAGGTGGGGCTCAATCCATTCAAGGCTTTAAATGCATGAGAATTTTGAAATCGATCCTGTACACCGAGTATACCAAACATTAGGAACACTTTCCTAATATTGAGAGCTTCGGTAGTGATTTGGCTGGGAGGCCCCCAAACAGTGCATTGCTGTAGTTGATCAAAGAGTAATCGAAGGTGTGGATGAGTTTCTCTGCATTTGGCTGGGAGAGTGATGGTATGACCCGGGCAATGTTTTTTGAGATGGAAAATTATATTTTAGGGAGTGGGGTCACGGCCAGGGTCGCCATTGTACAGCGCCCCTGGAGCAATTAGAGTTAAGTGCACAGCAACAGATCATTTTTTCTCACCTTGTCTGATCTGGTATTTGAACTAGCAACCTTTCGGTTACTGGCCCATCGCTCTAACCTCCAGGCGACCTATGGATTGGGAGGTGCTCTCCCCTCTTTCTCCTGTAGTCACGTTCTGCTCGTTGGTCTTACTGACGTTGAGGGAGAGGTTGTCATGGCACCACACTAACACTAAGTCTCTGACCTCCCTGTAGGCTGTCTCATCGCCATCAGTGATCAGGCCTACCACAGTTGACTTGATGTTGGAGTCATGGGTGGGTGAACAGTGAGTACAGGAGGTGACTAAGCTCACACCCTTGATGGGCCCCTGTGTTGAGGGTCAGCGTGGCGGAGGTGTTGTTGTCTATCCTCACCACCTGGGGCTGTCCTGTCAGGAAGTCCAGGATCTTTTTACAGAGGGAGGTGTTAAGTCTCAAGGTCACCAGCTTGGTGATGAGCTTGGTGGAGACTATGGGGTTGAATGCTGAGCTGTAGTCGGTGGACAGCATATTTACAAAACATTATGAACACCTTATTAATATTGAGTTGCACACCCTTTTGCCCTCAGAACAGCCTCAATTTATTGTGGCATGGACTCTACAAGGTGTCTTGAGTGTTCCACAGGGATGCTGGCCCATGTTGACTACAATGCTTCCCACAGTTGTCAAGTTGGCTGGATGTCCTTTGGGTGGTCGATCATTATTGATACACACAAGAGACTGTTGCAGTTCCTGACACACACACACCGGTGCGCCTGGCACCTGCTACCATATCTCTTTCAAAGGCATTACATCTTATGTCTTGCCCATTCATCCTCTGAATGGCACACACACACAATCTATGTCTCAATTGTCAAAAATCATTCTTTAACCTGTCTCCTCCCCTTCAGCTACACTGATTGAATAGGACTTAACAAGTGACACATAAATGTCTCCATTGTGATGTGCTGCTCTTGTACAGATGACCCGCCCCTGTTAATGACCTTGTTAATGATTCATCCTTGTTAATGATGTTTGCCGTCTCTAGAGCAAAGAAATTAGCAAATATGACGGCGGGAGAGAAAAGAGAGGGGGAATGTAAAAAATCTAACATGTAAGTGGGGGGGATTAGTGGGAGGGTTTCTGCTGGAAAGGAGAGCTCATCTTGTGCGGTAGAGGACATATTCTGAAAACTTTTAGCCCATCAGAAAGACTGGATTTCCCTGTGGAATGGCAATTCGGAGAGTCCCCATCTGTGAGCATAGCCAGCATAACTGTTTTGTACTGTAGCCTATTCACAGATTTGTCTGTATGTGACTTGAATTGTTTATGTATAGTCATCCTTTGTCCATTAATGCATCAACATATGAGTTTTTCCTCACACCCTTACAGCCTCTACAGTGCAGACTGACCTTTGCTGACCTACACATTCGTGTACAGTGAAGGTATTCTTCCTGGTCTGTATACAAACACATCATATGCTATAGATGTGTCCACATACACATGCCCTCACCTTTAGTTCAACCCATACAAACCTCTAAGCATTTACACATGTACTCAATTGTAGAATAGTTGATAACACATGCTTGACATTGAATACAAATAAGACCTCAGTGATTTGTTTTTCCTCCAGACAACAGACAATGGAAGCATCACTCAGCATTTTGATCAAAGGAGAGTGAATCAAGCAGGTTTCTGATGTTAAATACAGTATCTTTGAATCAACTCTCAACTTAAGTTTGATAAACATGCAATACAAATCAGCAGAACAGTGAAAGCAAGTCTCAGCTGTTTTAAGTTAATAAGAAACGGTTTAGCCTTTGATACTGCACTTATATTTTTTTACACACAATGATAATTTAGCAAATATCTCATCTGCATGACAACTTGGACTCAGGCGAAACTCACAGTAAACAAATCTATAGAATCACTCTACAATAAAGCCTTCAATTGCTTTTCAGCAGTCTGTCTTCAGTTCAATGGTAATCATTCTCACTCAAAATGTTCTTTGAATAAGTTTTGCTGTGGAGATAGCTGCTGTGCTCCTCTTGAGGGTATTAGCGCTCTGCCTGATCAATCATTGTTTTGCTGGCCACTTTACTCTGTTCCTTGACTGTTTATCTGCTGTTCTCTTTTGCTCCTCAGACGTTCTGTTGTGTACTGATTTCAGATTGCATTTAGGAAACAATGATACTGTTGAGTCCTGGCATCAGCTTATTGATGTGCCTATCTTTACGTGTGGACAACAGATGTTGTTTTCCCAAATGGGGATCAAATCTAAATCTAAATGACGTTTTATTTGTCACATGCTTTGTAGACAACAGGTGTAGACTAACAGTGAAATGCTTACTTAGGGGTCCATTTCCAACAATGCAGAGTTAATGATAAGATACAAATATAAATAATGACGCAAGAAAGAAATACACAGTGAATAACAAGTAGAAAATAACATGGCTATTTACAGGGAAAATGACCTTAAACATTTATAAAATGGTGGATAATCATTGTTCTTTGTCATAGCTTGCTACATATTTACTCTTTCTCATTGTCTCTCTTGTATCAGTGTGAAGATGGTGCTGCTGTGGACTGCTGGAGACATTTTCAAGACGACGTACTTTGTGATGAACCACAGCCCGTCCCAGTTCTGGGTGTGTGGGGCAGTCCAGATCCTCATAGACATTGCCATCCTGCTGCAGGTGCTCTTTTACGGCCAGGACATCAGGGTCAAACTGGGATGAACCCTATGACCTTATCATCCTCCAATACATCAATGCTCTTAATCAAAGACTTATACCTAAACTTGTGTGCCTTAACATGTATTTTTTTTAAAGATATTAGATGGAGAATGCCAGAGAGGTATTGTGTATGTTTTACTATTTGATACCAGTCATTTGTGTCTTCATAGGTCATTTGCTTTGCTAGTTACTGAAGGGCAGTGTGTGTCCATCAGTCAATCTCTACCAGTTCCACAGGCAGCTTGAACGACACGACAGGCTACTCTGACTGATGCCTCCTTCACTGTGTACCTCAGTGTGTTTTTAAGATGAAATATAGACATATGCAAATGTGTGTCAGTGTGTGTGGGTTTCAGCATGAATTCATTTTAGCCATTGGCATTCTCCAGTGCCACAGGGGCGCTAGGGCACTGCATCGCAATGCTAGAGGCGTCACTACAGATCCGGGTTCAATCCCAGGCTGTAACCGGCCGTGATCGAGAGTCCCATAGGGCGGAGCACAATTGGCCCATCATCGTTAGGGGAGGGTTTGGCTGGTGGGGCTTTACAAGTAGGCTGTCATTGTAAATAAGAATGTTCTTCACCGACTTGCTTAGTTAAATAAAGGTTAAATAAATCAAAATGGCAAGGTATTGGTATTTGGTATTTTATTAGAATCTCCATTAGCTGTTACTAAAGCAGCAGCTACTCTTCCTGGGGTTCACACAGAACATGAAACATGACATAATACAGAACATCAAATCCAATTTTATTGGTCACATACACATATTTAGCAGATTTTATTGCGGGTGTAGTGAAATGCTTGTGTTCCAACAGTGCAGTAATATCTAACAATTCACAACAATACACACATCTAAAGGTAAAATAATGGAATTAAGAAATATATAGATATTATGATGAGCAATGTCGAAGTGGCTTTGACTAAAATACAGTATGTAAACATTATTAAAGTGACCTGTGACCTCTATTTACATAGGGCAGCAGCCTCTAAGCTGCAGGGTTGAGTAACCGGGTTGTAGCCGGCTAGTGACAATGACTAAGTTCAGGGCAGGGTACTAGGTGGAGGCCAGCTAGTGATGGCTATTTAACAGTCCGATGGCCTTGAGATAGAAGCTGTTTTCCAGTCTCTCGGTCCCAGCTTTGATGCACCTGTACTGACCTAGCCTTCTGGATGATAGCAGGTGAACAGGCCGTGGCTCGGGTGGTTGCTGTCCTTTTTAGCCTTCCTGTGACATCGGGGGCTGTATGTGTCCTGGAGGGCAGACAGTGTGCCCCCGGTGATGCGTTGTGCAGACGGTACCACCCTCTAGAGAGCCCTGCGGTTGTGGGCGGTGCAGTTGCCATTCCAGGTGGTGATACAGCCCGACAAGATGCTCTCAATGGTGCATCTGTAAAAGTTTGTGAGGGTCTTAGGGGCCAAAGAGGCTCTGTTAAGGTTGAAGAGGCGCTGTTGTGCTGTCTTCATCACACTCTCTGTGGGTGGACCATCAGATTGCCAGTGATGTATACGCCAAGGAACTTTTCACCTTCTCCACTGTGGTCCCGTCAATGTGGATGGGGGCGTACTCCCTCTGCTGTCTCCTGAAGTCCTCGACCAGCTCCTTTGTTTTGTTGACATTGAGGGAGAGGTTATTTACCTGGCACCACTCCGCCAGGGCCCTCACCTCCCTGTAGGCTGTCTCGTCATTGTAGGTAATCAAGCCTACTACTGTTGTGTCGTATGCAAACTTGATGATTGAGTTGGAGGCATGTGTGGCCATGCAGTCATGGGTGAACAGGGAGTACAGGAGGGGGCTGAGCACCCACCCTTGTGGGGCCCCTGTGTTGAGGATCAGCGTAGTGGAGATGTTGTTCCCTACCTTCACAAGACAAGAACAACTCAAGGACAGAACTACATGCATTTAAAATGACTCACGTAGGCTACATATCAATACATACACACAAACTATCTAGGTCAAAATAGGGGAGAGGCGTTGTGCCGTGAGGTGTTGCTTTATCTGTTTTTTGAAACCAGGTTTGCTGTTCATTTCAGCAATTTGAGATGGGAGTTCTATTTGAGATAATGGCTCTATATAATACTGTACGCTTTCTATGTTTGGGGACTGTGAAAATACCCTTGGTGGCATATCTGGTGGGGTAAGTGTGTGTGTCAGAGATGTGTGTACATTGTTTCTTATAAAAATAAGTGATGCAGTCAGTCTCTCCACAACTCTTAGCCAAGAGAGACTGGCATGCATCGTATTTATATTAGCCCTCTGATTACAATGAAGAGCAAGATGTCGTGCCGCTCTGTTCTGGGCCAGCTGCAGCTTAACTATGTATTTTCATGCAGCACTCGACCACACAACTGGACAATAATCAAGAGCCTGCTTGACTTGCTTTATGGAGTGCGGTGTCATAAAAGCGGAGCATCTCTTTATTACGGACAGACCTCTCCCCATCTTTACAACCATTGAATCTATATGTTTTGACCATGAAGGTTTAAGTCTCCTCAACTTGTTCAACAGCCACACCATTCATTACCAGAATCAGCCGAGGTACAAATACAATGCTCAGAATGTATACAGTACAGTACATCTACAGGAAGCATGGCCCACATTCATCACTGTCAAACAGCTATTTCTGGAGAGCAGCTTTCTCCTCACCAAGCAGAACTGCTGGCCTGTGACTGAGGGAAAGGAACTATATTGAACATTTTATACTTGGGATCACAGCTACCTAAATGACAGTACAATGATAACAATTGATCCATTAAAACATACTGTTAGTCTTGGATTGTTCCTTTAAGCTTTGCTAACGAGTACTGTAGCCACATTTTAAGAACTTCCAATGGTCAGTGGAGGGAATGTTGTGGAGTAAATCGTGATGGTGTTCTGAGTCTGGTCATTTAGAGAGACTAGAATGGAGGCTTTCCAGCTCAGTTAGTTTGGCGTCGTCATCAGTTCCATGCTGTTAAGTTTAATTAAGAGCCATCCGAGAAGACGCAGCCACCTATGATTTGTTAGGAAACAGCTTTATGGTCATCAGAGGGACATTTTGTTTTCTCCTTTTACATTGTTTCCTTAGTAGTTTAACACTAGACACTGCTGAAATGAAGAGAGATCAAGAGATGGATGCTGAATGTCTGTGCCTGCCTACCTGTCTTCCTCAACTATCCTCCATGAATGGCCAGGCTATATGTGCCTGTGGCCTCCCAGTGCTGGGACAGTGATAATCATTTACGTGGCTAATGTTTGCACAGCGTGCAGAAAGTGGCCCTGTCTCGTTAGGTTTCCCATCTGTAGCTGACGGCCCTGCCTGCCTCTGCCTGGTAATGTGAAGCTGAAAACCAGGGACAGATTGCCTGTAAAGTGTGTGTGTGATGCCATCCTCCAAATAAAGAAAATAATTGGCACAACTTCTATTGGTGCTATTTCAAGAGGTGTTCAAATACAGTGTAGGTATACAGTGTAGGTCACCCCAATCCCCAAAACCTCTTTGCTCTTGTGTTATGATTTTATGTAAGTATAGAAAAAACAATTACATTATTTATCGTCCTTTTTATTCTGCCATATAATATAGGCTGTTGATGCAAGAAGGCTTCTTGCGTTGTTTTCTTATTGTTTTTATATCCTATAGGCTGTTATCTTGATGTTTATCAGGATGATTGTTTTTCTTTGAGCTCAGCATGTTTGTATACCTGTGTTCCTCCCTATGTTTAAATACGGGGTCTGTTGGCAGCCTTGTATACACCGGGAAATAATGGCCATCTATGCACACACCCGTCCAAGGGCAAGTTACAGTTGAAGTCGGACGTTTACATACACCTTAGCCAAATACATTTAAACTCAGTTTTTCACAATTCCTGACATTTAATCCAAGTAAAAATTCCCTGTCTTAGGTCAGTTAGGATCACCACTTTATTTTAAGAATGTGAAATGTCAGAATAATAGTAGAGAGAATTATTTATTTCAGTTTTATTTCTTTAATCACATTCCCAGTGGGTCGGAAGTTTTTATACACTCAATTAGAATTTGGTAGCATTGCCTTTAAATTGTTTAACTTGGGTCAAACGTTTCAGGTAGCCTTCCACAAGCTTCCCACAATAAGTTGGGTGAATTCTGGCCCATTCCTCCTGACAGAGCTGGTGTAACTGAGTCAGGTTTGTAGGCCTCCTTCCTCGAACACGCTTTTTCAGTTCTGCCCACACATTTTTTATGGGATTGAGGTCAGGGCTTTGTGATGGCCACTCCAATACCTTGACTTTGTTGTCCTTAAGCCATTTTGCCACAACTTTGGAAGTATGCTTGTGGTCATTGTCCATTTGGAAGACCCATTAGCGACCAAGCTTTAACTTCCTGACTGATGTCTTCAGATGCTGCTTCTTTATATCCACATAATTTTCATCTCTTATGAAGCCATCTATTTTGTGAAGTGCACCAGTCCCTCCTGCAGCAAAGCACCCTAACAAAATGATTCTGCCACCCCCGTCCATCAAGGTTGGGATGGTGTTCTTCGGTTTGCAACCCTCCCCTTTCTCCTCCAAACATAACGATGGTCGTTATGGCCAAACAATTCTATTTTTGTTTCATCAGACCAGAGGACATTTCTCCAAAAAGTACGATCTTTGTCCCCATGTGCAGTTGCAAACCGTAATCTGGCTTTTTTATGGCGGTTTTGGAGCAGTGGTTTCTTCCTTGCTGAGAGGCCTTTCAGGTTATGTCGATATAGGACTCGTTTTACTGTAGATATAGATACTTTTGTACATGTTTCTCCAGCATCTTCACAAGGTCCTTTGCTGTTGTTCTGGGATTGATTTACACTTTTCGCACCAAGTTACATCCATCTCTAGGTGACAGAAAGCGTCTCCTTCCTGAGCGGTATGATGGCTGCGTGGTCCCATGGTGTTTATATTTGCGTACTATTGTTTGTACAGATGAACATGGTACCTTCAGTCATTTGGAAATTGCTCCCAATGATGAACCAGACTTGTGGAGGTCTACAATTCTTTTTTCTGAGGTCTTGGCTGATTTCTTTTGATTTTCCCATGATGTCAAGTAAAGAGGCACTGAGTTTGAAGGTAGGCCTTGAAATATATCCACAGGTACACCTCCAATTGACTCAAATTATGTCAATTAGCCTATCCGAAGCTTCTAAAGCCATGACATAATTTCCTGGAATATTCCAAGCTGTTTAAAGGCACAGTCAACTTAGTGTATGTAAACTTCTGACCCACTGGAATTGTGATACAGTGAAGTAATCTGTATGTAAACAATTGTTGGAAAAATTAGATGTCCTAACCGACTTGCCAAAACTATAGTTTGTTAACAAGAAATTTGACTTCAACTGTAATGTATAATGAGTGTAAAAAGAACATTAAGAACACATTACTAATATTTCGTTTTTTGCCCTGAGAACAGCCTCAATTTGTCAGGGCATTGATGCTACAATTTGTCTAAAGCATTTCACAGGGATGCTGGCTCATGTTGATTCCAATGCTTCCCACAGTTGTGTCAAGTTGTCTGGATGTCCTTCGGGTGGTGGACCATTCTTGATACACACGGAAACACTCTGTGTATACCGTATGTGTTAAAGTACTATCTATCCAGATGTTATGTATGTCAAATTACTATATTCCTGCTATGTAACTACATTGTAAAACAAAAAGTGCAATGTATGTAAAATGTGTGTAGAATGTACATGTAACAAAAAAGGAAAAGCTGTAAAAACAAAGAGGATGGTGGATGGCCCAATATTTTTTTTACTTCATAGGAAATAATGTATAATAATGTGTGTCATATGATCAATTACTGTCTGTTGTAGGTAATAGAATCAAAAGTATGAATCTAGGAAACATTTGTATTAGCCCAAACAACTGTTTTTATAAACCATTCATAGCAACACCTGGTCATTTGTCAGGTTTGTGTAAGGTGATGTGCATTCAGAGTGAGGCGACAGGCAAGTATTTATATGCGTGGGTTTGATGAGAGTAGGAACCTGCCTGTGAAACACTGTTCAAATCAGTGAAGCTAAAATTGTTACATTTGTCTCTATACTTGAGGATTTTGGATTTGAGATGAAATGTTTTATATGAGACGACAGTATAGCATGGCACCTTTTATTTGAGGATATTTTCATTCATATCTGTTTTACCATTTAGATATGAAATCACTTTATGTGTCTAGTCCCCCCATTTGAACACATTTTTAAAAATAAGTATTTAGACAAATTCAATTATAAGTAGTCAAAAGTTTAGTATTTGGTCCCATATTCCTAGAATGCAATGACTTGCTTGTGGCTCTATAAACTTGTTGGATGCATTTGCAGTTTGTTTTGGTTGTGTTTCAGATTATGTTGTGCTAGAAATTTATGATAAATAATGTATTATGTCATTTTGGAGTAACTTTTATTGTAAATTGTAAACCTTTTGAATGTTTGTATTTCAATGTATGTTGCTATGTCCTTGAGCTGTTCTTGTTTATTAATGTTCTGTATTATGTAATGTTTTATGTTCTGTGTGGACCCCAGCTAATGGGAATCCTAATAAAATCCTAAATCCTAAGAAACATTTGATCTCAAATCCCAAATGCTGGAGTACAGAGACAAATTAAAAGTTTTAGCTTCACTGTCCAAATAAATAGGCGGGGAAGTGTATATTCAAAGCCTCTTCTCCTTGTCATGGTTCAGATGAACTGGATAATGTAGTACCATAGCTAGCTATAAGTCTATGTAGATGAGGTCCAGGTGGGCAGTATCTCCAGGAGAATATCAATTAAATATTCAAACCGGAGGGAGGGAGGGTCTCTAGATTATAGATGAGATGTCTCCTCTCTAATTCTCCACCCTCTTCCCCACTTATAGACAGGCCCATCCATTAATGATGGTGTGTCAAATGATCAATGCTGGGATTGCTGGGTAATCATCGTTGACTCCGGGTTGAGGGGTGCGTGGTCCGGGGTGGGGCTGCAGACAGTGGGGAAGTGGTGTTGCCACTGCTGGGAACAGGCCAGGACCAGGCCAGGAAGCCCTGCTCTGTGATGGATGGCCTCATCTGACCCTCTGACTTTGGCCTCAACAGACAGCCCAGTGATGGAGAGCTTGGCAGTTTAAAGCACATACTGTATCTCGGACCTAACATATAGCCTAGGCCAAGCAAACAGCTGAGCACACCTAAAAAATAAAATGGCATAGTAGGAAATATAAAGGCATTATTTCTGGTCATTTAACCTATAGTGTTTTTTGTTGTGTAAATTCACAGTAATGTTAAGCCATATTTTATTTTTTATTACATAATGAAATGAGATTTTGAAATGGATAAATTAGTATTTTTTTACTAAGTCTGAGTCTTTTACAGTATTTTGGAAGTCAGTCTAACTGAGAAACCCTCCTGTGTCAAATGGGTTTTCTGTATCAAGATATATGGAACTGTTGTCCTTAGCTTTCACTACCATTTTCCCTCCAAGATTAAGTTTGGAGTGGGGAAATATGTTCCGTACATCCATCTTCCATGTAGAGATTTATATTTCTATTAACCGGCTGTAGTAGGTGGTGTCCCACATGAAATGCAGGCTCCCAGAATACAGTGTATTTATCACAGGAAAATGCTAGAAGTGTCATATAGCAAGAGGACAATACTGTTGTGTCCGAGTTGGCAAGCAAGATGGAAGATAACAGATAAGCATCGATAGGAAGAAGAGTCAGTAAAGTCTGGATGTGGTTTCTTGATGGAAGAGATGGGGGTTGGGGCTAAGATGCTGCTTTCTCATACTCTAAAAGGAACTCAAGGACTTAGAGGATGACCTGAACTCTAGATGGGAAGTGACATGTAGTATGTCATTGTGCTCATCATGCAAGTCATGCAGCTCTTTCTGCATGCGACTCTCTCCCGAGTCATCACATTAAAATCAAATTGTCTGTAAAGCCGTGTGACGAGCAAGGCTGGCCTCTCCATCGCCGTTCCCCAGTTCAAGTTCACTCATTCCAGGCATGCTAAGGGCTCTGTAATACCCTGAAGATTCCACCATGTAACATTTATTTACCAGCCTAACCAACCCTTAACCCCCTGGCACTGGGTAATGAATGACATGAGCAGACACAGTGGATGAGGGAGAGAGAGAGGCACTGGGGTCCTATATTTAATTAAGTGATAATGCCCAAGAGGCCGGTGTTTGGAGGATCTTTGGCACGGTTGTTGTTACTGTAGGTCCCTGTGCTACTCAAGCTGGCTGGTTGTTCGTTCTATTGGTTCGGTTGCCAGAGTCTCGACCCAGTCGTTCAGTCTTTTTATTCTGTATCTATGGATACAGAACAGTGGTTCGTTCTAAATGTTCCATTGACATACTGGCTGGCAACGTTCTTATCCCTTGCTCGCCAACTACGGCTAACTTACATTCACGTCAAAAGTCAAAAAGAATAACAACAGTAGCTGCATTTACATTTGTTTAATCTGTTTTCTAATGACATTTATTTGGATACATCCATAACAATGAGGTAATGAGGTGTGATTTCGCCTGTTATAGAAGAATGTGCTCACTCATCAGGACACTGTTGAGAGGAGAGGAGCTAACCAACAACACAGCTAACACAATCACTTCAAACACTGACGCTGTAAAGACTGCAAACTAGCTGCACTTAGTTTTGTTTGACCTTTTTTCAATTGACCTTTCTTTGTATATATCCATAAAAATGATGCCTGCTGATTCATGATTTCGACTGCCTGAGAAACGCTGCCTGCCTGTCTGTCTCGTCCCGACACGTTCATTACTATGGGACAGCTGGAGATCGAATTTGAATATTGAAACCATGTTGAAAATGTCGAGAGACAGACAGTAAGGTTTATCCAAATCTCCGCTGTTGAAAACTAAATGTTAGTCTAAAAGAAATGTGAGATAATGTCTAGATGCTTTTTATAGTGGAGATCAAGTTTATAAATTGCCTGGCTGGGCTGATGAGACAGTGGATTGCGCAGTCAGATGGAACAGAGTAAATAGGCATTTTAACGTCATAGATTTAGCCAGTGGTAACTTGTGAAATACACACCGTCTGGAATGCGCTTTTAACCAATAAGCATTCAGGATTAGACCCAGCCGTTGTATAAACGCTCATAAGTGCCCCTCCCTGGACTTGGGCTAAATGACTCAATATGGTAGTGTAATGAGAAGGGTCATGAGCGAGGCAGGGAGAGAGAGGGTGAAATATCCACCATGTCACTGGACTGCAGCTGCCCGCCTGATTGGAACATTGAGCCATTGAGTGCGAAGCATTGGGGTTGTTGCCAGGGAAGATGGAGGCCATGCCTTTTCCTCTTCATTACTTTATCTTTCACTGCTCCTTTCTCCTCGTATGGCATGTAAGGTCATGCGTCAAGCCACGCACACCAGCTGTTCTCTCTGCAAAGACAAAGTACAGTGGCATTCTCAGCAGACAAGGAAGTTGCTCTTGCTGAAACCACACTGCGCTCCACTCCTTCAGCTGCTCACCAGAGCTTTTCCCTGAAGAGGAGAGACCACCAAGGCTTTTCTCCTTAACACGCCATGCCACCACCTCATAACTGTATCCCTAAGCAATTAGCGCTGAATTAGTTTGAGGTCAATTTCAGTGATTCTCAGTCGACTCCATCCCATTGTGTTTCCATTTTTCTGGAACAATTTAATCAATTCCAATTTCTCTCCCTTGATTCCAATTATTTTTCATCAATTCAGATTCAAATTAAATAACCTCTAATCAGGACGTTGAACATACCAGCGTGATGTGCTGACTATTAATCTGGCACAGGAGCTATTTTTACTCTCAGGTAATTAGAACTTCCTTTTATGCACTGTATAAGTTTATGACGTAGCGCAGGCCTCCGTCTGCAGCACCATTCTCCCCCTGTAATGAAAAAAGAGCAGTTTGGGAATTCGAGCGTGGTGATGATGCATATATCAACGTGACTGATATGGGTCATAACCATCACGAGGCTGCAATCCGTGATTAGTATTTCACTCAAACGGGAAGCAGGGAAATTCCTGAGAGTCATGGATGTCACAGTCGATAGGGTCCAACTACCATTACTGTGGATCGGTGGGACCAGGGAAGAAAAGGAACAGAAGGGTTGTTTATGTATTTTTGGCCGATAATTCACCGCAGTGCATTTTGGGTTTGCTAAGCAGGTTACAGCCAGTGCTAGGATGAGATGCACATATGTTGGTGATGCTCTTGAGCTCAGACTGGAGGTGTCCTCTCTTTCCCTGCCGTGAGGGACTGAGCTGTTTGTGAGTGGAGGAGGAGATGATGAATGGCGGAGAGGGAAGGGGATGTTGGAGGGCGTGCTGGATAAATTCATGCACTTTCCAAGTGCCCAATGTCCATGTGGTACATTTACACCCACATATACCTCTAACTAATGGAGAATCAATTCACATGCTACCTATCTAACACACACACACACACACACACACACACACACACACACACACACACACACACTGTCTTGCTTTAACCTCTGTAACATTGATGATTAAGGCTGTCCCCCCTTCATTCTTCACTGATGGTTTTGGTCCCCAGAGGATAAATTATAAGATGTAGTTAACATGATTTGGTTCTTTAGAGCAGTTCCTTTGTATTTCATGCTTGTTAGTGACGGTGGATAGGAAATTGCATTTCTGTGCTATTAACTTACATCAAGATAATGGTATATTCAATGGAAATAGAATAGAAATTGAATACTACTGACAGGCTTCCAATCGAATTGCATGCGTCCTCTGTCACAGTGGTTCAGTATTGGACTATGTGTACAGTATCTTTCAGCTATATACCTTTCTCCATGTCCACTGCCCTCAGTTTCTCCCTCACCATGCTTTCCCCCCTGTTGTGTCCTGTCCTTTCCATTGTTCCCCTGTCTTTACAGGATGCCATGCCAGGCTGTCCCACGGGACAGGCAACACAAACCTCTCTCTGCTGAGTGCTTGAGGTGTGTGGAGGGCAGCCATAGTCCTCATCCAGGAGCGATTACACGCCCTCTACCAGACACTAATCCCACAATGACTAATTACCCTGGGCATTATAAATTGCACACACACATAAATGTGCGCACTCCTACACACACACACACACACACACACACAGTACAGTCTGCATACACTGCACTCCCACTGAAGGACGCTTGAAGGTGAAGTTAAAAGTTAAGCTACACCACAGCTGGATCAACCAGAAAATGACTGTTTAGTCCTGTACATTACTTTTTTATTGAATTGGTCTTGGGTTATCATGACTATAATCCTTTATTCTCTCTTTGCTTCTCTCCTCTTTGCTCTTATCTTGCTGTCACAAATAAAAACACACTCATATTATGTTCTCATTCATTCACATGTCAAATCAAATTTCAAATCAAATTTATTTATATAGCCCTTCGTACATCAGCTGATATCTCAAAGTGCTGTACAGAAACCCAGCCTAAAACCCCAAACAGCAAGCAATGCAGGTGTAGAAGCACGGTGGCTAGGAAAAACTCCCTAGAAAGGCCTAGGAAGAAACCTAGAGAGGAACCATGCTATGTGGGGTGGCCAGTCCTCTTCTGGCTGTGCCGGGTGGAGATTATAACAGAACATGGCCAAGATGTTCAAATGTTCATAAATGACCAGCATGGTCGAATAATAATAAGGCAGAACAGTTGAAACTGGAGCAGCAGCACAGTCAGGTGGACTGGGGACAGCAAGGAGTCATCATGTCAGGTAGTCCTGGGGCACGGTCCTAGGGCTCAGGTCCTCCGAGAGAGAGAAAGAAAGAGAGAATTAGAGAGAGCATATGTGGGGTGGCCAGTGTCTCATACGACTCTTTAAGAAAAGATAATGGCTCAGCAATCTTAACTGACACTCTTTTGTCATCTGAACACTCTCTCCATCCAGAGACTATCCAGTGTCCTTGCACTGCAGCTCAAGGTCACAGTAACTGCCAATCAGCGAGGATGACATTATTTTACTAATCACCTTTGGGGTGACTTCAGACACAAAGCACCTCACAAATCACATAACACCTCACCTTACCCTTAACCCAAACTATACAGTATGTTTCATGTATTCATCTCTGCTTGCAGGATGCCAATGATGTTGGGTGTAGAGGGGCCCTGTCCTGCTTAAGGGAGTAGGCTGTCTGTCATCTGGCTGGCTAACTGCTCCCTAATGCCTGGGGATCACAGATGGACAGACAGGGGCTTTACAGCTACAGAAGAGGCAGTCATTATTGTTCTGATGGTTCAACTCTCTTCACTTTGAGAAATGTATGTTTAGTTTTTTTAACGTTAGAGAAGTCAACCTCTATAAGGCTTTTAGGCCTGGTCTTCACCTTCCAATCAGGAGAGGTCATAAAAAATTCACAGGCCTGTTGGTGTACAGCAGGACTATGAAGGTACTATGACGGTACTGTGGTTCATGCATAGTGTTGATTACAGTTTTTTCCAACTGCTTACACACAAAATCTTTTCATGTCACATAATTTTTGAAATCTCTCACTCAAAGTGCAAAACTACACACCAAATATCCAAAACCATAAGCTATTTCTCAGCCTTTGACTCAGTTGTCAATTGCATAAAACACTTTTCAAAACACTACGCACAATTCCCTACCTAAAAACAAAAATCTAACAGGAAGTGACTTGCTTTCCTTTTCCAAACACAACCAATCAAAATGCTACACTTATTCACCAGGTAACACACACACACTCCTCATATGTGCAAACACTAATAGCTTACCACCAATCACTAGCTTATCACTAACCAATCACTGCTTTACTGTAGTATAGGCCTATAAATAGGTCAAAGGTCAGATGACCTGTTTTGAACAATGGATGCCAACAATGGACAGAGAGCAAGAGGAGTAGGAGGGAGAGGAAGAGGAAGAAGAGGACGAGGGCAAAGAAGAGAAGGAAGGAGAGCCATCTCTGATGAGATTAGGGCAACATTTGTTGATCATGGCAGGGTAGCCTTGTGGTTAGAGCGGTGGACTAGTAACCAGAAGGTTGCAATGTTTGACCATGAGAGAGTCGATTTACAGTGGCGTCCAGAACAGGTATGCAACTATCTAATGACTATTTTAGCATTACAGTAATGTACTGTAAAATACGTATGACTGCATAGTATTGCATAAACATTTGTAACTCTAAGCCATCCATTTACTGCACTGCATTGAATGAATGAGGTTGGTTATCATGCTGTACTACATTTTTTTGTACATTGTTTACAGTTCCTATGCTGAACACATACTGTGTTTGAATTCTGTACAGAGTGGAAAGGCAAAGACATCATGGTGGACGAGGACGCTTGTTTACAGATGTACAAGAGACTGCAATTAAAAATATGGTTTTGGCCAACAATTCAATTAGGATTCGAGAGATAAGAGAGCATATCTTGAATTAATGACACCATATTTAACAACATCAATGCTGTAAGCCTGTCGACCATACAACGCATCCTCCAACGGCACCGAGTGACGATGAAACAACTTTACAAGGTGCCATTTGAGAAAAACTCTGACAGAGTCAAGAATATGCGACATGACTTTGTAGAGGTATGTATGCAACACTACTTCCTGTACTTCAGACATACCATATTTACTCATCTGTATATCATTTTGTCTGTTACAGAGACTATTGAAGCTGGATGCCCATGTAATTCACCATGAATTTATTTATGTGGATGAGGTTGGCTTCAACCTCACCAAAACCAGGCGCTGCGGAAGAAATGTAATAGGACAGAGGGCAATTACCAATGTCCCTGGACAGCGTGGGGATAATATAACTATGTGCTGCCATCACTCAAAACGGGGTCCTCCATCACAATGCCACACTGGGTCCGTACAACACCGGCCATATGCTCAATTTACACAATGCTTGTCCCTGATCCAGATCAGGAGCCTGCTAGATTTGTGGTTTTATGGGACAATGTTAGTTTTCACCGGGCTGTTCTGGTCCAAAACTGGTTTGCCACCCATCCACAATTTGTAGTTTTGTACCTACCCCCATATTCACCTTTTCTAAATCCCATAGAGGAATTCTTCTCAGCCTGGTGCTGGAAAGTATATGATCGCCAACCCTATACCCGCACGCCACTTCTCCAGGCAATGGAGGACGCATGTGGGGACATAGAGGTTGCCTCTGTCCAAGGTTGGATACGCCATGCTAGGAGATACTTTTTCTCTTGCCAAACATCGAGGGAAGTATCTTGTGATGTGGACGAAGTATTGTGGTATTGTGGCCAGACCCAGGCCGGAGAAGAGATGAAGCGAAGCTGAGCACTGGTGACCCCCCCCAACATTGCATTGGTGTTTACAGTGTACTTATTACCCCTCTCAGCAGATTACTTTCACTGTAGAACATTGTATTGAAATATAGATATAAGCCTATGAAAGACCAAAGAGCTTTAGATTTAGAAAAGCAGTGTTTACATGGTATATCCAAAAATGTACTATTATGAAAGCAGTGTTTACCATTTGACGCAAATGCTTCATTCTGACGTGTGTTTATGGCATTTTGAATGCAGTGTTAAATTTGGAAGGATATGTGAGGCATTTTGCATTTTGTGTGTGCAGTTTTGGGAATTGTGTGTAGAGTTTTGGAAAAAGGAGACAGTGCAGGTATTATGTTCTCTGCATCACTGGCCTTTACTGGGGAAGGGATTGCTGGCGACCCTCCCCAAACACAGACCTCATTGCTCTTTTTCCCTGAATAATTAATGTCCTATTGGAGGGAACCAGATGCCAGGAAAGAGTGAGATCAATGAAAGTGATCCATGGGGTGTGTTGGGCAATGGGGTTACAGCAGCAGGCTGCTTTAAGAAGTGTTCAGGGAACCAGAGAAAGGACTGGTATAGACCTTGTAATGGCTTCACACAGTCTCCATGCCTGTGCTGAGGTTACAAAGTGCAAGCACCGCATTTACACTGTAAGCGCGCCTCTGATTCAGTGTGTGGAAATCCTTTGATCATCCGATTATTATGTATCCCCATTTTCTTATGCATGTAGGGGAGAGTGGGGTAAGTTGAGCCAATGGGGTAAGTTGAGCCACCTTTGTTTCTAGGAAACCATACCAAAGTGTATATTTTGACACAATGTTTAAGGAAGAGGTCATCATTTCATGAAGTCTGTGAATGGAAGAAACCACATGGAAAAGTTAGGTCCCAAAAACTGATTTTGTGTTAGAGGTGTCATAATGCTTGTATCTAAACCAAAGTAGATACTTTTAAGATTGTGCTACACATCAGTTGGGGTCTCTATGAGCTTCAATATGAGGTCCTTAACGTTGCATGAAAATGCATCATTGAAGCTGTGTGGGCTAAAATTGTTGAAATGTTGTGCCAATGGCAAGTTGAGCAAATTGAAGTGTTTTCTCCTCAGGCGTAATGCAAGGAATTATCGCTGGGATATAAAGTAACAACAGAGCCTGGCCTATGTTAAAAGTGAAGGGGGGAAAAGTACAAAGTGTTTGTTTGGTGCTAAGCCTGTCTTAAAAGATGCTTAAAATGATTGAAAGACCAAAAAGCTATTGTGATTGTGTTGAATTGTGTTTGGGAAATAAAGATAGACATGGTTTTAAAAAGGTAGTGGTAATATTTAATTTAGTACCGAAATGTATAGGCGGCTTAACTTACCCTGTCTCGCAACTCAATTTACGACCACTTTTTTGGGACAAGCTATGTTTTCGAAACTGTAACATTTACATGATTTCTGATTATTTCCAGGGATACACAACATCCTGAAATATATGTATATGTCTTTGTTAGAAAGAATGCTATATTTACCTTGACGGAGTGAGGTTGAATGTAGAAAATGGCTCAACTTACTCCACTCTCCCCTATTATTTGTAGTTGCTTGTTAAGTACCATGATAGAGGATTTAATTTCTTAAGGAGATAGAATAGCTAAGAATACTTTTAAAGGGGAAGTCAAGAGGGATATGCAGAGATTAAATTGTCAATTCGTAGATGGTGGATTGTCCGCTAAATTAGTTGCTTCCCATTAACTGAGATCTATTCATGTGCACTGTCTCCCATCTTCAGAAGAACTGCAAAATGTTATGTTTCTCTGAGTCATGGCTAAACAAGGATATGGACAATATACATCTAGCTGGTTTTTCTATGCATCGGCAGGACAGAACAGTAGCGTTGGGTAAGTTCAAGGGTGGAAGTGTGTGTCTCTTTCTTAACCTGTTTGGGCTAGGGGCAGCATTTTCACTCTCGGATGAAAAGCATGCCCAGAGTAAACTGCCTCCTACTCAGTCCCAGATGCTAATATATGCATATTATTATTAGTATTTGATAGAAAACTGTTTGAATGATGTCTGTGAGTATAACAGAACTCATATGGCAGGCAAAAACCTGAGAAGAAATCCAAACAGGAAGTGGGAAATCTGAGGTTTGTAGTTTTTGAACGACGTTGTTTCCGGTGATGTCTGGTGAGGACCTGCCTTACAACAGGCCTACAAGCCCTCAGTCCAGCCTCTCTCAGCCTATTGTGGACAGTCTGAGCACTGATGGAGGGATTGTGCGTTCCTGGTGTAACTCGGGCAGTTGTTGTTGCCATCCTGTACCTGTATTTTCATAACTGTGACCTTAATTGTCTACCGTCTGTAAGCTGTTAATGTCTTAACGACTGTTCTACAGGTGCATGTTCATTAATTGTTTATGGTTCATTGAACAAGCATGGGAAGCAGTGTTATTTTTTTATTTTACCTTTATTTAACCAGGTAGGCAAGTTGAGAACAAGTTCTCATTTACAATTGCGACCTGGCCAAGATAAAGCAAAGCAGTTCGACACATACAACGACACAGAGTTACACATGGAGTAAAACAAACATACAGTCAACAATACAGTATAAACAAGTCTATATACAATGTGAGCAAATGAGGTGAGAAGGGAGGTAAAGGCAAAAAAGGCCATGGTGGCAAAGTAAATACAATATAGCAAGTAAAACACTGGAATAGTATTTTTGCAATGGAAGAATGTGCAAAGTAGAAATAAAAATAATGGGGTGCAAAGGAGCAAAATAAATTAATTAATTAAATACAGTTGGAAAGAGGTAGTTGTTTGGGCTAAATTGTAATGCACCAATTTGTAAGTCGCTCTGGATAAGAGCGTCTGCTAAATGACTTAAATGTAAATGTAAATGATAGGTGGGCTATGTACAGGTGCAGTAATCTGTGAGCTGCTCTAACAGTTGGTGCTTAAAGCTAGTGAGGGAGATAAGTGTTTCCAGTTTCAGAGATTTTTGTAGTTCGTTCCAGTCATTGGCAGCAGAGAACTGGAAGGAGAGGCGGCCAAAGAAATAATTGGTTTTGGGGGTGACTAGAGAGATATACCTGCTGGAACGTGTGCTACAGGTGGGAGATGCTATGGTGACCAGCGAGCTGAGATAAGGGGGGACTTTACCTAGCAGGGTCTTGTAGATGACATGGAGCCAGTGGGTTTGGCGACGAGTATGAAGCGAGGGCCAGCCAACGAGAGCGTACAGGTCGCAATGGTGGGTAGTATATGGGGCTTTGGTGACAAAACGGATTGCACTGTGATAGACTGCATCCAATTTGTTGAGTAGGGTATTGGAGGCTATTTTGTAAATGACATCGCCAAAGTTGAGGATTGGTAGGATGGTCAGTTTTACAAGGGTATGTTTGGCAGCATGAGTGAAGGATGCTTTGTTGCGAAATAGGAAGCCAATTCTAGATTTAACTTTGGATTGGAGATGTTTGATATGGGTCTGGAAGGAGAGTTTACAGTCTAACCAGACACCTAAGTATTTACATTTACATTTACATTTAAGTCATTTAGCAGACGCTCTTATCCAGAGCGACTTACAAATTGGTGCGTTCACCTATGACATCCAGTGGATCAGCCACTTTACAATAGTGCATCTAAATCTTTTAAGGGGGGTGAGAAGGATTACTTTATCCTATCCTATTTGTAGTTGTCCACGTATTCTAAGTCAGAGCCGTCCAGAGTAGTGATGTTGGACAGGCGGGTAGGTGCAAGTAGCGATCGGTTGAAGAGCATGCATTTAGTTTTACTTGTATTTAAGAGCAATTGGAGGCCACGGAAGGAGAGTTGTATGGCATTGAAGCTTGCCTGGAGGGTTGTTAACACAGTGTCCCAAAGAAGGGCCGGAAGTATACAGAATGGTGTCGTCTGCGTAGAGGTAGATCAGAGACTCACCAGCAGCAAGAGCGACCTCATTGATGTATACAGAGAAGAGAGTCGGTCCAAGAATTGAACCCTGTGGCACCCCCATAGAGACTGCCAGAGGACCGGACAGCATGCCCTCCGATTTGACACACTGAACTCTGTCTGCAAAGTAATTGGTGAACCAGGCAAGGCAGTCATCCGAAAAACCGAGGCTACTGAGTCTGCCGATAAGAATATGGTGATTGACAGAGTCGAAGGCCTTGGCAAGGTCGATGAAGACGGCTGCACAGTACTGTCTTTTATCGATGGCGGTTATGATATCGTTTAGTACCTTGAGTGTGGCTGAGGTGCACCCGTGACCGGCTCGGAAGACAGATTGCACAGCGGAGAAGGTACGGTGGGATTCGAGATGGTCAGTGACCTGTTTGTTGACTTGGCTTTCGAAGACCTTAGATAGGCAGGGCAGGATGGATATAGGTCTGTAGCAGTTTGGGTCCAGGGTGTCTCCCTTTGAAGAGGGGGATGACAGCGGCAGCTTTCAATCCTTGGGGATCTCGGACGATATGAAAGAGAGGTTGAACAGGCTGGTAATAGGGGTTGCGACAATGGCGGCGGATAGTTTCAGAAATAGAGGATCCAGATTGTCAAGCCCAGCTGATTTGTACGGGTCCAGGTTTTGGAGCTCTTTCAGAACATCTGCTATCTGGATTTGGGTAAAGGAGAACCTGGAGAGGCTTGGGCGAGGAGCTGCGGGGGGCGGAGCTGTTGGCCGAGGTTGGAGAAGCCAGGCGGAAGGCATGGCCAGCCGTTGAGAAATGCTTATTGAAGTTTTCGATAATCATGGATTTATCGGTTGTGACCGTGTTACCTAGCCTCAGTGCAGTGGGCAGCTGGAAGGAGGTGCTCTTGTTCTCCATGGACTTCACAGTGTCCCAGAACTTTTTGGAGTTGGAGCTACAGGATGCAAACTTCTGCCTGAAGAAGCTGGCCTTAGCTTTCCTGACTGACTGCGTGTATTGGTTCCTGACTTCCCTGAACAGTTGCATATCACGGGGACTCTTCGATGCTATTGCAGTCCGCCACAGGATGTTTTTGTGCTGGTCGAGGGCAGTCAGGTCTGGAGTGAACCAAGGGCTGTATCTGTTCTTGGTTCTGCATTTTTTGAACGGAGCATGCTTATCTAAAATGGAGAGGAAGTTGCTTTTAAAGAATGACCAGGCATCCTCAACTGACGGGATGAGGTCAATATCCTTCCAGGATACCCGGGCCAGGTCGTTTAGGAAGGCCTGCTCACAGAAGTGTTTTAGGGAGCGTTTGACAGTGATGAGGGGTGGTCGTTTGACTGCGGCTCCGTAGCGAATACAGGCAATGAGGCAGTGATCGCTGAGATCCTGGTTGAAGACAGCGGAGGTGTATTTGGAGGGCCAGTTGGTCAGGATGACGTCTATGAGGGTGCCCTTGTTTACAGAGTTAGGGTTGTATCTGGTGGGTTCCTTGATGATTTGTGTGAGATTGAGGGCATCTAGCTTAGATTGTAGGACTGCCGGGGTGTTAAGCATATCCCAGTTTAGGTCACCTAACAGAACAAACTCTGAAGCTAGATGGGGGGGCGATCAATTCACAAATGGTGTCCAGGGCACAGCTGGGAGCTGAGGGGGGTCGGTAGCAGGCGGCAACAGTGAGAGACTTATTTCTGGAGAGGGTAATTTTCAAAATTAGTAGTTCGAACTGTTTGGGTATGGACCTGGAAAGTATGACATTACTTTGCAGGCTATCTCTGCAGTAGACTGCAACTCCTCCCCCTTTGGCAGTTATATCTTGACGGAAGATGATATAGTTGGGTATGGAAATCTCTGAATTTTTGGTGGCCTTCCTGAGCCAGGATTCAGACACAGCAAGGACATCAGGGTATACAGAGTGTGCTAAAGCAGTGAGTAAAACAAACTTAGGGAGGAGGCTTCTGATGTTGACATGCATGAAACCAAGGCTTTTTCGATCACAGAAGTCAACAAATGAGGGTGCCAGGGGACATGCAGGGCCTGGGTTTACCTCCACATCACCCGCGGAACAGAGAAGGAGTAGTATGAGGGTGCGGCTAAAGGCTGTCAAAACTGGTCGCCTAGAGCGTTGGGGACAGAGAATAAGAGGAGCAGGTTTCTGGGCATGGTAGAATATATTCAGGGCATAATGCGCAGACAGGGGTATGGTGGGGTGCGGGTGCAGCGGAGGTAAGCCCAGGCACTGGGTGATGATGAGAGAGGTTGTATCTCTGGACATGCTGGTAATGGGTGAGGTCACAGCATGTGTGGGAGGTGGGACAAAGGAGATATCAGGGGTATGAGGAGTGGAACTAGGGGGTCCATTGTGAACTAAAACAATGATAACTAACCTGAACAACAGTATACAAGGCATATCGACATTTGAGAGAGACATACAGCGAGGCATACAGTAATCACAGGTGTTGAATTGGGAAAGCTAGCTAAAACAGTAGGTTTGACAACAACAGCTAATCAGCTGGCACGACAACAGCAGGTAAAATGGCGTTGACTAGGCAACAGGGCCAACAGATAAAACAAACAAGCAGAATGGAGTACCGTGATTAATGGACAGTCCAGCGTGCATCAGCTATGTGGCCAAGAGATCAGTGTCCAGGGGGCAGCGGTGGATGGGGCAGGGAAGCTGGACTGGCGAGTGTTATCCAGGTAAAAAAAAAAAACGAACAATGACTAAATAGCTTGTAGCTAGTTAGCTTCTGGAGGTTCTTGAGTGTGTTCTAAAAAATTAAAAATAATAGCGATTCCGTATCACATTGGGTGAGGCAGGTTTCCGGACGGTGTAAACAAATTAAAATCAAAAAGAGATAGAAAGTAAATATGGGTGTTTTGGACGCGGCGATACAGACGGTTAGCAGGCCTGTGCTAGGAAGCTAACAGTTCGTAGATAGCTAGATAGCTAGTTGTGAAGATCCAGCTGAAAAATGTTCCATTTGCGGTGGGAATCCGGGGAAGAAATCGGTGGATGGAAAAAAATAAATAGGTCCGTTATGCTCTGGTTAGAGTCGCGTTGTTCGAACTGGCGAGAGCTTTCCGGGCTGAAGGTTAGCTGATGACCGGTTAGCTGAAGACCGCTAGCATGGCTAGTGGTTTGCTGGCTAGCTTCAGTTGAGCTTCAGTTGAGGGGTTCCGGTTCCAAGTAAATATAAATATAAATACTTTAGGAAAAATAGCTACATTGGGTAGGCGGGTTGCAGGAGAGTAATTGGAAGCTTAGGTTTAGCAAAAAGTTTTTAAGGAGATATGCGAAGAAAAATATGTAAAAAAACGAAAGAGATATATACAGAGACACGACACGGAAGGACTTACTGCTACGCCATCTAGGAAGGAACAGACAGAGTATCCTGTCTACCACACAACGACATAACTACAATGTACCCAATTGACAACCAGAGGCATTCTTCAAAGGACTCAGTTGGGCAACACGGCCTTCCATCTACCACCAACCTACTGAAGCGCAGCTCAGAGTAAACATTTATTGCATTTTCCTTTTCAAAATGGGCGGTCATTTAGAATGCATAAGAATAAGAATAAGAATGCATTTCCGATAGCACAGCTTCTCCCTGTGTCCCTCAGTCTTCCCGCTCTTTCACTCAAACCCAGCCCTTTTCCTTTGGGTAACAAGCTGAAATATCTTTTCCGCCCGCTAGGGACGTTTTCCTTTGTGACGTAATTTGTAATCAAGTTATGATTTAATTATGTGTATGTGTAATTCTGTGTGATTAGTTAGGTAGTAAATAAATAATTAAACCCAATTTTGTATTGCTGATTCAAATTGATAGCCAGGGTTCGTGCAGATAACCAAGAATTTACAACTTTCAGATGAGACTGAATTAAGATGACGATTAATATTGACTGCTATTGATGTAAAATATTACTAGGTCTTTAAGAGTTTATTCGGAAGATAACGACTCTAGTTAATTACATTTACATGATTAGCTCAATCAGGTAATATTAATTATTTTATAGAATAGCATGTCAATATCACTTAATCCGGCATAGCCAAAGACACAACATTATTGGAGCCCCCTGATAGGAATCTAAAATAGAATGACACTTTCATTTTGATTCAGCCTGTATAAAATTGAAAAACAGATTACATAATATACCAAGTTATTGTACACATTTTTGGAGTGTTAAAGACAAGCATTATTGGGTGTGTGTGTGTGTTGAAGTTTCCCCCACCTCTGTGTTGCTCGCTGACGTAGTCAGTGGGTAACGTAAGCGAATACATTTCTGTATGAGGGTCGAGAAAGCTAATGATAGAAATCTGAGAAATAGAGCGTTTGGCCAAATGCAGGGCTATTTCTGCCTGGAAGCGGGTAGGCTCGGTTATTATTAATTTCTTGAGCCAGGACAAAGAGCCAGCCGATTGAAATTCAGGAGAGAAAAGCTTGACCAACGATATATATCTCTGTCTCTCTCGCGAGTAGACCAAGGTGCATTTTGTTGTTGCTGCGTGTTCTGGTTAAAACATCGCCGAAAAGGGTTTGAACATAAGACGTTATAAGTAAAACCTTTCCCTTGCCAAGGGAATCATATGTGCTGCATTTTCAGGCACAAAGGAGGGTTTAGCTTGCATGCTAAAGCTAACAAGGGAAAATAGCCATTTTTCGTTCCTTGTGCCACATTGAAATTGCTCCACCTTGCGGAACGGGAGTTCAGCCCCAGGTAGTTCCGTTTGATTTCAGCGTGGGAAATCATTGACCTCTGACGTGTGCCTACTATATTCGTTCATGAAGAATTATTCAGGTCACACTCAAGTCATTACTTATGATATCCAGACGGATATCAATGTCTTATCCAATTGAACTAATAAGTGTAAATCTGGCAATTTACATTCTGAAATAGATATTTTAAATACTATCCAAATTGATGAGTTTTCTAAATAAGACATTGTAAACTTTTTCCAAACTAACCTAGATGAAGCAACTTCTCAGGTTAATTAAAGTTTAATTCGCAAATAGTCTATACAAGTCTGATTTATCATTAAATTGATCAATCAGTCAAATTTGTTTTTTGCAAAACCATTCAGTAATCCAGTACTGACAGAAGCCCCGTCGAGCGGGAATCCCATGTGGTTTCGGCCTTAGGGAGAAGTGCACCAGTGTTGAATGTTCCCAACATTTGATTTACTGTTTACACTTATGATATCCAATCAATGGAGATTGTATGGATTATCGTCTCATTCAATTGAATAAGTTAAATTGTTGAACATAACTTAATGTTCTTCCAATCAAATGAGACACTTTTAAACTTCTCAGGTTAATTAAAGTTTAATACCCAGATAGCCTACCCAGCTAGGATTAATCATTGGCATTGATTAATTAATTCAATTTGCTTTTGCAAATTCATTCACGTCCAACTTCCACATTACTGGTACAGTACTGATAGTTCGTCAACATCTATAAATAGATTAAACTTGTCTTTGCAGCTTCCAATGAATTCCAAACCCCCCCCCCAAAAAAAAGAAGGAACATTTTTCCTCTAAATTTTTCTAATAATGTGCAAGCTATCGAAGGAGGTGGTCACCACTCCTCCGCTAATTAGTGAACCTCCACCCATAAAAGGATTGATCTCTGACCTCAGCAGCGATACCAACCCTAATTATACCATTAGCGAAAAAACAGCCGAAATTGCGAACTCTCTCCAAAATCAACCATCAAACACAGGCTTTGTGACGGTTCTCCCCACTTTTGCACTGATGTATTGCCATAAAAATGTGGCATCGTTCCAATACCACAGTGCACAGCTGAAGCATGTGCCAGACATGTCTAACATGAGGGGACAGGTGGAGAGAACTGAGCAACTATTGACAAAAGCAGGAAATGAAAACATTCTGCTAGTCGAGAAACTGCGTTTGAAATCTGAACAATTAAAAGTAATTGAAAATACTTATGACGATGAACGAGCACAAACTCTTCAACAAAATCGTTGTCTCCAGGAACAATTAGCCAAAACTAAATAAGATGTTGTCCACTCCAAACTAGATAAATCTGTTGAGTTATCTACAAACAGGAGTGCGCAATTTGATAACATGCAGGCAGTTTTGTTGAACGTTACTCAGAGTAACACGGTTCTACTCAAAATTCTGCAGACCAAAGGCAATCAATTAGTGAACACAGCCTCCCGGGTGGCGCAGTGGTTAAGGGCGCTGTACTGCAGCGCCAGCTGTGCCATCAGAGACTCTGGGTTCGCGCCCAGGCTCTGTTGTAACCGGCCGCGACCGGGAGGTCCGTGGGGTGACGCACAATTGGCCTAGCGTCGTCCGGGTTAGGGAGGGCTTGGTCGGTAGGGATGTCCTTGTCTCATCGCACACCAGCGACACCTGTGGCGGGACGGGCGCAGTGCGCGCTAACCAAGGTTGCCAGGTACACGGTGTTTCCTCCGGCACATTGGTGCAGCTGGCTTCCGGGATGGATGTGCGCTGTGTTAAGAAGCAATGCGGCTGGTTGGGTTGTGTATCGGAGGACGCATGACTTTCAACCTTCGTCTCTCCCGAGCCCGTACGGGAGTTGTAGCGATGAGACAAGATAGTAGCTACTACAACAATTGGATACCACGAAATTGGGGAGAAAAAGGGGTAAAAAATGAGTGAACACAATGACTAAGTTGGATGACAAATCAACAGAACTCATTGAAGTCGCTGACCAAATGAATGATGAGAGAACTCGGGTGATGAAGATGGAAATCAAGATTTCTAAGCAAGAGGAAGAAATCTCATCACTGAATCTCTCGCTCCGTACTCAAGACCTCTATCTGCAAACCATGACAGATATGTTTGAGACCGAAAGGAGCAGGTGCGACACTCACGAGTCCAAAATCAGTACTCTAAGCGCTCAAGTGGACTCTGCAATAGAGCAGAATTACCACCCTTAGGTACCATCTGGAGGAAATCCAGAATGTGACTACCCATCCAAGCAACCGGAGCCCTGCACTCAAAGGAGTGAAGATGATAGGTTTCAGACATTGCCTCCATTAAGTGTCCCTCAGTCTTCTCCTCTTGGCAATTCGGAATATGGCGCCTCTTGGCCTTTCGGCCCCACTTTCCCCACAGGATGAAGCCAACCCTCTCCGCCCGCTTGACGCGGAATACCTTGACAAACTCATCAAGAATTTCCCCACCTTTGACCCCGTTCCAGGTCAGCCAAACGATACTGAGACGTTCCTAGCTGACATAGAGGACGCGTTGGATGGCTACCCGAACGCTACGGGTTCTGACAGGGTATAGCTGTTGAAGCGAATGTCGAATAGACACGTGACAAGGTTCATTCGCCTACAACAGCAACACGTGCTAAATGACTACGCTAAACTTGCCACAGCTTTGCAATTAGTATTCATTGGTTCTGCAACTCGCAAACACAATAGCTCACTGGCTAACACGGTCAAACAAGCTTGGAATGAACACCCACAAGCTTACTATCATAGGCTTCGTTCAGCTTACTTTGGCCTACTCACTGAACCAGGCATGGAAGACCTGTTACCATTTAAACAAATGTTCCTGTCGAACATGTATCCTACCTTCATTACCTACAGTACATGATTAGCTCAATCAGGTAATATTAATTACGGATAAATTATTTTATAGAATAGCATGTCATATCACTTAATCCGTCATAGCCAAAGACACGACAACATGGAGGGCCGAGCACGCCTCCATTAACGGGGCGACGCACAATTGGCCTAGCGTCGTCCGGGTTAGGGAGGGCTTGGCCGGTAGGGATATCCTTGTTTCATCGCACACTCGTGACTCCTGTGGTGGGCCGGGCGCAGTGCACGCTAACCAGGTCGCCAGGTGCACGGTGTTTCCTCCGACACATTGGTGCGGCTGGCTTCCGGGTTGGATGCGCGCTGTGTTAAGAAGCAGTGCGGTTTGGTTGGGTTGTGTTTCGGAGGACGCATGGCTTTCGACCTTCGTCTCTCCCGAGCCCGTACGGGAGTTGTAGTGATGAGACAAGATAGTAACTACTAACCACGAAATTGGGAAGAAAATGGGGTAACATTTTTAAAAAGAAAAGAAAAGAAAAACATTGAAGGGGCTGTAGTAGAGCGGGTTGAGACTTCTTACGCTGTAGAAGAAGTCCCGGATCGGAGATGCCTGCATACTCTTGTGGAAGATTCAGTAACCTATATACAGTACACAATCAAGTGTTTCCTGCCTTTATTTGGTTTGGTGTCTGCTTTATACATTTTTGATTATATAGGAATAAGTGTTAATTTGACCCATTCGTGATGATACATATGCTTTGGGTCTAATTGTGATGTGTGTTGCTGCGTTGCTGTGGGTATGATAGGAGATCAGAGCTCTGCATGGTGACTCACTAGTTAGCATAGCGTACCAGACCCTCCGTAGGGGCCAGGGAAACATCGAAACACTGTAGGGGGAGAGTCTGCTGTGTTTCATGTGTTTTCTCCTCTTTCCTTCTCCTTTCTTCTCCCCTTGACTCAGATCCCTTATTATTCTGTGTGCAGCACCCCACTCCTCCAGTTCCCTGCTCCGTGTTCTGGGATAGGAATTAATTAGCATCGTGGCTGGAGCTGGGGAGGGAATCAGAGCAGGCAGAGGAGAGGAGTGTGTGATAAAGGGAGGAGAGGAGAGAGGGAGCCCCACTTGGCCCCCTGAGTAAAGGAGAATCCAGAGGCAGGCTGAGGCTGACCTGCTCCTGATTAAGCCCAATACAGAGGAGACTTAGCACAGAGCCCTGGAGGGGTGCACCGCTGCACCTCACCATCCATATAACCATTACCCACCACCATCATTCTAATCTGACTGCTAACCTCCCTGCCATTTCCCAGGCAGTTTCTCCAACACTGGGAGGTACAACTAATCACATCCACATAGAGGAGCCAAGCCAGATATGGGCAGTATCTACGGCCGCCAATTAGGAACCAGGAGGGGGTTGGATATGTACCAAAGGACAAATTAGCGGTCATTATGCTCCCCATTGGAGATGTGTTCTGATTCATTATGCACATTTCTGTTTATAGTAACATCACATTGGTACTGAGTAAATACTAAAACCGTCAAATACAGGGAGCTGGTTGAGATTCTGAGGTAGTCCTAAAACTTGGATGTAGTCCTAAAAAAGTAGGCTAAAACTCTACAGCATCAATGGGCTGCAGTGGGTTTCTATGAACAGAAGCATTTTATATTCTGCTGGTCTTTCGGAGCAGGGTGGAAATGGATAGCTGATCTGATCCTCTGGGATCAGCTAAAGTCCTGTGCAAAGGATCAGGCAAAATGATTGTGCCCCATGCTCAATCATCCTCTCTCTGTAAAACCTCACCTACCCTCCTTCTACCCACAAGTATTCTATCACAAAACTAAAGGCACAGGAATTGTTGAACTTGGAAAATTTCAGGTAACAAAACCAGGTTCAGTACAAACAGCAACAAGCAATTTCCGGTAATTCTAAAGCAATTGTCAACCGTTTTTAAGGCAGTTACCTTCAGCAGTAAGAGTCTATGCTTAGTTCTGTCACTCTAGCCCCATTTATACCTGGTGCTAACATGTATCCTTTGTCCTGATCTTGTCTACATTCTGATTGTCCTAAAAAAATTGAAAGGTGTAGATTATTAAAAGACGTATTGTGATCTGATTGTGATCAGATATTCCTGACCTCCTCCGGAGGTAGTCAGGCACACATTGCGTCTGGATATTTTACAAGTGTAGACATTAGAAAGATGGTGCCAATAGAGATGGCAGCTTCGCTTCTAGTCCTTAGGAAACTGGAAACTGTTTTTACATATTATTTCTTCCATTGTTAGCCCAGAAAACCTTAACTGTTAATACATACAGTCGGGAAGAGCTATTGGATATCAGAGTGACGTCAACTTGCCAGCACTACCAGCATTACGATCAGGAATACAACTTTCCCAAAGCGGATCCTTTGTCTGCACCTCCCAGGGCATTTGAACTGATTCCAGAGGCCGACCCAAAACAACGCCGCCGGAAGAGAGGGTGCTGGAGCGGTCTTCTAGTGAGGCTTTAGATGCGCGTACACCACACACCGCTTCCGAGTATATTACTCACTAATGCCCAGTCACTAGTTAACAAAGTCGACAAAATCAGGGCAAGGGTTGCTTTCCAAAGAGATAGCCGGGATTGTGACATACTCTGTTTCACGGAAACATGGCTAGCTTTGGACATGCTGTCGGAGTCAATACAGCCAACGTGATTTTCAGTGCATCATGCCGACAGGACTAAACATCTCTCCGGTAAGAAGAAGGGGTGGGGGTGTATGTTTCATGATTAACGACTCATGGTGTAATTGTAACAACATAATGGAACTCAAGTCCTTTTGTTCACCTGATTTAGAATTCCTCACAATCAAATGCCGACCGTATTATCTCCCAAGAGAACTCTCCTCGGTTATTGTCACAGCCGTGTATATCCCTTCCATAAGCGGATACCAAAACCATATATCCTGAGGCTGTATTTATTGTAGCTGTGGATTTTAACAAAGCTAATTTGAGAACAAGGCTACCTAAAATCTATCAGCATATCGATTGCAGTACATGAGCGAGTAACACGCTCAACCATTGGTACTCTAACTTCCGCGAAGCATACAAGGCCCTCCCCCGCCCTCCTTTTGGTAAATCTGACCATGACTCCATCTTGTTGCTCCCCTCCTACAGGCCGAAACTAAAACAGGAAGTGCCTGTGCTTCGGTCTATCTAACGCTGGTCTGACCAATCGGATTCCACGCTTCAAGATTGCTTCGAGCACGTGGACTGGTATATGTTAAGGGTAGCCTCAGAGAACAACATTGACGGTATACGTTGACTCGGTGAGCGAGTTTATAAGGAAGTGTATAGGAGATGTTGTACCCACTGTGATTATTAAAACCTTCCCTAACCAGAAACCATGGATTGATGGCAGCATTCACGCAAAACTGAAACCACGTACCACCGCATTTAATCATGGCAAGGCAACTGGGAATATGGCGGAATAAAAACAGTGCCCTCCATAAGGCAATCAAACAAGCAAATTGTCAGTATAGAGACAAAGTGGAGCTGCAATTCAACGGCTAAAACACAAGACGGATGTGTCAGGGTCTACAGACAATCACGGATTACAAAAAGAAAACCAGCCCCGTCACGGACATCGACGTCTTGCTTCCGACGCCTTGCTTCTCTGTGGCTGACGTGAGTAAAACATTTAAACGTGTTAACCCTTGCAAGGCTGCTGGCCCAGACGGCATCCCTAGCCGCGTCCTCAGAGCATGTGCAGACCAGCTGGCTGCTGTGTTTTCGGAGATATTCAATCAATCCCTATCCCAGTCTGCTGTCAAATCAAATCAAATGTATTTATATAGCCCTTCATACATCAGCTGATATCTCAAAGTGCTGTACAGAAACCCAGCCTAAAACCCCAAACAGCAAGCAATGCAGGTGTCGAAGCACGGTGGCTAGGAAAAACTCCCTAGAAAGGCCAAAACCTAGGAAGAAACTTAGAGAGGAACCAGGCTATGTGGGGTGGCCAGTCCTCTTCTGGCTGTGCCGGGTGGAGATTGTAACAGAACATGGCCAAGATGTTCAAATGTTCATAAATGACCAGCATGGTCAAATAATAATAATCACAGGCAGAACAGTTGAAACTGGAGCAGCAGCACGGCCAGGTGGACTGGGGACAGCAAGGAGTCATCATGTCAGGTAGTCCTGAGGCATGGTCCTAGGGCTCAGGTCCTCCGAGAGAGAGAAAGAAAGAGAGAAAGAGAGAATTAGAGAGAGCATACTTAAATTCACACAGGACACCGGATAGGACAGGAGAAGTACTCCAGATATAACAAACTGACCCTAGCCCCCCGACACATAAACTACTGCAGCATAAATACTGGAGGCTGTCCCCACATGTTTCACGATGACCACCATTGTTCCTGTTCCCAAGAAAGCCAAAGTAAATGTGCTAAATGACTATCGCCCCTTTGCACTCACTTCTGTCATCATGAAGTGCTTTGAGAGAGTAGTCAGGGATCATGTCACCTTCACCCTTCCTGTCACCCTAGATCCAGTTCAATTTGCTCACTGCCCCAATAGGTCCACAGATGATGCAATCACCATCTCACTGCACACTGCCCTATCCCATCTGGACAAGAGGAATACCCGTGTAAGAATGCTGTTCATTGACTACAGCTCAACATTCAACACCATAGTACCCTCCAAACTCATCATTAAGCTTGAATACCTGGGTCTTGACCCCGCCCTGTGCAACTGGGTCCTGGACTTCCTAGGCTTGATTAACAACAACAAGAAAGCCTACAGGGAGGAGGTGAGGGCCCTCAGAGTGTGGTGTCAGGAAAATAACCTCTCACTCAATGTCAGCAAAACAAAAGAGATGATTGTGGACAGCAAAGGGAGCACCCCCTATCCACATTGACTGGAAAGCAGTGGAGAAGGTGAAAACTTTTAAGTTCCTCTGTGTACATATCTCCGATAAACTGAAATGGTCCACGCACATAGACAGTGTGGTGAAGAAGGCGCTATGCTTTACACCTGGCTACCCCGACCCGGTCAACAGCCCTGCACCCCTCACAGAAACTTGCCCAAGCCTCCCCCATTTTTCCTTCACCCAAATCCAGATAGCTGATGTTCTGAAAGAGCTGCAAAATCTGGACCCCAACAAATCAGCTGGGCTAGACAATAAATCTGGACTCTCTCTTCCTAAAATGATCAGCCGAAATTGTGGCAACCCCTATTACTAGCTTGTTCAACCTCTCTTTCGTATCGTCTGAGATCCCTAAAGATTGGAAAGCTGCCGTGGTCATCCCCCTCTTCAAAGGGGGAGACACTAGACCCAAACTGCTATAGACCTATATCTATCCTACCCTGCCTTTCTAAGGTCTTCGAAAGCCAAGATAACAAATAGATCACCGACCATTTCGAATCCCACCGTACCTTCTCAGCTATGCAATCTGGTTTCCAAGCTGGTCACGCGTGCACCTCAGCCACGCTCAAGGTCCTAAACGATATCATAACCGCCATCGATAAGAGACAATACTGTGCAGCTGTATTCATCGACCTGGCCAAAGCTTTCGACTCTGTCAATCACCACATTCTTATCGGCAGACTCAACAGCCTTGGTTTCTCAAATGACTGCCTAGCGTGGCTCACCAACTACTTCTCTGACAGAGTTCAGTGCGTCAAATTGGAGGGCCTGTTGTCTGGACCTCTGGCAGTCTCTATGGGGTGCCACAGGGTTCAATCCTCGGGCCGACTCTTTTCTCTGTATACATCAATGATGTCGCTATTGCTGCTGGTGATTCTCTGATCCACCTCTATGCAGACGACACCATTCTGTATACTTCTGGCCCTTCTTTGGACACTGTGTTAACTAACCTCCAGACGAGCTTCAATGCCATACAACACTCCTTCCGTGGCCCCCAACTGCTCTTAAATGCAAGCTAAACTAAATGCATGCTCTTCAACCGATCCCTTCACACACCTATCCTCCCGTCCAGCATCACTACTCTCGACGGTTCTGACTTAGAATATGTGGACAACTACAAATACCTAGGTGTCTGGTTAGACTGTAAACTCTCCTTCCAGACTCACATTACGCATCTCCAATCCAAAATTAGAATCATAGGCTTCCTATTTCGCAACAAAGCATCCTTCACTCATGCTGCCAAACATACCCTAGTAAAAGTGACTATCCTACCAATTCTTGACTTCAGCAATGTAATTTACAAAATAGCCTCCAACACTCTACTCAGAAAATTGTATGCAGTCTATCACAGTACCATCCGTTTTGTCATCAAAGCCCCATATACTACCCACCACTGCCACCTGTATGCTCTCATGGGCTGGACCTCGTTTCATATCCGTCGCCAAACCCACTGGCTCCAGGTCATCTATAAGTCGTTGCTAGGTAAAGCCCTGCCTTATCTCAGCTCACTGGTCACCATAGCAGCACCCACCCACAGCACACGCTCAAGCAGGTATATTTCACTGGTCACCACCAAAGCCAATTCCTCCTTCAGCCACCTTTCCTTCCAGTTCTCTGCTGCCAATGACTGGAACGAACTGCAAAAATCACTGAAGCTGGAGACTAATATCTCCCTCACTATCTTTAGGCACCAACTGTCAGAGCAGTTCACAGATCACTGCACCTGTACATAGCCAATCTGTAAATAGCCCATCTAACTACATCATCACCATATTGTTATTTATTTTTCTCCTTTGTACCCCAGTACAGCTACTTGCACACTCATCTTCTGCACATCTATCACCCCAGTGTTTAACGTGCCATACTGTAATAATTTTGCCACTATGGCCTATTTATAGCCTCACCCCCCTTATCCTATCTCATTTGCACACACTGTATATAGACTTTCTCTATTGTATTATTGACTGTATGTTTGTTTATTCCATGTGTAACTCCATGTTGTTGTTTGTGTCGCACTGCTTTGCTTTATCTTGACCAGGTCGCAGTTTTAAATGAGAACTTGTTCTCAACTAGCCTACCTGGTTAAATAAAGGTGAAATAAATAAATGGAACACTAGTCACTTTAATAATGCCACTTCAAGAATGTTTACATATCTCACATTACTGTATGTACTGTATACAGTGAGGGGGAAAAAAACACATTTTCAGGAGACTTGTGGAAGGAGTGCTGATGATGGTCGACCACTGTTTGCACTTTAGGTAGTCTGATTGCGTCCAGACTGAGGAGAAATCTGCACACAGTGCATCCCTGACCACCTCCTGAAGTGGTCAGCCAGATCTGAACACAATCAGACCATGAAGCAACTTTCATTGCGAGGTTCGTATTCTGATAGCAGAAGTCGGAATTTAAATGTAATGTGTAGACACGCCCATTGGCTGACTCCTGACCCCAGGCAACTCCAGGCAGGCTCCTCAGGTGGCTTTACCTCCACATTCACATATGGGATACAGCCAATGAACAGCAGAGGCAGCATTTCCACAGGCAGGTAAATTCAAAAATGTTTTTGGTCTTTAGACCAATCAGATAAGCTTTGAAAAAGATCTGATGTGAAAAAATCTGATGTGATAGGTCAAACGATCAATTAGTGGAAAAAAAACAATTGACCTGCCTGTGTGAATGCTGCCAGAGTAACCCAGTAGCCCAGATTTAGACTGTGCAGAGTAATGCTGTTAGGGCTTAATATGGGACTGAAAGGGAAAGGTCCTCCAGATGCATGTGTGTTTGTGGGGTCTTCTATTGTGTGATGGTTTAGAGATGCCTATTGGTTCCCTCTCTCAGCTCCTTCACTGTGAACAGTAGTATGATGGCAGTGAAATTAATCTGGTTTCTGAGTTCAGCAGAGAGAAAATAATCCCTGAATAGAATATTGGATTAGATTCCAACTGAATAATTAATTGAACAAGCTAATCTAATACCCTGAGCATGTTCACCTGTAGAGAAGAATTTGTTGCACCCCAAAATAAAATCAATAATGGTGGTAGGAATTGAAAGAGATTCTCTGGTACTTTCTGATACTTTTTAGACAGTAGTTCTGAAAGTAGAGCTCATGAGCCAAAAGTGGTCTCCGAAAATGTCGTACTATGTCACATACTGTATGTGCAGATATCTGCACCACGTCATTGCTCTCTCTCTCTCTGCTCTGTGTGTATCTTGCTAGCCGTCGCTTAAATCATGAGATGCTGAACTCATTGACTAGAACTCAAATTGCTAGGGGGCTAGCCCACATGGGGGAAAATGTAGGGTAAATGGCACAGCACAGCTTCCACAAAAACAGTCAGTGTTTAAACTCAAATATACTAATTGATTAAAAAAACATATTTTTCAATAAAATTGTTAAAAAAGGTATAATTTTTGTAAATTATATCATAAATAGGACTGGTGGAGTTATGTTACACATGCAGCTAAAACAGACATGGAAATGTCTGCTCTCCCCAAAATTACAACCAACTAATTGCAGCATTACCACAAAAATGGAAGAGGTAAGTAGAAGGGGGAAAAAGTAAGGAACTTGTCTGTCGGACCTGCATTAAAGACCATAAATGGTTAAAGAAAATTGTGATAAATAAAAATATATACCCATTTCATTTAAGGACCCAACAATTGACAGCTGTGCCATATAAATGGCAAAATAGTTGGGAAGAGATTTTCGATGTACCGATTCCATGGCACATGGTTTATGAATTGACACGCAAAACAACACCGGATTCAAAATTTCAAATTAAAATGATTATACAACATTTATGCAACCAATACAATGTTATATATATGGGGGATATAATTTTCCGAGCACTGCAGATTTTACTGCAAGGAGGCAGAGTCATAAAATCATTTATTTTGGTACTGTCCATATGTAGTTCATTTTTGGTCACAGGTTCAAGAATGGCTGAAGAATTGCAACGTTTACCTAGAACTAACCTGGCAGATAGCAATACTGAGTGATTTGAAAAGTCATAGTCAATCAATTAATAATATAATAATTATTTTAACAAAAATGTTTATCTTTAATTTACAATCTGTAGAAGCATCACAGCACAGTTGAAAAATATATGGCAAATAGAAATCCAAAATGGATGGTGTTAAGAGGTAGATGGGAGTGGATGAATGGAGCTGAAGGGTTGGACTAATAACAACAAGATAACCAACGTAAAATATACAGGGTTTGTAAAATGTACTGTATGTATGTATGTATGTATGTAGGTATGTATGTATGTATGTATGTATGTATGTATGTAGGTAGGTAGGTAGGTAGGTAGGTAGGTAGGTAGGTAGGTAGGTAGGTATATGGATATATATATTTAGGAAAAAAGATATGGGGCATTGGAAATGATGCAGACAATTACATTGATCAACAATCTAGCCGCAATATTAAAGCTTATCCACCCCTTACATTTTTTTTTTAAACAGTCACTTTCAAACTAGGGATTTCGTGGATAATTGAGGTAACAGTAATTCTGCTCATAGATTATGCTTGTATTAAGTACACATTGACACATCCAGCCCAAAACGGAAGGTAAAAAAATACTCAGTAGTCACCAAAGTTCCAGAGCATGTCTTTAATCAGTGTGTGGTGTCCGAATTTATTATGCCTCTGGCGAAGGAAAGGTAGGGATCATTACATGTACCATAAAGTCTGTTATACAGTAGATTACTCTGAGGAGTGACGGGAATGTTGTCATGTCATTTTGATGAGTGCTGGTAGTTATGGTAATGATAAACCAACAGGGAGTACTACAGTGTTACAGTATGAGTAAGGGATCATGAACTATATACCATGCAGCCATACTGGAATGTGACCCCCTTGTCTTATCTGTCCACACATCACGGTCACCTCTAGCAGACATGCTCTCTGACCCTCTCATGGCCATGGCCATGGCATGGTGCCAGCTCTATTTGGGGTATCTCTCTATCTCTATCACAGAGTATAGCTGAGGCTGTGGTATGCTGCTGAGGGGCTGATTGCCTGCTCAGCTCCAGTCCCTGTCCTCATGCTAGTGGGGGTGAAAAAGGATCACTCTGCCTGTGTTATAACTAGAGTCGCAAAGGGAGTGTATATTACTAGAAACATTCGAAGTCTACCAGTAAACTACCAGAATGTTGGTAACTTTCAAGTATCTTTGGAATCTAGTGACTTTTAGGGAGGCACAAAATTGACCCATTGAGATGTACAAACTATGGCATAAGGGGATGACGAGCGGATAAGAGGCAATCCGTAATTCAGATTAAGACATTAATGAGCAAGATAGGATGGATGTAGTCAATATAACCATTTGTTCAGCACTTTTGAAATGTAGAGCAACAGAATTCAGAACATGGGTAGTTCTTACAGTACACCAAGTCAGAACCGTATGATAAATAAAGGGGTCATATAAGCAAACAAAGAAAGCTCTTATAATATTCTATGATTCTATTTCTCTAAAACAGGCTATAGGCTATATGGGCAACACCAAGTCAGAACAGTAGGCTGTTATGAGAGGAAAAGGGACCATATTATTAGGGTGAGGCATATGGGCTACTAACAGCTTACCACATAAGATACACTTAGTATTACTTTCTTAGTTACAGTATAGATATCTCCCTGGCATACTACATAATTTATGCAGTAGCATACAATAAATGTTGTGCTGTGCTGACTTGAACAGGAAGGTGGCACGGTGGATTTTCTTGGGCTTATTTTGTCATCAAACTTTGTCATCAAAGTCTGGCATTCTCTGGATTTATGATGCTTTCAAGACAACTGGGAACTCTGAAAAAACAAGGTTGAATCATGACGTTTGTGATATTCAGGTCGGAACTCTAGAAAGGGTTCCCGACTTTGATTACGAGTTGGATGACCGTTCAAAACGTATTTTTCAGAGTTCCCAGTTGTCTTGAACTCACTGAAGCCTGATACTTCCCAGTTCCGAGTCTCCAGTTGTTTTAAAAGCGTCAGAAATAATGCTGGATTGGCAGCAGAGGCAATGTTGAATGTTCATCCTTTTAAACTTGGAAAAAAGACCCTTAAACCCAGACTTGGACCACACATCCACTCCATTGAATAGCAGGCTTGTGATTGCTTTGCAATGCTTGCAGTTAGCCACTGATTCCGTCCAATGGCTTATTGGCCATTGGACATAAACATTACACAACAAGATGCAAATCGCAAATTCAACAATGAGTGTTAAGGCGCCACTGCAGCCCCAGGTTCAATCCCAGGCTGTGTCACAGCTGGCTGTGACCGGGACAGCCATGAGGCGGTGCACAATTGTCCCAGTGTTGTCCGGGTTAGGGGAGGGTTTGGCGACTCCTTGTGGTGGGCCAGGCCCCTGCCAGCCTGCCAGCTGACCTCGGACATCAGTTCGGGTTAAGCGAGCAGTGTGTCAAGAATCAGTGCTGCTTTGCTCCGAGTCCGTAGTAGAGTTGCAGCAATGAGACAGGATCGTAACTACAAATTGGATATCACAAAAAAGGGGGTAGCGCCATGGGCCAGAAAAGTTTGAATACATTGGCCATGCTGTCAATCCAGCATGACTCTGCCACGTTCAAAACAACTGGAAACCAGGAACTGGGAAATCTCCGACTTCAGGGAGTTCAATACAACTGAGAACTCTGATAAAACTAGCTCCGACTGCGAACATATGGAAAATAATTTTGAACGGTCATCCAACTTGGAATTCCAAGTCGGGATTTCGCACCTCTTTCAGGAGCCCACAAGAAGGACCTCCGCGCCACCTTCCTGTTCAAGTGAGCACACCACAAAAAGTTGAGTCCAAAAATGTCTTGTATGCTGTTGCATAAATTATGTAAAATGCCAGGGAGATATGTATACTGTAGCCAAGAAAGTAATATTAAGTGTATGTTGTGTAGTAAGCTGTTAGTAGCCCATGTGTCTTACCCTAATAATTTGGTCCATTTCCTCCCTCATGGTGCACATGTAGCCTATAGCCTGTTTGAGAGAAATGTAATCATCGTATATTGTAAGAGCTTTCGTTGTCTGCTTATATGCCCCCTTTATTTATCCAGCCAATGTTCTGAATTCTGTCACTGTACATTTTAAAGTACTGAACAAATAGTTATATTGACAACGTTCATCCTAGCTCGCTCATTAATGTCTTAATCGAAATCACGGATTGCCTCTTATCCACTTGTCGTTCCCTTATGCCATAGGTTATACATCTGAACCACATTTGTTTAAGCAAGTCAGCCATGTTAGCTATGTTATTGTAAAACACAGTAAATGAGGCTGAATGAACTGTTTCGCTGCCAGATAAGGCTCTGCTGAAAGCCAGGTGTAGTGGTGGTAAGGATTCACTCCATGGTGCTGAAAATAAAGCTCTGCTGTTGGAACAGCTTTATGTAGGTCCTAACAGTTGTGGGCGCCGTTTATCACCGTTATAGTGCAATTCATGTATTGTTTAGTGTTGTGTTGTGTAGTTGCTTTGCTGGCATGCGTAAAATATATATATTTTGCCCCACCAAGATTTACATGCTAAAATTGCCACTGGCTAAACTCTAACCTACCTCTAAGTAACCTGAGGTTACCATCACAGATTCTGTCACTCTCAACATCTCCTGCTGGGTGTGCCCCAGTCCATAATCAATGCCAATCACCCACAATTAATATTGGACAAATTATAATTCTTCCAAAGCAATATAAAGAAATATGTAGGACGTGACCTGCAGGATTTTTTGCCACATTCAACATAAAAACGACTCCATCAACAGATCTAAAGGCAAGTTTGTTTGTGACAGCCCTTTCACATCATTTCCTTCACAACCAGACAACTAACCATTGCACTACTAGAGTATCCCCAGCATCATTCAGGTTGGGATAACATTCAAGTTAGTCAATGGGTCTATTTGGTATGCAAGCTGCATCTGCAGTGAACCGTTGAAATGGAAACTGATCACCCCACAGCACCAATACCCTGCCAGTCATTCAGGAAGGATACTACCCTTGTCGCTGCAGAACCACAATCACCTCTGGCTAGTGTGTCTCCTCGCCCTTTAAGGACACATTTGTGTCCTGGTCACCTCAAAGACTTTGAATGAACCTTGCGCACTTAGTTTTTGTGAGGAAAAGAGGGATGTGCATACAGTATACACTACTAGAGTAGATGACCGTTGTGTTCCTGTAACTTGGTTACACTACTGTGTGCTTGTGTCGTGCAAGGGTTGTTTATATATTTTGTGGAATTGCCCATTCTTGATATACTGTAAGTGTGTGAATGAGATTAAAACATTGAAAAGCTAGTTGACTTCAGCTATTCAAAACAAAACAGAGGCATGGCAGTGCCACTCATAGGCCTAGATACAGTGCCTTGCGAAAGTATTTGGCCCCCTTGAACTTTGCGACCTTTTGCCACATTTCAGGCTTCAAACATAAAGATATAAAACTGTATTTTTTTGTGAAGAATCAACAACAAGTGGGACACAATCATGAAGTGGAACGACATTTATTGGATATTTCAAACTTTTTTAACAAATCAAAAACTGAAAAATTGGGCGTGCAAAATTATTCAGCCCCTTTACTTTCAGTGCAGCAAACTCTCTCCAGAAGTTCAGTGAGGATCTCTGAATGATCCAATGTTGACCTAAATGACTAATGATGATAAATACAATCCACCTGTGTGTAATCAAGTCTCCGTATAAATGCACCTGCACTGTGATAGTCTCAGAGGTCCATTAAAAGCACAGAGAGCATCATGAAGAAGAAGGAACACACCAGGCAGGTCCGAGATACTGTTGTGAAGAAGTTTAAAGCCGGATTTGGATACAAAAAGATTTCCCAAGCTTTAAACATCCCAAGGAGCACTGTGCAAGCGATAATATTGAAATGGAAGGAGTATCAGACCACTGCAAATCTACCAAGACCTGGCCGTCCCTCTAAACTTTCAGCTCATACAAGGAGAAGACTGATCAGAGATGCAGCCAAGAGGCCCATAATCACTCTGGATGAACTGCAGAGATCTACAGCTGAGGTGGGAGACTCTGTCCATAGGACAACAATCAGTCGTATATTGCACAAATCTGGCCTTTATGGAAGAGTGGCAAGAAGAAAGCCATTTCTTAAAGATATCCATAAAAAGTGTCATTTAAAGTTTGCCGCAAGCCACCTGGGAGACACACCAAACATGTGGAAGAAGGTGCTCTGGTCAGATGAAATCAAAATTGAACTTTTTGGCAACAATGCAAAACGTTATGTTTGGCGTAAAAGCAACACAAGCTCATCACCCTGAACACACCATCCCCACTGTCAAACATGGTGGTGGCAGCATCATGGTTTGGGCCTGCTTTTCTTCAGCAGGGACAGGGAAGATGGTTTGATGGGAAGATGGATGGAGCCAAATACAGGACCATTCTGGAAGAAAAACCTGATGGAGTCTGCAAAAGACCTGAGACTGGGACGGAGATTTGTCTTCCAACAAGACAATGATCCAAAACATAAAGCAAAATCTACAATGGAATGGTTCAAAAATAAACATATCCAGGTGTTAGAATGGCCAAGTCAAAGTCCAGACCTGAATCCAATCGAGAATCTGTGGAAAGAACTGAAAACTGCTGTTCACAAATGCTCTCCATCCAACCTCACTGAGCTCGAGCTGTTTTGCAAGGAGGAATGGGAAAAAATGTCAGTCTCTCGATGTGCAAAACTGATAGAGACATACCCCAAGCGACTTACAGCTGTAATCGCAGCAAAAGGTGGCGCTACAAAGTATTAACTTAAGGGGGCTGAATAATTTTGCACGCCCAATTTTTCAGTTTTTGTCGTTCCACTTCATGATTGTGTCCCACTTGTTGTTGATTCTTCACAAAAAATACAGTTTATATCTTTATGTTTGAAGCCTGAAATGTGGCAAAAGGTCGCAAAGTTCAAGGGGGCCGAATACTTTCGCAAGGCACTGTATATACATTTGATTCTGAATCCAATATGGCCAACATGAATACACTCAAACACCGTCACCTGCATATATGTACCCCTTGTTAATTTTGTATTGTGTTATTCTGACTTTAAAATGGTTTCATAAGGCTGGGGGCCTTGATATATCTAGGCCTATAAGTGGCACTGCCAAGCCTCTGTTGTGTTTGAATAGCCGACGCCAACTAGTTTTTCAATGTGTCTGAGCCGATTACTATAGCGACAACATTAAAACAAATGTGTAACTGTATGCGTTTTTGTCAGGCAGGACAATACAGCACTGAATGAGAGCACATTTGACTTGAAAAGTTGTCTATTGAACAGCTACCAAAAAGGTGAGTTACATACATCATAAATATTCATAGTTGATATTTCCGCCTATTGTAACTGTGTTTACAGGTCTATATTTCCAAAATGCTTTAAGATATTCTAATGTTGTTCATTTGTGTGTGTAGGGTAGATCATTTAGTACTTGTATTCCACATATTTTGCAATATCAGAGCTTGCAATATTGGTTTACATGAGTTTATGTGGACCACTGCCCCTCCAACCACGCATTACTCTGCACTGTTTGAGCCTTCACAATATCTATCAATTGATCCACTTTTGCGGAATTCTTTTTTACAACCATCCATTTCATACAGTGCCTTCAGAAAGTATTCACACCCCTTTACCCTTTCTACATTTTGTTGTGTTACAGCCTTGACTTAAAATTGAATAAATTAGGATGTTGTTTCACTGTTCTACACACAATACCCCATAATGTCAAAGTTACATTTTGTTCGTAGAAAATAAATTAAGAAATAAGAAATAAATAGCTGAAATGTCTTGAGTCAATAAGTGTTCAACCCCTTTGTTATGATAAGGCTAAATAAGTTCAGGAGTAAACATTTGCTTAACAGGTCACATAATAAGTTGCATGGATAACTGCAATAACAGTGTTTAACATGATTTTTGAATGACTACCTCATCTCTATATCCCACATATACAATTATCTGTGAGGTCCCACAGTCAAGCAATGAATTTCAAACACGGATTCAACCACACAGACTAGAGGTTTTCCAATGCCTTGCAAAGAAGGGCACCAATTGGTATCCACAAATTTCTTGTCAACAAACTAGTTTTGGCAAGTTGGTCAGGACTTCTACTTTGTGCATGACACAAGTCATTTTTCCGACAATTGTTAACGCACAAATTATTTCACTTATAATGCACTGTATCACAATTCCAGTGGGTCAGAAGTTTACTTACACTAAGTTGACTGTGCCTTTAAACAGCTTGGAAAATTCCAGAAAATTATGTCATGGCTTTAGAAGCTTCTGATACACAAATTGACATAATTTGAGTCAATTGGAGGTGTACCTGTGGATGTATTTCAAGGCCTACCTTCAAACTCAGTGCCTCTTTACTTGACATCATGGGAAAATCAAAAGAAATCAGCCAAGACACAAGTCTGGTTCATCCTTGGGAGTAATTTCCAAACGCCCGAAGGTACCACATTCATCTGTACAAACAATAGTACGCAAGTATAAAAACCATGGGACCACGCAGCCGTCATACCGCTCAGGAAGGAGACGCATTCGGTCTCCTAGAGATGAACATACAAAAAAGTGCAAATCAATCCCAGAACAACATCAAAGGACCTTGTGAAGATGCTGGAGGAAACAGGTACAAAAGTATCTATTTCCACAGTAAAACGAGTCTTATTTAGAGTCCATTTCAGCTGCTCAGCAAGGAAGAAGCCACTGCCAACAAAATTGCCATAAAAAAGCCAGACTACAGTTTGCAATTGCACATGGGGACAAAGATCATACTTTTTGGAGAAATGTCCTCTGGTCTGATGAAAAAAAATATAACTGTTTAGTCATTAATGACCATGTTTGGAGGAAAAAGGGGGAGACTTGCAAGCCGAAGAACACCATCCCAACCTTGACGCACGGGGGTGGCAGCATCATGTTGTGGGGGTGCTTTGCTGCAGGAGGGACTGGTGCACTTCACAAAATAAATGGTAACATGAGAGAGGAAAATTATGTGGACATATTGAAGCAACATCTCAAGACATCAGTCAGAAAGTTAAAGCTCTGTCGCAAATGGGTCTTCCAAATGGTCAATGACCCCAAGCATACTTCCAAAGTTATGGCAAAATAGCTTAAGGACAACAAAGTGAAAGTATTGGAGTGGCCTTCACAAAGCCCTGACCTCAATCCTATAGAAAATTTGTGGGCAGAACTGAAAAAGCATGTGTGAGCAAGGAGGCCTTACAAACCTGACTCAGTTACACCAGCTCTGTCAGGAGGAATGTGCCAAATTTCACCCAACTTATTGTGGGAAGCTTGTGGAAGGCTTCCCAAAAGGTTTGACCCAAGTTAAACAATTTGAAGGCAATGCTACCAATTACTAATTGAGTGTATGTAAACTTCTGACCCACTGGGAATGTGATGAAATTAATAAAAGCTGAAATAAATAATTCTCTCTACTATTATTCTGACATTTCACATTTTTAAAATAAAGTGGTGATCCTAACTGACCTAAAACAGGGGACTTTTACTAGGATTAAATGTCAGGAATTGTGAAAAACTGAGTTTAAATGTATTTGGCTAAGGTGTATGTAACTTCAACTGTATGTATGTATATATATATATATATATATATATATATATATATTTTTTGCATTAATTATACTTTCGGTGGTGTATCAATACACCAAGTCACTACAAAGATAAAGGCGTCCTTCCTAACTCATTTGCAGGAGAGGAAGGAATCTGCTCAGGGATTTCACTATGGACAAAATCCTATGTCACGGATCCCCCTGGTACTGATGCTCATTCTGTTCACCAGTTCCAGAGGTCTACGTCACTTTCTAGGCTTCACTGAATGGGATTCATTATCATCAACCCCTGATTGTCTTGAATGATCACACACACGTGGTTCCCATTTCCCCTGATTAGTATGTTATATATGTTCCCTCTGTCTTTGTCGGTTATTGTTCCCATGTCCGTTGGTGGTGTGAATACCTATGCATTGGTGCAGCTGTTATGCTACGTACTTTATATATTGTGTATTACGAATATCGTCCCATGTCAGTCAACGAGGTTTACCCTCGCTCTTTTGTTTGGGTACAGCCCAGTGTTTTTGTATACGTGTCTGTTTTGGGTGTATTAAAAACACCTATTGTGTATTCCTGCGCCTGTCTCCAAAATCCTTTACACCAGCATGACATCCTAAAGGAAAACCTGGTTCAGTCTGCTTTCCAACAAACACTAGGAGATGAATTCCCCTTTCAGAAGGACAACAACCTAAAACACAAGGCCAAATCTATGCCGGAGTCGCTAATCAAGACGACATTGAATGTTCCTAAGTGGCCTAGTTACAGTTTTGACTTAAATCGACTTGAAAATCTATAGCAAGACATGAAAAAGATCAGCAATCAACTTGATAGAGCTTGAAGATTGTTTGAAAGAATAATGGGCAAATACTGTACAATCCAGGTGTGCAAAGCTCATAGAGACTTACCCAAAAAGACTCACATCTGTAATCTCCGCCAAAGGTGCTTCTACTGTCACGCCTGCTCCTGTGCTCCCCCCCTGGAGCTCGAGGGCGCCAGGCTCCCCATCATTACTCACTCCTGCCACCATCATTACGCACACCTGCCTTCCCCGACATGCGCATCAGCGATTATTGGACTGACCTGAACTCACCTGGACTCAATCACCTCTGTCATTACCTCCCTTATATCTGTATGTTCCCCCACTCTGTTCCCCGCTTCAGCATTGATTGTCATATGTCCTTGTATACCTGTGTGTTGGCACTGTTCCCCTGTCTTGTGTCATGTCTGTTCCTGATTAAATGTTTGGTGGTGACGTCTGGTCAAGAGTCCGCCACTGATGGAACCGGGGGTGCCTAAGCCAGCTCGTCGGGCTGTCACTCCCTAGCTGGCTCGAGAGGTTTCCTGCCCCGGTTGGCTCGGAAGGTGCCCATCCCACATCAGGCCTCAGCCTGATTGTCAGGTTTTTACGCCCAGATGGCTCGTCAGGCTACCACGCCTCCGCCTGACCATTGGGCTCCCACACCTCAGCGGGATCGACAGGCCTTCATGCCTCTGCCGGATCGTCAGGCTCCTATGCCTCAGACGGCTCGCCATCCTGGGGCGGCAGGGTAGCCTAGTGGTTAGAGCGTTGGACTAGTAACCGGAAGGTTGCAAGTTCAAACCCCCGAGCCGACAAGGTACAAATCTGTCGTTCTGCCCCTGAACAGGCAGTTAACCCACTGTTCCTAGGCCGCTATTGAAAATAAGAATTTGTTCTTAACTGACTTGCCTGTTAAATAAAGGTAAAATTGAAAATGAAAAAATCCTCTCACTCCTCTGCCGATTCATTGGGATTTCACACCCAGCCGGCTTGTCCAGCGCCTGTGCCTCGGCCAGCCCATCAGGCTCCCGCTCTTCCCCCCTGGCGCTTGAGGGCAGCAGGCTCCCCAGCATTACACACTCCTGCCTACATAATAGTTACCTCATAATTACCCATTCTTTATATAGACCTCATTAGATGAAGTATCATTGTGTATAAGCTTTAGCTATAGCATTAGTTAGTTAAAGTTCATTATGTCCAATTTGTCACGCAATGTTGTATTTATTACCTTTGAACTGAATCAACTGTTCTCTGAATTAATAAAGATAAATACATGGCCTCCGGCTAGCAGGGCTCCTGCAGTAGCCTGTTTCCTCACCGGTCACCTGCCCACCAGCCTCCATCCTCTTAATCTGAGTAATGACACATCTGCTTTGAGGGCAATTAGCCTGATCAGAACATGCAGAGGGATCAAATTTATGCCAGTCAGAGTGTGGGTCTTTGGGCTGCCAAAGGCTTTTCAGAGATTACTGCACTCATACACAGTGCCTCATGGCTCATCAGACCCCTGCTGTTCCAGCATGCTTGCTGTTGCGATCTCATCTCCCCGCTGCTGGGGATTAGGGCCTAATCCCTAGGATGATTTTATCTATCAAACCGAGGATCTCTGTTTTGCCGGCGTCACTGGCTACCGTCCCTCTAATGAGGACACCCACAGTGCACGGCTGAGAGAGCAGGGGGCCAGAGTGGACCCCTGGAACATCACCATTTAGGTGTGTGTGTGTATATGTGTGTGTGTGTGTATGTGTGTCTATGTCTGCTCATATATCTCTCTGTAAGTATATGGAGCTGCCATCCAGTTCTATGAGCCATACCGAGTGGATGTCTGAGTGTGTATGAGTGTGTTTGTTTGTGTTTGGTGGATGGGCAGAACGGTGGAGATTGCATAATCTGTTTCCCTCTCTCTCTCTCTACCGCACCTGTTGTCTCGATCTCTGAATGCTTGGCTATGAAAAGTCAAATGACATTTACTCCTGAGGTGCTGACCTGTTGCACCCTCTATAACCACTGTGATTATTATTTGACCCTTCTGGTCATCTATGAATGTTTGAACATCTTGAAGAACGATCTGGCCTTAATGGTCATGTACTCTTATAATCTCCGCACAGCCAGATGAGGACTGGCCACCCCTTAGAGCCTGGTTCCCCTCTAGGTTTCTTCTTAGGTTCCTCCCTTTCTAGGGAGTTTTTCCTAGCAGCCATGCTTCTACGTCTGCATTGCTTGCTCTTCAAGGTTTTAGGCTGTGTTTCTGCATAAGCACTTTGTGACATCTGCTGATGTAAAAAGGGCATTATAAATACATTTGATTGATAATGGTCAGACAGAATGAAAAGGAGAGGTATTGTGAGGCATATAATCTATTTAACTGTGTGTTATTTGCATAGCTCTTTTCCTTTGTCACAAAATACTGACATGAAACTTACAGTATATGTGTGATTAGTCTTGTGTTTCCTATACTAACCCCCCAGACACATGGAGGGGACAATAAGCTGTGCCTGGGTCACTGTCTGTCTTCCCCACTCTCACTTCTCATCTCTCCCACTAATGTCTCCACTCCCCAGCTCAGCCTGTCAGCCATGAGCATTTATAAAAATTGTTTGCTTGTTTTAGCATTTCCTCAGGCATTCACAACCTAATGAGCCTTCTCAAAGACAAAGTGGGTGTGGGCACAATTTCCCCTGCAACACTTTGTTTGTACAACTGCACCTTGTGCATGCATAGGCTACTATACTAAACAAAATTATAAACATAACATGTAAAGTGTTGGTCCAATGTTTCATGACCTGAAATAAAAGATCCCAGAAATGTTCCATATGCACAAAAAACGTATTTCTCTAAAATGTTGTGCAGAAATTTGTTTACATCCCTGTTAGTTAGCAATTCTCCTTTGCCAAGATAATTCATCCACTTGACAGGTGTGGCATATCAAGAAGCTGATTAAACAGCATGATAATTACACAGGTGCACCTTGTGCTGGGGAAAATAAAAGGCCACTCTAAGATGTGCAGTTTTGTCAACAACACAACACCACAGATCTCTCAAGTTTTGAGGGAATGTGCAATTGGCATGCTGACTGCAGGAATGTCCGCAAGATCTGTTGCCAGATAATTTACTGTTAATTTCTCTCCAACGCTCTCCAACGCCATCTTAGAGAATTTGTCAGTACGTCCAACCGGCCTGACAACCGCAGATCATGTGTAACCCCGCCAGCCCAGGACCTCCATATCTGTCTTCTTCACCTGCGGGATCGTCCAGAGACCAGCCCCCCGGACAGCTGATGAAACTGTGGGTTTTCACAACCAAAGAATTTCTGCACAAACTGTCTCAGGAAGCTCATCTGCGTGGAGTTTGATGTCGTAACCAACTTCAGTGAGCAAATGCTCACGCTGGAGAAGTGTGCTCTTCATCGATAAATCCCAGTTTCAACTGTACCGAGCAGATGGCAGACAGCGTGCATGGCTCAGTGTTGGCGAGCGGTTTGCTGATGTCAATGTTGTGAACAGAGTGCCCCATTGTGTGGTTTATGGTATGGGCAGGCATAAGCTACGGGCAGTGAACACAATTGCATTTTATAAATGGCAATTTGAATGCACAGAGATACCGTGACGAGATCCTGAGGCCCATTGTCCTGCCATTCATCCGCCGCCATTACCTCATGTTTCAGCATGATAATGCACAGAGATACCGTGACGAGATCCTGAGGCCCATTGTCCTGCCATTCATCCGCCGCCATTACCTCATGTTTCAGCATGATAATGCACAGAGATACCGTGACGAGATCCTGAGGCCCATTGTCCTGCCATTCATCCGCCGCCATCACCTCATGTTTCAGCATGATAATGCACTGTCCCATGTCGCAAGGATCTGTACACAATTTCTGGAAGCTGAAAATGTCCCAGTTCTTCCATGGCCTGCATACTCACCAGACATGTCACCACCCATTGGGTATGTTAGGGATGCTCTGGATCGACATGTGTTCCAGTTCCCGCCGATATCCAATAACTTTGCACAGCCAATGAAGGGGAATGGGATAACATTCCACAGGCCACAATCAACAGCCTGATCAACTCTATGCGAAGGAGATGTGTAGCGCTGAATGGGGCAAATGGTGGTCACACCAGATACTGAATGGTTTTCTGATCTACATCCCTACTTTTTCTTAAGGTATCTGTGACCAACAGATGCATATCTGTATTCCCAGTTATGTGAAATCCATAGATTAGGGTCTAATGAATTTATTTCAATTGACTGATTTACTTATCTGAACTGTAACTCAGTCAAATCTTTGAAATTGTTGCATGTTGCATTTATATTTTTATCCTTGGTGAGTGAGGATGTGACGTTTGCATAATGCTGATAAAGGTCAAATAAAAAAGGTGTACTGTACATCACAATGAGTGTCTGGATTGTATTTTGTACTTTTAGGTGTATGATAGCAACATGATGAGGTGTGTGTGTGGTTGGCTAGATGACTGTAGCACATGCACGTAGGCTTAGCTATCCATAATATAGGTTTCTGTGAATAAATCATTGTTAGGCTATTGACTTCTTGCTGTTTCCTGGATCTGCCTGCCAGGTACAGTAGGTGATGGTTTTCGTGTTCTTTCTGTTCTGTTGGGGAGCAGTGCTGATGTTGATACACTGACAAGTGACTAAACTAACTGTATAACCCATGTTGACTGTAATAAAGACACATCCTAAAACATAGATGGTAAGACATGATGAAACCCTTTACCAGAAATCACCACATTGACCATTCCTTTAGAATGATTTGATGATCATAGGCTACCTCATACTCCTGCTAAATATGTTACATTTGATATGAGTTTATCTGTACCTATAGGTCTGTATCAGATTAATGCCTAGTATTATCAGACTAAGGACCTTATTTCCCACTGCGACCATGATCCACCGCTGCATAAAAACATTATTGGGATCGAAATGATCCGCGCTCCCCAGTGGGAGGAGGTATGAAGAGTAACAAAGCAGCAGAACCGCTTGCTGGCTACGGGATGGGAAATGTTAGCGTGGCGCCGGAGTTTGTCAGTCGATGGAATAACCCTATTGCCCGCAGAACAAGACTAGCATAGGCAGTGCTGCACTGAAAACCAAACACTACATCAGGATAGCCTACATTTGTTTGTTTTTTGTTGCTGGGGCTGTATGGTACGAGAGGGTCCATCGAATCTATCGCATTGTATTATCGTAGCAATTAGCAGTAAAGGGAAAGGCAAAATGTGGTACTCAAAGTTAGGCTTTGTGAGGTGACTTAACTGGTAAGGGAAAGGCACTTAAGCTACTCACGACACTCACCTACTCTTCGCAAACTTGGGGTAAGCTATACCCTACCCGTGCTCATCTGTGGAGCGCGCGCATCGCAACGCCTCTGCAGTACGGATCTTGTAACGGGACACTCCGCTTGTCTAATTTTCTCTCTTCGTATTTTGAAGACTTTTTAATCGCGTTTACAGGTTGGGACACTGTGGATCCCGTGGATACAACATGTAGCATCTGGTATTTTTCGGTGAGAGTGACTGATGTTGAATGATCAAACGGACTGAGAACTAGAGAGCTCTTCTCTTCACTAATATGGTACGTGACAAGTTTATTCAGTCTTCATTCTTATTATTCAACGTTCACGGTCAAATAATGTAGGCCTATTTGTCATGGTCATTGTGCTTATTGGAGTTTAATGTCAACTACAAATCTGATCATATCTTGGAAGTAATAACATGATTATGATAGAATAGTAAGTAGCTTAGATGTTATATAAAGTACAATCACCTTTACACTCCTCGTTTGATAAATTGTAATAACCAAAACAGCTGTTTGATCTGTTTAAAAATAAATAACCAATAGTCTATATGATATATAGTGAGAGCAGCCTCCGCTGTTTAACATGATGTAGCCTACAGTATTGTACAGTGACAGCCAATGATTTAGTGGGACGTTCAAGACAATAAGACAAGGCATTCAACACATACGGATAAGCTTTATAATAAAACATTAAAAGATGATTAGGCTATGGGTTCCATAAAATAGGCTACTTGTTATAATAGTCTGTAATAGCCTATTATTGTCGCCATGTAGCTTTGTAACTTAACGTAGAAATTCCTTGACTTTTTAAAGATGAGTGTGTGTGTGTGTGTGTGTGTGTGTGTGTGTGTGTGTGACATCTCCGCAGCCCCCGCTAGGCGGGTGGGCCCACGAGTTCTGGGGGCCCATGCGCCTGTCATCGTTGTACATTTATTTTACATAGGCTATATATAAATAATTTTGATAGTAACCCTCCAAAAACGAATTCATAAACCTTTTTATTTTCCATATGTAGGCTACTAGGAAAATAAGTGTTTGTTTCTTGGGCTTCAGGAATGTGACTGAAAAAGTGACTCGGGCCTTTCAAAAGAAACAATTCAACAGTTTGAAAGAATAGGGGGATATCGGTGAAGAAATGCCGTGGTCAAGGTTATGACGGCGCCAGTGCAATGAGCGGAGCTTACTCACGTGGTCAAAGTACATATCAGACTGATAGACTCATCCTTTTTAGGTAGGCCTAGTTCTTTATGAGTTTTAGTTTATAAAACGATCAGTTCGCAGAAGCGACAGTTACGGTGATGTAAGAACAGCTTGATTGCCATAGCAACATCAGGTAAACTGGGTTGTGCTTCAAATACAGCGTCTCATTCTCCTTAATTGCCGGCCTCAACACGTTACAGAAAGAGATTACATGTATAGGAAGCTCTGGGGACAGGTCGTCTGGATTCTGGACAGCCATTAAATTGGCAGATGCAAACAGATTATATTTAGCGGACAACAGTTCTTGAGGGCTTGAACAAAAAAAGCGCTTTGTGCTTTCGTGCATAGGCTACTGGTGAATCGGAGTTTGAGTTGTGTGGTTGCAGTATCAACAGTCTATGCTACATCTTAGCATGCATCATGCAATACTACCTTTACATTTTGCGCAGCGCAATGGACATATAATGCACAATGTCTCAGGAAAGACTGTCTGGGTCTACATTATTGCCACCTGCCCACAGTCTAAAAATGGCAGCATTGCGAGACAGTTTCGTGAAATGTTAGGCTTAACATTAGAAAATGTTGACCAAATAGGCCTACCAATAAACATGTATCCATTAAGTAAAGCAATATATACCTGCAGTGGCAACACAGAAAGCCTATAATCCATTCAATTTCAGAACCATGGACAGCGATTGGTGGTCTATACGGGCCTAACTTCGACCTCACAGGATTCCAGAGAAACTGCGTTATGCCGGTGGTGTGTGTGTGTGTGTGTGTGTGTGTGTGTGTGTGTGTGTGTGTGTGTGTGCGTGTGTGTATGTGTGTGTCTCTCAGGCTACATGGTTCTTAGGCTATTTCATGAAATGGCACTCAATGGATTTGTAATGGACCTATAGCAGATGGGAACTTGTGTCTCCTGTGTCTGTCACTAGTGAGCGCAGTGGAGGGAATGTTCCTGATAATGCCACTGCGCCGCTAAAACACTTATTTCAATTAACTTTCCACTCGGCAAAGCAACCAACCATCAGACGGGAATACTGTATTGCGAGTTATTCTATTAATAAACAGTGTATAATTCTCTCCCACCACGATGGAAATGAAACACCTTGACAGGAGTGATTTATTGAATCCCCTATGCAGAACTAGAGGAGTTACATTATGTAGCCCACCGCTGATTTAAACTGTAATTATCCACCAACTATTATCCACCTCCCTAATGTTCTCGAAGGAATATGCTAATAGCCCCACATGCTAAATTGACGGTGGCATTTTATATCACAATTAAAATGTGCAGTAGTAGAGGTGTGAAAAGCACTCCACTGTGCAACAAATCTAAGTAGTAGTCAGATCAGTTGGAGTCATAAACATCTTGAGAAAAGAGTAGCCCTGTTAGATATCTGTCACTATACCATATGGCATAAACATGACCACACATTTCAAGCTTAATCCTCAGCTTTACTCATCCTCACAGGTAGAGATTCACACCCATTCATTATGACAGGTGATGTGTCTGGGCTAGTTTGACGGGAAGAGTAGAGGTGTACTCTGAAGGGTGATGTCTGATGAGGATAGTCAGTGACTCTACTGACCATTTTCTTACATTTTTAATTTTTCCTTTATTTAACTAGGCAAGTCAGTTAAGAACAAATTCTTATTTTCAATGATGCCCTAGGAACAGTGGGTTAACTGCCTGTTCAGGGGCAGAACGAGAGATTTGTACATTGTCAGCTCAGGGATTTGAACTTGCAACCTTTCAATTACTAGTCCAACACTCTAACCACTAGGCTACACTGCCACCCCGCACCATACTGCTGTACTGTACTGTACTACAGGAAACGGAGGGCAGAGCACACCGCCATTCACATCGTCAGTGCTATAGTGGAGCGCGTCAAGAGTTTCAAGTTCCTCGATGTCCACATAACTAAGGAATGGTCCAAACACACCAACACAGTAGTGAAGAAGGCACGACAACGCCTCTTCCCCCTCAGGAGGCTAAAAAGATTTGGCATGGGCCCTCAGATCCTCAAACAGTTCTACAGCTGCACCATTGAGAGCATCTTGACTGGCTGCATCATCGCTTGGTATGCAACTGCTTGGCATCCTACCGCAAGGCGCTACAGAGGGTAGTGGGGATGGCCCAATAAATCACGGGGGCTGAGCTCCCTGCCATCGAGGACTTCTATACCAGGCGGTGTCAGGGGAAGGCCCTAAAAATTGTCACCCAAGTCACAGACTGTTCTTTCTGCTCCCGCATGGCAAGTGATACTGATGCACCAAGTCTAGAACCAACAGGATCCTGAGCTTCTACCCCCAAGACTACTAAATAGCTAACCAAATAGCTACCCGGACCCCCTGCATTGACACATACACTGCTGTAACTGTTTATTATCTATCATTATCTAGCATAGTCACTTTACCCTTACCTCTATGTACATATCTACCTCAATTACCTTGTACCCCTGCACCTCAACTTGGTACTGGTACCCCGTGTATACAGCCAAGTTATAATTACTCATTGTGTATTTATTCCTTGTGTTATTAATATATTTTTTTCTTCTGAACTTTTGAAAGGGCCCGTAAGTAAGCATTTCACTGTTAGTCTACACCTATTGTTTACGAAGCATGTGACAAGTACAATTGTATTTTATTTGACAGTGCAGTACTGAGCTCTGATCCATTACGGAGTCACTGATGTCAGTCTCTGGACTAGGGATGTACTGTAGATGAGGAGGAGCCTCTACACCACTGCAGAGATTTAATGGCCTTCTTCTCTTCTCTCTCTCTCTCAGTGTCTGCATGACGCCACCAGCCTGGGACCCACTTCATCCTTCTGCAGAGCCTGAAGGGACTCACCTGATCCCCAGCCCCGGGATGCCCAACACCAAGACCAGCCACTGAGCCCCAAGTGTGACCAGCCCAGCCGGCCACCCACCCCGATGCCGCCATGCCTATCATCAGCAATGCAAACCACGACTTCAGCAACCTCTCGGCCAGCGATGATAGCAGCCTCGATGCCATCTTCACCCAGATCCCTGAGACGGAGACGGTCAAGGGTGTCTACTACCAGAGGGCCCAGTTCATCAGACGACCAGAGGACCTACTGTCGGTGGACCACGGTCTACTAGCGGTCATCAACGTGGGAGGCAACCGCTACACTTTTCCCTGGAGCACGCTGGAGCAGTTTCCCTTGACCCGGCTGGGACGGCTCTGTGGCCTCAGCAGCCCAGAGGAGATTGCCGGCGTGTGTGACGACTACGACGAGACACGGCGAGAGTTCTTCTTTGACCGCAGCCCCTCAGCCTTCCGCGTCATCCTCAACTTCCTGGCGGCGGGGAAGCTGCGCATGCTGAGGGAGATGTGTGTGCTGTCGCTACATGATGAGCTGCTCTACTGGGGCGTAGAGATGACCTACATGGAGCGCTGCTGCAAGAGGAAGATGTACACGCGCATCGAGGAGATGAAGGAACACGAGCGACAGGAGGAAGAGCAAAGGCAGAGGCACGCCATGCTGCGCCCCCCAGTTGAGGAGACACGCTATCGCAAGTTCATGAACCAGCTGAGGGATATGGTGGAGAATCCCCAGTCTGGCCTGCCAGGAAAGATCTTTGCCTGCCTGTCGGTGGTGATGGTAGCAGTGACCGTCATCAGCCTGTGTATCAGCACCATGCCAGACCTCAGGGAGGAGGAGGACAGGGTGAGTGAGGCCAATCCCCCGCAACCCCCAAAACATTAACAATCACCTCCATAGTGCCGTTAAGGCTGTAGCTTTAGAAATATCCACCAAGGTAACTTACATTTGTCACCCTCACTGGAGTGTGTCTCGTTTATGTGTGTGTGTGTGTGTGTGTGTGTGTGTGTGTGTGTGTGTGTGTGTGTGTGTGTGTGTGTGTGTGTGTGTGTGTGTGTGTGTGTGTGTGTGTGTGTGTGTGTGTGTGTGTTTGGGGCCTCCTCGACAGGTTAGTTTTCCTTGGACTCGTGATTCCTTGTGATTAAGGACATTGCTTATTAAAGCCACAGTGATTCATCCTCACATCAGATTTATTCTGAAAGACAGTATGTCCATTAACAACAATTATCAATATGCTGGCCATAGCACAAACTGGGCATGAACAAGCTCCGAAATTACTTCTCACTTTATTACCCTGCACCCAATGTCAGGTGTGTGTGTGCGTATGTGTGCGCGTGTGTGTATGCATGCATGCATGTGTGTGTGCAGTGTGTGTATAGTTTTTGTCGTGTTTGTGTGCGTTTCAACTGATTCATATTCTTCTCAGTTGGCTGCATACAGTATAATGCAGCTAAATTGGTCTTTCAGTCACTGACCATCAAAAGTTGCATGCAGGACACGCTTTCCTTCACGCACACACAGACACACACTCTCCCTCTCACACACACATTGACACATGCTGTCCCGCACACACACACACACACACACACACACACACACACACACACACACACACACACACACACACACACACACACACACACACACACACACACACACACACACACACAAAAGCTCTCTCTCTCTCACACACACACACACGGACTGGGATATGTTCCGAGTTGCCTCTGAGAATAACATTGACGTATACACTGACACGGTGACTGAGTTCATTAGGAAGTGTATAGGGGATGTTGGCAGGGAGTCCAGACAATCAGGGATTACAAGTGGAAAACCAGCAACGTCGCGTACACCGACGTCTTGCACCCAGAAAGGCTAAACACCTTTTATTGAGGATAACACAGTGCCAACGACGCGGGCCGAGGACTGTGGGCTCTTGTTCTCTGTGGCTGAATTGAGTAAGACGTTCAAGCGTGTTAACCCTTGCAAGGCTGCTGGTCCAGACAGCATCCCTAGCCGCGTCCTCAGAGCATGTGCAAACCATCTGGCTGTAGTGTTTACGGAGATTATAAATCTCTCCCTATCCCAGTCTACTTGCTTCAAGATGTCCACCATTGTTCCTGTCACAAAGAAAGCAAAGGTAACTGAACTAAATGACCATCGCCTCGTAGCACTCACTTCTGTCAACATGAAGTGCTTTGAAAGACTAGTTAAAGATCATATCACTTTGTCGTGACTTTACTTTCATTAATCTGATGACTGTTATTTATCGTATCAACTAACTATGTTTAATTGTTACCTGATTAACTTGTTGAGTGTGGGGGGGGGCAGTATTTTGATGTTTGGATGAAAAACGTACCCAAATGAAACTGCCTATTTCTCAGGCCCAGAATTTAGAATATGCATATAATTGTCAGATTAGGATAGAAAACACTCTAAAACTGTCAAAATATTGTCTGTGAGTATAACAGAACTGATATTGCCGGTCGAAAACCTGAGGAAAATCCAACCAGGAAGTGCTGTTTATCCTGAAAGTTCTCTGTTCAGACATAGTTTCAGGCTTTTATTCTGAAAAAATTAGCGAGAAAGATCACATCGCGTCATTGGATGGCTGGGTGCCAGCAGCGTTTTGCATGCGCCAACAGAGTGGAGCAGACATTTTCTCTCTCTCTCCTGTTGAAGAAGCTACAGTCCGGTTGAAATATGATCGATTATATATTGTAAAAACAACCTGAGGCTTGATTATAAAAAACGTTTGACATGTTTCTACGAACTTTACGGATACTATTTGGAATTTTCGTCTGCCCGGTCGTGACTGCTCGAGCCTATGGATTTCTGAACATAACGCGCCAACCAAATGGAGGTATTTTGGATATAAAAATAATCTTTATTGAACAAAAGGAACATTTATTGTGTAACTGGGAGTCTCGTGAGTGCAAACATCCGAAGATCATCAAAGGTAAGCGATTCATTTTATTGCTTTTCTGAATTTCGTGACCAATCTACTTTGCTGCTAGCCGTTTGTAATGTTTTGTCTGCTGAGAGAGATGTCCTTACATAAACGCTTGGCATGCTTTCGCCGAAAATCTTTTTTGAAATCTGACATGCCAGGTGGATTAACAACAAGCTAAGCTGTGTTTTGCTATATTGCACTTGTGATTTCATGAAATTTAAATATTTTTAGTTGACGAAAATGATCCCGGTAACGGGATGGGTGCGTCAAGAAGTTAAATGAATCATGTAACAATTAACTCATTAGGAATTTGGGGCACTACAAGAGCGATTCTTTAAAGAGTTACCCATCTCCCAAATTAAACTCTAAAGGTCTTTACCTATCACATCCATCAAACAGTCAAGGTATTAAATCATAATCTCTTATCATATCATTCTGAACAGTCGTAATCTTCTAGGATCTGCAAAATCCCCAGACTTACTCATGATTCAGTACTACACAAATCGGTTTAATTATTTATTTACTAGCTAACTAAATAATAACACACAATAAACATACACACATAATACTTGAGAAATAGGTCCCAAATAGACGGACAACATATGGCGGCTTGTTACATAGAAAATGAAGAGGGGGGAAAGAGAGAGAAAAAAGGACACTTATTGTTGATAGATTTTAGAACTATTCCCACAGTAATCATATACTTTGCACACGAACCGCCGCCCATTTTAAGTATGAAATCATTAATGTATTTAACCTGTTAGTCCTATAGGGGCAGTATTTCATTTTTGGATAAAAAGACGTGCCCGTTTTAAGCGCAATATTTTGTCACGAAAAGATGCTCGAATATGCTTGGAATTGATAGCTTTGGAAAGAAGACAGTCTTACGTTTCCAGAAATGCAAAGATTTTCACTGTGAGTCCCTTAGAACAAATGTTTCGGGCAAAACCAAGATGTATGACCGACCAGGAAATGCACAGGATTTCTGAGGCTACGTTTTCCATGATCGCCTTATATGGCTGTGAATGCGACAGGAATGAACGGACTCTTTCTCTTGTTTCCCCAAGGTCTCTGCAGCATTGTGACGTATTTGTAGGCATATCATTGGAAGATTGACCATAAGAGACTACATTTACCAGGTGTCCCGCTAGGTGTCTGCGTGGCAATTGGTGCGCAAAAGTCAGGTCCCGGTATTTTTCCATTCAAATCTCAGAACAAACCAGGCTACAAGGACGGTGCTTTCAATGGAGAGAAATATGACAAACCACCTTCAGGATTGATTCAAACAACGTTTTCCATGTTTCAGTCGATATTATGGAGTTAATTCGGAAAAAGTTCGACATGTAGGTGACTGAATTTTCGGTTAGTTTCGGTAGCCATATGCATAGTAACAAAAGGGAACGATGTGTCCTACACAAGAATCTTTCAGGAAAAACTGGACATCTGCTATGTAACTGAGAGTCTCCTCATTGAAACATCTGAAGTTCTTCAAAGGTAAATTATTTTATTTGATTCCTTGGCTGGTTTTTGTGAATATGTTGCGTGCTAAATGCTAATGCTAACGCTAAGCTAGCTATCACCACTCTTACACAAATTAGTGATTTTCTCTGGTTCTAAAGCATATTTTGAAAATCTGAGACGACAGGATTGTTAAGAAAAGGATAAGCTTGACAACAGGCATATTTATTTCGTTTCATTTGCGATTTTTAAAAATCGCTAACGTTGCGTTATGCTAATGAGCTTGAGGCTGTAGTAACGATACCGCATGCGGGATGGGGCGGACTAAGAGGTTAACGTTAAGTGTGAATGCCTTCGTTCGCCGTTTATCTCTGTCGGAACCAGCCCTCCTTAGGAAGGTTGTTGGTCTTTCAGCGGCAAGCTTGTATGGCTCCGAATGTCCGAAAGGGGTCTCCCCTTTTCTACTGTTGTTCACTATGGAAGATAGCTAGCCAGCCGTGTCGACGGTTCCCATTGGTGATGAGCGTAGTAAGATACTGTGATTTCAGAAGAGTAATACAGTAGGATGATTTAAAGAGTAGTAGGATGGTCCAACTTAGATTTGCTAGATATTTGACTTAGGAACAGCTGATCAGCCGTACCAGTGATTGTCTGTTCTAATGTTAATCTCTGTTGGCAATCCTTTTATGCACTCTGGCCAAAGGGGACATCTCCATCAGTCTGACACGCTCTCTGACCTCACTGGGGTGCGGCTACTTACTATGCACAGTTTTTAAGAGATAGATTCTCTTATGGCTCCTAAAATCACATTCATATCTTAACAAAAATACTTTCTACATTTTTCACATTTCATGTACAGTATTTCCTTTATAACCTTTTAAAAGACATCACAAAATAAAAACCAATAGGACATTATTTTTCTTCAGATCCCCTCTGAACATTCCCCACATTCTTATGTTAGAAATATTTTTCCAGTATTCACTTTTTGAACGTGTTAGAGTTTCAGCGTGAACAGCCAAAGTCATTCCTTTGGATCACACTGGAGGGGAAAGAGAGGGCCTGGCTACTGTCATCCACCGCCAAGCTGATCTGACCCATCCTGATCCTCACAGGACAGTCATTACAGTCCTCCTCTGGTGGGTTCAATCTTGGAAGGATTCTGCAAGTTGCAACTTACCATAAAAATGATCACGGGATGTCCTGGTTTGTGGATCATCGTAGCAGTCCCCCTCTGGTGGTTTACCCTGGTAGGATTTCTGCAAGCTGCAGAGCCCCACAAGAATGGCCACGGGATGTCAAGGTTGTGGATTGTCGTTCCGGACCCGTCGTCCGGTTGTCCAGGCTGGTGGATCTAGGCAGTAACTTACTTAGACAGACGTTATTAACACACAACATTAACATTGGGGCAGCATTGTGGATGCAGGTAGCCTAATGTTAGAGCGTTGGGCCAGTAACCAAAAGGTTGTTAGATCAAATCCCTGAGCTGACAAGGTAAAAATCTGTCATTCTGCCCCTGAACAAGGGACTTAACCCACTGTTCCTAGGCCATCATTGTAAAAATGATTTGTTCTTAAACCTGTTATGGCTGCAATCCCGATACCGGGATCAATATGACAACTACCAGTGAAAATAGAGGGCGCCAAATTCATTTCTTTTTATTTTCTTCTACCAGATCTATTGTGTTATATTCTCCTACATTCAATTCACATTTCCACGAAATTCAGAGTGTTTCCTTTCAAATGATACCAAGAATATGCATATCCTTGCTTCTGGGCCTGAGCTACAGGCAGTTAGATTAGATTAGGGTATGTCTTTAGGCGGAAATTGAGAAGAAGGGGGGGTACCTCAAAGAAGTTAATTATAAATAGTAATTGCTATTAGCATATTGTAGTTTCTGTCAGCTGAGTGTTCTAAAAATATGACTGCTTGTGTTGTCAATCTTTCCTCAGTTAGTGCTAGGACAAATGTAGCCTACATTTTTCCGGTTTGGATGATTGTGTTATGCTGAAGCTACTTCTGTGAATGTCTGAACAAAGGCTTTCCAAAAGTAAACTGCTCACATTCTGGATATAACTTTGTAAGGACTGTGTTTGTGCAAAATGTTTCTGAAAAAACAGTGTGGCCAGCTCAAATGCTGATTGTTGAGTCATTCGAAACTGGACGTTCTAATCACACCGGTTTAATCTTACGCTACAGGGACCACTGTAGAATGATCACACCCATGTGTTGGTACTTGTGAAAAGGTTAACCATCAGAAGAGTGTTTTGGAGATTCCCTTCTATGTGTTGCAATCTGAGTGACTACTACCTCCTCTGTCGCTGTTATCAAGGGCAATTTGTTCGGTCTCTAACCTTCTTACTGACTGTGGCCGGACTGACCATTGCTGGCATTGGTACTGGTACCCAAGGGGACTAGATATCCTACCAATTCATTCAGAAATGTTATCCTATCGGAACACATGATTAGAGCATTTTACTAGTTGCATTATAGTTGAGACTGCGCATGGCAAGGAATGATTAATGTTACCATTTGGTTTTGGAGGTGGAAAGTCCACTGGACTTCTTTTACGACCAGTGTGATGTGTACATCAGTGATATCTCAGGTGTATTCTAAGGTTATCCCCGTTGAGGGACTTGTCGGCCCGCTCCTCTCTGTTCTCGTGGGGAAGTTTACAACTTGATTTGTTTCCTGATCGGGTGGCCTCGTGAAGTGTTGCGCATAGTCTCGACCCCCCCACCCCCACTGGCCTAGTATCCCCCCCCCCCCCCCAAAGTAGAAATAAAAATAATGGGGTGCAAAGGAGCAAAATAAATAAATTAATTAAATACAGAAGGGAAAGAGGTAGTTGTTTGGGCTAAATTATAGGTGGGCTATGTACAGGTGTAGTAATCTGTGAGCTTCTCTGACAGTTGGTGCTTAAAGCTAGTGAGGGAGATAAGTGTTTCCAGTTTCAGGGATTTTTGTAGTTCGTTCCAGTCATTGGCAGCAGAGAACTGGAAGGAGAGGCGGCCAAAGAAATAATTGGTTTTGGGGGTGACTAGAGAGATATACCTGCTGGAGCGTGTGCTACAGGTGGGAGATGCTATGGTGACCAGCGAGCTGAGATAAGGGGGACTTTAACTAGCAGGGTCTTGTAGATGACATGGAGCCAGTGGGTTTGGCGACGAGTATGAAGCGAGGGCCAGCCAACGAGAGCGTACAGGTCGCAATGGTGGGTAGTATATGGGGCTTTGGTGACAAAACGGATTGCACTGTGATAGACTGCATCCAATTGGTTGAGTAGGGTATTGGAGGCTATTTTGTAAATGACATCGCCAAAGTCGAGGATTGGTAGGATGGTCAGTTTTACAAGGGTATGTTAGGCAGCATGAGTGAAGGATGCTTTGTTGCGAAATAGGAAGCCAATTCTAGATTTAACTTTGGATTGGAGATGTTTGATATGGGTCTGGAAGGAGAGTTTACAGTCTAACCAGACACCTAAGTATTTGTAGTTGTCCACGTATTCTAAGTCAGAGCCGTCCAGAGTAGTGATGTTGGACAGGCGGGCAGGTGCAGGTAGCGATCGTTTGAAGAGCATGCATTTAGTTTTACTTGTATTTAAGAGCAATTGTAGGCCACGGAAGGAGAGTTGTATGGCATTGAAGCTTGCCTGGAGGGTTGTTAACACAGTGTCCAAAGAAGGGCCAGAAGTATACAGAATGGTGTCGTCTGCGTAGAGGTGGATCAGAGACTCACCAGCAGCAAGAGCGACCTCATTGATGTATACAGAGAAGAGAGTCGGTCCAAGAATTGAACCCTGTGGCACCCCCATAGAGACTGCCAGAGGTCCGGTCAACAGACCCTCCGATTTGACACACTGAACTCTATCAGAGAAGTAGTTGGTGAACCAGGCGAGGCAATCATTTGAGAAACCAAGTCTGTCGAGTCTGCCAATGAGGATGTGGTGATTTTCTTGGGTACAAGCTTAGCACACCTGTGTTTAGGGATATTCTCCCATTCTTCTCTGCAGATCCTCTCAAACTCTGTCAGGTTGGATGGGGAGCGTTGCTGTACAGCTATTTTCAGGTCTCTCCAGAGATGTTAGATTGGGCTCAAGTCCAGGCTCTGGCTTGACCCAAAGCCACTCCTGCCTTGTCTTGGCTTTGTGTTTTTCCTGTTGAAAGGTGAACCTTTGCCCCAGTCTGAAGTCCTGAGTGCTCTGGAGCAGGTTTTCATCAAGGATGTCTCTGAACTTTGCTCCGTTCACTTTTCCCTCAATCGTGACTAGTCTCCCAGTCCCTGCCACTGAAAAACATCCCCACAGCATGATTCTGCCACCACCATGTTTCGCCGTAGGGATGGTGCCAGGTTTCCTCCAGACGTGGCGCTTGGCATTCAGGCCAAAGAGTTCAATCTTGGTTTCAGCAGACCAGAGAATCTTGTTTCTCATGGTCTGAGAGTCCTTTAGGTGCCTTTTGGCAAACTCCAAGCGGTCTGTCATGTGCCTTTTACTGAGGAGAGGCTTCCATCTGGCCACTCTACCATAAAGGCCTGATTAGTGCTGCAGAGATGGTTGTCCTTGTGGAAGGTTCTCCCATCTACACAGAGGAACTCTGAAGTGCTGTCAGAGTGACCATCGGGTTCTTGGTCACATCCCTGACCAAGACCCTTTCCCCAGATTGATCAGTTTGGCCGGGCGGCCAGCTCTAGGAAGAGTCTTGGTGGTTCCAATCTTCTTCCATTTAATAATGATGGAGGCCACTGTGTTCTTAATGACGTTTAATGCTGCAGAATTGTTTTGGTACCCTTCCCCGGATTTGTGCCTCGACACAATTCCTTCAACCCACGGCTTGTTTTTTGCCTTTCCAGATCATGCTCAATCAATTGAAATTACCGCAAGTGGACTCCAATCAAGTTGTGGAAACATCTCAAGGATGATCAATTTAATTTTTAGAAACGGGCTGTAACGTAACAAAATGTTACTTACACCTGCAATAACATCTGCTAAATATGTGTATGCGACCAATAAAATGGAATTTCATTTTGACACACACGCCACTCTAATGCCCCAGCAAGATTGCCTGTGGAGGTCTGTTCCCTAGCTTAGCGTGTGCTCCCATCTGTGTCTGCTCATAGCAGCAGGGAATAATAAAGTCAGCCCAGCGAGACCTCCCCAATGTCAGTCAACAGTGGGAAGTAATGAACTGGGCCCAGCCAGACCTTCCAATGTCAGCTAACACACACACGGCTAATAATGAACTCGCTGCATTGTAACCACAGCGGGTGCTGACACACTGTGGTTTCCTCAGACACTGGAGCTCTATGGGCAAAACTATCACATCATCACGGCAGAAGTCACATTCACAATCATATCATAGTATTCTCTGGCAGTGTCCCCAGTATTGGACAGAGAGAGAGAGAAAGAGAGAATGTTCAAAGTTTGTGTGTGATGTGTATGCTTGTGTGCCAGCGGGGTGTGACGTACTGTACACGTGAGTGAAGTTGTTTGTTTGTCTATCTATATGGAAAAGATCTGCAGTCTCATTTATATTTCCAATTGAGGGAAGCTAGAGAAGGTCCAGCAAGATTGGTCTTGCAGGAGCTGCCGGCATGTAATATTTAATTCACACAGTAGGGCTGTTAGTCACTGTCTCTGGCTGGCGTGGTGGCATGGGCCAAACTACCCTATTCACTCAGGCATCTCTACTCTGTGTGTATGTGTGAGTGTGCTATTGAGGGTAGTGTGTGTGAGAGAGAGAGAGAGAGAGAGAGAGAGAGAGAGAGAGAGAGAGAGAGAGAGAGAGAGAGAGAGAGAGAGAGAGAGAGAGAGAGAGAGAGAGAGAGAGAGAGAGAAAACCATACACAAAATTATTAATCATTTGACCAAATATTTAGGAAACCATATGGAAAATGTGGTAAGCAAGTAATGTCGAAAAAAAAAAGATTTTCAAATGAATGTATTGTGTTAAGAGTTTTGATCATGCTTGCAATCTAAACCAAAGTAGATACTTTTAAGTTTGTTATATCCATCATTTGGAGTCTCTATAAGCTTGAATATCAGGTCCTAAACCTAGCATGAAAGTGCATCCTTGTATTTTTTGGGGCTAATATAGTCCAAATGTTTGCCTTGGGGTAAGTTGAGCCCACTGGAGGCTCCTCGGAGGAAGAAGGGGAGAACCATCCACCTCAGTAAATTTCATAAAAATACAAAGAGTGAAACATTTAAAAAGTTATCCTTTCTAGATAAAACTATACTAAATATATTCACATCACCAAATAATTGATTAAAACACACTGTTTTGCAATGAAGGTCTACAGTAGCCTCAACAGCACTCTGTGTGGCAGCACCATGGTGTAGGCAGAGGACAGCTAGCTTCTGTCCTTCTCTGGATACATTGACTTCATTACAAAACCTAGGAGGCTCATGGTTCTCACCCCCTTCCATAGACTTACACAATAATGATGACAACTTCCAGAGGACATCCTCCAACCTATCAGGGCTCTTGCAGCATGAACTGACATGTGGTCCACCCAATCAAAGGATCAGAGAATGAATCTAGTACTGAAAACATAAGCTACAGCTAGCTAGCACTGCAGTGCAAAAACTGTGAGTAGTGTGTGTACCTAAGTGTATGTAAACTCCCGACTTTAACTGTAGCTAGCAAATGCAGCTAGCTAGTTTAGCCTACTCAAACACCCGACGCAAAGAGCGGGATGCTATTTTAGCTAGCTGGCTATGGCTATGCAACACTGGAACTCTTCCAAGGCAAGGTAAGCTTTTGGTTTATTTGTAAAACGGGCCCGCCGGTGTAACTGCTAAACTGCACACTGTACCACATGATTGTAGCGGGTTTACTAACACATTAGTTATATTTGCTATGTTGACTATAATGTTACTTTAGCTAATATGGTGACAACAATGTAGGCTGTGTGTAGCGTTCAGCTGTTATGATATGGTTTGCTTGGAAAGGTTTTTTTGCCTTGTGTTGTGCATTGAAGTCCACAAGTGAAGGAAAAAGGTGAGTGGAGAAGAGCGCGTAGATGTGAGAAGGAATACAACATGGCTGCTATGAAAGTGAACTGTGCTTACGTGTAATCCGGGGGGGTATTCATTCCACCGATTCTGTTGAAAAACTTTTCTTAATTGGAAGGAAACGGAACAAAACGGGGATAGACATAGCTGAATTTGGCCAATAGAAACTGTCGTTTGTAACTGTTGGTCTAATGATTACACCCTAGATCAGCTAGATTCAGGCAAGAGTGTGCAAGGTGAATGTGTCACTGTTTGACCATGTGTCACTGTCTTTCACCTCAACTTTTTCTCTCAACCTGTGTGCACCTACATTCATAGGCTAGGTTGAAGCAACCTCATGATGGGATGGGGACAATTTGAGTATCATGTTGCAGTCTAAAGCTTTCGATGTAACATTGAACTGGATGAACGGAATATGAATGACAGTCATCTAGTATGCTATAATTGAAATAAAGCCATATTCATAAAACAATTATCGTCTTCCCTCAACTTAAAAGGTTTCCGACCGCCACTGGTTGAGCCAATGGTTTAGCCAATGGCAAGTTGAGCAAATGTTCTCTTCCCAGGCGTAATGCAAGGCATTATCTCTGGGATATGAGGTAACCTATATTAGGTGTTAAAAAAAGTGTTAAAATATGCTCAAAATTATTTAAAGACAAAAAAGTGATTGTGATTGTGTTGAATTGTGTTTGGGAAATAAAGATAGACATGAAAAAGGTAGTAGAAATATTTCATTCAGTACAGAAATGTGTAGGTGGCTTGACTTACCTTGTCCCGCGGCTCAACCTATACCATACCAGTGTAAATTGTGCCAAGAGACACTTTTTCTGGACAAGCTATGTTTTCAAAACTAATGTTTACATGAATTCGGATTATTTCAGGGAAAAATAACATCCTCAAATATATACAGATATGTTTGTTAGAAAAAAATACTAAATTTCCCTTGAAAGAATGATGCTGAATTTAAAGAATTGCTCAATTTAACCTTTATTTAACTAGGCAAGTCAGTTAAAGAACAAATTCTTATTTACAATGACAGCCTACTCCGGACAACGCTGGGTCAATTGTGTACCGTCCTATGGGACTCCCAATCACTGCCAGATGGGATACAGCGTGGAATCGAACCAGGGACTGTAGTGACGCGTCTTGCACTGAGATGCAGTGTCTTAGACCGCTGTGCCACTCGGGAGCCCAGAAATTCAACATAGTAATACTTTGAGGAAAAGGTGGGCATTCCCTGATGTATTTATTAAATGCAAATGCATAGTGTATAAATTCAGGGAGAGTAAATTGAGTGTGGTTGTGTAAACCCCCAGTGAGTCCGTAGCAGCTAAATAAAAAATCCCAACAACACCCACAGGGCCAGAATGCTCTGACCCCAACAACACAAACCTTGATTGAATCCCACTTTGTCAGACAATGTTGGAATGCTTTGGATTATATTGAAAAACTATTATAATTTGATCACACGGACAAAGAACTAGGTGTATTCTCAGCATGTCCAAGTGAACATTTTATTTCCTATGTCATACAACTATTGGCCTTTTCTCAAGTTATTTATACTTTTGCGGCCCAGTGTGTGTAGGACACTAAAGTATCTCTCTGATTCATGTCTCCTAACTGCATGGCCTTGTAGCACCAGAAAAGCTCCTAAAATATGCTCCTGTATTTAATTCAGCAACTCAGACAGAGGGAGTAATTGAATGGTGGTTTATGTTCTTATTTGCAGTATATTTGAGTGGGATTATATGTGAAGTTTAATAGCATTTAATAGCATCCCAGGACATTAATCAGAAGAGGCCAGTGTAAACCAGACCTGCATCTCTCCATCTCCGCAGAGCTGTTTTTTTTAATGACTGTCTCTATCAGAAATAGCCTTCTATCACCTGTGCACCACAAGCTCTATGGTAGTAACTCTGACCTGAGCGAGAAGCAAGCATCGAAGCACACTGAACAAAAACATAAACGCAACCATTTCAAAGATTTTACTGAGTTACAGTTCATTTCAGGAAATCATTCAATTGAAATAAATTAATTAGGCCCTAATCTATGGATTTCACATGACTGGGAATACAGATATGCATCTCTTGGTTGCAGATACCTTGGAAAAAAGGTAGGGGCTTGGATCAGAAAGCCAGTCAGTATCTGGTAGGACCACCATTTGCCTCATGCAGCGCGACACATCTCCTTCCCATAGAGTTGATCAGGCTGTTGATTGTGGTCTGTGGTATGTTGTCCCACACCTCTTTGCTGTGCATAGTTGATGGATATCGTCAGGAACTGGAACATGTCGATCCAGAGCATCCTTAACATGCTCAGGGAAGTCAGGAACCAATACACACAGTCGGTTAGGAAAGCAAAGGTTAGCTTATTCAAACAGAAATGTGCATCCTGTAGCTCTAACTCAAAAAAGTTTTGGGACACTAAAGCCCATGAAGAGTAAGAGCACCTCCTCCCAGCTGCCCACTGCTCTGAAGCTAGGTAATCGAGAATTTCAATAAGAATTTCTCTACGACTGGCCATGCATTCCTCCTGGCTACCCCAACCCTGGCCAACAGCTCCGCACCCCCCGCAGCTATTCGCCCAAGCCTCCCCAGCTTTTCCTTCACCCAAATCCAGAAAGCAGAAAGAGCTGAAAAACCTGGACCCATACAAATCAGCTGGGCTAGACAATCTGGACCCTCTCTTTCTAAAATTATCCGCCGCCATTGTTGCAACCCCTATTACCAGTCTGTTCAACCTCTCTTTCATATCGTCCGAGATCCCTAAAGATTGGAAAGCTGCCGCAGTCATCCCCCTCTTCAAAGGGGGTGACACTCTAGATCCAAACTGTTATAGACCTATATCCATCCTTCCCTGCCTTTCTAAAGTCTTCAAAAGCCAAGTTAATAAGCAGATCACTGACCATTTCGAATTCCATCGTACCTTCTCCACTGTGCAATCCGGTTTCCGAGCTGGTCACGGTTGCACCTCAGCCACGCTCAAGGTGCTAAACAATATCATAACCGCCATCGATAAAAGACAATACTGTGCAGCCGTCTTCATCGACCTGGCCAAGGCTTTCGACTCTGTCAATCACCGTATTCTTATCAGCAGACTCAACTGCCTTGGTTTCTCAAATGACTGCCTCGCCTGGTTCACCAACTACTTCTCAGACAGAGCTCAGTCTGTCAAATTGGAGGGTCTGTTGTCCGGACCTCTGGCAGTCTATATGGGGGTACCACAGGGTTCAATTCTGTATACATCTGGCCCTTCTTTGGACACTGTGTTAACTAACCTCCAAACGAGCTTCAATGCCATACAACACTCCTTCCGTGGCCTCCAACTGCTATTAAATGCTAGTAAAACCAAATGCATGCTTTTCAAGCGTTCGCTGCCCGCACCAGCCCGCCCGACTTGCATCACTACTCTGGACGGTTCTGACTTAGAATATGTGGACAACTATAAATATATAGGTGTCTGGCTACACTGTAAACTCTCCTTCCAGACTCATATTAAACATCTCCAATCCAAAATGAATCTAAAATTAATCTAATCTAATTAATCTAGAATCGGCTTCCTATTTCACAAACAAAGCCTCCTTCACTCACGCCGACAAACATACCCTCGTAAAACTGACTATCCTACCGATCCTCGACTTCGGTAATGTCATTTACAAATAACTTCCAATACTCTACTCAGCAAACTGGATGCAGTCTATCACAGTGCCATCCATTTTGTCACCAAAGCCCCTTATACCACCCACCACTGCGACCTGTATGCTTTAGTTGGCTGGCCCACGCTACATATTCATCGCCAGACCCACTGGCTCCAGGTCATCTATAAGTCTATGCTAGGTAAAGCTCCGCCTTATCTCAGCTCACTGGTTGCGATAACAACACCCACCCGTAGCCCGTGCTCCAGCAGGTATATCTCACTGGTCATCTGCAAAACCAACACCTCCTTTGGCCACCTATCCTCCCAGTTCTCTGCTGCCAATGACTGGAACAAATTGCAAAAATCGCTGAAGCTGGAAACTTATATTTCCCTCACTAACTTTAAACATCAGCTATTTGAGCAGCTAACCGATCGCTGCACCTGTACATAGCCTGTAAATAGCCCACCCAATCTACCTACCTCATCCCCATATTGTTTTTATTTACTTTTCTGCTCTTTGGCACACCAGTATTTCTACTTGCACATCACCATCTGCTGATCTATCACTCCAGTGTTCATTTGCTAAATTGTAATTACCTCGCTACTATGACCAATTTATTGCCTTACCTCCTCATGCCATTTGCACACACTGTATGTTATCTTTCTTTTTTTCCCTATTGTGTTATTGACTGTACACTTGTTTATTCCATGTGTAAGTTGTTTGTGTCACACTGCTTTGCTTTATCTTGGCCAGGTCGCAGTTGTAAATGAGAACTTGTTCTCAACTAGCCTACCTGGTTAAATAAAAGTGAAATAAATACAAATAAATACATAAAACACACAAACAGTAAACCCTCCATATGATCTCATAGGACTTATAGTAGAACTCTTTTTACTTGCACACAATATATATATATTTTTTTAAACGTCCTCACTGTCAACTGCGTTTATTTTCAGCAAACTTAACATGTGTAATTATTTGTATAAACATAAAAAGATCAACAACTGAGACATAAACTGAACAAGTTCCACAGACATGTGACAAACAGAAATGGAATAATGTGTCCCTGAACAAAGGGGGCGTCCAAATCAAAAGTAACAGTCAGTATCTGGTCTGGCCACCAGCTCTTCCACCAAGGCACCTGTAAGTTCCCGGACATCACCCTCCGAGACCAATAGGTCCCAGACGTGCTCAATGGGCTCGAGATCCGGGCTCTTCGCTGGCCATGGCAGAACACTGACATTCCTGTCTTGCAGGAAATCATGCACAGAACGAGCAGTATGGCTGGTGGCATTGTCATACTGGAGGGTCATGTCAGGATGAGCCTGCAGGAAGGTTACCACATGAGGGAGGAGGATGTCTTCAATGTAACACACAGTATTGAGATTGCCTGCAATGACAACAAGCTCAGTCCGATGATGCTGTGAGACACCGCCCCAGACCATGACGGACCCTCCACCTCCAAATCGATCCCGCTCCAGAGTACAGGCCTCTGTGTAACGCTCATTCCGTCGACAATAAAGGCGAATCCGACCATCACCCCTGGTGAGACAAAACCGTGACTCGTCAGTGAAGTGAACTGAAAAAAATGTAATAATATCTATTTTCAATCGTTTGGCCGATGGTTTCATCATTTGATTCAGGTCTATTGTGATTGAGGCAAAAAGAATAGCTAACGTTAGCCAACTTTTGACCAGAACTCTCTCTAATGGTACATCAATGGTACATCAACTGGCAAAAGCTAGCCAAGACAAAACATTTCCATACAAACAACAGCTGTTAGATAGCGATATGAGGTGGCTATTATTACTATCTGACAGATAACTGACCTGGATGAGGTAGCTACTAGCTAGTGTAGCTTATTCATTCACCTCAGTCGAGAGGAGATGAAACATTAGCTAACGTTACATGTCAGTTACAATACTAGCTCAACACTACAAATAAAATGTTGTTTATCTCTGTTAAATTAAACAGCAGTTACTTTGCCAGCTACATCAGTCAACTAAATAGTAGCCATATTTTTTCTCTGCTTCCTATTACAACTTGGTGAAAGAGCGCAACACATACACACTGAATTATGCTCAACTCTCCCATTCTGGTCCAGCCAGTGTCACATGCGTTGAAATGAGCAGACCAAGCAGCGTGTGTAGAGTTCCACATATTTTAATAAATCGAAACTCACCAAACAAAACACACAAGCACAAACGAAACGTGACATTCTGGGCTGCTCACAGGCAGCTACACAAAAACAAGACCCCACAATCTAAGGTGGGAAAAAGGGCTGCCTAAGTATGATCCCCAATCAGAGACAATGATAAACAGCTGCCTCTGATTGGGAACCATACTAGGCCAACAAAGAAATAGAAACATAGATTTGCCCACCCAAGTCACACCCTGACCTAACCAAATAGAGAAATAAAACGTTTCTCTAAGGTCAGGGCGTAACAGCCAGCCTTCCAGAAGCTTTGCCTTCACACAGCCTGCTCTGTGTTGTCTGTGGTCCTAAATCCAGCTGACTGAACACTTCAAACAGCCTACCTGTCCGCTCTGAGGTGTCCGCATGGTCCTAAAGCACACGGTTGTGTCACGACTTCTCCCGAAGTCGTTGCCTCTCCTTGTTCGGGCGGTGCTCGGCGGTCGACGTCACTGGTCTTCTAGCCATCATCGATCCATTTTCCATTGGTTTTGTCTTGTCTTCCCACACACCTGTTTTCAATCCCATCCATTACCTGTTGTGTATTTAACCCTCTGTTTCCCCTCATGTCTTTGTCAGAGATTGTTTATTGTCAGTGTAGTGTTATTTGTGTTTATATATATTTTTTTCTTAATAGTGTTATGGAGCATGTTACTTGGACATTTATTAAAAGACTCCATTTTACACTCCGTGTGACTCTCCTGCGCCTGACTTCCCTGCCACCTATACACACGTCTCTGACAGAATCTCTGACCAAAATATATGAAGTCAGCAGGAGAGGACACTACTCTCATGGAGGTGCATTGTCCAGAATATGGACCGCTGGGAGAGACAGGGAGTTTCTCCAGCGCCTCCACCACCACAACCGGAATCTCCCTTGAACGCTTTTTCCCCCTCCTGAACCTAATAAGATCCATTTAACCCTACCCACGGGATACAACGGAGATACTGCCGGCTGCCAGGGTTTCTCCTTAAACTGAGTTTGTATCTGGCCATGGTCTCCCCAGTACCATCGGACCGTGAGAAGAGTTGCGCCCTCGTCTCATGCTTCACCGTGAAAGCCCGGGAGTTGGCCAGCGCTGTGTGAAGAGAGGAGGATGCGGCGTTGGACCATTTTGAGGAGTTCACCCGCCATTTCCGGATAGTATTTGACCACCCACCCGAAGGCAAAGCGACGGGTGAGCGCCTCTATCATCTGAGGCAGGAGACGAGGAGTGCACAGGAGTTTGCTTTGGAGTTTAGGACCTTGGCTGCCGGCGCTGGATGGAGCGACAGGGCCCTGATCGACCATTACCGTTGTAGTCTAAGCGAGGACGTCTGTCGGGAGCTGGCCTGTAGAGACACCACCCTCAACTTTGACCAGCTGGTGGACATGTCCATCAGGCTGGACAACATGCTGGCTACTTGTGGACGTCTAGATCGGGGTTGTTCTATCCTCCCGCACCCTCTCTCCCGAACCTATGGAATTGGGAGGGATGGTGCGCAGGGAGACCGGAGGGGGTTCCCGCTAGAGCACCATCTATGGACGCAGAGATCACACTGCTGGTCGGTGCCGGGTTGGTTCCTCTGGGAATAGAGAAGGCAGGCAGGGCACTCTGGCATCATCCCAGGTGAGTAGGCACCATTCTCATCCAGAACCCTCTGTTGCACTAATGTTTGTCTCTGTCACTTTTCTGGATTATTCCCTGCATTCCCAGTATAAGGCGCTAGTAGATTCAGGCGCGGCTGGGAATTTCATTAATAAATATTTCGCTCATAGTTTAGGGATCCCTATTGTTTCTGTGGATATGCCTTTCCCTATTCATGCCTTAGATAGTCAACCATTAGGGTCAGGGTTTATCAGGGAGGTCACCGCAACTTTGTGTATGATAACGCAGGAGGATCACAAGGAGAAGATGAGTCTTTTCCTTATTGATTCTCCTACGTATTCTGTGGTGCTAGGCCTAACCTGGTTAACTTGTCATAACCCCACTGTTTCTTGGCCACAGAGGGATCTCACGGGGTGGTCGCGAGAGTGCTCAGGTAGGTGTTTAGGGGTTTCCGTTGGTGCTACTATGGTGATTTCAGACCAGGTCTCCACCGTGCGCATTCCCCCCGAATATGCCGATTGGCTCTCGCCTTCTGTAAAAAAGAAGGCGACTCAATTACCACCCCATCGAATTACCACCCCATCGACGGGGGGATTGTGCGATAGATCTCCTGGTAGATGCTGCATATCCCAGGAGTCAAGTGTATCCCCTGTCGCAAGCAGAGACGGTGGCTATGGATACATATGTTTCTGAATCGTTGCGTCAGGGGTACATTCAGCCATCCATTTCACCCGTCTCTTCGTGTTTCTTTTTTGTGAAGAAGGATGGCAGTTTACTCCCGTGCCCTGATTATCGAGGTCTAAATAAAATCACCGCTATCTCTGAATACGGTTATTGAGTCAATGCACGGGGCACGCTTCTTCACAAAATTGGATCTCAGGAGTGCGTACAATCTGGTGCGTATTCGGAAGGGTGATGAGTGGAAGACGGCATTTAGCACCACTTCAGGTCATTATGAGTACCGTGTCATGCCATATGGGTTGATGAATGATCCATCAGTCTTCCAATTATTTGTAGATGAGATCTTCAGGGACCTGCACGGGCAGGGTGTAGTGGTGTATATCGATGATATTCTGATATACTCCGCTACACGCGCCAAGCATGTGTCCCTGGTGCGCAGGGTCCTTGGTCGCCTGTTGGAGCATGATCTATATGTCAAGGCTGAGAAATGCTTGTTCTTCCAACAATCCATCTCCTTCCTAGGGCATCGGATTTCCACTTCAGGAGTGGAAATGGAGAGCGACCGCATTACAGCCATGCGGAATTGCCGACTCCAACCACGGTAAGGGAGGTGCAGCGTTTTTTTTAGGGTTTGCCAATTACTACCTGAGGTTTATCCGGGGTTTTGGTTAGGTTGCTGCTCCCATTACCCCACTGCTAAAGGAGGGCCCGGTGCGCTTGCAGTGGTCGGCTGAGGCGAACAGGGCTTTTGGACACCTGAAGACTCTGTTTACCTCGGTACCTGTGTTGGCTCATCCGGCTCCCTCTTTGCCATTCATAGTAGAGGTGGACGCATCCGAAGCTGGGATAGGAGCAGTGCTCTCTCAGCGTTCGGGTGTGCCACTGAAGCTTCGCCCCTGTGCTTTCTTTTCGAAGAAGCTCAGCCCGGCGGAGCGAAACTATGATGTGGGGGACCGGGAGCTGTTAGCTGTCGTAAAAGCCTTGAAGGCGTGGGTGCATTGGCTTGAGGGGGCTAAACATCCTTTTCTCATCTGGACTGACCACCGCACTCTGGAGTACATCCAGCAGGCGAAGATACTGAATCCTCGCCAGGCAAGGTGGGCCATGTTTTTCACTCGTTTTGTGTTTACTCTTTCTTACAGACCAGGCTCCCAGAACGTCAAAAGGCAGACGCATTGTCTCGGCTGTATGACACAGAGGAGCGGTCCATGGATCCCACTCCCATAATCCCAGCTTCGTGTTTGGTGGTGCCAGTAGTGTGGGAGCTGGACACGGACATTGAGCGGGCGTCACATGCAGAGCCCTCTCCCCCTGTGTCCAGCTGGTCGTCTGTACGTTCCGTCTGCTGTCCGCGACCGATTGATCTATTGGGCTCACATGTCATCCTGGGATAGGTCGGACGATGGGTTGTCTTGATGGGAGGTACTGGTGGCCCACTTTAGCTAAGGACGTGAGGATTTATGTTTCCTCCTGTTCGGTGTGCGCCCAGTGCAAGGCTCCTGCAAGACACCTGCCCAGAGGTAAGCTACAACCTTTACCCGTTCCTCAACGGCCGTGGTCGCACCTGTCGGTGGATTTTTTGACTGATCTTCCACCTTCACAGGGTTACATACACCATGATCCTGGTCGTTGTGGATCAGTTTTCGAAGTCCTGTCGTCTCCTCCCTTTGCCCGGTCTCCCTACGGTCTTACAAACTGCAGAGGCCCTGTTTACACACATTTTCCGCCTCTATTAGGTGCCTGAGGATATAGTGTCTGATCGGGGTCCCCAGTTCACATCAAGGGTCTGGAAGGCGTTCATGGAACATCTGGAGATCTCGGTTAGTCTTACCTCAGGTTTTCACCCCGAGAGTAAGGGGCAGGTGGAGAGAGTTAACCAGGATGTGGGTAGGTTTCTGCGGTCCTATTGCCAGGACCGGCCGGGGGAGTGGGCGAAGTTTGCGCCCTGGGCAGAGATGGCCCAGAACTCGCTACGTCACTCCTCCACTAACCTTACCCTAATACACATTGAAAAGGGGTATCAGCCGGTTCTGGCTCCTTGGCATCAGAGTCAGACCGAGGCTCCTGCGGTGGAAAATTGGTTTTGGCGTGCTGAGGAAACCTGGGAAGCAGCCCACGTCCACCTTCAGCGCACCATAAGGTGCCAGAAAATTGGCGCAGACCGTCGCCGCAATGAGGTCCCGGTGTTCGCACCAGGGGACAGGGTCTGGCTCTCGACCCGAAACCTGCCCCTCCGCCTGCTCTGCCGGAAGCTAGGTCCGCGGTTTGTGGGGCCGTTTAAAGTCCTGAGGAAAGTGAACGAGGTATGTTATAGGTTACAACTGCCCACTAATTACCGTATTAACCCCTCGTTCCATGTGTCTCTCCTCAGGCCGGTGATGGCTGGCCCGCTCCAGGAGGCTGAAGTGCGTGATGTTCCTCCGCCTCTAGACATCGAGGGGGTCCCGGCGTACTCTGTTCGATCCATTTTGAATTCGAGACGTCGGCCGGTGGTTTCCGGTGGAGGATGTGTTAGATCCTTCCATGTTAAAAGAATTCCACCGTCTCCATCCGTATCGCCCTGCACCTCGCCCTCCGGGTCGTTCCCGAGGCCGGTGTCGACCCGCTGCTGGAGCCACGCGTCAGGGGGGGGGGGGGGGGGGTACTGTCACGACTTCGGCACCTCTCCTTGTTCGGGCGGTGCTTGGCGGTCGAGGTCACCGGTCTTCTAGCCATTTTTCATTTTCCATTGGTTTTGTCTTCCCACACACCTGTTTTCTATCCCATCCATTACCTGTTGTGTATTTAACCCTCTGTTTCCCCTCATGTCTTTGTCAGAGATTGTTTATTGTCAGTGTAGTGTTATTTGTGTAGGTGCGCGTCGGGTCTTCGTATCCATCTTTGTTTATATTCATTTTTTTCTTATTAGTGTTAGTGTCATTTTACACTCCGTTTGACTCTCCTGCGCCTGACTTCCCTGCCACCTATACACACGTCTCTGACAGGTTGCTACAATTTTTTCACAATGCAATGATAAAACTGTGGGGGGAATTGCAACTTCAGAATGTGTGAAAGTTGCGCCACCTGCTAAACAGTGCCAAAGTGGAAAAAGCAACATGCTGGGAGCTCGACTGTGGTTTAATTTCCTCATTGAACAGTGATGATTCGCTAACTGAACATCAATATGCATGCAATATGATAACATAATGTATAGCAAGACGCGTGGTCAAATTTAAAAAATGCATTGATAAAAGCGACAATCGATAAAGCACAAAGGAGAATGCATGTTAGCAAATTGTTTTATGAATTAATAAAGTGTCACTATCCTGTAAAAGTAGCCTAAAGAGTATTTTGTATTGAAGCCTACATTATATTGGGCATTGGCTTCGCTCATGCTTACAGAAAGCCATGTGCCTTTATTTACAGTTTGGACGTCTTCTGCACTTTATTGATAGCTCTGCAAATGCTAAAATATTCACAGAATATAATGGAATAAAATCGAAAAGGATTGCATTATGTATTATTTTCATATCTGATATAGCAACTGAAAGACTATTCACCAGCCGCCCACTGTTCATTCTGGCTAGATCTAATGGTAGGCTACAGGTGAAAATTAGGCCTATGCATTATACCTTGCCATACACTTGTCATGCACTGCGCTCTATAGTCCGTCCCATGCATCCACAATACATTTGGAGTTCATTTTAAAATTTGCTATTAGTCCTTGGCCTTTCTTTAGCCTACAATGTTTTCAAATATTTGATTTTGCGCAGGCATTGGAGGGAACTGGAGAACCCTTTTCCTATCATTTGGGACAATATCTCTTCACAGATATCTTTATTTCTATGTATGCCTATTTTATTCAGAGTCAGACGTGGTATTGCACTGTGGCATTCAATCACAGTGCCAGTAGGCACTTGGTCTCTAATGAAGTACTATGATCTTAACTCAAATTGCCAATCTGATTGTTTTGATAGGATTGGCCAAATATACAGTTGAAGTCAGAAGTTTACGTACACTTAGGTTGGAGCCATTAAAACTCATTTTTCAACCTCTTCACAAATGTCTTGTTAACAAACTATAGTTTTAGCAAGTCGGTTAGGACATCTACTTTGTGCAAGACACAAGTCATTTTTCCAACAATTGGTTAGACAGATTATTTCACTTATAATTCACTGTATCACAATTCCAGTGGGTCAGAAGTTTACATACACTAAGTTGACTGTGCCTTTAAACAACTTGGAAAATTCCATAAAATTATGTCAAGGCTTTAGAAGCTTCTGAAAGGCTAATTGACATAATTTGAGTCAATTGGAGGAGTACCTGTGGATGTATGTAATGCCCGGGGTGAGGTGGAGGAAGAAGTCAGGCGCAGGAAACGGAGAGTTCAGGGTAGCGATACTTTTAATTCACCACACAGGTGAAATCAACGCCAACCCAAACAAATGCTCCAACACACGGGGAACTAAACAGTCCAGAAAATACACACAGACACGGACAACCGTGACCTACAGTCGTGCACAAAATGTACACTGTGAATAATCCCGCACACCCAGTAGGCGGGCCGGCTGGATAATAAAGCCCCACCAATAAACCTAACTAAACACAGGTGTAACTAATAAACAGACAAGGGGGAAAAAAGGATCAGTGGCAGCTAGTAGGCCGGTGACGACGACCGCCCGACCGCCGAGCGCCACCCGAACGGGAAGGGGAGCCACCTTCGGTAGGAGTCGTACCCCCCCTGACGCGCAGCTCCCACAGTGCGCCGACACCGGCCTTCGAGGGTGAGGCGCAGGGCGATCCGGATGGAGGAGATGGAAATCCCTCAACATTGACGGATCCAAGATGTCCCCCACCGGTACCCAGCACCTCTCCTCCGGACAGTACCCCTCCCAGTCCACGAGGTACTGCAGGCCCCTCACCCGGCGTCTCAAGTCCAGAATGGCCCGTATTGTGTACGCCGGGGACCCCTCGATGTCCAGAGGGGGAACAGGGACCTCCGGCACCTCACCGTCCTGCAGGGGACCAGCTACCACTGGCCTGAGGAGAGACACATGAAACGAGGGGTTAATACGATAATAGGAAGGGAGTTGCAATCGATAACACGCCTCGTTTATCCTCCTCAGGACTTTGAAGGGCCCCACACACTGCTGCCCCAGCTTCCGGCAGGGCAAGCGGAGGGGTAGGTTTCGGTTCAAGAGCCAGACCCTGTCCCCCGGTACAAACACGGGGGCCTCACTGCAGTGGCGGTCAGCACTCCTCCTCTGCCATCCACTGGCTTGTCTGAGGGATTCCTGGACGGCCCTCCAGGTCTCCTGGGAGCGCTGCACCCACTCCTCCACCGCAGGAGCCTCGGTCTGACTCGGATGCCAAGGTGCCAGGACCGGCTGGTAGCCCAACACACACTGGAACGGAGATAGGTTTGTCGAGGAGTGACGGAGTGAGTTTTGGGCCAACTCCGCCCATGGGACGTACTCTCAGGGTGATAACCGGAGTTCAGGCTGACTGAGACCCCCAGACGCTCCATGAACGCCCTCAATACCCGGGACGTGAACTGGGGACCCTGATCAGAGACGATGTCCTCCGGCACCCGGAGGACACCGGAAGACGTGGGTGAATAACGCCTGTAGGGATGTAGGGAGACCGGGCAACGGGAGGAGATGGCAGGACTTAGAAAACCGATCCACAACCACCAAAACCGTAGTGTTCCCCTGAGACGGGGTAATATCGGTCAGGAAATCCACTGATAAGTGAGACCATGGCCGTTGTGGAACGGGGAGGGGGTGTAACTTCCCTCTAGGAAGGTGCCTAGGAGCACACTGAACAGGAAGAGACATAAACCCTAACGTCCCTAGCCAAAGTGGGCCACCAATACTTTCCCCGGAGGCCCCGCACTGTCCTCGCCACCCCAGGATGACCCGAGGAGGGTAGGGTGTGAGCCCACCGAATCAGTTGGTCCCGAACACCAAGCGACACGTACTTACGCCCAGCCGGACACTGAGGAGGCGCAGGCTTCGCCCGTAACGCCCGCTCGATGTCCGAGTCCACCTCCCATACCACTGTTGCCATGGAAGGATGGGAGTAGGCTTGGTGGACTGCTCCTCCGTGTCATAAATACGGGACAGTGCGTCAGCCTTTACGTTCAGGGACCCTGGTCTATAAGACAGAGTAAACCTGAATCGGGTGAAGTACATGGCCCACCTTGCCTGACGTGGATTCAGTCTCCTAGCTGCCCGAATATACTCCAGATTCTGGTGGTCGGTTCAGATGAGAAAGGGGTGCTTAGCCCCCTCAAGCCAGTGTCTCCACACCCTCAGGGCCTTGACCATCGCTAACAACTCCCGGTCCCCCACATCATAGTTACGCTCCGCCGGACTGAGCTTCCTCGAAAGGAAAGCGCAGGAGCGGAGTTTTGGTGGCGTACCAGAGCGCTGTGATAACACGGCAACCACCCCAGCCTCGGACGCATCCACCTCCACTATGAATGCTAGAGAGGTGTCCGGGTGCGCCAACACGGGTGCATCCGTGAACAGCGCCGTCAACCTATTGGAGGCTCTGTCCGCCTCTGCCGACCACCGCAAATGCACCGGCCCCCCCCTTCAGCAGTGAGGTAATGGGGGCTGCTACCTGGCCAACACCCCGGATAAACCTCCGGTAGAAATTGGCAAACCCCAAAAACCGCTGCACGTCCTTCACCGTGGTCGGCCAAATACGCACAGCCTTAATGTGGACACACTCCATCACCACCCCCGAGGTGGAAATGCGATAACCCAGTAAGGAGACGGCTCGTTTGGAGAACACACACTTCTCAGCCTTGACGGATACGTCATGCTCCAGCAGTCTACCAAGCACCTTGTGTACCAGAGACACATGCACGGCGCGGGTGGCGGAATAGATCAGAATATCATCGATATAAACAACCACGCCCTGACCATGCAGGTCCCTGAGAATCTCGTCTACAAATGATTGAAAGACGGCTGGAGCATTCTATAACCCATACGGCATCACAGGGTACTCATAGTGGCCGAATGTGGTACTAAACGCGGTTTTCCACTCGTCTCCATCCCGAATACGCACCAGACTGACTATACGCGCTCCTGAGATCCAGTTTTGTGAAAAACTGTGCTCCATGAAATGATTCCACCGCCATAGCGATGAGAGGTAGTGGGTAACTAAACCCCACTGTGATGGCATTTAGACCTCTATAATCAATGCACGGACACAGACCTCCCTCCTTTTTCTTCACAAAAAAGAAACTCGAGGAGAAGGGTGAGATGGAGGGCTGAATGTACCCCTGTCCCAGAGATTCCGTGACATATGTCTCCATAGCCAAAGTCTCCTCCTGGGACAATGGGTACACTTGACTCTTGGGAAGCGCAGCGTTTACCTGGAGATCTGTCGCACAACCCCCCCCCCCTCCGGTCGATGAGGTGGTAATTTAATCGCTCTCTTTTTACTGAAAGCGATGAAAGGGGATGCGCACCGTGGAACCCTGGTCTGAAACTCCCAGACACCTTCCAGAACACTCCTCTGACCACCCCTGGAGAACCCCCTGACTCCACGAAATCTTAGGATTGTGACTAGCCAGCCAGGGAATCCCCAGCACCACTGGAAACGCAGGCGAATCGATAATGAAAAGACTAATTCGCTCCCTATGATTCCCCTGCGTCACCATGTCCAGTGGAACCATGGCCTCCCTGACCAACCCTGACCCTAATGGCCAGCTATCTAGGGATTGCAGTTTAAATGTAGTATTTGGTGTATGTAAACTTCCGACTTCAACTGTATATGCTTTCATTGTCCAGATTTGTTTTCACTTCAAGGATATACATGCAAGATGTGTCTTCGACTACCTCCGGAAGATCTCATTACAATCATATCACAATGCATCTTTTGAATGTCTACACCTGTCAACCAATGTGGGCACAATCAGAATGTGGACGAGATCAGTACAACAGACATGTTTGAACCAGGTATAAACAGGGCTTAACAATAAGACCCTGGTTAGGGCCCTGTCCACCTCCCATGCTATCATTTTCCATTCTCCAAATGTAGAAATACTCACTGAAGCAAACATCATCAATCAACAGTCTCATTTTACATGTAAAAACAGCACCTAATTAAAGATGCATGTTTAAATTTTACATGAAATTGGGTATAAACAAGTCTCCCTCTTAACTTTCTGTGCCGTGCTGGGATGTGGGAGTCAAGCAGACTAAACTGGTGGATGGGACGGCTGAGATAGGACAGAGTAAACACACACTGGGCTGACCTCTTCTACCTCTCCTCCACAGAGGTGTTTATGAGTCATTCTCTTATGAGTCACACACGCATACACACACGCACACCTACAGAGGCACTCAGGCCTGCTCGGTGTCTGCATGTCTGGGTTTAAGAGCTGAGATGGAGCTGGAACAGGGGATTTAACCCTCTATAGAGCCGTGGAGAGCCACAGAGGAGTAGAGGGATGAGGTGCCTTAGAGAGAGGCAGAGCTGTATGGAAGGACTATTATGGATATTACAGCCTATCTGGTCATACATTCAGTATGTAAATGTGTTTTATGGTTGTCAAGTTGTGTTTAGATAAAGCATAGTAGCACATGATGTGTCTATTCACAAACAGTACAGGCACTGCACATATTTCTGCAGACAAGCAGTCATACACAGACAGACACTATAGAAGTAATAGTGGATGTACTGTGGTTTGAAGGTGACCCTGGTCGTGGAGACCCAGGCTCACGCAGGTGTATTACACTTGTGTTCACTGAGACAGATAGGGTAGACAATGAGAGAGTTGTTCCCCATGTCGCCTTCTCTCCCTCGGGCCATACTCAACAGCAGGCAGCCCCCCTGTAGTGCTGCTGTCCCCAGCTAACCAGAGCAGCACATTAGAATCCCATTCCGCCAGGAGCTAGACCGAACTAGACCGCAACCAAGCGCCTCCTCATTCTGCCAGCAGGGCGCCCTAATGCCCCTGTGGTGATGTAGTGTGTGTGTGCGATTGCTCAAGGGTGTGTGTGTGTGTGTGTGTGTGCGTATGTGCACTTGCGTAAGTGTGTGCATGTGTGTGATTGTGTTGAGAAAAAAAATCCACGTGCCTGATGAGTGTTTGGTAAAAAAAAAAAAAAAGGATAACTTCCAGAAGTGTGCTTCTATTGGAGGAGATTGTACATAAAAGAGAACAGAAGTTTCAGGTAAGGCACCTGCTACTGCTGTTGCTACTGCTTCCGCCGCTGCTGCTGCGTGACTGAGTGTCAAAACAGAAATAGAGACTTATGTGTGAAGGGGACCACATGCTTTCCATATCACCTCATCTTTATCCATCCCCTCATCCCACTTCTCACCCCGAACGAGCCATTTTTCTCCATTAAGACACAAAAGGCTGTTGTTAAGGGGAATGCTGTTCTCTCCTGTGGGAGCCAGGATGCTCTCCAGCCTCCCAAACAAGGGAGATTGTGATGAATGCCTATGTGGCTGGGCTACTATACGCTACGCTCCAGGTTAACATAAAGTCTACACTACACTGACAGACAGGAAAGTATAAAGGCATTTAGTGTCGGTCTGCCTCATCTACTGTACACTGCGTCAAGTCGGGATTATAAATATTCAAGATTTTAAGATGGGTATGTGTTTGCTCAGTCTCTCAGTGTGTGATGATATTTGTCTGTTGAGTTGGTCATGTACCAGTTTGGCATCTGGCTGTAGTATTTCCTGTGTGTGATGCTAACCTAGGAAGTTTTTTTATTTCACCTTTATTTAACCAGGTAGGCTAGTTGAGAACAAGTTCTCATTTGCAACTGCGACCTGGCCAAGATAAAGCATAGCAGTGTGAACAGACAACACAGAGTTACACATGGAGTAAACAATTAACAAGTCAATAACACAGTAGAAATAAAGGGGAGTCTATATACATTGTGTGCAAAAGGCATGAGGAGGTAGGCGAATAATTACAATTTTGCAGATTAACACTGGAGTGATAAATGATCAGATGGTCATGTACAGATAGAGATATTGGTGTGCAAAAGAGCAGAAAAGTAAATAAATAAAAACAGTATGGGGATGAGGTAGGTGAAAATGGGTGGGCTATTTACCAATAGACTATGTACAGCTGCAGCGATCGGTTAGCTGCTCAGATAGCAGATGTTTGAAGTTGGTGAGGGAGATAAAAGTCTCCAACTCCAAAAGCGATTTTTGCAATTCGTTCCAGTCACAGGCAGCAGAGAACTGGAACGAAAGGCGGCCAAATGAGGTGTTGGCTTTAGGGATGATCAGTGAGATACACCTGCTGGAGCGCGTGCTACGGATGGGTGTTGCCATCGTGACCAGTGAACTGAGATAAGGCAGAGCTTTACCTAACATGGACTTGTAGATGACCTGGAGCCAGTGGGTCTGGCGACGAATATGTAGCGAGGGCCAGCCGACTAGAGCATACAAGTCGCAGTGGTGGGTGGTATAAGGTGCTTTAGTGACAAAACGGATGGCACTGTGATAAACTGCATCCAGTTTGCTGAGTAGAGTGTTGGAAGCAATTTTGTAGATGACATCGCCGAAGTCGAGGATCGGTAGGATAGTCAGTTTTACTAGGGTAAGTTTGGCAGCGTGAGTGAAGGAGGCTTTGTTGCGGAAGATATGAGTCTGGAAGGAGAGTTTACAGTCTAGCCAGACACCTAGGTACTTAGATAGATGTCCACATATTCAAGGTCGGAACCATCCAGGGTGGTGATGCTGGTCAGGCGTGCGGGTGCAGGCAGCGAACGGTTGAAAAGCATGCATTTGGTTTTACTAGCGTTTAAGAGCAGTTGGAGGCCACGGAAGGAGTGTTGTATGGCATTGAAGCTCGTTTGGAGGTTAGATAGCACAGTGTCCAAGGACGGGCCGGAAGTATATAGAATGGTGTCGTCTGCGTAGAGGTGGATCAGGGAATCGCCCGCAGCAAGAGCAACATCATTGATATATACAGAGAAAAGAGTCGGCCCGAGAGAGTTACACATGGAGTAAAACAAACATACAGTCAATAATACAGTAAAAAAACAAGTCTATATACAATGTGAGCAAATTAGGTGAGAAGGGAGGTAAAGGCAAAAAAGGCCATGGTGGCAAAGTAAATACAATATAGCAAGTAAAACACTGGAATGGTAGTTTTGCAATGGAAGAATGTGCAAAGTAGAAATAAAAATAATGGGGTGCAAAGGAGCAAAATAAATAAATAAATTAAATACAGTTGGGAAAGAGGTAGTTGTTTGGGCTAAATTATAGGTGGGCTATGTACAGGTGCAGTAATCTGTAAGATGCTCTGACAGTTGGTGCTTAAAGCTAGTGAGGGAGATAAGTGTTTCCAATTTAAGAGATTTTTGTAGTTCGTTCCAGTCATTGGCAGCAGAGAACTGGAAGGAGAGGCGGCCAAAGAAAGAATTGGTTTTGGGGGTGACTAGAGAGATATACCTGCTGGAGCGTGTGCTACAGGTGGGAGATGCTATGGTGACCAGCGAGCTGAGATAAGGGGGACTTTACCTAGCAGGGTCTTGTAGATGACATGGAGCCAGTGGGTTTGGCGACGAGTATGAAGCGAGGGCCAGCCAACGAGAGCGTACAGGTCGCAATGGTGGGTAGTATATGGGGCTTTGGTGACAAAACGGATTGCACTGTGATAGACTGCATCCAATTGGTTGAGTAGGGTATTGGAGGCTATTTTGTAAATGACATCGCCAAAGTCGAGGATTGGTAGGATGGTCAATTTTACAAGGGTATGTTTGGCAGCATGAGTGAAGGATGCTTTGTTGCGAAATAGGAAGCCAATTCTAGATTTAACTTTGGATTTGAGATGTTTGATATGGGTCTGGAAGGAGAGTTTACAGTCTAACCAGACACCTAAGTATTTGTAGTTGTCCACGTATTCTAAGTCAGAGCCGTCCAGAGTAGTGATGTTGGACAGGCGGGCAGGTGCAGGTAGCGATCGTTTGAAGAGCATGCATTTAGTTTTACTTGTATTTAAGAGCAATTGGAGGCCACGGAAGGAGAGTTGTATGGCATTGAAGCTTGCCTGGAGGGTTGTTAACACAGTGTCCAAAGAAGGGCCGGAAGTATACAGAATGGTGTCGTCTGCGTAGAGGTGGATCAGAAACTCACCAGCAGCAAGAGCGACCTCATTGATGTATACAGAGAAGAGAGTCGGTCCAAGAATTGAACCCTGTGGCACCCCCATAGAGACTGCCAGAGGTCCGGACAGCAGACCCTCCGATTTGACACACTGAACTCTATCAGAGAAGTAGTTGGTGAACCAGGTGAGGCAATCATTTGAGAAACCAAGGCTGTCGAGTCTGCCGATGAGGATGTGGTGGTTGACAGAGTCGAAAGCCTTGGCCAGATCAATGAATACGGCTGCACAGTAATGTTTCTTATCGATGGCGGTTAAGATATCGTTTAGGACCTTGAGCGTGGCTGAGGTGCACCCATGACCAGCTCTGAAACCAGATTGCATAGCAGAGAAGGTATGGTGAGATTCGAAATGGTCGGTAATCTGTTTGTTGACTTGGCTTTCGAAGACCTTAGATAGGCATGGTAGGATAGATATAGGTCTGTAGCAGTTTGGGTTAAGAGTGTCCCCCCCTTTGAAGAGGGGGATGACCGCAGCTGCTTTCCAATCTTTGGGAATCTCAGATGACACGAAAGAGAGGTTGAACAGGCTAGTAATAGGGGTGGCAACAATTTCGGCAGATAATTTTAGAAAGAAAGGGTCCAGATTGTCTAGCCCGGCTGATTTGTAGGGGTCCAGATTTTTCAGCTCTTTCAGAACTTCAGCTGAATGGATTTGGGAGAAGGAGAAATGGGGAAGGCTTGGGCAAGTTGCTGTTGGGGGTGCAGTGCTGTTGACCGGGGTAGGAGTTGCCAGGTGGAAAGCATGGCCAGCCGTAGAAAAATGCTTATTGAAATTCTCAATTATGGTGGATTTATCAGTGGTGACAGTGTTTCCTATCTTCAGTGCAGTGGGCAGCTGTGTTCTTATTCTCCATGGACTTTACAGTGTCCCAGAACTTTTTAGAGTTAGTGTTGCAGGAAGCAAATTTCTGCTTGAAAAAGCTAGCCTTGGCTTTTCTAACTGCCTGTGTATAACGGTTTCTAGCTTCCCTGAACAGCTGCATATCACGGGGCTGTTCGATGCTAATGCAGAACGCCATAGGATGTTTTTGTGTTGGTTAAGGGCAGTCAGGTCTGGGGAGAACCAAGGGCTATATCTGTTCCTGGTTCTAATTTTCTTGAATGGGACATGTTTATTTAAGATTGTTAGGAAGGCATTTTTAAAAAATATCCAGGCATCCTCTACTGACGGGATGAGATCAATATCCTTCCAGGACACCCCGGCCAGGTCGATTAGAAAGGCCTGCTCGCTGAAGTGTTTCAGGGAGCGTTTTACAGTGATGAGTGGAGGTCGTTTGACCGCTGACCCATTACGGATGCAGGCAATGAGGCAGTGATCGCTGAGATCTTGGTTGAAGACAGCAGAGGTGTATTTAGAGGGGAAGTTGGTTAGGATGATATCTATGAGGGTGCCCGTGTTTAAGGCTTTGGGGGTACCTGGTAGGTTCATTGATAATTTGTGTGAGATTGAGGGCATCAAGTTTAGATTGTAGGATGGCTGGGGTGTTAAGCATGTTCCAGTTTAGGTCGCCTAGCAGCACGAGCTCTGAAGATAGATGGGGGGCAATCAGTTCACATATGGTGTCCAGAGCACAGCTGGGGGCAGAGGGTGGTCTATAGCAGGCGGCAACGGTGAGAGACTTGTTTTTAGAGAGGTGGATTTTTAAAAGTAGAAGTTCAAATTGTTTGGGTACAGACCTGGATAGTAGGACAGAACTCTGCAGGCTATCTTTGCAGTAGATTGCAACACCGCCCCCTTTGGCAGTTCTATCTTGTCTGAAAATGTTGTAGTTTGGAATAAAAATGTCTGAATTTTTGGTGGTCTTCCTAAGCCAGGATTCAGACACAGCTAGAACATCCGGGTTGGCAGAGTGTGCTAAAGCAGTGAAAAGAACAAACTTAGGGAGGAGGCTTCTAATGTTAACATGCATGTAACCAAGGCTATTACGGTTACAGAAGTCATCAAAAGAGAGCGTCTGGGGAATAGGAGTGGAGCTAGGCACTGCAGGGCCTGGATTCACCTCTACATCGCCAGAGGAACATAGGAGGAGAAGAATAAGGGTACGGCTAAAAGCAATAAGAATTGGTCGTCTAGAACGTCTGGAACAGAGAGTAAAAGGAGGTTTCTGGGGGCGATAAAATAGCATCAAGGTATAATGTACAGACAAAGGTATGGTAGGATGTGAATACAGTGGAGGTAAACCTAGGTATTGAGTGATGAAGAGAGAGATATTGTCTCTAGAAACATCATTGAAACCAGGAGATGTCATTGCATGTGTGGGTGGTGGAACTAATAAGTTGGATAAGGTATAGTGAGCAGGACTAGAGGCTCTACAGTGAAATAAGCCAATAAACACTAACCAGAACAGCAATGGACAAGACATATTGACATTAAGGAGAGGCATCCTTAGTCGAGTGATCAAAAGGGTCCAGGGAGTGGAGAGGTTGGTTTGGGGGTCACGGCGATTTAGACAGCTAGCCAGGACATCGGTAGCAAGCTAGCATAGGATGGAGGTCTGTTGTTAGCCACCTCTTGCGTTCCGTCAGTAGATTAGTGGAGTTCCGTGTTGTAGAGGGGATTAGTCCAAATCACACAACAACAAAAAAATAAAAACAATAGATATAGTTATAGAGGCCCAAGAAGAAACATAATAATAATAAAAATAAATAAATTGTCCGATTGTCTATTCTGAGAGCAGCCGGTAAGACAGCTAACGGTTAGCAGGCCGCAGATGGGCGTTCAGGTAACGTCGCGACGGAGGAGCCAGCCGGATCTCCTTCGGGTAGATAACGTCGGCAGTCCAGTTGTGAAGGCCCGGTGGGGCTCCGCGTAGGCAGTAAAATGGGTCCGGATAGGTGACTGCAGCCCAGGAGTGATTGACGGAGCTGGCTAGCTCCGGAGTAATTGATGTTTGCTCCGGAATCGACGAAAACAGATAGACACACGGATAGCAGCCAGCTAGCTGTGAGATCCGGGAGTGAATGTCCAGAGAGCAGTTGAAATCCAGGGACATGGAGAGAAAAATCGGTCCGGTATGTTCCGTTCCGAGCCGCGCTGCGCCGTACAAAACTGGCGATAGATTTTCGAGTTAAAGGATAGCTGATGACCACAAACCGTGGTTAGCTGAATACTAACGAGTTGCCAGTAAAGAAGCTAACTAGCTTCTGATTAGCTTCTGGCTAGCTCCTGGCTAGCTTCTGGCTAGCTTCTTGGAGTTTCTGGCTAGCTTCTGGCTAGCTTCTTGGAGGATTGCAGATTTGAGGTAAATAATACGTATTTATACATATCAATTGGTGAAGCAGGTTGCAGGAGAGTGTATTGAAGATGAGTTGATGGAAAATAAAAATAAAATGTATGTGAAAAAAGTTGTAAATATATATATATACACGACACGACAAGACGAGGACAAAATACGTCTGAACTGCTATGCCATCTCGGGCATTCACATTTAAAGTTTACATAACAAAATGGTCTAAGCCAGGATAACGTGACATGTTCAGTGCTCTGCGCTTGAAAAAGGCCACTCAACTGGATGACTGGAAATAACAAGTTGAAACAACCTTAAAGCTTGAGTTCTGAACTAAAGCCAATTACTTCAATTCATAAGAGTTAACCATTTGCCATAACTTACTATTCTAAGTTGAATCTTTTTCCAATTTTGTTACGTCAACTGTTAATAAAGTTAACATACAGTGAGGGGAAAAAAGTATTTGATCCCCTGCTGATTTTGTACATTTTCCCACTGACAAAGAAATGATCAGTCTATAATTTTAATGGTTGGTTTATTTGAACAATGAGAGACAGAATAACAACAACAACAAAATCCAACAAAATCCAGAAAAACACATGTCAAAAATGTTAGAAATTGATTTGCATTTTAATGAGGGAAATAAGTATTTGACCCCTCTGAAAAAATAAATTGTTCTTTGCGAACTGAACTTGATTTCTTATGTTTACAGCTTTTATTGAGTTGAAGTCAATTTAAATTAACGTGATTTGTCAAATCAACACATTTTGCACATTTAGTTGACTTGAATAGATTAAATAAATTATGTTGACTTAATCCCCAAAACTTTTTTACAGTGTAGATGATGTTTAAACCCAGACAGTTTTTAGAGAAACACTTGTGACCTTCTCTCGTTGGGTTAAGCCACGGAAGAAGAGTAGCCAGCAGTTAAAGCTGACTTTTTTCTGTGTCGGTAGGCCTGCTCTGTCTAGGGTGGAAAGGTAGGCATAACTTTTGAAAATACCAGGCTCAGATTAAATGTGTCGCTGTTTTCATTTCAGAGGTCGATTTTTGTATGAATAAAGTTCACTGCCTTATGGGTAGGGCTGTTACAGTGAGTCATGACCACAGTCAAGTTCCATGTGACTGATGAATCAGGTCAACTAAGCTTCTGGCATTCAGAATTTGAGTAGGATCGCCTGTTGCGCAGCGAGAACTAGCTCCTCATTCCTGGTTGATGCATGCAATGAAATAAACGTTCCTATAAGCTCATGTTGCGCAACATTTCTATAGGCTATGCAACGGCTGCAACGGCGTGAGAAAATAGTGTTTTTAATGGCCTCTATTAGAGGTCGACCGATTATGATTTTCAACGCCGATACCGATTATTGGGGGCCCAAAAAAGCCGATAGCGATTAATCGGCCGATATTTAAAAAATAAATGTATTTATTTATTTGTAATAATGACAATTACAACAATACTGAATTAACATTTATTTTAACTTAATATAATACATCAATAAAACCAATTTAGCCTCAAATAAATAATGAAGCCTGTTCAATTTGGTTTAGCCTTTTCCGGCTAGGGGTTCCGCTAGACAACATCCTGTGAAATTGCAGCGCGCGAAATTCGAAATAAATTATTCGAAATATTTAACTTTAATAAAATTGCAATACACCAAAATACAGCTTAACTTCTCGTTAATCCAGCCACCATGCCCGATTTCAAAAAGGCTTTACGGCGAAAGCAAACCATGGTATTATCTGAGGACAGCACCTCATCAAACAAACACATGACAGTCATATTTCAACCCGCCAGGAGCGACACAAAACTCAGAAATACCTATATATTTCTTGCCTTACCTTTGAAGATCTTTTTCTTTTGGCACTCCAATATGTCCCATAAACGTCACAAATGGTCCCTTTGTTCGATTAATTAGTCATTATATCCCCAAAATGCCCATTTATTTGGCGTGTTTGATTCAGAAAAACACAGTTTCCAACTCGCCCAACATGACTACACATTATCTAATAAATTACCTGTAATCTTGGTCCAAACATTTCAAACAACTTTCCTAATTCAACTTTAGGTATTTTAAAACGTAATTAATGTATAAAATTTAAGACGGAATAAGCCGTGTTCGGCCATTCCGATTAATCGGTCGACCTCTAATTCAAATGCATACAGATGACATCTTTTTCCCCCCTGTTCCAACAGGTGCATTATATTATTTAGTAGGCTATATGTAAATACAAGATTAAATTGAGAATAGTCTGATGGGTGAGAATATCATCACTTGTGAATGATGCCCAGCTTGTGCAGTCTAAGGCAAGAAACAGCAAATGCATTTTTTTCCCACTTTTTCAAATCATAGTCACATGCATCAAGTAGCCTAGCCCATAGGCCTATATGTTTTGATAAGGTTAGTATCACAGCAAAAGTGGCCAAATAACTCCAAGCAAATAGGCCTAGGGCCCCTGGAACAGGGTTGGAGAGCCCATAACCGGTACAGAGCCTATTGAAACATGTTTTGACTGGACACTATTTAAATTATGATCCTAGCTTTCTCTGCTGCTATATTTATTACTCAATTCATAAAAGTAAGCACATTAGTCTGCTTTAAAACTTGTGTAGCCTATCTGGCATATTAAAAATGTAACCTCGCCTCCCAGGTTGCGCAGTGGTTAAGGGCGCTGTACTGCAGCGCCAGCTGTGCCATCAGAGACTCTGGGTTCGCTCCCAGGCTCTGTTGTAACTGGCTGCGACCGGGAGGTCCGTGGGGTGACACACAATTGGCCTAGCATCGTCCGGGTTAGGGAGGGCTTGGCTGGTAGGGATGTCCTTGTCTCATCGCACACCAGCGACTCCTGTGGCGGGCCAGGCGCAGTGCGCGCTAACCAAGGTTGCCAGGTGCACGGTGTTTCCTCCGACACATTGGTACGGCTGGCTTCCGGGTTGGATGCGCGCTGTGTTAAGAAGCAGTGCGGCTTGGTTGGGTTGTGTATCGGAGGACGCATGACTTTCAACCTTCGTCTCTCCCGAGCCCGTATGGGAGTTGTAGCGATGAGACAAGATAGTAGCTACTAAACAATTGGTTAACATGAAATTGTGGAGAAAAAGGGGTAAAAAAAACAAAAACAATTTAAATAAATAATTTAAAAAACATAACCTCCATTCGCTATTATAGTGCAGGCAACAGATTACATGTTGTTGTTGTTTTTGTGGCCCATTCCAAATAAAAAATTATTCCACACATGTAGGCTATATCTAAAGACCAGATTAAATTCAGAATAGACTGATGGGTTAGAATGTTATTAAGTGCTTGTCAAATTGTGAAGAGACTGATTAGGTGTGTGTAGCCTGCTCAAGAAACAGAGCCAAGCATATGCCTTTCATGCAACATCATTAGTTGCATCATGCAGCCTTAGAATGCATTAGAAATCAAAACATATACCGTAATTGCTGGACTATTAAGCGCACCCGAATATAAACCGCACCCACTGAATTATTAAAAAATATGTATTTTGTACATAAATAAGCCGCAGGTGCCTACCGGTACATTGAAACAAATGAACTTTACACAGCCTTTAAACGAAACACGGCTTGTAACAAAAATAAATAGGCTTTAAAGAAACACGGCTTGGAACAAAAATAAATAGGCTTTAACGAAACACGGCTTGTAACAAAAATTAAACAGTAGCCTACCAGTAATGTCATTGGTCACTATCTTCCTCCTGTGCACTGAAACCACTGAAGTCATCTCCTTCGGTGTCGGAGTTGAATAGCCTCAGAATTGCTTCATCCGATGTTGGATCGTTTTCATTGTCGCTCTCCTCCGGAGGCTGAGCTCATGCTGCCCCTTCAACATGCAGCAGTCCAGCCTTTCGAAACCCGTTGATAATAGTGGATTTTTTGACAATGCTCCAAGCTGTCAGGACCCACTGGCAGACTTGACCATAAGTTGCTCTTCGCATGCGGCCCGTTTTAGTGAAGGATTTCTCCCCACTTGTCATCCAAGCCTCCCACTGAACACGGAGCGCCACCTTAAATTTAATTTTTAATTTTTTCTTTATTTAACCAGGCAAGTCAGTTAAGAACAAATTCTTATTTTCAATGACGGCCTAGGAACAGTGGGTTAACTGCCTGTTCAGGGGCAGAACGGCAGATTAGTACCTTGTCAGCTCGGGGGTTTGAACTTGCAACCTTCCGGTTCCTAGTCCAACTCTCTAACCACTAGGCCACTAGGCCACCCTGCCAGATTTACACTGATGTCGAGTGGCTGCAAATACTTTGGGCCATCTGCTTTTCTTCCCTCTGAAAGGTTTGTTGTCTTTTTGCACTGAGTCAGTTCCTCACGCTGCTGTTTCCAACGTCTTATCATCGACTCATTAAGGCCAAGCTCCCATGCAGCAGCTCTATTTCCTTTTCCAACAGCCAGATCGATCGCCTTCAACTTGAAAGCTGCATCATATGCAGTTATCCGTGTCTTTTCCATGATGAGGGTGACAAAATTACTACCGTAATCAGAATGATGGGAAGTTTGAGCGCGCTCGATTTACGTCACATTATGTGACGGTGCTCAGTTTTTTGGCGGCATGAATCTTGTGAAAGCGGGAAAAATCCATAAATTAGCCGCGTCATTGCATAAACCGAGAGGTTCAAAGTGTGGGAATAAAGTGGAATAAAGTAGCGGCTTATAGTCCGGAAATTACGGTAGTTTAAGGTTTGTATCACAATTTAAGTTCCATAAATATTTCTAAATTAACCATATAAGAGGACCTGTTTCAAATGATCACTTTGTTAACTGCTCAACACAGAATAGTTACATGCGCACTCCCTCGGAAATCGTTTGTGGAAAAATATCCTTTCTTTTTTATTCGGCTATGTTCAATTGTATTCTTGTTACTATAAAATAATTCCATGGGAATTATAAGAACATCTTGTCTGCTAAATGAACTAATGTAGCCCACTGCCATATGGCATAGCCAGAACAGGGCCCAACATAAGGAGGAATTCCAGGTCTGTATCAGTGACTTGTAGGCTATGCACTAGCCCGGAGATGCTAAACGTGTTTATGTTAATTAACGGTCAATTACCGTGAGACCAGCAGTTATATTACATGACAGTTACCAGCTGACAAAAAGAGTAGAGGCAGAAGCCAAAGTATAGACATTCTTACAATACCTTCTTCTAAGATAAAGCAGCAGCCCCTGGTTTGTGATCTATCCACTGTGCTCCCGGCCCTGTCTACTGTCTTCACTTATTTATACTGCAGTCTTACTTCAATAAGAGGAGCTTGCTCTTGTTACTCAGGGTGTCTCTGCACAGAAACACGCATGCACGCACATACACAGCTCTTTGACAATCTGCCCAAATACAGTACTGTATTCACATTCACATACTGTATGTACACAGCCATAGACACAGACAGTTATAATAGCAGACAAAACATAATTTCACTGCAAATGATGGTAATGGGGTTCATCCGGAACAATTTCCTTGTTAGGGCCAGAGAACCTGTGAAAACAAATGATAGAGAGAGAGAGAAATATGGACAGAATCATACAGAATCATACAGTAAATCACAAAGTCAATACCTCAGAATATTTTCTTTCTCTTACACTACTCAAGCTTCTATTTCAATGGGTAATTACTTTGTGGAAGTCTTGACTGTGACAATGAGACTTGAATGTTTTTACAGGTGTTTTGCAATAGCCGCTTGTGTGAAGTGAACAGAGAAATTAGGCTAGTTTTACCCAATGATTTAAACACATCTTTACACCCAGAACTGAATCAGCTAAGGCTGTCACAAGAGATTATATACAGTTGAAGTCAGAAGTTCACATACACCTTAGCCAAATACATTTAATCTGAGTAAAAATTCCCTGTCTTAGGTCAGTTAGGATCACCCCTTTATTTTAAGAATGTGAAATGTCAGAATAATAGTAGAGAGAATGAGTTTATTTCAGCTTTTATTTCTTTCATCACATTTCCAGTGAGTCAGAAGTTTACATACACTCAATTAGTATTTGCCTGTAAATTGTTTTGTGTTGATTTTTCCATGATGTCACACAGAGACAGAGTTTGAATGTAGGCCTTGAAATACATCCACAGGTACACCTCCAATTGACTCAAATTATATCAATTAGCCTATCAGAAGCTTCTAAAGCCATGACATCATTTTCTGGAGTTTTCCAGGCTGTTTAAAGGCACAGTCAACTTAGTGTATGTAAACCTCTGACCCACTGGAATTGTGATACAGTGAATTATAAGTGAAATAATCTATCTGTAAACAATTGTTGGAAAAATGACTTGTGTCATGCACAAAGTAGATGTCCTAACCGACTTGCCAAAACTATAGTTTGTTAACAAGAAATTGGTGGAGTGGTTGAAAAACGAGTTTTAATGACTCCAACCTAAGTGTATGTAAACTTCCTGGAACTATTGTATCTCTTGAAAGTTAGTATAGCTGTGTATGCATGGGCTTGGTCTGAGGAGTAGCAGGTAATTATGTATGCAGTGACATCACAGGGGGTTGACTACAATCATGATAAAAGCAACGTGGACTTTTCCTTTGATGCAGAACTTACTCGGAAACATGTGTGCTATGTTCCTGATTGTCAACTTCTGTCTGCAATTGCATTAATAAAGTTTTTTGAATTATTTAGTTAAATATATTGTCATAATGCTAATTTCACCAATGAGCCAATGATGATTGACAAGGATGAAAGGAACGAACCCTAACAGTTGCAAATATGTCTTCCAAATGGACAATGACCCCAATCATACTTCCAAAGTTGTAGCAAAATGGCTTAATGACAACAAAGTCAATGTATTGGAGTGGACACAAAGCCCTGACCTCAAAGGTTTTAAGGAAGAGTTCACCAAGCAGAAGACATTTTTTATTTATTAAAACAATTTAATAATAATTAACTAATGGAGCCTTTATCCTGACTGACGTACAATTAGGTCTTCCAATCTCAGTAGCTAATCCTATTTATTCTCCTCACTCGCTATACTATAGATTCTATAGCCACGTGGATGAAGATTGAATTCATCATCTCTCCATTGCTTAAAGGCTTAAAGGCTTAATAAATACATTGAACATGATCAGAATTGTCTCACTGTCTCTTAACCTCAGATGTTAAAAAACAGGTTTTCCTGAACAGCAGCTCATCTTGAATTACACAACGTGACAGCAATCCATGCTTTGGTTTAGTTTCCCTGGCAGTGTTTCCACATGCAAACATTTTAGCATTTGTGGCACAAATCCCATTCAAGTCATGGGACTGATATTAGAATCTTTCGCGCATCATGTTCAAATAATTTATAAGTGATTTTGTTGAGGTTCACAATCAATTTGAAATCATTTTTGATGATGTGGACATGATGCACGAAATATGCTAATATCGGTCCCATGATTTGAATGGGATTTGCGGTACAAATGCTAAAATGTTAGCATGTGGATACAATGCCAGGGAAAATAAACCAAAGCATGAATTGTTGTCATATGTTGTCCATAGACTGCCTACAAGGTAAGGAAACCAATGTGTCATTTTGTAATTTGGGTGAACTATCCCTTTATTTTTTTTATTTTTAGGTTTTGAACCAAAGCCTTGGAAAGGAGTAGACACATTTCACACTAGAAATTGTGGTGCCATTGAGTGATACAACACTGCTATTCTGTTAGAAGCATCTCTGAGAATGTTGCTAACCCTTTCTGACTGTAGCCAAGTAAGTTGTCATACATGTCAGGCAGTTGGTTGTACACTATGTTATTCCCATTGGCCCTTTTTAATTATTCAATTCCGTCACTACTTGTTACATTCTGACTTTGGAATTTGTCAATACTGATCTTGATGATTTGTTTTCCAGTCAGAGGCAAGTTAGCAGTAGCCACATTGAATTGACTGCTGCTGTTAAAATGAGACGTCATTGACATTTGTTACAGAACAAATCAGTGAGATAAGATTAGAGGGAATGCCTTAGCTCTGAGAAATCAAGCATCATGCAGATGAGTGGGAGAGCATCACTCTGCCTTAATGTGCTCAAAATCCCAGAACACAAGGAATATTTATTTACCTCTTAGCCCAGGTCAGCCCTCTGGAAAGAGAGGAGGGGGGAGAATGAGTGAGGGATGAATAGATAGGGTAGAGGTTGAGAAGTCCCAGGGGTTGAGAAATGGCCAAGAGATGGACTGAATGTGAGTGAGACACAGGAGGAGTAGAGATTAAATATCCATTAGTTGGGAAAGATTCCCAGATCCCTTTGGCTTAGGAAAGGTAAAAGTCCTACTGAGAGAAGTACAAATCTCCCCTCCAGTGGCCAGGTGCATGATCGCCTGTAGGAGCTGGAGGGACAGTGAGTAACCTCTCTACATTGAGGCTAATAACCCTACAGCAAGCATCAGGTTAAAGCAGCTCTAACTCTACCACCACTGTACTGACTGAAGAAGGCACGAAGTACACACAGAAAGATAACAATGACTCCCGCTCTGAGAGAGCGAGAGAGAGAGGGAAAGAGATTAGGGGGAGGGATGTGTGAGAAGGAGAGAAAGTAGGGGAGGGAGGTGAAAAATGAGGGTGAGAAAACAAGTGTTTGTGTGAGGGATAAAACAGAGAATGTGTGTGTGTGAGAGGGATGGTGGGAGAGAGATGGGTAGGAAGAGAGGAAGAGGGATAGAAGCCAGCCAGGGAGGGAGTGAGGGATGAGAGGGCTGATGGGAGAGGCAGGGACAGGTGAGAGTAAGGAATGAGGCATGTGTGTGTGTGTGTGTGTGTGTGTGTGTGTGTGTGTGTGTGTGTGTGTGTGTGTGTGTGTGATCAGTGGATATAGCTGGTGGCAGTTTTTTTCCATTTGGTCTATGAGTGTTTAATTACCTGCCCCTCTTAAGGCGGTTAAAGGGGATTCTGGCTTTTTTGTCTTTTGGGGTCATGCCCAGTGTGTCGAATTAATCTTTGATCCTGCGTAATGAATTGATTGTGTCCCACTTAGCTAGTAGCATGCAGAGTAGGTGTTAGCTGAGGATTTATTAATTACTAGGGGCCCAGTTCAGACTTCTAGGACTTTCTTTTTTACCATTCTTCAACCCATGGTTATGATGGACTGTACATTGAATTATATTAGGGAGCATAGTGTACAATAGTATAAATACAGTGCATTTGGAAAGTATTCAGACCCCTTCCCTTTTACCACATTTTGTTACGTTACAGCCTAAAATTGATTAAATTACTCGTTTTCCTCATCAATCTACACACAAATCCCCATAATAAAAGCGAAAACAGTAAAAAAAATATGTTTAAAAAAATACCTTATTTACATAAGTATTCAGACCCTTTGCTATGAGACTCAAAAATGAGCTCAGTGCATCCTGTTTCCATGACCCTAAGCACAGGGCCAACGAAATGCAGGAGTGGCTTCGGGACATTTACATTACATTTAAGTCATTTAGCAGACGCTCTTATCCAGAGCGACTTACAAATTGGTGCTTTCACCTTATGACATCCAGTGGAACAGCCACTTTACAATAGTGCATCTAGGTCTTTTAAGGGGGGGAGGGGAGAAGGATTACTTTATCCTATCCTAGGTATTCCTTAAAGAGGTGGGGTTTCAGGTGTCTCCGGAAGGTGGTGATTGACTCCGCTGTCCTGGCGTCGTGAGGGAGTTTGTTCCACCATTGGGGGCCAGAGCAGCGAACAGTTTTGACTGGGCTGAGCGGGAACTGTACTTCCTCAGTGGTAGGGAGGCGAGCAGGCCAGAGGTGGATGAACGCAGTGCCCTTGTTTGGGTGTAGGGCCTGATCAGAGCCTGGAGGTAGTGAGGTGCCGTTCCCCTCACAGCTCCGTAGGCAAGCACCATGGTCTTGTAGCGGATGCGAGCTTCAACTGGAAGCCAGTGGAGAGAGCGGAGGAGCGGGGTGACGTGAGAGAACTTGGGAAGGTTGAACACCAGACGGGCTGCGGCGTTCTGGATGAGTTGTAGGGGTTTAATGGCACAGGCAGGGAGCCCAGCCAACAGCGAGTTGCAGTAATCCAGACGGGAGATGACAAGTGCCTGGATTAGGACCTGCGCCGCTTCCTGTGTGAGGCAGGGTCGTACTCTGCGGATGTTGTAGAGCATGAACCTACAGGAACGGGCCACCGCCTTGATGTTATTTGAGAGGACAGGGTGTTGTCCAGGATCACGCCAAGGTTCTTAGCGCTCTGGGACGAGGACACAATGGAGTTGTCAACCGTGATGGCGAGATCATGGAACGGGCAGTCCTTCCCGGGAGGAAGAGCAGCTCCGTCTTGCCGAGGTTCAGCTTGAGGTGATGATCCGTCATCCACACTGATATGTCTGCCAGACATGCAGAGATGCGATTCGCCACCTGGTCGTCAGAAGGGGGAAAGGAGAAGATTAATTGTGTGTCGTCTGCATAGCAATGATAGGAGAGACCATGTGAGGTTATGACAGAGCCAAGTGACTTGGTGTATAGCGAGAATAGGAGAGGGCCTAGAACAGAGCCCTGGGGGACACCAGTGGTGAGAGCACGTGGTGAGGAGACGGATTCTCGCCACGACACCTGGTAGGAGCGACCTGTCAGGTAGGGCGCAATCCAAGCGTGGGCCGCGCCGGAGATGCCCAACTCGGAGAGGGTGGAGAGGAGGATCTGATGGTTCACAGTATCGAAGGCAGCCGATAGGTCTAGAAGGATGAGAGCAGAGGAGAGAGAGTTAGCTTTAGCAGTGCGGAGCGCCTCAGTGATACAGAGAAGAGCAGTCTCAGTTGAATGACTAGTCTTGAAACCTGACTGATTTGGATCAAGAAGGTCATTCTGAGAGAGATAGCGGGAGAGCTGGCCAAGGACGGCACGTTCAAGGGTTTTGGAGAGAAAAGAAAGAAGGGATACTGGTCTGTAGTTGTTGACATCGGAGGGATCGAGTGTAGGTTTTTCAGAAGGGGTGCAACTCTCGCTCTCTTGAAGACGGGAGGGACGTAGCCAGCGGTCAGGGATGAGTTGATGAGCGAGGTGAGGTAAGGGAGAAGGTCACCGGAGATGGTCTGGAGAAGAGAGGAGGGGATAGGGTCAAGCGGGCAGGTTGTTGGGCGGCCGGCCGTCACAAGACGCGAGATGTCATCTGGAGAGAGAGGGGAGAAAGAGGTCAGAGCACAGGGTAGGGCAGTGTGAGCAGAACCAGCGGTGTCGTTTGACTTAGCAAACGAGGATCGGATGTCGTCGACCTTCTTTTCAAAATGGTTGACGAAGTCATCTGCAGAGAGGGAGGAGGGGGGGGGGGAGGAGGATTCAGAGGGGAGGAGAAGGTGGCAAAGAGCTTCCTAGGGTTAGAGGCAGATGCTTGGAATTTAGAGTGGTAGAAAGTGGCTTTAGCAGCAGAGACAGAGGAGGAAAATGTAGAGAGGAGGGAGTGAAAGGATGCCAGGTCTGCAGGGAGGCGAGTTTTCCTCCATTTCCGCTCGGCTGCCCGGAGCCCTGTTCTGTGAGCTCGCAATGAGTCGTCGAGCCACGGAGCAGGAGGGGAGGACCGAGCCGGCCTGGAGGATAGGGGACATAGAGAGTCAAAGGATGCAGAAAGGGAGGAGAGGAGGGTTGAGGAGGCAGAATCAGGAGATAGGTTGGAGAAGGTTTGAGCAGAGGGAAGAGATGATAGGATGGAAGAGGAGAGAGTAGCGGGGGAGAGAGCGAAGGTTGGGACGGCGCGATACCATCCGAGTAGGGGCAGTGTGGGAAGTGTTGGATGAGAGCGAGAGGGAAAAGGATACAAGGTAGTGGTCGGAGACTTGGAGGGGAGTTGCAATGAGGTTAGTGGAGGAACAGCATCTAGTAAAGATGAGGTCGAGCGTATTGCCTGCCTTGTGAGTAGGGGGAAGGTGAGAGGGTGAGGTCAAAAGAGGAGAGGAGTGGAAAGAAGGAGGCAGAGAGGAATGAGTCAAAGGTAGACGTGGGGAGGTTAAAGTCGCCCAGAACTGTGAGAGGTGAGCCGTCCTCGGGAAAGGAGCTTATCAAGGCATCAAGCTCATTGATGAACTCTCCGAGGGAACCTGGAGGGCGATAAATGATAAGGATGTTAAGCTTGAAAGGGCTGGTAACTGTGACAGCATGGAATTCAAAGGAGGCGATAGACAGATGGGTAAGGGGAGAAAGAGAGAATGACCACTTGGGAGAGATGAGGATCCCGGTGCCACCACCCCGCTGACCAGAAGCTCTCGGGGTGTGCGAGAGCACGTGGGCGGACGAAGAGAGAGCAGTAGGAGTAGCGGTGTTGTCTGTGGTGATCCATGTTTCCGTCAGAGCCAAGAAGTCGAGGACTGGAGGGAGACATAGGCTGAGATGAACTCTGCCTTGTTGGCCGCAGATCGGCAGTTCCAGAGGCTACCGGAGACCTGGAACTCCACGTGGGTCGTGCGCGCTGGGACCACCAGATTAGGGTGGCTGCGGCCATGCGGTGTGGAGCGTTTGTATGGTCTGTGCAGAGAGGAGAGAACAGGGATAGACAGACACATAGTTGACAGGCTAGAGAAGAGGCTACGCTAATGCAGAGGAGATTGGAATGACAAGTGGACTACACGTCTCGAATGTTCAGAAAGTTAAGCTTACGTAGCAAGAATCTAATTGACTAAAATGATTAAAATGATAGAGTACTGCTGGGGTAGGCTAGCTGCGTTGTTGACACTACCCTAATCAAGTCGTACCGTTGAGTGTGAAGTTTCTACAATGCTGCTTATCGGGAGCTAGCTGGCTAGCTAGCAGTGTTGGTTACGTTACGTTGCGTAGGAGAACGACAATAGCTGGCTAGCTAACCTAGAAAATCGCTCTAGACTACACAATTATCTTTGAAACAAAGACGGCTATGTAGCTAGCTATGTAGCTAGCTACGATCAAACAAATCACACCGTTGGGACTGTAATGAAATGAAGTGAAAAGTGATACTACCTGTGGAGCGACGCGGAATGCGACCGAATGCGAAAGTTCTATTCAGTAGACGTTGGCTGGCTATTGGCTAGCTAGGAGTGTCTCCTACGTTAAGGACGACAAAATAGCTGGCTAGCTAACCTCGGTGAATTAAGATAATCACTCTAAGACTACACACTCTAAACTACACAATTATCTTGGATACGAAGACAGCAAAGACAACTATGTAGCTATCTAATACTACACTAATCAAGTCGTTCGGTTGAGTGTGATAGTTACTACAGTGCTACGGTAGCCGGTGAACGTATGCTAGCTGCTAGGCAGATAGGAGGGCGACGAAATACGATAATAACGCAATTATCACTCTAAGACTCCACACTCTAAGCTACACAATTATCTTGGATACGAAGACAGCAAAGACAACTATGTAGCTAGCTATGTAGCTAGCTAACACTACACTAATCAAGACGTTCAGTTGAGTGTGATAGTACTACAGTGCTACGGTAGACGGTGAACGTGTTGGACAGATAGGAGACGACGAAATACGATAATTACGCAATTATCTTTGATACAACGACGACTATGTAGCTAGCTAAGAGGAAATTGCTAAGATTAGACAAATCAGACCGTTGTACTATAATGAAATGTAATGAAATGTAATGAAAAAGTTATACAACCTGCAGACCGAAGCGCGGATGCGACAAGTCTCTGTATGTCCTTGAGTGGCCCAGCCAGATCCCAGACTTGAACCCGATCAAACATCTCCGTAGAGACCTTCAAATAGATGTGCAGCAACACTCCCCCTCCAACCTGACAGAGCTTGAGAGGATCTGCAGAAAATAATGTGAAACCCTCCCCAAATACAGGTGTGCCAATCTTGTAGCGTCATACCCAAGAAGACTCGAGGCTGTAATTGCTGCCAAAGGTGCTTCAACAAAGTACTGAGTAAAGGATCAGAATACTTATGTAAATTATATTTCAAAATTTTCTAAAAACCTGTTTTTGCTTCGTCATTGTGTATAGATTGATGAGGGATTTTCTTTTAAATTTTAGAATAAGTCTGTAACGTGGAAAATGCTGTGGAAAAGGTAAAGGGGTCTGAATACTTTCTGAATGCACTGCATATACCGTATTGCCCGCACTGATCATGGAACTGTGTAATGACAACCACCAAGTATTGCACCATGCACCAGGTTCAAACTGTAATAACAGTTTGGTTTGCGCTCCATAATGATTTAATATAATTTTTCCATTTAGAAAAAGCTCTTATCTAGAGCGACTTACAGTGCACTCATCTTAAGCTAGCTAGGTGGGACAACCACATATCACAGTCATAGTAAGTACATTTTTCCTCAATAAAGTAGCAATCAACAAGGTCAGAGCTAGTAAAGGGGAAAAAAGTGAAGTACGAGTGTTAGTTCACGAAAGGCTTCTTTTTTTGGAGGTGGGGGAGGGTAGCTCTTCAAAGAGTTAGGGTTTCAGATGTTTTCGGAAGATGGCCAGGGACTCTGCTGTCCAAGCTTCAGGGGGAAGCTGGTTCCACCGTTGGGGTGCCAGAACAGACAAGAGCTTGGACTGGGCTGAGCAGGAACTGCCCTCCCATAGGGGTGGGAGGGCCAAGAGACCAGAGGTGTACTCAGTACTCGGGTTAGGGTGTAGGGTTTGAGCATAGCCTGAAAGTAGGGAAGTGCCGTTCTTGTTTCTGCTTCGTAGGCCTTCATGTACAATTTCTATTGCATTAAAATATTATCCACTATTACTAGTGATCCTCAGCAACATGGCTGTGACAGAATTTACAGGGAAGCAAATTAAGTTAAACGAAACATTGAATGGAATGATACTAAATGTAGGCTACCAACTGAATGGGAACTAACACTGAATTGGCAGTTAAATGTGTGTTTATTACTCACAGTTGCTACTGGTAGAGGCTAATAATATTTAGCATGATACAAATAGTAGGAAACAGAATGTCAGGGTATATAATTAGAACATTCAAGAGTGCACAAAGGTTACATTTGGCGCAACATTGCCCACATTAATAAAACCACATTTTGTACTTCACTGTGGGAAAGGGGCAGAAATACGTGTCATGTTGATATGCTTTTCAGTTTTCTGCTGTATTACTGGTTTCACAATCATCTCCAGCGTTCATAAGGAAAAATCATCTAAACCAACTGCTGTTGTATTTGCAATCCCTTTCTTCAAGCGGATTACTCATTTAACTAGGGCTTATCAATAGCTCTTATCAATTTATACATTGCAGTGAATGGAGAATGCTGTTATTTCTCTCTGGAAAAGAAAGCAGATGTTTTTCCACTTGAAACCGACAGGGTTTGCTCAACCTTTTTCAGGGTTTCCTTGCACGTAAAGGTGGTGGAATTATTAGGGAATCAAGTCAAGATCAGAATATGCTTATCTGTAGACACACCTCTGCCACACCCCCATTTCTGTGATCTCCACCCCAAATGAATAACTGACTGACACATGCGTTTCCCCATACTAAAGTTCAAGGTCAGAATGCTCTAAGAGAGGAAAGTGCATGAAAAAGGAATGAAGTTCCATTTAGGCACATGTAATTCCTCCCTAGATGATTATCTAACCTGCTGATTTCTGTCCCTCCCCTTGTGTGTGCCTTTCTCTCTCTCTTCAACACTCTCTACCTACTCCTCTTTCTGTTTGTCCAAATCCCCCCCCCTCTCTCCCCAATCTCTTAATCTCTCTCTCTGTCTATCTGTGCCACAGGGTGAGTGTTCTCAGAAGTGTCGCCATATGTTCATCGTGGAGACGGTGTGCGTGGCCTGGTTCTCCCTGGAGTGGATCCTGCGCTTCATTCAGGCTCGCAGCAAGCTGGAGTTCATCCGAGGGCCCCTCAACGTCATCGATGCCATGGCCATCCTGCCCTACTATGTGTCTCTGGTGGTGGATGAGGATGATCCGGCCCTGGACCATGAGAAGGCCGGGGGGACCAGCTACCTGGACAAGCTGGGCCTGGTGCTCCGGATCCTGAGGGCCCTGAGGATCCTGTATGTGATGAGGCTGGCCCGTCACTCTCTGGGCCTGCAGACCCTGGGCCTGACGGTGAGGAAGAGCACCAGAGAGTTTGGCCTTCTGCTGCTCTTCCTGTGTGTGGCCGTCACCCTCTTCTCCCCGCTGGTTCACCTGGCCGAGAGCGAGCTCACCGGAGCCCAGGACTTCAGCAGCATACCCGCCTCTTATTGGTGGGCCATTATCTCCATGACGACAGTGGGCTACGGCGACATGGTGCCACGCAGCATCCCTGGCCAGGTGGTTGCGCTGAGCAGCATTCTGAGTGGCATCCTCATCATGGCCTTTCCAGCCACCTCCATCTTCCACATGTTCTCTAAGAGCTACCAGGAGCTCAAGCAGGAGCACAACCGCCTGTTCAAAGAGGAGTGTGCGGCTGCAGCGGCCCTGGCGGCAACCAGCAGGGAAGGTCAGGAGGGGAGCGAGGACTTCCCTCCCCCAGGGCTGCGCCACATGTGCCCAGACACGGAGAGCACTCGCTCTCTGGAGTCCCTGTCCCTTCTTGAGAACGGCGGTGTGATCTCAGGGAATAACCAGCATAGCCACAGCCCCAGGCTGCCAGCTGGAGCCTTCTAGACAGACAGACAGGCCTCACCTGCCCTGGCCCACAGACCTCACAGCACACTAGGAACAGGGAGGCCTCAGCAGGCTTACTAATCACAGACTTAATAGAAGATGCAGTAAAAGATCCAATCCAAAGTAATTTTTTCCATGGCTGTCTTTATCTCTGAAAATATTGCGTAGCTCACCCACAACATAATTGTTTTAATTTTAGTCTCAATCTCTATCTGAGATCAGAATGTGCAGACCTGGGCCAATGGAAGCCATAGCCATCTGTCTACACTAGACCCATCTGTACTGAGCTCAACTCTGCTGATTTTATTTCTGAGAGGCTTTGAAAGCTGTACTTAAAAAAAATCTCAGATGGATGCTTCTGACTATCCCATGCTGAATAAACCCTCTCTCTTTCTCCCTTTGCAACAAATGCAAAGATACACACAGACTAACACTGGATTTGGCTGCTTGAGTGTCTGGAGTCATGGACATGGAGTTATTTGCCACTCCACCACATATTCCGTCGTGACCGGCAGGAAGAGGATATTGGATGAGCAGTGATCATAGTCCTTTTATAATCTACAGGAGACAGAGAGCCATCGGCATAGAATTAACTTTGTTAGGCTCCAAATAAAAACACAAGTCATCTCAACTACGCAGTTGTCGTAGTTTTTTGTCTTTCTGGGAAGATATATCCTATCTTATTCCCTGAAAAGATCAATCAGAGAGGGTATGTGCCGGGGTGAAACATTAGTCCTTGTAAGTGAGATAAAGCTGCCAAGACACAGCATCACATGATGCAAAATGCATCAATACCAGCTGTATTTCTGTGTTTTGAAAGTTATATATCGTGAAAACTTGATTGCTGACATGCAAAACATTTTGGGACTATATCAACAATGGACTAATGAAATAAATACCAAAAGATAGTTGTTGTTTCTTTCTTTAAGGGCCCTACACACCCTACATAAAGAGCCTACGTAAACAGAGTGATGGAGCATCATCAAATCAAACTTTATTTGTCACATGCGCCGAATACAAGTCTAGACCTTACCATGAAATGCTTACTTACAAGCCCTTAACCAACAGTGTAGTTCGAGAAGAGTTAAGAAAATATTTACCAAATAAACTAATGTTTTAAAAAATGATAAAAAGTAACACAATAACATAACAATAACGAGGCTATATACAGGGGGCACCGGTACTGAGTCAGTGTGCAGGGGTACAGGTTAGTCGAGGTAAGTTGTACATGTAAGTAGGGGTGAAGGGACTATGCATAGATAATAAACAGTGAGTAGCAGCAGTGTACAAAACAAACGGAGGGGGGGTCAATATAATGGTCCAGTCATATACTGTCCATTCCAAAATCTTTGCCGCACAAAAGTACATACAGTTGAAGTCGGAAGTTTAGGTTGGAGTCATTAAAACTCATTTTTCAACCACTCCACCAATTTCTTGTTAACAAACTATAGTTTTGGCAAGTCGGTTAGGACATCTACTTTGTGCATGACACAAGTAATTTCTCCAACAATTGTTTACAGACAGATTATTTCACTTATAATTCACTGTAAACTTCCGAAATAATTAACTTTTTACTACTTTAATACACAGTTGAAGTTGAAAGTTTACATACACCTTAGCCAAACACATTTAAACTCAGTTTATCACAATTCCTGACATATAATCCTAGTAAAAATTCCCTGTTTTAGGTCAGTTAGGAATACTACTTTATTTTAAGAATGTGAAATGTCAGAATAATAGTATAGAGAAGGATTTATTGCAGCTTTTATTTCTTTCATCACATTCCCAGTGGGTCAGAAGTTTACATACACTCAATTAGTATTTGGTAGCATTGTCGTTAAATTGTTTATCCTGGGTCAAACGTTTCGGGTATCCTTCCACAAGCTTCCCACAATAAGTTGAGTAAATTTTGGCCCCTTCATCCTGACAGACCTGGTGTAACTGAGTCAGGTTTGTAGGCCTCCTTGCTCGTACACGCTTTTTCAGTTCTGCCCACAAATTTTCTATAGAATTGAGGTCAGGGTTTTGTGATGGCCACTCCAATCCCTTGACTAAGTTGTCCTTAAGCCATTTTGACACAACTTTGGAAGTATGCTTGTGGTCATTGACCATTTGGAAGGCCCATTTGTGACCAAGCTTTAACTTCCTGACTGATGTCTTGAGTTGTTGCTTCAGTATATCCACATAAATTTCCCGCCTCATGATGCCATCTATTTTATGAAGTGCAGCAGTTCCTCCTGCAGCAAAGCACCCCCATAACATGATGCTGCCACCCCCATGCTTCATGGTTGGGATGGTGTTCTTCGACTTGCAAGCCTCCCCCTTTTTTCCTCCAAACATAATGATGGTCATTATGGCCTTACCGTTCCATTTTTGTATCATCAGACCAGAGGACGTTTCTCCAAAAAGTATGATCTTTGTTCCCATGTGCAGTTGCAAACCATAGTCTGGCATTTTTATGGCGGTTTTGGAGCAGTGGCTTCTTCCTTGCTGAACAGCCTTTCAGGTTATGTCGATACAGAACTCGTTTTACTGTGGATACAGATACTTTTGTACCTGTTTCCTCCAGCATCTTCACAAGGTCCTTTGCTGTTGTTCTGGGATTGATTTACACTTTTTGTACCAAAGTACATTCATCTCTAGGAGACAGAATGCGTCTCCTTCCTGAGCAGTATGACGGCTGCGTGGTCCCATGGTGTTTATACTTGTGTTCTATTGTTTGTACATATGAACGTGGTACCTTAATGCGTTTGGAAATTGCTCCCAAGGATGAACCAGACTTGTGGAGGTCTACAATTTTTTTCTGAGGTCTTGGCTGATTTCTTTTGATTTTCCCATGATGTCAAGCAAAGAGGCACTGAGTTTGAAGGTAGGCCTTGAAATACATCCACAGGTACACCTCCAATTGACTCAAATTATGTCAATTAGCCTATCAGACACTTATAAAGCCATGACATAATTTTCTGGATTTTCCAAGCTGTTTAAAGGCACAGTCAACTTAGTGTATGTCAACATCTGACCCACTGTAATTGTGATACAGTGAATTATAAGTGAAATAATCTGTCTGTAAACAATTGTTGGAAAAATGACTTGTGTCATGCACAAAGTAGATGTTACCGACTTGCCAAAACTATAGTTTGTTAACAAGAATTTGGTGGAGTGGTTGAAAAACGAGTTTTAATGACTCCAACCGAAGTGTATGTAAACTTCCGACTTCAACTGTAGACAACAATGCTCCTTCACTGTGTTTGCGTAGTTTCCGAAAAGTGTGTCGGGGCCTTTACCTATACAAATCATTAATGTAGCATTACTCTGTTGGCAGACATCCTATGTGGCTTTTCTTAATACCTGTCTTTACATACATAATAAAGATCACATCCTCCAAGCCCTAGGTCATCTAGCATGAATGAAGCAGCATGGCCATAGCTTTGTTTTGACCTCGCTACCACTCTTTAACCTGATCTCTTTGTGGCAGAAAGTATGTCTAGGTTAGGTGACCCTCTTCTCCAAGAACTGAGTCCATGGGTTAAAGGGTCACCAAATCTCCTTAAACCCTGGGTGCGGAGAGCAGAGGGCAGGAGTCAGCTAGGGCCCCCTAGACAGCTGTGGCTGTAATCTAGATGATACAGGGGATTAACAGGCAGATCATAAGGACAGGTACTTAGTTATAGTACACTACTGAAATGCACCCTCTGTTGTTTTGAATTGTTTTAGGATCCAATCCACTTCAATCACACGGGACTCTTGTAATCATAGAATTCCTTGTATATGGTCTATCATTTAGAATGATGTAAGACATTTTATAATGTAACAAACTTGCATAGTTGGCATATTATCCTAATTTTGAGTAATGTCATAATGTAATCATAATGGTTCACTTGGGCTTATTAGATGTCTTTTAACTGCACTGGTAGATGGATGCCTCTCTGCATGCACAAAACCTAGCTCTAAAGATTATTTTAGTGGTATATCTCATGAGGTATTGCTCGATAAGGCTATTGACGTAGCACTTCTTCAGATTATTTGGTCTATCAAACGTAATAATTTACGTCCAAAGCCCCAGTCATTTAGCATATTGTCCCTCTCTACTGCAGACTTGGAACCATTTGATTGTGTCTGCCTCCATTTTACCTATCTCTTAAAAAGGTCATTTTAATTAATCACCTTTAACCATTTTATTTAATTGGAGTCAACATATAAAGATTGATTGGAAAGTTAGGAAATTAAGGTTGAATGGAGAGGAGAACCCACTAACAGAGGTATGACGTTGGATTTTAAATGTGAAGTGAAAAGTCAAGCTACTTCGGTATTAATCGATGCATGTAGTTCTGTTGCTTTTAATGACACTTCATTAAGTCGAGGTGTGCCGTCTCATAAGGTGGCTGGCATTGATCCAAACTGTACTGTATATAACACCAGATTTATTCAAAAATAAAACTAGGGCATATTCCTAGTTAAATTGCATTCAATTAGGAGAAACTGATTTCTGCAATCCCCAGTGGCATAACATTCTACGGAGTGGGAGGAGGTCAACCAAATTCCAAGCTCTTTCAACATCTCTACTGTACAGTAGAATAAATGCAATACTTGTTAATGCAATACTTGTACCTCAAATGTAATTGTAATTGTGAGCAGCAGCTTGTATGTATGACGACACAATCGGAAAGCCAAGAAGCTGACACTTTAATGTGTATATTTTATACTTTATACTTAATCTTACAGTAGAGGAGGATGAACTGAGTGAGTGATATACACTGAGCGTACAAAACAAGAACACCTTCTTAATAATGAGTTGCACCTTTTGCCCCTCAGAACTGCCTCAATTTGTCGGGGCATGGACTCTACAAGGTGTCAAAAGCGTTCCACAGGGATGCTGGCCCATGTTGACTCCAATGCTTCCCACAGTTGTGTCAAGTTGGCTGGATGTCCTTTGGGTGGTGGACCGTTCTTGATACACACGGGACACTGTTGAGTGTGAAATACACAGCAGCGTTGCAGTTCTTGACACACCCCGGTGCGCCTGGCACTTACTACCATACCCCATTCAAAGGCACTTAAATCGTCTTGCCCATTCACCCTCTGAATGGCAGACATACACAATCCATATCTCAATAGTCTAAATTCTTTAACCTGTCTCCTCCCCTTCATCTACACAGATTTAAGTGGATTTAACAAGTGACATATATAAGGGATCATACTTTTCATCTGGATTCACCTGGTCAGTCTATGTCATGTAAAGAGCAGGTGTTCTTAATGTTTTGAATACTCAGTGTATAAGTGCCAAGTGACTTGTCCACATGCCATGTCATGTTTAGACCAGCTGGGGGTGTTATCATGAAGAGAATTTGCCAATGGACTTCTGGTTACTGACAGAAGTAATCAAATGCACCAAAATCAACCAGTAGAAAGCTATTGGAGATGTTAGTGGCTCATGCAATAAACAAAAACTGTATTTAGACTGTAGTTATTATTTTGAGTTAGGTCAACTTAATAACTCTACTCAATGGGACTATTTATACATTTACGCTGAGATTGAAACGTAACCATAACCCTAGCTTCATATCTCATCCTGGTTCCACTCTAACCCGAGTCTCAACCCTAATTCTAATTCTAATCCTAAACCTAACCCTAGCTTCATGCCCACACCCCGGCTGAACCCTAACCATTAACCCTAGCCTGTAACAATGAGTAAATGCAACACTTGTACCTAAACTGTAATTGAAATCTCATTTAAATGTAATTGAGTGCACTATAATGACAGTAGCTTGTTATGATGTGTCCTGATGATAGACTGAGAGGTCTGTACAAGGGATGGAAAGCTCCTTGCCAGATCCTGTGAGTGATTACATTTCCCAAAGACAGAGGCAAATAGACAAACAGAGAGACAGGCAATTTATTGCAGTTTATTTCACTTTTGTATTTTATCTACTTCACTTGCTTTGGCAATGTTAACATATGTTTCCCATGCCAATAAAGCCCCTTGAATTGAATTGAATTGACAGGCAATTATCAGACGTGTGAAACCTCAGCCAGGAAGAGATATTGGAGACATGAGCAGGTTGTAAAGAGAGATTACAGATTTATGTGAACAATGTCATTGCAAAAGACAGGTCATTAGTTTTAACTCAGAACCCCTGGGTGAGACTTATCAATCAATACTATGTCATTAACTCCTTTGATTGGATATAGGACAGTTCAAACAAGGATATATAGTCAGGCACTGCAATGCAATCCCAGCTGCACATAACGTTCTGAGAACAGAATGTGTTTTAGAGCTTGGTGAGAGCGGGGTTGTCCTATGGTTATTTTGCATACAACCTTCCCAAAACTTTCTTGGAATGGTGCAGGATAGTTGATTGACTTTGGAGCATTCTCAGCACATTTATAGAACTTCACAAAAAAAGGTACTTTCTTGGTACAGTGTATTTCATTACTTTAACAGAAAGTTTTCCTATAAGTTCAAATATGGTTACATTTCATTTCAATGTTGGTAATGTTCTAGGAATGTTCTCCAACTGGTTTGACATTGGGAATGTTATCAAATAGTTCTGACAATGGTCTTCTGTTTTATTTGTAGTACTTTAGCATAAACTTTTCTACAGGTTTCATCTTGGTTCTATTTCAAGTCATGTCTCAAATTGATCAGAACTTTAAGAAAACTTTCCATAAAAACCACAAGAAAACTCTATCCTCTATCTTGTTAAGTGTGTTCAGGTGTGTTGGCCCGAGCCCACTAATTGGCCACACCTGATCTTAATGAGTGCTTGTTTCTTTGAAATGGGGTCATTTTGAATAGACAAAAATGAGCAGCTTTGTATTAGTAAAAAACATATTATACTGTGTAAGGTTAGAGGTGATTGTTTTAGTGTCAACATACAATTGCATAAGATACAAGTGTTTCCACGGCTATAAGTGGGGACGCTGATATGTTGAGTAAGAACTAATCTCATTAGCCGCAGGTCAGGAAACTGAGAAGAAACCTTCTGTCAGAGTATGCATCCCAGTTGGTCTGACTGAGGCTGGAGAGGCTTGCCTCTCTCTGTCCCTGCACCACGAAGACTGACTCTGACATGTTTCTCAACATGCACAGCCTGGTCAACCACCTAAGCGTAAACACAACACTGGGCAGATGGGAATGATCAGACCATTTCTAAAGGACACCAACTCTTAATAATATACTATATGTATATACCGTATATATATGCCATTTAGCAGATGCTTTTATTCCTAGCGACTCACAGTCATGCGTGCATACATTTTATGTACAGGTGGTCCCGGGAATCACACCCATTATTGATATAGCTTCTCCGTCGACCTGCCCAAGGTGATTTTGTAGGCCTAAAGGACGTCTATCTGGGTGTGTATGCCTTAGTCACACAGTATTACGCCGACTGACCCTCCAAGTGCCTCTCTGTTCAACACCCGCATCATCTCTTACAGCAGCTGGATAACTGTAGTGAATGATAGAAGACTGGACCACATTGTGTTTTACCACCAGACTTTGGTTTGCTGAAATGTGGTTTCAAAAAACCCTAAAACCTTTGAAAATGTGTTTATGGTCAAAAACATTCACATGTCCATGTATTAAATTCCCTTACTCTAGAACTGTTAATGAAACAGCATGAGACCAGCTAGCTATAGAACTCAACCTTTGGACCTGTGCTCTTTTGAAGGTCACCTCTTTTTCTCTCCTGTTTTTTTTCACGCAACTATCAGTGTGTTTTCTCTCCTAATTTCCATTATCATCTGTTCTGTCCTCTGAGAGATATTATCTCACAGTGTTTACTCTGGCCTGTTTGCCTATGTTGAAAGAATCAAATGAAAATGGCACGGAATCTTGGAGAATCTGTCTATTGGGATTGTGGCTCACTACAGGGATTCATAACTTTGTACATGAAACTACACAACCACATTTTGAACTGCGACACAATTACAGGAGTAGAGAGATGAATATCAACAAGTTGATTGAACATGTTCTCTACCTTCAGAGATAAAGGTGAAGGATAGGAAGGGAGAGATACAGAAATAGAGCGAGGGAGAGAGGTGCAGTAAGAAGAGAGAAAATCTGGGCCCAATTGCATCTTAATCAGCTGCAAATTGTTTGAGACGGAGTATTTACCCCTAATGGGGCTCTAATTTCCCATGATGGAAATGCAGAGAAACCCTATCAGTTTACATTAGACTCTCACAGTGCGCGCGCACGCGCACACACACACACACACACAACACACACACACACACACACACACACACACACACACACACACACACACACACACACACACACACACACACACACACACACACACACACACACACACACACACACACACACACACACACACACACACACACAGCCACACACACACACAGCCACACACACAGCATTGGGGTGAGAAGAGCCACTATGAATTTTCAACGATGTTCCGGTTGAGTGCAAGTAGCCTATGGCAGTCCAGTAAGACCCACTCAGACAGTGTAGTCCAGGAGTGGGATGGATACAGGATGACAATCAATGTAAACCATCAGGGAGGCTTGCCCCTTTTCTGATATGTTATGAAAATAATGAGAATAACCCATGGCTGACTTTGTCATGAATAATACATACAGAAAACACACAGCGCCACCCAGTAAAGGAGAAGGGAGAGTACATTAATATACAATGCATTCGGAAAGTATTCAGACGCCTTGACTTGTTCCACATTTTGTTACGTTAAAGCCTTATTCTTAAATCGATTAAATAAATGTTTTGGCTCATCAATCTACACACAATACCATATAATGAGAAAGCGAAAACAGATTTATAGAAATGTTTGCTAAAGTATTAATCATAAAAAAACAGAAATACCTTATTTACACACGTATTCAGACCCTTTGCTATGGAACTCGAAATTGAGCTCAGGTGCACCCTGTTTCCATTGATCATGCTTCAGATATTTCTACAACTTAATTGGAGTCCACCTGTGGTAAATTCAATTGATAAGACAAGATTTGCAAAGGCACACACCTGTCTATATAAGATCCCACAGGTGACCGAGCATGTCAGAGCAAAAACCAAGCCATGAGGTCAAAGGAATTATCCGTAGAGCTCCGAGACAGGATTGGGTCGAAGCACATATCTGGGGAAGGGTAACAAAAAATGTATGCTGAAGATCCCCATGAACACAGTGGCCTCCATCATTCTTAAATGGAAGAAGTTTGTAACACACAAGACTCTTCCTAGAGCTGACCACCCGCCTGCCCAAACCGAGCTATCGGGGGGGGAAGGGCCTTGGTCAGGGAGGTGACCAAGAACCCAATGGTCACACTGACAGAGCTCCAGAGTTCCTCTGTGGAGATGGGAGAACCTTCCAGAAGGACAACAACCTCTGCAGCACTCCACCAATCAGACCTTTATGATAGAGTGGCCAGATGGAAGCCACTCCTCAATAAAAGGCACATGACAGCCCGCTTGGAGTTTGCCAAAAGCCACCTAAAGGACTCTCAGACCAATAGAAACAATATTCTCTGGTCTGATGAAACCAAGATTGAACTATTTGACCTGAATGCCAAGCCTCACATCTGGAGGAAACCCGGCACCATTCCTACGGTGAAGCATGGTGGCGGTGGCATCATCATGCTGTGGGGATGTTTTTCAGTGGCAGGGACTGGGAGACTAGTCAGGATTGAGGGGAAGATGAACGGAGCAAAGTACAGAGATCCTTGATGAAAACCTGCTCCAGAGCACTCAGGACCTCAGACTGGGCAAAGGTTCACCTTCCAACAGGTCAACGACCCTAAGCACACAGCCAAGACAGCACAGGAGTGGCTTCAGGACAAGTCTCTGAATGTCCTTGAGTGGCCCAGACAGAGCCCGGACTTGAAACCCATCAAACATCTCTGGAGAGACCTGAAAATAGCTGTGCAGCGACGCTCCTCATCCAGCCTGACAGAGCTTGAGAGGATCTGCAGAGAAGAATGGGAGAAACTCCTCAAATACAGGTGTGCCAAGCTTTTGGTGTCATTCTCAAGAAGACTGTAATCGCTGCCAAAGGTGCTTCAACAAAGTACTAAGGGTCTGAATACTTATGGGGACGTGATATTTCTGATTTTTAACTTTGTCATTATGGGGTATTGTGTGTAGATTGATGAGGGGGGGGGGATTATTGAATCCATTTTAGAATAAGGCTGTAATGTAACAAAATGTGGAATAAGTCAATGGGTCTGAATGCTTTCCGAATGCACTGTACAACGAACATTTAACATTGTAACATTTGGCAGTGTTTTATGAAATACATTCTCTAAAATGTGAACCACCTCAGGGCTGAGTGGGATGGAAATGATACTCTGGAATATTACCTCCATTTGTCAACTAGATTTACATTAGATCCCGTTTCCATCAATAAGATGAAATTGAATTGAGGTTCCGTATGAACGGACATAATGATTCATATTTGCTGCTCTCATAACACTCGGATGGCTTGTCTAAAGTAAAAAGCAAATAGTGGAAAAGATGCCTTTTGGGTGGTCAGAAAAGGTCAGACAAACTCATTTTAAATCAAAATGAATGTTTCAGTTGGTGTGCTACCTTCCTACATGGCTGGTTATGTCTTCAAAATGCCATATGCACAATTTAAATGTAAAAGTAATTTCCTATTGAGCCGACATAGGGTAACGTGAGCTTACTAGCCCACCGGGTTAACAATTCTCACAGAAACCACTTTATGTCACCAATTTATTTTTCAATTCTTTCCCTGACTGCCACTGCTCTTGCTCAGCTAAAAATGTAATCTGTCTCATCTATTAAAAAAACGTCACTCCAACTAAATGATTCTGAGGTAAGTTGAACTGATATTTCCTCATTTAGAAAAGTTACTTACATGTATATATACAGTACCAGTCAAAAGTTTGTACACACCTACTCATTCAAGGGTTTTTCTTTATTTGTACTATTTTATACATTGTAGAATAATAGTGAAGACATCAAAACTATGAACTAACACGTATGGAATCATGTAGTAACCAAAGAAGTGTTACACAAATCAAAATATATTTTTGATTTTAGATTCTTCAAAGTAGCCACCTTTTGCATTGATGACAGCTTTGCACACTCTTGGCATTCTCTCCCAAGCTTCACCTGGACTGCTATTCCAACGGTCTTAAAGGAGTTCCTACATATTCTGAGCACTTGTTGGTTGCTTTTCCTACACTCTGCAGTCCAACACATCCCAAACCATCTCAATTGGGTTGAGGTCGGGTGATTGTGGAGGCCAAGTGATCTGATGCAGCACTCCATCGCTCTCCTTCTAGGTCAAATAGCCCTTACACAGCCTAGAGAGGTGTGTTGGGTCATTGGACTGTTGAAAAACAAATGATAGTCCCACTAAGCGCAAATCAGATGGGATGGTGTATCGCTGCAGAATGCTGTGGTACCCATGCTAGTTAAGTGTGACTACCTCCTGAAGCTGGTTAAGAGAATGCCACGAGTGTGCAAAACTAAATTACTGATACATTATTATTTGTGCTGTTATTTGGATTTGTTCTACATTCTTGATGACTTGTTTCCAGTTTTTAATTATTTTTTATTTGCGTACTTGTTTGACATTTTACTGCACTGTTAGGAACTAGTTACACAAGCATTTTGCCGGACCCACTATAACATCTGCTAAATTGTGTACACAACCAAAAAACTTTGATTTGACTTGAAGTTAGATCTACAGTGCCTTCAGAAAGTATTCATACCCCTTCACTTATTCCACATTTTGCTGTGTTACAGCCTGAATTCAAAATGGATTAAATAGGTATTTTCTCCCACATCGACACACACTACTCCATAATGACACAGTAAAAACATTTTTATTTGGATTGTTTGCAAATGTATTGCAAATTAAGTTTAAAAATTAAATAAGTATTCACACTCATAAGTCAATACTTTGTAGAAGCACTTTTGTTAGCGATTACAGATGTGAGTCTTTCTGGGTACGTCCCTAAGAGCTTTCCACACCTGGATTATTCTTTTCAAAATTCTTCAAGCTCTGTCAAATTGGTTATTGATCATTGCTAGACAAACATTTTCAGTAGATCAGTCAAAACTTGAACTTGGCCACTCAGGAACATTCACTGTCTTCTTGGGAAGCAACTCCAGTGTACATTTGGCCTTGTGTTTTAGGTTATTCTCTCCCAAAGTCTGGTGGAAAGTAGACTGAACCAGGTTTTCCTCAAGGATTTTGTCTGTGCTTAGCTCCATTCTGTTTTTTTTTTATCCTGAAAAACTCACAAGTCCTTTAACAATTTCACGCATACCCATAACATGATGCAGGCACCGCTATGCTTGAAAATATGGAAAGTGGTACTCAGCAATGTGTTGTATTGGATTTGCCCCAAACCTAACCCTTTGTATTCAGGACAAAAAGTGAATTGCTTTGCCACATTACTTTCTGTATTACTTTAGTGCCTTGTTGCAAACAGGATAGGGAATATTTTGATTCTGTACAGGCTTCCTTCTTTTCACTCCGTCAATTATGTTAGTATTGTGGAATAACTACAATGTTGTTGATCCTCTTCAGTTTTCTCCTATGACAACAATTATACTCTGTAACTGTTTTAAAGTCACTAATTGGCCTCATGGTGAAATCCCTGAGTGGTTTCCTTCCTCTTCGGCCACTGAGTTAGGAAGGACACCTGTATCTTTGTAATGACATCCAAAGTGTAATTAACAATATTCAATGTCTGTTTTTTATTTTTTTTATCTACCAATAGGTGCCCTTCATTGCGAGGCAATGGAAAACCTCCCTGGTCCTTGTGGTTGAATCATTGTTTGAAATGTACTGCTCAACTAAGGGACCTTAATTGTATGTGTTGGTTACAGAGATGAGGTAGTCATTAAACAAAATGTCTAATCGCTGACACAAAAAAAGCAAAGTTACGCTTTTCCCACATTTTGTTGAGTTACAACCTAAATTGAAAATGGATTAAATGTAGATCTTTTGTCACTGGGCTACACAATACCCCATCATGGCAAAGTGGATTTTTTTTTTTATACAAATGAATAAGAAATAAATAGCTGAAATATCTTGATTCAATAAGTATTCAACCCCTTTGTTATGGCAAGCCTATATAGGTTCAGGAGTAAAATTGTGCTTAACAAGTCACATAATAAGTTGCTCACTCTTTCTGCAATAACAGTGTTAAACATTATTTTTTAAGGCGGGCTAGTTGACCCGAACTACCCTATTCAGCGTTTACCGTGAGTGCAGTCTGTGCGAATACGTCAACATTGCCTTTAAATTTCATGCTATAGCACTGGACTTCCTCAATACGGATAGAATCAAGCCCAAAGGAGTAATATGGCTCATCCAAAGCCCAGTCAACAGTGAGTTATAATCATTATGCACAAGGAAGTTGTTAGTTTAGAAAACCTATTTTGTACATACCTTGCTATGGGCCCAGACGCCACAACCACAACTCCTGATAAATTTGGTGGTTATGGACAGTGCCGGGATTAAATTCATAGCGCCGGAAAATTAGGTTTACACTTCAAGTTCCCTATTTAGGCGACTTTAAACTGTTCTGGACCGGTTCCGACCAACCTTTTTGTGTAGGCCAAAATTTAATCCAATCACCAGTAGATCCAATTTAACGTGTGCTTGAAAAAATATATATATATTGAGCCGACATATGCAGTGTTTACTGTGAATATGCTCTCCACAGTCGCAGAAACATGCCTTTAAAATGTGCATCGTCGACAAAGCGTGATCGGTTTGAATCCCAGCCTTATAATGAACTCAGAGCAGAGATCCCCACAGGGACTTTACCCTACCTGAGCCACCCTCATTAGGCTCCTTCCCAACCCCTCTGCTGTTAACCTGTAAACACGCTTCTACCATCAGGACTCTTAGTGGGAGGACAACTCTTGAGGATACACCTGGAGGGCAACGGTGAGCATCTTCAGGTAAGACTTATTGTCCGAAACATTTACACAGTGTCAATTTGACTCTAATCTAGTCCTACATTTCTTACCATGAGATTTCAAACATAGATTTTCTGGCTCAAAATGAATGTTTTGTTTCTTGGTTCGATTGATAACTAAATAACCATGTACCTTTTCCCCAAAGTTGACATCGTTTGTATTTGAATGTGCATGAATGTTATCTCAACTGATGGAAGTGAATTGTGACTACCTACCCTGATGCTCTTAGACGTGTTTTAATGGATATCCTGCAACAGATTCAAGAAATGGCAACTCTCACCATGGTCACCAAGAGCTGAGCACCTGCAACAGACACAGACACACGCACACAACCCATCAAAATCCCCTGTGTGCCCACTGTATCTGTGAGCCAGTGAGAGAGTGCTAATTAACTTTAGATGGGGGTGAAAAGATCATCATAGAATCTTACAGCGATGCATAGTTTAGGCTAAAATCTCAGACTTCGTTAACACACCATGGCTTTGTGTTATGTAAGGACAGATGAAAACACAGTAGAGGGGAAGCAAGACAATTCTCCAGTGTCTGTGTGCTCGACCAAAAAGAAGGGAGATCCACATTTAGACTCCTCATCAACAGCAGCTGGATAACCTTTTCTTTTTGTGTCAAAGGCACATCATCAATTCTTTGAAAATTAAATGTTTCCATATTTCTCATGAGATGAATAGGAGTCACTGAGATACCTCTTATTTTTCAGAGTATAAATGCATGGACAATAGATCTGATATACATGTACAGTGCATTCGGAAAGTATTCAGACCCCTTGACTTTCTCCACAGTTTGTTACGTTACAGCCTTATTTTAAAATGGATAAATGTTTTTCCTCATCAATCAACACACAATACCCATAATGACAAAGCAAAAACAGGTTTTTAGACATTTTAGAAAACACAGTTGAAGTTTACATACACTTAGGTTGGAGTCATTAAAACTCGTTTTTCAACCACTCCACAAATTTCTTGTTAACAAACTATAGTTTTGGCAAGTCGGTTAGGACATCTACTTTGTGCATGACACAAGTATTTTTTTCAACAATTGTTTACAGACAGATTATTTCACTTATAATTCACTGTGTCACAATTCCAGTGGGTCAGAAGTTTACATTCACTAAGTTGACTGTGCCTTTAAACAGCCTGGAAAACTCCAGAAAATTATGTCTTGGCTTTAGAAGCTTCTGAAAGGCTAATTGACATCATTTGAGTCAATTAGAGGTGTACCTGTGGATGTATTTCAAGGCCGACCTTCAAACTCTGTGTCTCTACTTGACATCATGGGAAAATCAAAAGAAATCAGCCAAGACCTCAGGAAAAAAATGGTAGACCTCCACAAGTCTGGTTCATCCTTGGGAGCGATTTCCAAATGCCTGAAGGTACCACGTTCATCTGTACAAACGCAAGTATAAATAGTACGCAAGTATAAACACCATGGGACCACGCAACCGTCATACCGCTCAGGAAGGAGATGCATTCTGTCTCTTAGAGACGAACGTACTTCGGTGCGAAAAGTGCAAATCAATCCCAGAACAACAGCAAAGGACCTTGTGAAGATGCTGGAGGAAACAGGTTTGACCCGAGTTAAACAATTTAAAGGCAATGCTACCAAATACTAATTAAGTGTATGTCAACTTTTGACCCACTGGGAATGTGATGAAAGTTGAAAAAAAAAAAAGCTGAAATAAAATCATTCTCTCTACTATTATTCTGACATTTCACATTTTTAAAATAAAGTGGTGATCCTAACTGACCTAAAACAGGGAATTTTACTCAGATTAAATGTCAGGAATGATTTAAAACTGAGTTTAAATGTATTTGGCTAAGGTGTATGTAAAACTTCCGACTTCAACTGTAAGTTCAGACCCTTTGTTATGAGACTCGAATTTGAGCTCAGGTGCATCCTGTTTCCATTGATCATCCTTGAGATGTTTGTACAACTTCATTGGAGTCCACCTGTGGTAAATTCAATTGATTGGACATGATTTGGAAAGGCACACACCTGTATATAAGGTCCCACAGTTGACAGTGTAGGAACAAAAATAAACCTTGAGGTCGAAGGAATTGTCTGTAGAGCTCAGAGACAGGATTGTGTTGAGGCACAGATCTGGGGAAGGGTACCAAAACATTTCCACAGCATTGAAGGTCCCCAGAACACAGTGGCCTCCATCATTCTTAAATGAAAGAAGTTTGGAACCACCAAGACTCTTCCTAGAGCTGCCGCCCAGCCAAAATGTGCAATCAGGGGAGAATGGCCTTGGTCAGGGAGGTGACCAAGTACCCGATGGTCACTCTGACAGAGCTCTGTGGAGACGGTAGAACCTTCCAGAAGGACAACCATCTTTGCAGCACTCCATCAATCAGGCCTTTATGGCAATGTCCAGATGGAAGCCACTCCTCAGTAAAAGGCACATGACAGCCCGCTTGGAGTTTACCAAAAGGCACCTAAAGGATGATGAAACTAAGATTGAACTCTTTGTCCTGAATGCATCTAACAGGTCTGAATATTTTCCGAATGCACTGTGTATTTGTCTTTCTATAATCTTGCATTGTAAAACATTGTATGTTAGAGTATTACCAGTCCAACAGCATCTGTCTGGTCCAGCATGATAATAGGGAAAGCTCTTAGATCAGGTACAGACGAACATGACATGACCCTGACAGGTTATCCAAGTTTGTCTGTACTTCTGGTTTTCCTACACAGCATCTAACAGTAGAACCACCTCTATAAACCGGGAGAAACCTGTGCTTTTTGGTATAATGTCACAGGAGTTGAAGGGCTGCCAGACGAGAATGCCCCAGAATGCCCCAGAATATCCAGCTCATTCTCATCCGGAGCGGATAAAAGAGTTTATGACAGGACAGACAGAGGCATTAGTTTTACCATTTCACTTTACAATAGTTACAGGTCACGGTTGTGACACGTGGCTGCACTCGCTGTCCACCCCTCCCCTCGGAGGGCACGTTCAAAGTTTTGCCATGGATTAATGGTTAACCGCGTCAAAGGTCAAATCCATTTCCAGAGCCTCAATCCAAGTCTTCCCTGAAGATGCCTGAGTCAGCAGTATTTCTGACAGGGCTGTGGCTGGCGCTGTCAGCAGCCCCGAGCGCTGCAAGTCTTCTCTTCGCTGGCTGGGTGGAATAATTCACACAAAACAAATCTGATCTATGAACACACTATGGGTTAGACGAAGCAGAGCAGAAGTATCAGGCTGCTTTGTGTGCTCTGATTATTAAACAGGCACTGGGATGCCGTGGGACCTTCCTGATTGATCAAGGCATTGACTTAGACATTCTGGGGGAGGAAGTGAAAGAGGTGGGGCTCAGATGGATGAGCAGATCAGACTGTAAGCACAAGAACATGGTCATCACAAAGACATTGACTGTCCACTGTAACTGATGGGGTGGGAAGAAATACCCTGCTGTCCAAATCTGTATGTTCCAATAATGAAGGGTAATTATCAGATGCGATTTTTCAGTTACACATTTAGCCTGATTTTCCAATGTAAACTCTGGACTGAATCCAATTTGAGAGCTAATCAAGGATTGTGGATTGTGGAATAACCTGTGAGTCATTAACACCTCATTGTTCTGTTATCGTGACCTTCTTTTATTAGCCCATGTTCAAAGTTTCCTCGTTGATTGGCTGGAGGTTGGACATTGATGAAGGTTGGACAGCTATTACAATGAGCCTGTCCTCCTATAGCTCCGCCCACCAGCCTCCTCTGTTCTACATGGAACAAAGGAGTTGTACCTGGAACCAAAACTAAAAAGGGTTCTTTAAAGGGTTCTCCTATGTGGACAGCTAAAGAAGTCTTTTAGGTACTAGATAGCCCCTTTTCTTCTAAGAGTGTAGAAATGAATGTGTAGATTCATGATTGAATAGGGCTCTTAGTGATTAGAGCTGACTAAGCAAACCCAAACAGATATGTAGGAATAATGTAATAACATACATGTTTGCACTGCTGATAGAAGACTGCTGATATTATCCTAAACAAAAAATACATATGACCAAGGGTGATCTTGATGTACCACTCAGTACTATAACATGCATTACATTTGATCCCATGAGAACAGGACACCAGCAACATCTGGATACAGAAAACAACCATCAGTTCACAATAATGAACAATGTAGGGGAATAAGACAGAGCTATCCAGTAGCACACATACAGACAACCGGACACCACCACAGGTCCTTTAGTACAGTATATTGCCTCTCCTCCTCCATATTCACCAGGAGGTCATGGGTTTCACCAACATGGATCCATTATTCAGGGTTCGTCCTGTATATGACCACTATCAATCAACTGTATTATTCAGCAGATGTATCCCCACCATATATGTATAATTCAATAATGTCTCACCACTATCAACCTTTTAGCATACTGACCAGCAGTTGAGATGTATTATTTACTGTCCCATCACCATGACCAAACAAGCTTTTCTGCAAAAGCTATTACTATGGAGCCACACAGACTTTCGCTTACGGGAAATCTTGTGTAATATTCAGTAATATTTAAAGATATGTTGCCATAATACAGGCAGGGAGATCTGTTCCTTTCTAAATTACTATCCAACTGGGGAAGCAGCAGATGTATTTATTTCTCCATTCAAAGCTTTAAACCCCAAAACAGGAGATTCCAGAATAACTTTTACAAGAATTTAGAGGAGACTATCGAAATCCCTCATAGCTAATTATGACACTACATAAAATGTTTTGTTACCAGAATCCCTTGGAGTGAGAAATTATGCTATTTTAGCACTAGTCTGGCTCAGTGGGTTAAGTAAAAGATGTGAGACAGTGGAACAGAGCAAAGTTCGACAAAAACAAAGTATTCAGCAAAAGCTTCATTAATCAATACTGAAAATACTAACTTTCTCATCCACTTCAAAGCTGTATGTTTTCTTGGGGACAGATTTGGCCTTCCTTCCCAGCACACCACGTCACAGTCCCCCTCTGAGGTACAGGTAAACTGCTAGGGTCTAATCTGTGATTAAATATAGCTGGTCTCACAACTGTACAGTCAGTGCTACCAGTAACCCAGTAACTCAGTCTCTATTTTTCACGAACCTCGCCGAAGATGGTGCCTCTTCCTGTTCGGGCGGTGCTCGGCGGTCGTCGCAGGCCTATTAGCTGCCATCGATTCCCTTTCCGTTTGTTTTTGGTTATTGGGTAATTGGGTACATCTGTTTTGTGTAAGGACACCCGCATGCATAAGTCTGTGCCTTCAGATTTTTCTACTCTGTTATCCTGTTTGCGCCAGAGGGAAAGAGGTGCTCTCTCCTCTGATAATATGGTGTTCTGTAAGCTAAATGAGCAATAGTGTCACGATAAACTAGGAGTGGTGGCAGAGAGCAGGGTTCAGTCGTTTGTCAAATGTATTCACCGGCGCAACAAAAACGGTCACGCCATCACACAGGGTGTATACAAGTTACCAGTCCAAACAACAGGACAAAAATAGTCCGGAGAATAAAGACACGAACAAATAACACCATCCAACAGAGTAACAAGAAAGAAGCCCACACAAATACCCAGCGGGCCTAGTGCCCTTAAATAGCCTACAAACAAACCCTAACACAAAGATATGCTAGGAATGGGTTGAATATGTCTGGCCTGGTTATGAGAGTCCTCTTGTTTGGCTGAGTTACATGAGGTTACAGTTACCGTGCGTAGGGACATGACCAGTGCTTGTGACAGAGGCCCTGGTTTTGTAATCATCAACCTGTGATACAACACCTTTGGAATCATTGGGTTGAATAACAGAGTAGTATGCAAAAGTTATGAAAACACAGGAAAACACTGTACCCATAAAAATACAACAAAATGACTGAACAGGAATGCAAAATGAGACCAATCAATGTCCTTTAGACAGTATACTGACATATTGCATTGCACTTTGGTACTGTGGCAGTCTACACGTGGCCTAGCTAGCAACCATGAACCTGTGATCATAACATGTCTCTCTGCCAAGTTTGTATGAACCTGAGGATGGCAATATCATTTGCCCATACTGATATACATGTACATGTAAATAACGACCGGCATTGGACTCATTTTTACTAGTGTTAGGCAGCAGAGTGAGAGGCTGGTTAAAAAGTAATGGTCACACTGGCCTGATAAACCCCTTATTCCTTCTATAATGCAAAGTTGACCCTACTTTATATGAAGTCCTCTGCAGATGATCTTTGCATGCTCAACTATGTTCATGAACTATGAACTCCTTGTAGAGTGAGGTATTGTAACCCCCCCCCTCTGCCCCATTTTTAACCTTTGTATCCTAGCGGAGAATTAATGTGGTGTCTGTGCTAGTGAGTGTCAGTGTGATCTTTCTACCTACAGATCGGGACTGACTGAGCCAACCACTCATCAGACCACTATGACAGCTAAACCATCCATACAGTAGCTCTCATACTGTACTTCTGGTAACGGCAGGTCAGTGACTTTTTCAGGGGGTGTATGTTAACTCATAACACCTGTTGCAACAATTAAAATAAATTGCAATGTAATATTTCAGCTATTTAAAGTTCTGGCAATATCTCTGGAGTTCAGCGAAGCTGGCAACTATTTCAGATGGCAATAATAATGCTGTGTTGAAGGCTGCACTTCACACATCTGTTGTACTCTGGTGTAGATGACTTAAAGGTCGTGAACAGTGAAACCGTGATGTATGACAGGACTGGATGTTGCAATTTCAATTTGTTTGAGTTCTTTGTGTATCAGCAAATTTGCTTGAGGCGATCTTACTGCAGCATCGAGCACACATTGCTTGACGTAGGCAATTGAAAGAACTGTCAGTAAAAGTTGAGCTCCCCGCCCATTCAGACTATTTGCTCCCTTCCCACTCTTTTCATACTTCCTGATAGTTTGACATGAGAGAAAAAGTACATAAAAATATTATGGGTGGTGTTTTGGTCACTCAAAGGCTAATTTACGTGGGAATCAGCATGACTGTGAGGTAGCTTTAACAACAAGACTGATAATTCCACAAAATGGACATTGTAAGGTGTGATAATGATTCTTTCAAGTCTTGCTATTGTGAGGCAATAAGTGATGAAACTAAGGTCAAGTTACATGTGTAATAGCACTGAGATCATTGTCTGAGACCACCGTACCTTTTCCGCTATGCAATCTGGTTTCCGAGCTGGTCATGGGTGCACCTCAGCCACGCTCAAGGTCCTAAATGATATCATAACCTCCATCGAAAGGTTAGACAATACTGTGCAGCCGTCTTCATCAGCCTGGCCAGGCTTTCGACTCTGTCAATCACCGCATTCTTATTGGCAGACTCAACAGCCTTGGTTTCTCAAATGATTCTCGCCTGGTTCACAAACTTCTTCTCAGATAGAGTTCAGTGTGTCAAATCGGAGGGCCTGTTGTGCGGACCTCTGGCAGTCTCTATGGGGGTGCCACAGGGTTTAAATCTCAGGCCAACTCTTTTATCTGTATACATCAATGATGTCGCTCTTGCTGCTGGTGATTCTCTAATCCACCTCTACGCAGATGACACCATTCTGTATACATTCTGGCCCTTTTTTGGATATTGTGTTAACAAACCTCCAGACGAGGTTCAATGCCATACAACACTCCTTCCGTGGCCTCCAACTGCTCTTAAATTCAAGTAAAATCAAATGCATGCTCTTTAACCACTCGATGCCTGCACCTGCCTGCCCGACTAGCATCACTACTCTGGAAGGTTCTGATTTAGAATATGTTGACAACTACAAATACCTAGGTGTCTGGTTACACTGTAAACTCTCTTTCCAGACTCACATTAAGCATCTCCAATCCAAAATTAAATCTAGAATATATCCTATTTCGCAACAAAGCCTCCTTCACTCATGCTGCCAAACATACCCTCGTAAAACTGATTATCCTACCGATCCTTGACTTCGGCGATGTCATTTACAAAATAGCCTCCAACACTCTACTCAGCAAATTGGATGCAGTCTATCACAGTGCCATCCGTTTTGTTACCAAAGCCCCATATACTACCCACCACTGCGACCTGTATGCTCTCGTTGGCTGGCCCTCACATCATATTCATTGCGAAACCCACTGGCTCCAGGTCATCTATAAATCTTTGCTAGGTAAAGCCCCGCCTTATCTCAGCTCCCTGGTCAGGATAGCAGCACCCACCCGTAGCACTCGCTCCAGCAGGTATATTTCATTGGTAATCCCCAAAGCCAACTCCTCCTTTGGCCGCCTTTCCTTCCAGTTCTCTGTTGCCAATGACTGGAACGAATTGCAAAAATCACTGAAGTTGGAGACATATCTTATTCGATATTATGGTCTATTTATTGCCTTACCTCCCTAATCTTACTACATTTGCACACACTGTATATAGACTTTTCTATTGTTTTTTGACTGTACATTTGTTTATCCCATTTGTAACTCTGTGTTGTTTGTGTCGCACTTCTTTACTTTATCTCCAGGTTGCAGTTGTAAATGAGAACTTGTTCTCAACTGGCTTACCTGGTTAAATAAAGGTGAAATCACAACACCTGTTTAAACGGGATGGGCAGATATAAGAACAAATTGATATTATCTTATCTATTACTGTATCTTACCATAGATGCTTGAGAAGAGCCTGTCAGCCTAAGGTTGGAGATGGACTCCCCAGTGAAGAGTGGGACTGTGCAGTACCGACAGCAGCTTACGGTGGGCCCCCCTGATGGAGGCTACGGATGGTTCATCCTGCTGGCCTGCTTCCTGGTGTTTGGGCTGACCTTTGGAGTGATCAAGGCCTTCGGAGTGTTCTACATGGAGATCCACGGCTACTTTGAGGCCACAGCAACAGGAACATCCTGGATTACATCCATTGCTGTGGCAACCATACACTGTGGAGGTGAGAACCTTGATCGAAGGCAATTAAAACATGATTTTCCTTGAATTGTCCTTAACTTGTCCAATGAAATTGGACTTTCTTTAAAGTGAAATCTGAGTGAGTTAAACTAGTATTATTCAAGGCAAACATGGATCTAAATAAAGGCTCCAACCCTTCTGGATATTTCTTTGACTATTACTACTATACTCATTTCTACTACATGTTTATGTCAGTTTATGTTTATGACATCATAATCGTCATCGATAAAAGACAGTACTGTGCAGCCGTCTTCATCGACCTGGTCAAGGCTGTCGACTCTGTCAATCATTGTATTCTTATCAGCAGACTCAAAAGCCTTGGTGTGTCTAATGACTGGCTGGCGTGGTTCACTAACTACTTGTTAGATAGAGTTCAGTGTGTCAAATCAGAGGGCCTGTTGTCCGGACCTCTGGCAGTCTTTATGGGGGTGCCAGAGGGTTCAATTCTTGGGCCGACTCTTTTCTCTGTATATATCGATGTTGCTCTTGCTCTGGGGGATACTTTGATCCACCTCTACGCAGACGACACCATTCTGTATACATCTGGCTCTTCTTTGGACACTGTGTTAACAAACCTCCAAACGAGCTTCAACGCCATACAACTCTCCTTCCGTGGCCTCCAACTGCTCTTAAATGCTAGTAAAACTTTCTTTATTTTTACTGTTTTCTACATTGTATAATAATAGTGTAGACATCACAACTGAAATAACACGTATGGAATCATGTAGTAACCAAAGAAGTGTTAAACAAATCAAAATATATTTTATATTTGAGATTCTTCAAATAACCACCCATTGCCTTGATGACAGCTTTGCACACTCTTGGCATTCTCTCAACCAGCTTCCCCTGGAATGTTTCCACATATGCTGAGCACTTGTTGGCTGCTTTTCCTTCACTCTGTGGTCCGACTCATCCCAAACCATCTCAATTTGGTTGAGGTTGGGGGATTGTGGAGGCCAGGTCATCTGATGCAGCACTCCATCACTCTCCTTTTTGGTTAAAAAGCCCAATGTAGAAAATAGTAAAAATAAAGAAAAACCCTTGAATGAGTAGGTGTTCTAAAACCTTTGACCGGTAGTGTAAATATAACTAGGAATAAAGTGACAGATAATTAACAGTACTAGCAGCGTATATAACGAGTCAAAAAAGCTATTGCAAAAAGTGTCAGTGCAGATAGTCAGGGTAGCTATTTGATTAACTATTTAGCAGTCTTATGTATGTTCAGGGTCCTGTTTAATTCCAGACTTCGGTACAGTTTGCCAAACAGTAACAGAGAGAACGGTCTATGACTTGGGTGGCTGGAGTCGTTGACAATTTTTAGGGACTTCCTCTGACACCGCATGGTATAAAAGTCCTAAATGCCAGGGAGCTTGGACCCCGTGATGTACTGGGCCATCCGCATTACCCTCTATAGCACCTTGCGGTAGGATACCAAGCCGTTGCCATACCATGTGGTGATGCAGCCAGTCAAGATGCTCTCAATGGTGCAGCTGTAGAACTTTTTGAGGATCTGAGGGCCCATGCAAAACATTTTCCTCATCCTGAGTGGGAAGAGGCGTTGTCATACCCTCTTCACAATTGTGTTGGTGTGTTTGGACCACGATAGATCCTTAGTGATGTGGAACTTGAAGCTCTCAACCCGCTCCATTGCACCCCTGTCGATGTGAATGGGGGCATGCTCAGCCCTCCATTTCCTGTGCCCACAATCAACTCCTTTGTTTTGCTGACGTTGACCTCCTTCCTATAGGCTGTCTCATCATCGTCGGTGATCAGGCCCAGGGTCCTTAGCTTAATAATGAGCTTGGAAGGCACTATGGTGTTGAATGTTGAGCTGGATAAGGACATCTTCAACAGACCCAACAATCTGTTAATTAAACTAGTTAGTTTTGAAATAGAGTACAAAATGGTTTGTTATTTTTTAACGTTACATTGAAATGCCGGCATGATGCTCTGACTAAGCTATGATCAGAAAGTGGACATGTGCATATCGATGCATTATGAATATCTGAGTATGCAGTGTTGGAAGATAGAATGTAATCTATTCTGGAATAGGATTTATGTCTAGCAGAGTAAAAACGAAATTGTCTAGACGTAGGAATATGTCAGTGAGATGTGTGAAAGCCATTTGAGATTGGTGGCCAAAGTTAATAAAATGGCATTCATATCCGCACGTATGATCAGAGAAAAACCTGTAATATTTGCCACCAACACGGTTAGATTTTTTTTTTTTTTTTTTAAGTAGGCTCATACTGGGTTGGAGCATATACTGATGTGAAAGTCATTTACCTACCTAAGATTGCAGTTTTGTTATATGATATATGATTTCCTACTGTCAGCGCTACCATATTTTCCCAGAACAGTCCATGTTAAACTACGTCTCATGACAACAAGGGAGCCACGAGTTTTGGGATCTACAGAAGATGACACTGCAACATAATGCCTTTTTGCAAATCTTTGGGCATCAGATTATTTTAGGTGCGACTTGAATAAATATAACATAAACGTTATGTCTACAAAAGGAATCTAAGCAGGCTGCTCGTTTATTTTGGCCATTCATCCCATTAACATTCCATCTTGCTAGCTGTAGTGTTGTTAAGTGATATATTAGAAAGTAATCTTGTGCATGAAATTTTAAGAAAAAGCAAAAATAAATCGCCTAGTCGCCAGACCCCCACTCTAGAAGCACAATGTTTTGCTGAAGCTCACCACTCTCATTTCTGACCTGAGTTTTCGGAGTGTGTAATTGATGCTACCTCAGTCAAAGAGTAAAAACCACAAGAAAACAAATCTATAAGAGAAATGGAGTGTAACGGCTTTCTAATGGTGAAGGAGAGTCGGACCAAAACGCAGCGTGTCGATTGCGATTCATGTTTTAATAAACAAACGTAACACGAATCTAAACACTACAAAACAATAAACGAAACGAAAACAGCCTATACATGTGTCAACTAACATCTAACACGGACATCAAGACACTCAGGACAATCACCCACAATACAACCAAAGAATATGGCTGCCTAAATATGGTTCCCAATCAGAGACAACGGTAAACACCTGCCCCTGATTGAGAACCACTTCAGACAGCCATAGAATCTCCTAGAACACCCCACTAAGCTACAATCCCACTAAGCTACACACCACATACAAAAACCCATGTCACACCCTGGCCTGACCAAAACATGAAGAAAAACACAAAATACTTCGACCAGGGCGTGACAGAACCCCCCCCCCCCCTAAGGTGCGGACTCCCGAACGCACCTCAAAACAAATAGGGAGGGTCCGGGTGGGCGTCTGTCCATGGTGGCGGTTCCGGCGCGGGACGTGGACCCCACTCAATTACTGTCTTAGTCCCTCTTCCTCGCGTCCCTGGATAGTCCACCCTCGCCGCCGACCATGGCCTAGTAGTCCTCACCCAGAACCCCACTGGACTGAGGAGCAGATCGGGACTGAAGGACAGCTCGGGACTGAAGGACAGCTCGGGACTGAGGGGAAGCTCGGGAGTGAGAGAAAGCTCGGGAGTGAGAGAAAGCTCGGGAGTGAGAGAAAGCTCGGGAGTGAGAGAAAGCTCGGGAGTGAGAGAAAGCTCGGGAGTGAGAGGAAGCTCGGGAGTGAGAGGAAGCTCAGGCAGGTAGATAGATCTACCAGATCCTGGCTGGCTGGTGGTCTCAGCAGATCCTGGCTGACTGGCAGATCCTGGCTGACTGGTGCTACTGGCAGATCCTGGCCGACTGGCACTTCTGGCAGATCCTGGCTGACTGGCAGATCCTGGCTGACTGGCAGATCCTGGCTGACTGGCAGATCCGGAAGAGTCTGGCTGACTGGCAGATCTGGAAGAGTCTGGTTGACTGGCAGATCTGGAAGAGTCTGGCTGACTGGCAGATCTGGAAGAGTCTGGCTGACTGGCAGATCTGGAAGAGTCTGGCTGACTGGCAGATCTGGAAGAGTCTGGCTGACTGGCAGATCTGGAAGAGTCTGGCAGATCTGGAAGAGTCTGGCTGACTGGCAGATCTGGAAGAGTCTGGTTGACTGGCAGATCTGGAAGAGTCTGGTTGACTGGCAGATCTGGAAGAGTCTGGCAGATCTGGAAGAGTCTGGCTGACTGGCAGATCTGGAAGAGTCTGGCTGACTGGCAGATCTGGAAGATCCTGGCTGACTGGCAGATCCTGGCCGACTGGCGGATCCTGGCTGACTGGTGCTACTGGCAGATCCTGGCCGACTGGCACTTCTGGCGGATCCTGGCGGACTGGCACTTCTGGCGGATCCTGGCTGATCCTGGCAGACTGGTGGATCCTGGCCGACTGGCACTTCTGGCGGATCCTGGCTGACTGGCGGATCCTGGCTGACTGGCGGATCTGGCAGATCCTGGCTGACTGGCGGCGCTGGGCAGACTGGTAGCACTGGCGGCGCTGGGCAGACTGACAGCTCTGGATGCTTCATGCAGGCTGACAGCTCTGGCTGCGCTGAACAGAGGAGTACTGGTGCCTCTGGAATGAGGGGCTCTGGCGCCTCTGGCATGAGGGGCGGTAGCTCTGACAGCGCCGGACAGGCGGGAAGCTCCGGCAGCGGCGCCGGACAGGCGGGACGCTCCGGCAGCGGCGCCGGACAGGCGGGAAGCTCCGGCCCGGACAGGCAGCGGCGCCGGACAGGCGGGAAGCCCGCAGCGGCGCCGGACAGGCGGGAGGCTCCGGCAGCGGCGCCGGACAGGCGGGAGGCTCCGGCAGCGGCGCCGGACAGGCGGGAGGCTCCGGCAGCGGCGCCGGACAGGCGGGAAGCTCCGGCAGCGGCGCCGGACAGGCGGGACGCTCCGGCAGCGGCGCCGGACAGGCGGGAGGCTCCGGCAGCGCTGGACAGGTGGGACACACTGTAGGCCTGATGCGTGGTGCTGGCACTGGTGGTAATGAACCGAGGACACGCACAGGAAGCCTGGTGCGGGGAGCTGCTACCGGAGGGCTGGGGTGTGGAGGTGGTACTGGATAGACCGGACCGTGCAGGCGCACTGGAGCTCTTGAGCACCGAGCCTGCCCAACCTTACCTGGCTCGATGCCCACTCTAGCCCGGCCGATACGAGGAGCTGGAATATACCGCACCGGGCTATGCACCCGCACTGGGGACACCGTGCGCACCACTGCATAACAAGGTGCCTGCCCGGTCTCTCTAGCCCCCCGGTAACCACAGGAAGTTAGCGTAGGTCTCCTACCTAGCGTAGCCATACTCCCAGTGTGCCTCCCCCCAAGAAATTTTTGGGGCTGATTCTCAGGCTTCCTTGCCAACCGTGTTCCCTCATATCGCCGGCTCCTCTCTCCGGCTGCCTCTGCTCTCCTCGCTGCCTCCACCTGTTCCCATGGAAGGCGATCCCTTCCCGCCAGGATCTCCTCCCATGTGTAGCAACCCTTGCCATCCAATATCTCGTCCCATGTCCAATCCTCATTGCGCCGCTGTTGCTGCCTTTGCTGCTTCTCCTGTGGCTCCTGCCTGTTGACACGCTGCTTGGTCCTGTGGTGGGTGATTCTGTAACGGCTTTCTAATGGTGAAGGAGAGTCGGACCAAAACGCAGCGTGTCGATTGCGATTCATGTTTTAATAAACAAACGTAACACGAATCTAAACAACACTACAAAACAATAAACGAAACGAAACGAAAACCGAAAACAGCCTATACATGTGTCAACTAACATCTAACACGGCCATCAAGACACTCAGGACAATCACCCACAATACAACCAAAGAATATGGCTGCCTAAATATGGTTCCCAATCAGAGACAATGGTAAACACCTGCCTCTGATTGAGAACCACTTCAGACAGCCATAGACTCTCCTAGAACACCCCACTAAGCTACAATCCCACTAAGCTACACACCACATACAAAAACCCATGTCACACCCTGGCCTGACCAAAACATGAAGAAAAACACAAAATACTTCGACCAGGGCGTGACATGGAGTGTACATGAAGAGCACGAAGATGTGTTGATGAGAAACGGATAAATGAATCAAACTAGTTGCAATCAGATGAGAGCGCAGACTAACAGGATTACAATAGAATATGGAAATGTAATCAGCACTGTAAACTTCACATCAGTTGAGAACTCTTGACTGCATACGTCTTTCACAAAGTGTTGATGCTGAGTCTGACTGTCTGTCCTGTGTTTCCTTGTCTAGCCCCCATGGCGTCTGCTCTGAGTGCTCGCTACAGCCACCGGGCCGTGGTGATGATAGGGGGTCTACTGAGCTGTGTGGGGATGGTGGCTGGGGCTTACACACAGAACCTGGTTCAACTTTACATCACTGTTGGGCTCCTAACCGGTAAGTACAAACACACATAGATCAGGTATGCAAATTATTTAGGACCCAAAAAGTGATACATTTTTTTTCCACTTTTTTTAGTTTTTTGTTGTTGTTGTGAATAACAAGTAGATAATACGCATTTACTTAATCTCAATACTCCTTACTTTCTAAACCGCAATAGATAGAGAAAATAGTGTCCTAGGGCAGGGGGAGTTGGGCTCTTTGGTCTGCGCTTAAGGTTTATCATGACATGTAATGTTAATCTCAGTCTCATGGTAATTAACATTATTTATAATTTTTTTGCCAAATTCCATTTTCTCAGATTCGTTATTCCAGGTCTGGGATTTTTCCCAAATTTTTTCTGTTTTTCACTCTCAACAACACACTTTTAAAAAATTGAAAAATAACCACATTTGATATTATAAGGCCACAATAATGTTTACACTAAATTAGGAGACTACTTTTGAGGTCTGGGGAAAATCATATTTTTTTTTGGGGGGGGTAACGGTGAAGATGACCTTTAATTCAACTGTGCACCAGCTAGAGACCATTGAGTTTGAAGCTAGCGGTTCTTGTAGCGGTGTTTCAAATGCCCACCCGATGATACAAATACTCATGATATCATTCTGCTAGGTAGGCCTAGTCAACATTTCATTGAGAAGGTTTTCGGGGAAAGCATTTTTAGAAATGACTGTTTAGGCATGCTAACTGGCTACACAATATCACACAGGCGCATTGAAACAGACATTACTTCTTCAGAAAGTTGAAGGAAATACGAATCATTGATGCATTCTGTTCATGATTTATGAGAATTGACTACAATTTAACTATGTTTCTAATAAGTTCAACCCCCCAATCCCAATCTTTCCTTAAATGAATTATTTCTCCAGTCCCACACACAGTGCTGTGGTCTTTACTTGCCCTGTAGGTTTTGGTTATGCCCTGACCTGGACCCCCACAGTGACCATGGTGGGCTGGTATTTTGAGAAGAGGAGGCCCATGGCCAACGCCTTGGCCAGCGCAGGAGAGTGCATCATCACCTTCCTGTTTACTCCACTGTTCCAGCTGCTGGTGGACCACTACTCCTGGAGGGGGGCCATGTTGGTGCTGGGGGGCCTGCAGCTCAACCTGTGTGTTTGTGGGATGTTACTGCGCCCCCTGAACACCCCCACTAAGCTGCCTCCCAAGGAGGTCAGAGAGGAGGAAGGAGACTTGACGCTGGATGCCTTGCCCCAGACTAAATCCAGCTCTGAGGGGACAGTGGAGCGGACAGGCAAGGCCCAAGCCCAGAAGGCCAGAAAGGCTGAGCTATGGAGCAAAGTCCTGCGCTACGTGGACTACACACTCATCACCAACCCTCGCTTCATGGTCTACTCCATGTTCGGGGTGTTTGCTGCTTTGGGCTTTTTTGCCCCAGCCCTCTTCCTTGTGCCCTATGCCCGGAGCCAGGGAGTGGATGAGTATCAGGCGACTGCCCTCATGTCCATCTCAGCAGTTCTGGACCTGACGGGCCGGGTGTTCTTTGGCTGGGTGGCCAACCTGCATCTAGTGGAGATGGTGCAGCAGCTGACTGCCACTGTGATCTTGCTGGGTATAGTCCTGCTGCTGTGTCCCCTCGCCTCCTCCTTCCTTGAGCTGGCTGCCTTCAGTGCAGCCTATGGCCTGGTGTACGGGGCCACCGTCTCCATCCACATCACCGTGCTGGCTGAGGTGGTAGGCGTGCAGCGGCTGGGGAGTGCCCTCGGCTTCTTCATGCTCATCCGCAGCAGCGGTGGCCTCCTGGGGCCGCCCATCGCAGGTGAGCTCATCTGTCATTAGCTCAAGGGTATTCTCTATGACCTTGTCTCTGGTTGTGCAATTCCAAAAGGCATTTGCTTATAGAAAATGTAATCTTAAGTTATGAACCGTGTGATTACTGTAACCATGTTCTGGTTTTAATTGAACATAACTTCATGTAGCTAACCATTGAGGGATTTGAGCTCTTCCTTCTCCTCCAGTAGATGATGGCTTTTACTAACATTCATATACAGAGATCCTATATTCAGAGACGGTGCATAAATATACAGTGGGGAGAACAAGTATTTGATACACTGCCGATTTTGCAGGTTTTCCTACTTCTGTCTGTAATTTGTATCATAGGTACACTTCAACTGTGAGAGACAGAATCTAAAACAAAAATCCAGAAAATCACATTGTATGATTTTTAAGTAATTAATTTGCATTTTATTGCATGACATAAGTATTTGATACATCAGAAAAGCAGAACTTAATATTTGGTACAGAAACCTTTGTTTGCAATTACAGAGATTATACGTTTCCTATAGTTCTTGACCAGGTTTGCACACATTGCAGCAGGGATTTTGGCCCACTCTTCCATACAGACCTTCTCCAGATCCTTTAGGTTTCGGGGCTGTCGCTGGGCAATACGGACTTTCAGCTCCCTCCAAAGATTTTCTATTGAGTTCAGGTCTGGAGACTGGCTAGGCCACTCCAGGACCTTGAGATGCTGTTGCCCTGGCTGTGTGTTTCGGGTCGTTGTCATGCTGGAAGACCCAGCCACAACCCCTCTTCAATGTTCTTACTGAGGGAAGGAGGTTGTTGGCCAAGATCTCGCGATACATGGCCCCATCCATCCTCCCCTCAATATGGTGCAGTCCCCTTTGCAGAAAAGCATCCCCAAAGAATTATGTTTCCACCTCCATGCTTCACGGTTGGGATGGTGTTCTTGGGGTTGTACTCATCCTTCTTCTTCCTCCAAACACGGCGAGTGGAGTTTGGACCAAAAAGCTCTATTTTTGTCTCATCGGACCACATGACCTCCTCCCATTCCTCCTCTGGATCATCCAGATGGTCATTGGCAAACTTCAGACGGGCCTGGACATGCACTGGCTTGAGCAGGGGGACCTTGCGTGCGCTGCAGGATTTTAATCCATGATGGCGTAGTGTGTAACTAATGTTTTTTTTAGACTGTGGTCCCAGCTCTCTTCAGGTCATTGACCAGGTCCTGCCGTGTAGATCTGGGCTGATCCCTCACCTTCCTCATGATCATTGATGCCCCACGAGGTGAGATCTTGCATGGAGCCCCAGACCGAGGGTGATTGACCATCATCTTGAACTTCTTCCATTTTCTAATAATTGCGCCAACAGTTGTTACCTTCTCACCAAGCTGCTTGCCTATTGTCCTGTAGCCCATCCCGGCCTTGTGCAGGTCTACAATTTTATCCCTGATGTCCTTACACAGCTTTCTGGTTTTGGCCATTGTGAAGAGGTTGGAATCTGTTTGATTGAGTGTGTGGACAGGTGTCTTTTATACATGTAACGGGTTCAAACAGGTGCAGTTAATACAGGTAATGAGTGGAGAACAGGAGGGATTCTTAAAGAAAAACTAATAGGTCTGTGAGAGCCGGAATTCTTACTGGTTGGTAGGTGATCAAATACTTATGTCATGCAATAAAATGCTAATTAATTATTTAAAAATCATACAATGTGATTTACTGGATTTTTTTTAGATTCCATCTCTCACAGTTGAAGTGTACCTATGATAACAATTACAGACCTCTACATGCTTTGTAAGTAGGAAAACCTGCAAAATCGGCAGTGTGTCAAATACTTGTTCTCCCCACTGTATATCATTGTGCTTTACATTTAATTTCATGGGCTATTGACCCCATAATAAATGTATTTCTCTGGGATGGGTTTCCTCTCCATTGACTTCCTCTTCTAGCACACACACTCCACTCCAGCTCTTTGTCTGAATGTAAAATCATGTTTCACAGATCATGATTCTTCAAAGACCTTGTGAACAACTGCATGCACAGCATTGGGTAAAAATATAAATAGCAAAGGTACTCTTAAATGTTAACTCTGTTGGATCACAAACCAAAACAACACAATATCACATAGTGGAAGAATACCAACTGTATAATAGACGTGCTCCACTGCCTTCAGAAAGGCTCTGATAACCATAGCATTTGGGGTTGATTACTAAGGTGGTGATATTTTGCCCCTCTGGTCTAAACAATAGCAGTAAATATAGGCTGCCAAATCAGGTCTTGGCTTTGCACCACACAGTTCGGGGCATGCCAGAAAGTGTTTTGCCTCAGAGCACCTTCAACACTACATCAGGTGGAAAAACCTCTTATGTCAAACTCTGGCCCGGTCACCAAAGAAAAAACATGACATTAATTGTGGCTATAGCTATTCCAGGAGACAATTAACTGAGTTTATCATTTTCCTGTCAGTAATAGAGAAGGGTCGTGAGTTGTTGAAGTTGGAGAGTCTGGATTTCAGGAGGAAGGAATGTAGTTCTCACTGTATCATAACGATCCGTGTAATTGCTTTGTAAATTAATGTAGGCCTGATCCAGTTTGTAAGGGGGAACCATATTGTTTCTCGGCCAGATTTCAGTTCCACCCAGTTGCCGGAAGTCCTTTCTCTCTCTCTTTTTAGCACAGTATCAAAATATCAGATCACCAAATTCTGTTTCAAGTTCATTTACAAGGCTATTAAGATACAGAAAATGTAGCTAAATCCAAGTGTTATGTTGATTATCTCTTCCCTTATTTTCCGGGGAAATTTAACCTGGAACAGAGTTTGAAATCACTCAAATACTATTTTAAGTAATTTTTCCACCAAATCAAACCAAATTTGATTTGTCACACACACATGGTTTGCAGAATTTAATGCGAGTGTAGCGAAATGATTGTGCTTCTACTCCCTCTGCTGTTTCCTGAAGTCCACGATCATCTCCTTTGTTTTGTTGATGTTGAGTGTGAGGTTATTTACCTGAAACCACACTCCGAGGGCCCTCACCTCCTCCCTGTAGGCCGCCTCGTCGTTGTTGGTAATCAAGCCTACCACTGTAGTGTCGTCTGCAAACTTGATGATTGAGTTGGAGGCTTGCATGGCCATGCAGTCATAGGTGAACAGGGAGTACAGGAGAGGTCTGAGAACGCACCATTGTGGGGCCCCAATTTTGAGGATCAGCGGGGTGGAGATGTTGTATCCTACCCTCACCACCTGGGGGCGGCCCGTCAGGAAGTACAGGACCCAGTTGCACAGGGCGGGGTCGAGACCCTGGGTCTCGAGCTTAATGACGAGTTTGGAGGGTACTATGGTGTTAAATGCTGAGCTGGAGTCGATGAACAGCATTCTTACATTTTGATTTATTTGTTTATTTCACCTCTATTTAACCAGGAAGGCAATTGTGACCTGGCCAAGATAAAGTAAAGCAGTTCGACACATTGAATAACACAGAGTTACACATGGAGTAACACAAACATACAGCCAATAATACAGTAGAAAAACAAGTATATATACAATGTGAGCAAATGAGGTGAGATAAGGGAGGTAAAGGCAAAAAAAGAACATGGTGGCGAAGTAAATACAATATAGCAAGTAAAACACTGGAATGGTAGATTTGCAGTGGAAGAATGTGCAAGGTAGAGATAGAAATAATGGGGTGCAAAGGAGCAAAATAAATAAATAAATATAGTAGGGGGAGAGGTAGTTGTTTGGGCTAAATTATAGATGGGCTATGTACAGGTGCAGTAATCTGCGAGCTGCTCTGACAGCTGGTGCTTAAAGCTAGTGAGGGAGATAAGTGTTTCCAGTTTCAGAGATTTTTGTAGTTCGTTCCAGTCATTGGCAGCAGAGAACTGGAAGGAGAGGCAGCCAAAGGAAGAATTGGTTTTGGGAGTGACCAGAGAGATATACCTGCTGGAGCGTGTGCTACAGGTGGGTGCTTGCTGCAATGGTGACCAGTGAGCTGAGATAAGGGGGGACTTTACCTAGCAAGGTATTGTAGATAACCTGGAGCCAGTGGGTTTGGCGACGAGTATGAAGCGAGGGCCAACCAACGAGAGTGTACATGTCGCAGTGGTGGGTACTATATGGGGCTTTGGTGACAAAACGGATGGCACTGTGATAGACTGCATCCAATTTATTGAGTAGGGTATTGGGGGGTATTGGCTATTTTGTAAATGACATCGCCGAAGTCGAGGATCAGTAGGATGGTCAGTTTTACAAGGGTATGTTTGGCAGCATGAGTGAAGGATGCTTTGTTGCGAATTAGGAAGCCAATTCTAGATTTAACTTTGGATTTGAGATGTTTGATGTGAGTCTGGAAGGAGAGTTTACAGTCTAGCCAGACACCTAGGTATTTGTAGTTGTCCACATATTCTAAGTCAGAACCGTCCAGAGTAGTGATGTTGGACGGGTGGGCAGGTGCAGGCAGCGATCGGTTGAAGAGCATGCATTCAATTTTACTTGTATTTAAGAGCAATTGGAGGCCACGGAAGGAGAGTTGTATGGCATTGAAGCTCGTCTGGAGGGTTGTTAACACAGTGTCCAAAGAAGGGCCAGAAGTATACAGAATGGTGTCGTCTGCGTAGATGTGGATCAGAGACTCACCAGCAGCAAGAGCAACATCATTGATGTATACAGAGAAGAGAATCGGTCCAAGAATTGAACCCTGTGGCACCCCCATAGAGACTGACAGAGGCCTGGACAACAGGCCCTCCGATTTAACACACTGAACTCTATCAGATAAGTAGTTGGTGAACCAGGCGAGGCAATCATTTGAGAAACCAAGGCTATCGAGTCTGCCGATGAGGATGTGGTGATTGACATAGGTATTCCTCTTGCCCAGATGGGTTAGGGCAGTGTGCAGTGTGATTGTGATTGCGTTGTCTGTGGGCCTATTGGGGCGGTAAGCAAATTGGAGTGGTCCGCGACGGGGATGGTTTTTCTTTTGTAGTCCGTGAGTGACTGTAGACCTTGCCACATACCTCTCGTGTCTGAGCCATTGAATTGCGACTTAACTTTGTCTCTATACTGACGCTTAGCTTGTTTGATTGCCTAGCGGAGGGAATAGCTACACTGTTTGTCGGTCATGTTTCCGGTCACCTTGCCCTGATTAAAAGCAGTGGTTCACGATTTCAGTTTTGCACGAATGCTGCCATCAATCCACGGTTTCTGGTTGGGGAAGGTTTTAATTGCTAATTAAGTCGCTCACTGAATCAGCGTATTCATCAATGTTATTATCCAATGCTATGTGGAACATATCCCAGTCCACGTGATCGAAGCAATCTTGAAGCGTGGAATCCGATTGGTCGGACCAGCGTTGAACAGACCTGAGCACGGGTGCTTCCTGTTTTAGTTTCTGTCTATAGGCTGGGAGCAACAAAATGGAGTCGTGGTCAGATTTTCCGAAAGGAGTGCGGGGAAGGGCTTTGTATGCGTTGCGGAAGTTAGAATAATGATCCGGGGTTTTGCCAGCCCAGGTCGCGCATTCGATGTGCTGATCAAATTTAAGGAGCCTTGTTTTCAGATTAGCCTTGTTAAAATCCCCAGTTACAATAAATGCACCCTCAGGATATGTGGTTTCCAGTTTACATAGAATCAAATTAAGTTCGTTCAGGGCCATCGATGTGTCTGCTTGGGGGGATATACACGACTGTGATTATGATCGAAGAGAATTCTCTTGGTAGATAATGCGGTCAGCATTTGATTGTAAGGAATTCTAGGTCAGGTGAGCAAAAATAATTGAGTTCCTGTATGTTGTTATGATCATTATAATCATAAGGCATACATACCTTGTTGTCAAGAGACTGGACATTGGCGAGTAGTATGCTCCGCCTGCCCCTTCATGCGGCGCCGTTGTTTTGGGTCGCCGGCTGGGATTCGATCCATTGTCCTGGGTGATGGACCAAACAGAGGATTCGCTTCGGGAAAGTCGTATTCCTGTTATAATGTTGTTGAGTTGACGTTGCTCTTATATCCAATAGTTCCTCCCAACTGTGTGTAATAAACTTAAGATTTCCTGGGGTAACAATGTAAGAAATAACACATAAAAAACTAAATACTGCATAGTTTCCTAGGAACGTGAAGCGAGGCTGCCATCTCTGTCGGCGCTGGAAGTAGTGACCCTTCGAAACTCAGCAAAAAAAGAAACGTCCTCTCACTGTCAACTGAGTTTATTTTCATCAAACTTAACAGGTGTAAATATTTGTATGAACATAACAAGATTCAACAACTGAGACAAAAACTGAACAAGTTCCACAGACATGTGACTAACAGAAATGGAATAATGTGTCCCTGAACAAAGGGGGGGGTCAAAATTAACAGTCAGTATATGGTGTGGGGAATGGCCCTAGCCCTCACCCTCTGATCCAACGGGTCCCAGACGTGCTCAATGGGATTGCTATTTGGGCTCTTTGCTGGCCATGGCAGAACACTGACATTCCCACCTTGCAGGAAATCATGTACAGAACGAGCAGTATGGCTGGTGGCATTGTCATGTCAGGATGAGCCTACAGGAAGGGTACCACATGAGGGAGGAGGATGTCTTCCCTGTAACACACAGCGCAGAGATTGCCTGCAATGACAACAAGCTCAGTCCGATGATGCTGTGACACACCGCCCCAGACCATGACGGACCCTCCACCTCCAAGTCGATCCCGCTCCTTTATCTTTGAAAGACAGGGTCTTTTATTGCTGAGTTTACTTTCCTAAGTATGTATCTCAAGCTTGTAAAACACATTATATATAATATATATATATATATATATATATACAGTATGTATACAGTATATATATGTATGTATACAGTATGTATATGTATACAGTATGTATATTTCTCTATGATGCTCAGAGGTTGAGCAACACAGATTTGAATTTGACCCACAAGTTTACCTTGGTGTACATAACATTTGAGCAGTGTGTCCTAGAAACAAGCTTCTTTCTGAGCAGGAATGTTGCAACCATGCTGATCACATAGATATATGTTTTATTTCCCTATGATGTTCAGAAGCTCAGCAACACTGATCTGAATCCAATTTTAAGTCAATTTGACCTTGACCTTTGTGCTAGAGACTAACGGTCTTATGTGCAGTAAAGATATATCCATGATGATCATACGGATATAAGTATGTTTCCCTGTGATGTTCAAAGGCAGAGGGACAGTGATCTGATGTTTGGCAAAAAAAATTGCAAGAAATTACATAGATGTCATAAAATGTTATAATTTGATTAATTTATGACTTTGGTACAGTAATCAAACATTTAGGAAAAATAATTGAACAGCTGGTCTATCAACTCAGGGGAAAAAAGCATATGAAAAAGGACATTCTCAGCTACCGGAAAATACATTTTAGGAGATTAAAATGATACATTTATGAGCTTGATGTACTTACTGTATGGGTCAAATTGACCCGGAACATGAACGGTGTAGGTCGAATCGAACATAAAGGAAGGGTTAAAAGCAGGATATGCGTTGGCCTGTGGTGTTCTTAAACCGTTTAGTGTGTGGCAATAGAAAGCAATCCTTAGTGAGGGGAACAAATTCCTTATATCCCATAATTACGGAAGATGACAATACATGCATGGACATGGTAATAATTGTGTCCCATCTTTCATTCACCCAGGATTCCTTATAGACAAGATGAGTGACTATGGGACAGGCTTCCTCATGGCAGGCGTGGCCCTCCTCATCTCTGCCCTCTTTCTGCTCCTGCTGCACCAGATGAACCGCAGGGCTCAGGGGTCAGCCAGGACGGGACATGTATGATTCGCCTATGGACAGGCAGAAGGGGGAGGAGCTGTGGAAGTGGACGGTAGCACAGCAAAAAGGACTGTACAGACTGGGAGTACTGTACAGGAGATGGAGATTGTCTTTGTAACTGTAGGTGAGGTGGAGAGGAGAGAAGACGTGGGGGGGGCTAGGTCAAAGGGAGCTTCCTGAGTCCAACAATGCTGAACAGACAAGGACCTCAACAGAATAGTGACAATCACATTCCTTCTTCTGAAGATTTATCATCTAAACTGTTTCTGCAGAAATTAGTGCCCCTTATTCACTCACACAACACTGGCAGACACCTCTTTTCTTCACAGAGTTTAAATGAGCTAATAAGGAAAACTCTACCAGATGGCCTCAAGTATCACAACAACTATGCAGTGATTCACTTTTGACTCATTACAAAACACAAAATGTGATAATGACCAAAAAGGTGCAATCCTCCACAACAATGCTTTGTAGGACATGTGTAGTGCTTCTGATATGACTCATTCAAATAGCTGGGACAAGTTTGATAACACTTACTCCCTCTAGTGGAGCTTAGAGGTATTTTAAAGTAGAGTCTATGGCTAAACTCAGTGGGGATCATGTCTGAATATATTTATTGCTGGAGTTGGCACTAACTCAAATTAGTTAGATAATGATTTTAGCAGTTGTAAATAGTTTAGTGGATCAGTAGTAATAGGGGGAATAACCTTTGGAGTAGTAAATTGTCAAATCTACAGCTGAACAAACATGTACATACACATTAACTCATTGTCATCCTCCCAACATGAGCCATTTAAGGGGAAATTAGATTGTGTACTGTGAAACATTGCTCACAAACTCTGCTCTACAATGTTTTTTGCAAAATATACATCCAAGATAAGTAAACTCCACAAAACTGCAATAACACAGGCACTCTGATAAAAATCTTACCACTGGAATAATACAAATAAGCCTAAATAAAGTAGTCCCCTTCCATAAACCTGGAATAATAAACTAGAAACGGAGGTTTAGCTAAAGCCAGCTGTTCCATAAACACTTGCTTGGGAATCTCCCACCACATGCAAACAAACACACACATGCACGCACGTACAAAGGCATACCGTCACGTACAAATGCACGCACGCACGCACACACACCAGGACCCTTTGGGTGCGTGAAATGGCCGACTGCCAAGTGATAGAGCCCACCTATTATCTTTTACAGAAGACTACCAGATCAAATAAACAAATTACCACAGCATTTCCATCCCATGGAACTAAAACTCCTATTCTCTGTTGTAAGTGTCTGTTTCATCTTTTGATCACTTTCCAGTATAAACTATCTAAACCCACATCTCCCTTTCTTGTTTGAGCATATTGTATGCATTGTAAAAATACATGTTGATACTGTATCAGGCAAACATTCTTCAAGGTCCCACGTGTGAAAACGTTTCTGAGCATCATATTTCCTCATTCAACTACACAAGCCCTCAGTGCTGTTCTGGAAGGCAAATGAAGATAACTGGGAATCCGCTTGAATGCATACAGCCGCTGAAAGATATAGCGTGACACATATGCTTAAGTTATGATGAAGGGATGGTAAAAAGTAGGACAAATAAAGTTCTCACCTACAGGCCTCCTGCCTTGTCATTACAGGGAGAGAGGAGAGAACGATACCTTGGGAAAGTGGGACATGGGACCTCAGGTGACCTCAGTCTTCAACTCTTATAAAGCAGGAAGACAGAGTCCTTTGGAGTCCTAAAGAACTCAATAGGATCTCCGATCCATCTCCCCTCCCATTCCCCCCAGTCCCTACCACATCCCCAACCCTAATCAACCCCCCTTCACTTTGACCTCACTGTTGGGCTCCAGGGAAGAATGTCGCTATAGTAACTACAAGTTTAAATGTTTGCTTTGACCATGCTTTCAGGGGTCACATTGTGGAATTTCGGGCAGCTACCTGAGTTCAAAGGGCCCCTGGCTGTAGCTGTAGGGTGAGGGTAGAGAGGGACAGCTGGAGGCAGAGAGAGGGGGGGAAGCAGGGGCAGAGTGAGGTTTGAGGGATGAAGGAAAAGTAAGAAACAGACAGAGAAGTTGGTAAGGAGATGAAAGGGAAATGATAGAGTGGAAAAAGGTGCGCAGAAAGTGAAGAAGGTTAATAAGGCGGAGGGTGAAAATGGTAGGTAGAAGCCTAGGTTAAAGGGGGAAAAGGATACTCCTCCAGCCCAGTGTGGATGGCTCCCTCTCTCCCTGGGGATGGAAGAGCGGCACTGATTGGGGGAGGTCATGGGGAAATGGTCCTAATGAGTTGTGATTGGGCCAGCTGCAGGGGGTTAGGATAACGAGCAGCTACAAGCACAAAGACCCTCCCAGATGAGCAGTTTAAAACCAGCTATAGTGTCTTTCATTAGTCAACTTGGGGGGAGTGTTCTAAACAAAGTTGTAAAAATTCTAAAATGCTAAAGTTCAAAATCCTAGACTCAAAGTGAATAAAGACTGAAAACTAAACAATCTTGAAAGCCAAGATGAAAAACTATTATTTTCCTATTACAACCTGTAATTTAAATTGATTTTCATTTGGATTTCATGTAATGGACATACACAAAATAGTCCAAATTGTTGAAGTGATATGAAAAAAAAGAACTTGTTTAAAAAAATAAAAAATGTAAAGTTCTGGTGCAATCAATTACCTCTAGAAGTCACATAATTAGTTAAATAAAGCCCACCTGTGTGCAATCTAAGTGCCACATAGTGTCAGTATATATACACATGTTCTGAAAGAGTCCCAGAGTCTGCAACGCCACTAAGCAAGGGGCACCACCAAGCAAGCGACACCATGACGACCAAGGAGCTCTCCAAACAAGTCAGGGACAAAGTTGTGGAGAAGTACAGATTAGGGTTGGGTTATAAAAAAAATATCAGTAACTTCGAACATCTCATGGAGCACCATTAAATCCATTATTAAAAAATGGAAAGAAAATGGCACCACAACAAACCTGCAAAGAGAGGGCCGCCCACCAAAACCCAGGCAAGGAGGGCATTGATCAGAGAGGCAACAAAGAGACCAAATATAACCCTGAAGGAGCTGCAAAGGACAACTTTAAGCTGTACACTCCACAGAGCTGGGATTTATGGAAGAGTGGCCAGAAAAAGCCATTGCTTAAAGACAAAAATAAGCAAACACATTTGGTCTTCGCCAAAAGGCATGTGGGAGACTCCCCAAATATATGGAAGAAGGTACTCTGGTCAGATAAGACTAAAATTGAGCTTTTTGGCCATCAAGGAAAATGTATGTCTAGCACAAACCCCAAACCTCTCATCCCCCCGAGGGCACCATCCCCACAGTGAAGCATGGTGGTGGCAGCATCATGATGTGGGGATGTTTTTCATTGGCAGGGACTGGGAAACTAGTCAGAATTGAAGGAATGATGGATGGTGCTAAATACAGGGAAATTCTTGAGGGAAACCTGTTTCAGTCTTCAAGCGATTTGAGACTGGGATGGAGGTTCACCTTCCAGCAGGACAATGACCCTGAAGCATACTGCTAGAGCAACACTTGAGTGGTTTAAGGGGAACATTTAAATGTCTTAGAATGGCTTAGTCAAAGCCCAGACCTCAAACCAATTGAGAATCTGTGAAATTACTTAAAGATTGATATACACCAGCTGAACCCATCCAACTTGAAGGTGCTGAAGCAGTTTTGCCTTGAAGGATGGGCAAAAATCCCAGTGTCTAGATGTGCCAAGCTTATAGAGACATACCCCAAGAGCTGTAATTGCTGCAAAAGGTGACTCTACAAAGTATTGACATTGGGGGGGGGGTGAATAGTTATGCACACACAAGTTTTGTTTTTTTGTGTTTTTCTTGTTTGTTTCACAATAAAAAATATTTTGCATCTTCAAAGTGGTAGGCTTGTTGTGTAAATCAAATGATACAAACCCCCCCAAAAATATATTTTAATTCCAGGTTGTAAGGCAACAAAATAGGAAAAATGCCAAGGGGGTGAATACTTTCGCAAGCCACTGCATTTTCTAGTTGTCCCAGCAATGAGATGCTAAATGAGTTAATAGACCAATAAGAAAGAGTTCCAAACCTCTCTACTGATAACAGTTTGTTTTCCCCTCCCCACTCCAAGACAGTCCTAGCAAAATTCTTGAAGCTATTTCTTTTTTTTCCCATTTTAATTGAAAAACATTCAAAGTAAGGTACTTAATTGTCACTCAGAACTGATTTGATATTGAGATAAAAGCGCTGCATTGAACCTTTAAACTGCTTGCTGTGTACTAATTATACTACACACTATTAGAATGTACTGTTTAGTACAAACTTATGCAGTAAGCAACAATTATCAACATACATACTGAGAAGGCGCAATCGAATGCACAATCACGCTTGTTCCCTGCCATTCATTCATTCATTCTGATCATCAGCTGTTGTCGAACACACGTGGGTGTGAAAAGAAGATTCTCTTCCTCAATAGTATGCTGCAATTTCTACTGGATGAAAAGCTGAAATTAGTATGACATCTGATTTTTGACATTTTTGCTCCTGATTTAAAAGGTATTAGAAACAATAATGTTGGAGTAAAGACCTCCAACACCTGGCTTCTTGACCTGAGGGATCGTCTGAGACCAGCCACCCGGTCAGCTGATGAAACTGTGGGTTTGCATGACCAAAGAATTTCCGCATAAACTGTCAGAAACCGTCTCAGGGAAGCTCATCTGCGTGCTCGTCGTACTCACCAGGGTCTTGACTCGTAACCGATTTCAGTTACGATGCTCTGGAATGTTCACCTTCGATGGCCACTGGCACACTGGAGAAGTGTACTCTTCACGGATGAATCCCGATTTCAACTGTAACAGGCAGATGGCAGACAGCATGTATGGCGTTGTGTGGGCGAGCAGTTTGCTGATGTCAACGTTGTGAACAGTGACCCATGGTGTGCCCCATGGTGGCAGTCGGGTTATGGGATGGGATGGCATGAGCTATGGACAACAAACATTTTATAGATGGCAATTTTAATGCACAGACATACCGTGACGAGATCATGAGGCCCATTGTCGTGCCATTCATCCGCCTCCATCACCTCATGTTTCAGCATGATAATGCACGCCCCTATGTCACAAGGATCTGTATACAATTCCTTCCCAGGAGCTAAAAATGTCCCAGTTCTTCCATGGCCTGCATACTCACCAGATATGTCACCCATTGAGCATGTTTGGGATGCTCTGGATTGACATGTACGACTGTGTGTTCTAGTTCCCGCTCATATCCAGCAACTTTGCACAGCCATTGAAGAGGAATGGGACAACATTCCACAGGCCACAACCAACAGCCAAATCAACTCTATGGAAAGGAGATGTGATTCGCTGCATGAGGCAAATGGTGGTCACAGATACTGACTGGTTAAGGTATCTGTGACCAACAGATGCATATCTATATTCTCAGTCATGAAATCCATAGATTAGGGCCTAATGCATTTATTTCAATTGACTGATTTCCTTATGAATTGTAACTCAGTAGAATCTTTTAAATTGTAGCATGTTGCGTTTATATTTTTTTTCTGTGTAGTTTTGCAGAAATTATTTGCCTTCTATAAATTGAAAAAATATTGCCTAGTGTCTTGTCATTCTGTTACCAACCCCCCCCCCCCATATATTTAAGATATTTTTATGAAACTTCACAGAAGTAACAAGTAAAGGTAGATCTACCAATTAGTTGTCGTGTTTTTAGTGATAACAATTTCGTTTTTGAATTATTAACTGATTAAAACATGTCACTCTGTAACCAAATCAGTAACTGAGTGACAGAAAAATCAGTAACAGAATGATTGCAATTGAATTGGCCACAATGGGAAATCATAGTGGTCACAAACCACAGTCGCAGTAGAGAACAACGCAGTACAGTACAGTACAGTAGAGCACAATAGAGAACCGTACAGTAGAGTACCATATAATAAAGTAAAGAAAAGTAGAGTATAGTTCTGTACAGTATACTTGAATAGAGTTCAGTATAGTACAGTAGAGCACACATGAGTAGAGTACAGTAATATATTATGCTCTATTGTACTGTACTGTGAGGTCCAAACTTGTGAAACATAGACTATGAATTGTACAGATTTCGTCTTGTTAGGGAGCAGAGCTCATTAGAATAATAAAATGTGTAGAATTATATCCAAACATGCAAAGGAGGATATTAAAATATTCTACCTTTGTGTACCTATTTAGGATACATCATCATGAAGAGAAGAACATTAATAATCATGCATTTATGTATAGTCAGAGAGGAAGAGGCGACGTGAGAGGAGTTACTCCGCCCAAAATCTGTCCACGAAAATAAGACCACGAAGTGAGGAATTTTTTTATGGAGGTCAATGAAAGAGTGTCGAATTTGGTCCAGAATTTTTTTTATTGCTTATAGAGCGCAATAGTAATGCATCTTTTTGTAGGCACTAACTCCGCCATGGTTCGTTGAACAAAGTCTACGGGGAAATGGATAAATGCTGAAAATAAGGTCTGTGGTAAACACAAGCTTAGGAGATCTTATATGTTTTGTTCTGAGATAATCTTCACTTTTTGTCAAATTTGAAGCGTTTATAAAATTTAAAAAACACAACGCACATACATTCATAAAGGTCATGTTAATTGACTGATACTGTCTCATAAAACAAAATGTATAAGATCTCATAAGCCTGTGTTAACCATATCAGCGTTTATTCCAACACCATATTCTTTCCCTATTCATTTTGTCAAAAGGAATGGCTGAATGAACCAGAGGTAAATCATTTCAGTTTTTTAAGGACTACAAGCTGGCGAGCTCTATTTGATCAAATGTACGTTTTGTATTGGTTAGGTTGTTACGAATGCACTGATATACAGTGAGGGAAAAAAGTATTTGATCCCCTGCTGATTTTGTACGTTTGCCCACTGACAAAGAAATGATCAGTCTATAATTTCAATGGTAGGTTTATTTGAACAGTGAGAGACAGAATAACAACCAAAGAAATCCTGAAAAATTATGTCAAAAATGTTATAAATTGATTAGCATTTTAATGAGGGAAATAAGTATTTGACCCCTCAAAACATGACATAGTACTTGGTGGCAAAACCCTTGTTGGCAATCACAGAGGTCAGACGTTTCTTGTAGTTGGCCATCCAGTTTGCACACATCTCAGGAGGGATTTTGTCCCACTCCTCTTGGCAGATCTTCTCCAAGTCATTAAGGTTTCGGGGCTGAAGTTTGGCAACTCGAACCTTCAGCTCCCTCCACAGATTTTCTATGGGTTTAAGGTCTGGAGACTGACTAGACCACTCCAGAACCTTAATGTGCTTCTTCTTGAGCCACTCCTTTGTTGCCTTGGCTATGTGTTTTGGGTCATTGTCATGCTGGAATACCCATCCACGACCCATTTTCCCATCCACGACCCAGTTGTCCTGTCCACTTAGCAGAAAAACACCCCCAAAGCATAATGTTTCCACCTCCATGTTTGACGGTGGGGATGGTGTTCTTGGGGTCATAGGCAGCATTCCTCCTCCTCCAAACACGGCGAGTTGAGTTGATGCCAAAGAGCTCCATTTTGGTCTCATCTGACCACAACACTTTCACCCAGTTGTCCTCTGAATCATTCAGATGTTCATTCACAATCTTCAGACGTGCTTTCTTGAGCAGGGGGACCTTGCGGGCGCTGCAGGATTTCAGTACTTCACGACATAGTGTGTTACCAATTGTTTTCTTGGTGACTATGGTCCCAGCTGCCTTGAGATCATTGACTAGATCCTCCCGTGTAGTTCTGGGCTGATTCCTCACCGTTTTCGTGATCATTGCAACTCCACAAGGTGAATGGAGCCCCAGGCCGAGGGAGATTGACAGTTCTTTTGTGTTTCTTACATTTGCGAATAATCGCACCAACTGTTGTCACCTTCTCACCAAGCTGCTTGGCGATGGTCTTGTAGCCCATTCCAGCCTTGTGTAGGTCTACAATCTTGTCCCTGACATCCTTGGAGAGCTCTTTGGTCTTGGCCATGGTGGAGAGTTTGGAATATGATTGATTGCTTCTGTGGACAGGTGTCTTTTATACAGGTAACAAGCTGAGATTAGGAGCACTCTCTTTCTCAGCTCATTACCTGTATAAAAGACACCTGGGAGCCAGAAATCTTTCTGATTGAGAGGGGGTCAAATACTTATTTCCCTCATTAAAATGCAAATCAATTTATAACATTTTTGACATGCATTTTTCTGGATCTTTTTGTTGTTATTCTGTCTCTCACTGTTCAAATAAACCTACCATTAAAATTATAGACTGATCATTTCTTTGTCAGTGGGCAAACGTGCTAAATCAGCAGGGGATCAAATACTTTTTCCCTCACTTTAAGTGGATGCACGTGGCATTTCGGTAACTTTTTTCTTATATTGGAGTTGTGGCTGTCACACACGAATCTTCCCTCTCATTGGCTAGAATGGTCCCATCTGATCTTACCTCCTCCCATCTGCTTTCCATCTTTGAGGACATGTATTTCCATTGTTAGAGTGGTCACAATGTTTTCAATATTATGGATAGTACAGATCATGTAATTCTTTTACTGGGGGGTTGATCTGCTTCACTTACTGTAGTTCAATAACCAAAAGAGATTTGTTCAAACTCAAGGCATCATATCATAGCTGACACCCCATTATTTCTGCAGACATCTTTGAATATTAATTCAGAGTAGATATTTAACAGAGTTTTTGGAAAACGTGGTCACATAAAAAACTGAGGGAGATTTTACTGTCCTTCTGGTATGCCCAACAGTTAATGTCAGGGGCTGCAATAGAAGCGGATTGGTTTACCAGCCCATCACTGCTAATCTCTGACCAGTGGGGACCAACCTGATTGGGTCTCCCATTTGGGGAACAATATATTAGACTACTGCTTTAACATCATACCTTCCTCCCCTGTCTATTATATCACCTCCACCTTACCTGTCAACCTAGAGCCACTTCAATTTGCTGACCCCCCAATAGGTCCGCAGATGATGCAATCGCCATAACACTGCGCACTGCCCTATCCAATCTGGACAAGAGGAATACCTATATAAGAATGCTGTTCGTTGACTATAGCTCAGCATTCAACACCATAGTACCCTCCAAGCTCATCATTAAGCTAGAGGCCCTGGGTCTCAACCCCGCCCTGTGCAATTGTGTCCTGGACTTCCTGACGGGCTGTCCCCAGGTGGTGAAGGTAGGAAACAACATCTCCACTTCGCTGATCCTCACACTGGGGCCACACAAGGGTACATGCTCAGCCCCCTCCTGTACTCCCTGTTCACCCATGACTGCGTGGCCATGCACGCCTCCAACTCAATCATCAAGTTTGCAGACGACACAACAGTAGTAGGCTTGATTTCCAACAACGATGAGACAGCCTACAGGGAAGAGGTGAGAGCACTTGGAGTGTGGTGTCAGCAAAACAACCTCTCACTCAACGTCAAGAAAACAAAGGATATGATCGTGGGCTTCAGGAAACAGCAGAGGGAGCACCCCCCTATCCTCATCGATGGGACAGCAGTGGAGAAGGTGGAAAGTTTTTAATTAATCGGCGTACACATCACGGACAAACTGAAATGGTCCATCCACACAGACAGTGTGGTGAAAAAGGCGCAACAGAGCCTCTTTAACCTCAGGAGGCTGAAGAAATTTGGCTTGTCACCTAAAACCTTCACAAACTTTTACAGATGCACAATTTAGAGGAGGTTCACTAGTCACTTCAATAATGCCACTTTAATAATGTTTCTATATCTTGCATTACTCATCTCATATGTATATAATGTATTTATACCATCTATTGCATCTTGCCTATGCCGCTCTTTCATTGCTCATCCATACATTTATATGTAGAGTATATATTCTATTATTCAAAAAAATATCTAGTTAACAGAAGAAAGGAAGACAAAATAAGGACAGAAGAAAAAGGAAAAGAAAAAGGACAACAAAGTGAAACCTCTAAAGAAACAAGAGACCACAATACAAGAAACAGCACTATAGAGAGATAGAACAACAACAACGCAGCCACTGCCAGCTAGCCTACTTCAGCAGTACTGTATCATTTGAATTATTTTAGTCAATAAGATTCCTGCTACGTAAGCTTAACTTTCTGAACATTCGAGACGTGTAGTCCACTTGTCATTCCAATCTCCTTTGCATTAGCGTAGCCTCTTCTGTAGCCTGTCAACTATGTGTCTGTCTATCCCTGTTCTCTCCTCTCTGCACAGACCATACAAACGCTCCACACCGCGTGGCCGCGGCCACTCTAATCTGGTGGTCCCAGCGCGCACGACCCACGTGGAGTTCCAGGTCTCCGGTAGCCTCTGGAACTGCCGATCTGCGGCCAACAAGGCAGAGTTCATCTCAGCCTATGCCTCCCTCCAGTCCCTCGACTTCTTGGCACTGACGGAAACATGGATCACCACAGATAACACTGCTACTCCTACTGCTCTCTCTTCGTCCGCCCACGTGTTCTCGCACACCCCGAGAGCTTCTGGTCAGCGGGGTGGTGGCACCGGGATCCTCATCTCTCCCAAGTGGTCATTCTCTCTTTCTCCCCTTACCCATCTGTCTATCGCCTCCTTTGAATTCCATGCTGTCACAGTTACCAGCCCTTTCAAGCTTAACATCCTTATCATTTATCGCCCTCCAGGTTCCCTCGGAGAGTTCATCAATGAGCTTGATGCCTTGATAAGCTCCTTTCCTGAGGACGGCTCACCTCTCACAGTTCTGGGCGACTTTAACCTCCCCACGTCTACCTTTGACTCATTCCTCTCTGCCTCCTTCTTTCCACTCCTCTCCTCTTTTGACCTCACCCTCTCACCTTCCCCTCTACTCACAAGGCAGGCAATACGCTCGACCTCATCTTTACTAGATGCTGTTCTTCCACTAACCTCACTGCAACTCCTCCAAGTCTCCGACCACTACCTTGTATCCTTTTCCCTCTTGCTCTCATCCAACACTTCCCACACTGCCCCTACTCGGATGGTATCGCGCCGTCCCAATCTTCGCTCTCTCTCCCCCGCTACTCTCTCCTCTTCCATCCTATCATCTCTTCCCTCTGCTCAAACCTTCTCCAACCTATCTCCTGATTCTGCCTCCTCAACCCTCCTCTCCTCCCTTTCTGCATCCCTTGATTCTCTATGTCCCCTATCCTCCAGGCCGGCTCGGTCCTCCCCTCCTGCTCCGTGGCTCGACGACTCATTGCGAGCTCACAGAACAGGGCTCCGGGCAGCCGAGCGGAAATGGAGGAAAACTCGCCTCCCTGCGGACCTGGCATCCTTTCACTCCCTCCTCTCTACATTTTCCTCTTCTGTCTCTGCTGCTAAAGCCACTTTCTACCACTCTAAATTCCAAGCATCTGCCTCTAACCCTAGGAAGCTCTTTGCCACCTTCTCCTCCCTCCTGAATCCTCCTCCCCCTCCCCCCTCCTCCCTCTCTGCAGATGACTTCGTCAACCATTTTGAAAAGAAGGTCGACGACATCCGATCCTCGTTTGCTAAGTCAAACGACACCGCTGGTTCTGCTCACACTGCCCTACCCTGTGCTCTGACCTCTTTCTCCCCTCTCTCTCCAGATGAAATCTCGCGTCTTGTGACGGCCGGCCGCCCAACAACCTGCCCGCTTGACCCTATTCCCTCCTCTCTTCTCCAGACCATTTCCGGAGACCTTCTCCCTTACCTCACCTCGCTCATCAACTCATCCCTGACCGCTGGCTACGTCCCTTCTGTCTTCAAGAGAGCGAGAGTTGCACCCCTTCTGAAAAAACCTACACTCGATCCCTCCGATGTCAACAACTACAGACCAGTATCCCTTCTTTCTTTTCTCTCCAAAACTCTTGAACGTGCCGTCCTTGGCCAGCTCTCCCGCTATCTCTCTCAGAATGACCTTCTTGATCCAAATCATTCAGGTTTCAAGACTAGTCATTCAACTGAGACTGCTCTTCTCTGTATCACGGAGGCCCTCCGCACTGCTAAAGCTAACTCTCTCTCCTCTGCTCTCATCCTTCTAGACCTATCGGCTGCCTTCGATACTGTGAACCATCAGATCCTCCTCTCCACCCTCTCCGAGTTGGGCATCTCCGGCGCGGCCCACGCTTGGATTGCGTCCTACCTGACAGGTCGCTCCTACCAGGTGGCGTGGCGAGAATCTGTCTCCTCACCACGCGCTCTCACCACTGGCGTCCCCCAGGGCTCTGTTCTAGGCCCTCTCCTATTCTCGCTATACACCAAGTCACTTGGCTCTGTCATAACCTCACATGGTCTCTCCTATCATTGCTATGCAGACGACACACAATTAATCTTCTCCTTTCCCCCTTCTGATGACCAGGTGGCGAATCGCATCTCTGCATGTCTGGCAGACATATCAGTGTGGATGACGGATCACCACCTCAAGCTGAACCTCGGCAAGACGGAGCTGCTCTTCCTCCCGGGAAGGACTGCCCATTCCATGATCTCGCCATCACGGTTGACAACTCCATTGTGTCCTCCTCCCAGAGCGCTAAGAACCTTGGCGTGATCCTGGACAACACCCTGTCGTTCTCAACTAACATCAAGGCGGTGGCCCGTTCTTGTAGGTTCATGCTCTACAACATCCGCAGAGTACGACCCTGCCTCACACAGGAAGCAGCGCAGGTCCTAATCCAGGCACTTGTCATCTCCCGTCTGGATTACTGCAACTCGCTGTTGGCTGGGCACCCTGCCTGTGCCATTAAACCCCTACAACTCATCCAGAACGCCGCAGCCCGTCTGGTGTTCAACCTTCCCAAGTTCTCTCACGTCACCCCGCTCCTCCGCTCTCTCCACTGGCTTCCAGTTGAAGCTTGCATCCGCTACAAGACCATGGTGCTTGCCTACGGAGCTGTGAGGGGAACGGCACCTCAGTACCTCCAGGCTCTGATCAGGCCCTACACCCAAACAAGGGCACTGCGTTCATCCACCTCTGGCCTGCTCGCCTCCCTACCACTGAGGAAGTACAGTTCCCGCGCAGCCCAGTCAAAACTGTTCGCTGCTCTGGCCCCCCAATGGTGGAACAAACTCCCTCACGACGCCAGGACAGCGGAGTCAATCACCACCTTCCGGAGACACCTGAAACCCCACCTCTTTCAGGAATACCTAGGATAGGATAAAGTAATCCTTCTCAACCCCCCTTAAAAGATTTAGATGCACTATTGTAAAGTGGCTGTTCCACTTGATGTCTTAAGGTGAACGCACCAATTTGTAAGTCGCTCTGGATAAGAGCGTCTGCTAAATGACTTAAATGTAAATGTAATGTAAATGTAATATTCTTATTCCATTCCTTTACTTAGATTTGTATGTATTAGTTAGTTGTTGTAGAATTGTTAGATTACGTTAGATATTGCTGCACTGTCGGAACTAGAGGCACAAGCATTTCGCTACACTCACAATAACATCTGCTAACCATGTGTATGTGACCAATACATTTTGATTTGATTTGTCTCATCACCATACTCAGGTCCCTAATGCCCTGTGACATGGCTATCCACCGTGGTTGTAACGGAGACACAGGGAGTCAGGAAGCAGGTGCAGTTGGTGAGTTTAATAGGCTTGAACATGGAGTGAATAGAAAAACAGGAGCAGGGTCTAAACATGAAAACAGGAAACAATACTACCTAATGGGTGAAACAACGGAGCACTAGATAAAGGGGAAGTAATCAGGGAGTGATAAAGTCCAGGTGTGCCTCATGATGGGGCGCAGGTGTGCATAATGATGGTTGCCAGGACCGTTGGTTAGTAGATCGGAGACGTCGAGCGCTGGAGAGGGGGAGCAGGAGTAGACGTGACAGTGGTCCATCTGGGCTGCATTAGAGCAGCAGTACACACTGAGATCTGAAGCATGTGATGTGTGCAAAAAGCCCTCTCTGCTCTAACAGAAACATCCCAATCTCCAGAGAACACTGCCTCAGATCAAAGGAATGTATGCCTCTCTCTCTCTGTGTGTGTGTGTGTGTGTGTGTGTGTGTGTGTGTGTGTGTGTGTGTGTGTGTGTGTGTGTGTGTGTGTGTGTGTGTGTGTGTGTGTGTGTGTGTGTGTGTGTGTGTGTGTGTGTGTGTGTGTGTGTGTGTGTGTGTGTGTGTGTGTGTGTGTGTGTGTGTGTGTGTGTGTGTGTGTTGCCTTGCTTAATCAGCATGCATCACAGAATATCTGTTTGCGATATCTTTCTACACTGCCTGGGAAAACCAATACGGTCACACTGTAACTTCAAACTGCCACCCATATACATACACACTGTGTAACAAGACCGGATAAGAATGAATTTAACGAACACAGAGACACTCAACATAGTCAGGTCCTGTTGCATGGTGAAGGGGGCGCCCAGGTTCCGTGTCAAGTTTCTCTGTGCCCTTGCTATAGAAGGGGACAAAGAGTTGTGCTGGTGGTTGGGTGGTAGACAGAGTGGAGTGTACTTGGGTTTAGGCTAACACAGGGATGGGCAAGTGACGAATGCAGGGGGGGGGCAGTCTGGGGTGACAGGTGACCGTGACAGGGGAAGTGACTCTCTAACCTAACCAGTGCAGAAATGAGAGTGACTGTCATCTGCATGGAGCACAGCCACATGTCTACACTTAGCTGTCTCTAGTCTGGCTATAATCACCATGCCAATAAACACCACTCAACAAGTTTACCACTGCTTTGTTACGTGGTTATAATCAGCTTAAAGCGACAATCAACATGACCCAACCGTCCTGTAATGAATGGTCTGAGTTCCACATATTGTTGCATTATGGTTCTCTGAGGTATGTTATCATAGTTTTAGTTCCTAGCTCCATAATTTTTGGTTTCTGCTGTTATTACTGTAGCTACTGTATCACCTCCGCTATTGATGCAGTACCATTCCTGACAGGGAACATCCCATGGTTACATCATCAGGGGTCTTTATAGTAAAGCTACTTTCCCCACCCCATGCCCCATCCAGGCCCCGCTGGCGACAGACAGGCATGTCTTTCTCTCGCTATTCTCTCTCTCTTTTGTGTTACTATAGCTTGGGCCCCATTGTGGCATGGGCCTTGCTCCTGTAAAACTAATAATGACGGAGATTTTTGCAGGCTTAGCATTCTTTCCCCCTTTCAATGCAGGATACGGGAATGACGGGGGTTAGGGGGAGTTAGGGAGTGAGAAGGGTGAGGGGATATGTCCTAGTTTGAGAGGGAACATGTTTTTTTCATAGACAAGTGGCTCCTTCCCTGGAACACGCAACATGCTTTTATTCTTTCTGGTTGACCGTCTACATCATCCTTTCAATATATAACCTTCTCAGGAATTTGCTGACCCCCCAATAGGTCAGTGTCTTTAGATATTTTTGTCAGATGTTACTATGGAACACTGAAGTATAATTACAAGCATTTCATAAGTGTCAAAGGCTTTTATTGACAATTACATGAAGTTGATGCAAAGAGTCAATATTTGCAGTGTTAACCCTTCTTTTTCAAGACCTCTGCAATCCGCCCTGGCATGCTGTCAATTAACTTCTGGGCCACATCCTGACTGATGGCAGCCCATTCTTGCATTATCAATGCTTGGAGTTTGTCAGAATTTGTGGGTTTTTGTTTGTCCACCCTTGAGGATTGACCACAAGTTCTCAATGGGATGAAGGTTTTGGGAATTTCCTGGCCATGGACCCAAAATATTAATGTGTTGTTCCCCGAGCCACTTAGTTATCACTTTAGCCTTATGTCAAAGTTCTCCATCATGCTGGAAAAGGCATTGTTCGTCACCAAACTGTTCCTGGATGGTTGGGAGAAGTTTCTCTTGGAGGATGTGTTGGTACCATTCTTTACTCATGGCTGTGTTCTTAGGCAAAATTGTGAGTGAGCCCACTGCCTTGGCTGAGATGCAACCCCACACATGAATGGTCTCAGGATGCTTTACTGTTGGCATGACACAGGACTGATGGTAGTGCTCACCTTGTCTTCTCTGGACAAGCTTTTTTCCGGATGCCCCAAACAATCGGAAAGGGGAGAGAATGACTTTACCCCGGTCCTCAGTAGTACCTTTTGCAGAATATCAGTCTGTCCCTGATGTATTCCTGGAGAGAAGTGGCTTCTTTGCGGCCCTTCTTGACACCGTCCTCCAAAAGTCTTCGCCTCACTGTGCGTGCAGATGCACTCACACCTGCCTGCTGCCATTCCTGAGCAAGCTCTGTACTGGTGGTGCCCCGATCCCACAGCTGAATCACCTTTAGGAGACGGTCCTGGCGTTTGCTGGACTTTCTTGGGCGCCCTGAAGCCTTCTTCACAACAATTGAACCACTCTCCTTGAAGTTCTTGATGATCCGATAAATGGTTGATTTAGATGCAATCTTACTGGCAGCAATATCCTTGCCTGTGAAGCCCTTTTTGTGAAAAGCAATGATGACGGCACGTGTTTCCTTGCAGGTAAACATGGTTGACAGAGGAAGAACAATGATTCCAAGCACCACCCTCTTTTTGAAGCTTCCAGTCTGTTATTCAAACTCAATCAGCATGACAGAGTGATCTCCAGCCTTGTCCTCGTCAACACTCACACCTGTGTTAACGAGAAAATCACTGACATGATGTCAGCTGGTCCTTTTGTGGCAGGGCTGAAATGCAGTGGAAATGTTTTTGGGGGGGATTCAGTTCATTTGCAAAGAGGGACTTTGCAATTAATTGCAATTCATCTGATCACTCTTCATAACATTCTGGAGTATATGCAAATTGCCATCATACAAACTGAGGCAGCAGACTTTGTGAAAATGAATATTTGTGTCATTATCAAAACTTTTGGCCACGACTGTATATCATGCATTTCCTATCTCCACAAATTAAACTCATTATGTAAAATGTATGCAACAATATATACAACAATGTATACAACAATCATAACTGAATACAGGCATACATACACATGAACTCTAACATACAGTCCATACTGGAAATGTACTATATGCGGTCAGAATTAGCCCTCAATGTTTTTCCTACTCTCTTTAACACATACAGTACATTCCCAAAGACAAATACTATATACCCAAACTCAAGGATGGATGTCTCTCTCTCCCTCTCTCTCTCTCTCTCTCTCTCTCTCTCTAGTTACAGACACATGGGGCAACAATATCTCATTCTACACATCTTTCGGTCTTCTGTTCTCTCCCCTCCCTCCTTAGGGCTCCCTCCTCCCGCTCCCTCCCTCCCTCCCTCCTTCCCTCGCTCAGTCATAGGCAGACGTGCTTGTCCTGCCAGCAGACCGATTTAACCCTCTCCTCAGAATAACTGATGCACAGACAGCTGCATTTCACTTCCTCTCCTTGACTCCGCTAACTATCTCCCTCTTTCCTTTTCTCTCCACAGTAGCTCTATTCATTCTTTCTCCTCCTTTCCGTTCCTCTTCCTGATTTTCCCTTGCAGTTTTCCCTGCTCAGATGGCTATAAAGACTTGTCCTGTAGCAGAGCTTGTGTAATCGCTGGCTTCACAGGAACACGAGAACAGGAGCCCCTGCCTCAATACCGGCCCAATAAGGAATACCAAGCACTGGACTGAACAACACAGCGTTGGAGGGAAGGATAAAACATAAGACATACAAAGAAAAACAGGCCAACTTTTCTAAACTCCAAGGAAGAAGGATACAATACAGAATACAAGGAGTGGCAGAAGAAGTGACAAAACAGTGTGAGGAGTACAGGAAGAGTTCCGTGTTAGACCATGCCTGGCTGTCATGTCCGGACACCGCTGGTGCTCTGCATGCTGGTGCTCTGCATGCTGGTGCTGTCCTGTGGGTCAGGAGGCGCCCGGCGGATCAGGAAGAGAGGGCTTAACCAAAAGGTGGGGGTTAGTTAGAGCTGATATGAGTACCTACACTGTTTCTGCAGCAATGTGTGTGTGTGTGTGTGTGTGTGTGTGTGTGTGTGTGTGTGTGTGTGTGTGTGTGTGTGTGTGTGTGTGTGTGTGTGTGTGTGTGTGTGTGTGTGTGTGTGTGTGTGTGTGTGTGTGTGTGTGTGTGTGTGTGTGTGTGAGAAGGGAGAGGGAAAGGATGGTGTAAATACAATACATACTCTGTTTTAGCAGGGTGGCAGAGGGGTGTAGTTTGAAGGTTTCACACTGAAAACAGTTTTGGCGCTGAGGTGAGAGGAGGGTGTTAACAGTAATGTGACTATGTCTCTGTTGAAGAGCTCAGTAGAGGTGTGTATGTCTGAAGATAAACGTACTGAGTAATGTGCTTGAACTCTATCAAAAAAACTCTCACAAGACTACAAAATAGAAGGTACAGAGCAGGATGCGTGTGTGTGCGGTACGAGTGTATGTGTTTGTGTGAACCTGGTGTAAAGGATGTTAGGGTTATTGGGGCAGGAACTCAGTGGGCCTTAGCTCGTTAACTCAGCTCAGTGCAGGTTTGATTGATCATAGTTAACGAGGGCCGGTGCACTATGGTACCCCCCCCTCTCTCTCTCTCTCTCTCCCTCCCTCTTTCTCTCCCTCCCTCTTTCTTTCTCTCTCTCTCTCTCCCTCCCTCCCTCTCTCTCTCCCCCTCCCTCTCTCTCCCTCTCTCTCCCTCTCTCTCCCTCCCTCACGACCGATGGCCAAACTGACATTCTTCAAGGACACTGCTTCAAAGCCACTTTAATTGGAACATGCTGAGGTGGCCGTGACCTAATGCTTTATTCTCCAAGCCTTCCACCTCTTTCACTTCCTTCACTCTTCATTCACAACTCCATGTCACCAGCATGTGCAACACCTGTTGCCTTCCCTTGCCTTTCTTTTTTGTCTGAATAAGCCAGTAATGGTTGCAGGATGTTAGGTGAGCTTATCCGACTAGTTTAAATATTTGAGTTGTCTAACCGTACAGTGGATGGGAGTCGGTTTCAGGTTTCAAGTTGTATTAGTCGTACAGTATGTATGGGATACGCATAGTATACAACGTCCAACAAAATGGTTCCTTCAGTAGAATCTAATATTATAATAGAGGAAGGCACAATATATAGTTCAATATTTACACGTGTATTGGGGAGGGTGGGGGGTCAGTATAAACTGAGCAGTGTAATAAGTGTCTGGTAACAGCAGTTGTGATGTGTGTGTAGCACAGGAGACGCGTAGTGTAGTGTTAGCTCAGATTAGTCCAGAACTGGGGCACTGGGTCACCTCAGGTCAGTAGTCGTAGTGTAGTGTTGGCTCAGATTAGTCCAGAACTGGGGCACTGAGTCACCTCAGGTCAGTAGTCGTAGTGTAGTGTTGGCTCAGATTAGTCCAGAACTGGGGCACTGGGTCACCTCAGGTCAGTAGTCGTAGTGTAGTGTTGGCTCAGATTAGTCCAGAACTGGGGCACTGGGTCACCTCAGGTCAGTAGTCGTAGTGTAGTGTTGGCTCAGATTAGTCCAGAACTGGGGCACTGGGTCACCTCAGGTCAGTAGTCGTAGTGTAGTGTTGGCTCAGATTAGTCCAGAACTGGGGCACTGGGTCACCTCAGGTCAGTAGTCGTAGTGTAGTGTTGGCTCAGATTAGTCCAGAACTGGGGCACTGGGTCACCTCAGGTCAGTAGTCGTAGTGTAGTGTTGGCTCAGATTAGTCCAGAACTGGGGCACTGGGTCACCTCAGGTCAGTAGTCGTAGTGTAGTGTTGGCTCAGATTAGTCCAGAACTGGGGCACTGGGTCAAATCCTTCTGGCACTTTGCTCCACTGTAATTGCAGCTTAAACTGCAAAGTTCATAAGTGCCAAAGTTCTTGAGTGAGATGACTCAAATGAATTGGACTGTTTAATTAAATGATTTCATCCCATTGCCAGGCAGCCCCAAGTGACCCCTCTCCATTAGAGTGCCCACAGAGTGGTGTTTAATGGATGAGGCATGAACTCAGTATTGACTGCATGGACACCTTGTTGTGAGGCCATTTATAAGCTATTGTCAATATCATTGCCCTCGTCATTCAATCATTACACAGCTTTTAAAAGCCCAGGCATCTTATTCATGTAAACCCTTCCAGTGTGCTCAGTCTTAGCAATAGCAGCACTATGGTTTCATGAAGGCTGTGTGAGGAGTGGAGGAGTGACAGACAGTCATGCAGAAGACAGACCACAGAGAAACAGAGCATGGCCATTGTCACAGAGGGGCTCCTGTGTGAGAGCAGCAGACAGAGGGAGGGGAGGAGGGAGGGGAAAGATGGGAGAGGTGCAGGAGGCAGAGGGGCACAAGGTGCAGCTCTCTTTCTCCCTCCAGACCAGAAAAGTAGAATGAGCAGCCGGCCAGCACAGCCGGCTAGCACAGCCAGAAACATGCAAACATTCTGCTAGCATGGGGAGAGCATTTCAATAACCACAGCTGCCACTGCTTAGACAGCACCCAGAGAATGTTGATGCAAATTTTGGAGTAACACTCCTCTTATTGTGTCCCATCCAGGGGGATATAGGAATGTTTGTGATGTTCTCAACTGTACTAAATCTGTACAGTTCCATTAATTTCCCTCGATGGGGACAGGCTTTTGTCAGGCTCTGAAATTAGATTGGGCCTGCAGATGCTCAGCAAATCTTTGGCCTTCCTGTTCTGTTTCTGCTCTGGCCCATCTGCCTTGGCCTCTCTCAGCATTTTATGTCCTCCCCAGGTGATTCTCACACCTCTGTTTACCATCTTACAGCTACAGCTCTTTATCCATGGGAGCTATAAGGGAATTAATCCCATGGAATTGGGCTGTCTGTGTGCTAAAACATCAGAACGAACCGAATTGGAACAGGCATCCTAACTTTGCACATTCCAGCATGGTGGCCAAGTTCATTTACAGTATAGGCTATTCCAAGATGGCTGGACTCAATATAGCAGACAATCCCTCTATTGTAGCCAGTAAATACCACTCTGTCTATGAGGACAAAAATTGAAAATATTCGTAACAAATACAAAACATATGGCCTTGCCATACAGTAATATATTGGAAAAAATATTCTGGAAGAAATCCACAGGAGGTAAGGTATGTTTTATACTTGGTTTGACGATACTGCTGGGTAGGTCAGAGTTAATCCACTCAGTCCGCTGGCAGAGGTGGTCAGGTGATGTGGACTTTGATAGGCATTCTGAACGTTAATCCCAGTCAGATGATGTGAGCATGGTCTGTACGTTACTGTACACCATCAACTAGATTCAGCCGAAGGCCAATTTTTTCATGAGTGGATGTTCAGGGTGCCGGAACATAGCTACAGTTCATTTGTAGACTGCAAATTGAACGCAAGAAGCCCAAACAGATATAATATCTGACTAAAACATAATTTCACCCCCTCCCCACTATTTGTCTGGCTACACTCCATCTCTTTATAGACTTTATACACTGCCAGCTGTCAGTTAGAGTCGGTGCAGGAAATGAACTAAGTGCCCAGGGGCCACACAACGTCTAGAGCAAGGCTGGTCTAGAGACCTTTCACAGCACAGGAGAACTCTGCATGAAAAGGAGGCTGGATAATGCATGTAGTTATATTACATGAGAAAGGAGGAGATACCGATCCATATAGCATGCAGTTAGCGGACCGGAGCTTGACAAGCTAGCCGTTAGCAGGCCGAATTAGCAAGCAGGGAGATAGCGAGGGCTAGAGAGTTAACCTTTGGGGGACGTCGCGATGGGGTGAGTCTGTTTATTCCTCTTCATGCGGTGAGCTGGAGATACAGCGATTCAGAAAGCTCGCGGGCCTTGGCCAGCAGATGGATCTTTGGCGATGTCGCAGCGGAAAAGTCTGTTGAAACCCCCTCGGACGATTATGTCGGCGGACCAGTCGTGATGGATCGGCGGGGCTCCGTGTCGGCAGTAGAGGGTCCAGGCCAATTGGCAAAATAGGTATTGTTGGACCTCTTCGGCTAGTCGGGAGATGGGCTTAGCTCGAGGCTAGCTCCAGGCTAACTGGTGCTTGCTCTGAGACAGAGACATTAGCCAGGAGTAGCCACTCGGATTGCAGCTAGCTAGTTGCGATGATCCGGTGTAAAGGTTCAGAGCTTGCGGTAGGAATCCGGAGATGCGGTAGAGAAAAAGCAGTCTGATATGCTTTGGGTAGATGTCGCGCTGGTGTCCTAGTTAGCGTTGAAGACCGCTAGCTAGTAGCTAGTTAGCTGGCTAGCTTCTGATGAGGGTTCCGATTCTAAAGTATAGAAAAAGCAGATCCGTACCACATTGGGTGATGCGGGTTGCAGGAGAGTATATTCAGCCTGTAGTTGGAAAGTGAGATTAAAATATGTACGAAATATATACAGAAAAAAACGAGGAAAAACTATATTTACACTATACAGGACGGGACAAGACAAAACACACGTCCGACTGCTATGCCATCTTGGTATTCATTGGGATTGAGATCCGGGCTCTTCGCTGGCCATGGCAGAACACTGACATTCCTGTCTTGAAGGAAATCATGCACAGAATGAGCAGTATGGCTGGTGACATTGTCATGCTGGAGGGTCATGTCAGGATGAGCCTGCAGGAAGGGTACCACATGAGGGAGGAGGATGTCTTCCCTGTAATGCACAGCGTTGAGATTGCTTGCAATGACAACAAGCTCAGTCCGATGATGCTGTGACACACCACCCTAGACCATGACGGACCCTCTACCTCCAAATCAATCCCGCTCCAGAGTACAGGCCTCGGTGTAACGCTCATTCCTTTGACGATAAACACGAATCCGACCATCACCCCTGGTGATACAAAACCGCGAGTCGTCAGTGAAAAGCACTTTTTGCCAGTCCTGTCTGGTCCAGCGACGGTGGGTTTGTGCCCATAGTCGACGTTGTTGCTGGTGATGTCTGGTGAGATCCTGCCTTACAACAGGCCTACAATCCCTCAGTCTGAGCACTGATGGAGGGATTGTGCGTTCCTGGTGTAACTCGGGCAGTTGTTGTTGCCATCCTGTACCTGTCTGCAGGTGTGATGTTCGGATGTACCGATCCTGTGCAGGTGTTTTTACACGTGGTCTGCCGATGCGATGACGATCAGCTGTCCGTCCTGTGTCCCTGGAGCACTGTCTTAGGCGTCTCACAGTACGGACATTGCAATTTATTGTCCTGGCCACATCTGCAGTCCTCATGCCTCCTTGCAGCATGCCTAAGGCACATTCACGCAGATGAGCAAGGACCCTGGGCATCTTTATTTTGGTGTTTTTCAGTGTCATTAGAAAGGCCTCTTTAGTGTCCTAAGTTTTCATAACTGTGACCTTAATTGCCTACCGTCTGTAAACTGTTAGTGTCTTAACGACAGTTCCACAAGTGCATGTTCATTAGTTGTTTATGGTTCATTGAACAAGCATGGGAAACAGCGTTTAAACCCTTTACAATGAAGAGCTGTGAAGTTATTTGGATTTTTACAAATTATCTTTGAAAGACAGGGTCCTGAAAAAGGGACGTTTCTTTTTTTGTGGAGTTTATATACGTATATACATATAGCTTTTTTCCTGAGATATATTCTCATAGCAAATTGTTAATACATATTAATTTACTCATTAATGATAACTAAATTAGGATTACATAATGATTTACAGACAGTTTATTAATGGTTAAACCAAAGAGGCATATTTCATCATCGAGCCAAAAGCATGAACCATTCATTTAGAGAGTGATATTTCACTAGTCAAAAGCAGTCAACATCTCTGTGGTTCCCCTGCTGCTGGTGTGTGAAAAGCGAGCAGCAAGACTACCCTATTCATCGTGGTTTTTCTATGGGACTGAGAAACCGTTGCTCTTGTTTTGACAATTGTAGGTCTCTGAGATTAAAGCTGTGTGTGAATTAAGAGTTATAGTGCTATTTTAAACGGGTCCATTTGAAGAAAGCGTAAAGCTAATATGGTGATTTATCGCCACCTGTAACACTGAGTCCTGAACCAAATATTGTGTGAAATTCATTTATTTTGGTCACTAGATTGAGGTGATATGGCTTAAAGTGGCAATCAGCAGTTGCTACATACATTTTATGGGGATAAATTAATTATATGTTCCCACTGAACTTATAAATGCCTCATAAACTTACTTCATCTGTCCTACCTCATCAGAACACAAAATTTAAGCTTGTTTTACTCCGTTTGTAAACAAAGAAAATGTTAACAAACACTATATGGCCTCAAAACATGGTTAAAACTATAATGTTGATATCATGGTCAGTCCTTGCATCCATAGCTTTGTCTATGAACATGAGAGTGGTTCATTCCCTCAGCTGTTTACTGAACCAGGGGCAGGAAGAACCCTTTGTTATTGTTTCTACTGTAGATTGCTGCTTTAAAGACATTTCCTAACCATACGCAACTCCATTTGAAGACAATGCTCTAATCATTTGCTAGTTTAAAATGGTGGAAGCCCTCAATTGCAATGTCCATGCTAAAACGGGTTATATCCATCTAGAGTCCTCTATCTGTCTCTATGCTTCAGCAATAGACTTAGTTATGAACCCTGAGTTTGAGTTTTTTGAACAAATCTTGTATGTTAGTGCTGGGCTAGAACAAAGGCCTGCAGACCCCGGAGGGGCTTACCCTTAATAAGTTCAGCTGTGTTCAGGACTTCCTCGTTCAAACAAACATCTAGCAACATCTAAAAACCAAAAACATTTTCTATGCAAGCTAACATCACTGTGTGGCTGTACCTGTTTCGCGTTAGTAGGTGCTGTACTGTTAAAAATGTCATGAAATAGCTTTTAATTCAAATTCCGGTGGTTGTAGCATGGCCAAAAGCAAAGCAAAAGTAGGACAAATCCAAATCCAGAGTCCTCTATCTCTCTCTATGGTTCAGACTGTCTCCATTAAATTAATGACTCGCAAAGATTTTGCCATGTTGTGTGAAGAGCTGGAGTAAGTCAGCTGTTCTACAACACAAAATTATTAAACGTCTAGTTTTGTCTCGTCTCTCCTTACGTCAGGTCTACACCACAGGGCTGTTGAGTTATGAAACTGATCTAGATATATGTGATAGATCTGCACAGGGCTGTTGAGTTATGAAACTGATCTAGATATATGTGATAGATCTGCACAGGGCTGTTGAGTTATGAAACTGATCTAGATATATGTGATAGATCTGCACAGGGCTGTTGAGTTATGAAACTGATCTAGATATATGTGATAGATCTGCACAGGGCTGTTGAGTTATGAAACTGATCTAGATATATGTGATAGATCTGCACAGGGCTGTTGAGTTATGAAACTGATCTATATATATGTGATAGATCTGCACAGGGCTGTTGAGTTATGAAACTGATCTATATATATGTGATAGATCTGCACAGGGCTGTTGAGTTATGAAACTGATCTATATATATGTGATAGATCTGCACAGGGCTGTTGAGTTATGAAACTGATCTATATATATGTGATAGATCTGCACAGGGCTGTTGAGTTATGAAACTGATCTATATATATGTGATAGATCTGCACAGGGCTGTTGAGTTATGAAACTGATCTATATATATGTGATAGATCTGCACAGGGCTGTTGAGTTATGAAACTGATCTAGATATATGTGATAGATCTGCACAGGGCTGTTGAGTTATGAAACTGATCTATATGTATGTGATAGATCTGCACAGGGCTGTTGAGTTATGAAACTGATCTATATATATGTGATAGATCTGCACAGGGCTGTTGAGTTATGAAACTGATCTATATATATGTGATAGATCTGCACAGGGCTGTTGAGTTATGAAACTGATCTATATATATGTGATAGATCTGCACAGGGCTGTTGAGTTATGAAACTGATCTAGATATATGTGATAGATCTGCACAGGGCTGTTGAGTTATGAAACTGATCTATATGTATGTGATAGATCTGCACAGGGCTGTTGAGTTATGAAACTGATCTATATGTATGTGATAGATCTGCACAGGGATGTAGAGTTATGAAACTGATGTCATAAGGTGAATGCACCAATTTGTAAGTCGCTCTGGATAAGAGCGTCTGCTAAATGACTTAAATGTAAATGTAAATGTAAAGGAGGAGATACCGATCCATATAGCATGGCCATACGTATGACTAGTATGAAATAATCAGTGCAATCCATTTGAGCTGTATGACAGTATCACATTACACATAGTCACTGGAGAGGCTGCATGGTGTGCTTCCTGGAGTTCTCGGAATCAGGAAGTGTCAGATCTAAGAACTAGATACAAAACAGACCTCAATGGCCTGATCACAGTTTTATCGCAGTCTGCAGCCAAATTTGGTTTCTGATTGCTTTAGACCACAGCTGCAGCGCTCAGCTTTGAAAACCCTGCCCTGGAAGACAATGCTCCCAGTAAACACCAGTATAACAGGGCTGCCGGCATCTCTGTGGCCCAGCAGGAAGATACCAATAAACAATAAATAAACAATGTGAGACTGAACATCAAACAGACACATGCAGCACGGCACAGTGCATCGCAGGGTAGGGCAGCTTGGCACTCAGACAGGTAGACTGATAGACTGACAGACAGGATCCAGACACTACTTCCTCTGTTACTGAGATCTGAGGAGAAACGATGGGAACTGAGCATATAATGAACCATGGTCACTGTAACTCACATTATCCATTCACAGAGATAATCAGTCTCACTCTTGTACTTTAAACCTGGAGTTGCATTTGTAAAGATATAGGATGACATGAGGATGAAAGTGAATGGCCTACTTTGCATCCCATAATCATGTGTTTATAGGATTAGAATCATTTTGTAGACTGAACAGCATTATGACATTTGATTAGCTTCTCTTTCACCTTTCCACTGGTTTTGAGATACTATAGGTTAGGTTAATATGACTAGGCCTAGAAACCCTCAGGAGACAGACAGTCAGAAGATCTGAGAGATGCTTGTTCCAATCTGGCCAACGTAGACCATGGCTGCTAAAAGCACACATTCTCAGTATGAAGAGAACCCTGATGAAGTCAAGAGCTCAAAAGATTCACTTTGAAGAAGGTGAATCACTGTAAAGCACATAAACAATCTGGAAGTGGTCCTAAGACGTAGTCAATTGGCGTCAAATCAAGATCAATACCCTAACCAAGGCACAGCCTGAGGACGCACTGTGGTCACACTGACAGGGAGGGCCAAAAAGTAGTGCCTCTGTGTGTTGCCACGCCAACGCCACAAGTTGATTCAGTCACTAAGCCATGGTGAGACCCGGCACCCCACCCACCAGGCTGGCAGCTGATGAAGCAAACGATTTGTGTGTTTATTGCAAATATGCATTCCGTGTGTCACAAACACCCATACCAAACATTTGCTTTTAATTTTTACGGTTGATTTGCAAGAGCAGTTGCTTAGTCTGCCATATAAACAGTGCAGTTTTAACAATTTTGATCAGTCTGCAAGCACATTAACTAATTAGTGAGAGGGCATCCACTACGTGAGTAGCAGGATGCACACCTGAGTTTACAGCATCTGCTATGGGGCTCCATGCTATAGATGGGCTTTGGTTCTCTCTAGGCCAGACAATGCGGAATATTTGCATTCTGATTAACTACTGCTTGATGAAGGATGATAGAGCAGAGGAATTTGTATTGGCAGAGTGAGTCTGGTTGGCACTGTACAATACCTCAACTGGAAACCTGACCTCACTGGATCTGCTGCTGGGCCAGAGCAGCTCCTCTGTGGAATAACACTAGAAAATATGAGGAAAGTGGTGTGGTTGAATGCACATCACATACAGTGACCACAAACTTAAATAAACCTGTGTTTGACCTATGACCTCCTCCAGAGCTTACAGGAAGTGCAGCCTCTAATGGGTGAAGTTCACCACATGGGTGCATGGAAATAGTTGTAGCTTATTGAACCAAGCAAAGCAGTAAGCACAGTCATGGCTGTATTACAGATCTGATTATGTAAGTGTTTCACAAGCTCTTTACGAGCAATCACAGACCACCACTGTTCCGGAGAGGTGGGGAATGTGTGTGGGTTTGAGGCACAATCACAGACCACCACTGTTCCGGAGAGGGGGAGAATGTGTGTGGGTTTGAGGCACAATCACAGACCACCACTGTTCCGGAGAGGGGGAGAATGTGTGTGGGTTTGAGGCACAATCACAGACCACTACTGTTCAGGAGAGGTGGAGAATATGTGTGGGTTTGAGGCACGATCACAGACCACCACTGTTCCGGAGAGGGGGAGAATGTGTGTGGGTTTGAGGCACAATCACAGACCACCACTGTTCAGGAGAGGTGGAGAATGTGTGTGGGTTTGAGGCACAATCACAGACCACCACTGTTCAGGAGAGGTGGAGAATGTGTGTGGGTTTGAGGCACAATCACAGACCACCACTGTTCCGGAGAGGTGGAGAATGTGTGTGGGTTTGAGGCACAATCACAAACCACCACTGTTCCGGAGAGGGGGAGAATGTGTGTGGGTTTGAGGCACAATCACAGACCACCACTGTTCAGGAGAATGTGTGTGGGTTTGAGGCACAATCATAGACCACCACTGTTCAGGAGAGGTGGAGAATGTGTGTGGGTTTGAGGCACAATCACAGACCACTACTGTTCAGGAGAGGTGGAGAATATGTGTGGGTTTGAGGCACAATCACAGACCACTACTGTTCAGGAGAGGTGGAGAATATGTGTGGGTTTGAGGCACAATCATAGACCACCACTGTTCATGAGAGGTGGAGAATGTGTGTGGGTTTGAGGCACAATCACAGACCACCACTGTTCAGGAGAGGTGGGGAATGTGTGTGGGTTTGAGGCACAATCACAGACCACCACTGTTCAGGAGAGGGGGAGAATGTGTGTGGGTTTGAGGCACAATCACAGACCACCACTGTTCCAGAGAGGGGGAGAATGTGTGTGGGTTTGAGGCACAATCACAGACCACTACTGTTCAGGAGAGGTGGAGAATATGTGTGGGTTTGAGGCACAATCACAGACCACCACTGTTCATGAGAGGTGGAGAATGTGTGTGGGTTTGAGGCACAATCACAGACCACCACTGTTCAGGAGAGGTGGGGAATGTGTGTGGGTTTGAGAAACAATCACAGACCACCACTGTTCAGGAGAGGTGGGGAATGTGTGTGGGTTTGAGAAACAATCACAGACCACCACTGTTCAGGAGAGGTGGGGAATGTGTGTGGGTTTGAGGCACAATCACAGACCACTACTGTTCCGGAGAGGGGGAGAATGTGTGTGGGTTTGAGGCACAATCACAGACCACCACTGTTCCGGAGAGGGGGAGAATGTGTGTGGTTTTGAGGCACAATCACAGACCACCACTGTTCAGGAGAGGGGGAGAATGTGTGTGGGTTTGAGGCACAATCACAGACCACCACTGTTCAGGAGAGGTGGGGAATGTGTGTGGGTTTGAGGCACAATCACAGACCACTACTGTTCAGGAGAGGTGGAGAATATGTGTGGGTTTGAGGCACGATCACAGACCACCACTGTTCCGGAGAGGGGGAGAATGTGTGTGGGTTTGAGGCACAATCACAGACCACCACTGTTCAGGAGAAGTGGAGAATGTGTGTGGGTTTGAGGCACAATCACAGACCACCACTGTTCAGGAGAGGTGGAGAATGTGTGTGGGTTTGAGGCACAATCACAGACCACCACTGTTCCGGAGAGGTGGAGAATGTGTGTGGGTTTGAGGCACAATCACAAACCACCACTGTTCCGGAGAGGGGGAGAATGTGTGTGGGTTTGAGGCACAATCACAGACCACCACTGTTCAGGAGAATGTGTGTGGGTTTGAGGCACAATCATAGACCACCACTGTTCAGGAGAGGTGGAGAATGTGTGTGGGTTTGAGGCACAATCACAGACCACTACTGTTCAGGAGAGGTGGAGAATATGTGTGGGTTTGAGGCACAATCACAGACCACCACTGTTCAGGAGAATGTGTGTGGGTTTGAGGCACAATCATAGACCACCACTGTTCAGGAGAGGTGGAGAATGTGTGTGGGTTTGAGGCACAATCACAGACCACTACTGTTCAGGAGAGGTGGAGAATATGTGTGGGTTTGAGGCACAATCACAGACCACTACTGTTCAGGAGAGGTGGAGAATATGTGTGGGTTTGAGGCACAATCATAGACCACCACTGTTCATGAGAGGTGAATGTGTGTGGGTTTGAGGCACAATCACAGACCACCACTGTTCAGGAGAGGTGGGGAATGTGTGTGGGTTTGAGGCACAATCACAGACCACCACTGTTCAGGAGAGGGGGAGAATGTGTGTGGGTTTGAGGCACAATCACAGACCACCACTGTTCCAGAGAGGGGGAGAATGTGTGTGGGTTTGAGGCACAATCACAGACCACTACTGTTCAGGAGAGGTGGAGAATATGTGTGGGTTTGAGGCACAATCACAGACCACCACTGTTCATGAGAGGTGGAGAATGTGTGTGGGTTTGAGGCACAATCACAGACCACCACTGTTCAGGAGAGGTGGGGAATGTGTGTGGGTTTGAGAAACAATCACAGACCACCACTGTTCCGGAGAGGTGGGGAATGTGTGTGGGTTTGAGAAACAATCACAGACCACCACTGTTCAGGAGAGGTGGGGAATGTGTGTGGGTTTGAGGCACAATCACAGACCACTACTGTTCCGGAGAGGGGGAGAATGTGTGTGGGTTTGAGGCACAATCACAGACCACCACTGTTCAGGAGAGGTGGGGAATGTGTGTGGGTTTGAGGCACAATCACAGACCACCACTGTTCCGGAGAGGGGGAGAATGTGTGTGGGTTTGAGGCACAATCACAGACCACCACTGTTCCGGAGAGGGGGAGAATGTGTGTGGGTTTGAGAAACAATCACAGACCACTACTGTTCAGGAGAGGTGGGGAATGTGTGTGGGTTTGAGGCACAATCACAGACCACCACTGTTCAGGAGAGGTGGGGAATGTGTGTGGGTTTGAGGCACAATCACAGACCACCACTGTTCCGGAGAGGGGGAGAATGTGTGTGGGTTTGAGGCACAATCACAGACCACCACTGTTCAGGAGAGGTGGGGAATGTGTGTGGGTTTGAGGCACAATCACAGACCACTACTGTTCAGGAGAGGTGGGGAATGTGTGTGGGTTTGAGGCACAATCACAGACCACCACTGTTCCGGAGAGGGGGAGAATGTGCGTGGGTTTGAGGCACAATCACAGACCACCACTGTTCAGGAGAGGTGGGGAATGTGTGTGGGTTTGAGGCACAATCACAGACCACTACTGTTCAGGAGAGGTGGGGAATGTGTGTGGGTTTGAGGCACAATCACAGACCACTACTGTTCAGGAGAGGTGGAGAATGTGTGTGGGTTTGAGAAACAATCACAGACCACCACTGTTCAGGAGAGGTGGGGAATGTGTGTGGGTTTGAGGCAGGCAGGACCTCATTGACAGTGTATCACTTGTGGAGATCTCTGGCTCATGTTCACAGCCCTATTTCCCCCCATATTGAGTTACTCTTAAATTTTTCATCCCCCCACATCTTTAGAGTACTGGCAGGCATGACAGCTACATTACACTGAAAACATAAGAAATAGAAGAAGCTGATGGATAATGTTGCAACAAGTATGATACATTAATCAGTTACTGCCACCTGCTGGTCAAAAGGATAGGACAAGCACACCATTATTTATCTTCGTAGGCCTACAATAGCTATTATGTTGGAAAGGATCCAGGTCTCTTTATATTTCAGCAAATTTCTGTGCAAACAATAAAGTAAATATCTTATCTCATCTCCTCTCAGGACTATGAGTATCCGAACCAGCAGTCCCAGTCCACCCAGCACCAGAAGAACGACCGCTGCCCACCCCCACCTCAGATGCTACCGGAGCGGGCCTGCGAGGTGCCCGGCTGCCGCTCTGACTCAGAGTGTGAGCGCCACAAACGCTGCTGTTACAACGGTTGCATCTACGCCTGTCTGGAGTCAGTGCAGCCACCACCAGGTGAGCACCATAGATCTAGTATACAGTAAACAAAATCATACTTATCGACCCATTTGACAACACACATGGTCATATATAGCATGGGCATGGTTCTAACCACAAGGATATGCATTAAAGTCCTGACGATATAATTAGGATCAAACTTTTCAATGACGTGTGTTTGTGTTGACCAGTGCTGGACTGGCTGGTTCAACCCAAGCCTCGGTGGCTGGGAGGGAATGGCTGGCTTCTAGACGGTCCAGAGGAGGTACTGCAGGGTGAGTAGCCTGGAACCATTAAACCCACCTGAAGTCTACATCATCAGTATGTGTTTAGTTGACCTCTGACCTGTGTGTCCCCTTCCCAATAGCGGAGGCATGCAGCACCACAGAGGATGGTGACGAGCCCCTTCACTGTCCCACGGGCTACGAGTGCCACATCATCAACCAAGGAAACCCCGCCGTTGGCATCCCCAACAGGGGACAGTGCATCAAGTCGCGTGGTAACTCTGGTAAGGTCAGATTCAGTCAACACCCATGCAATGTAATTCTAAAAACTGCCATAAACTAACTGGAGGTGCTCTCTCTCTTCCAGACGGACGTCCCATGAGGCAAAAGTCCTACAAGGACTATAAGGATTACTTGGGTAGGTGTGATGACCAACTGTCCTGTATACTCAATCATTATTACTGCATTTGGATCAACTACTGGGGTCTCTTTTATACACCTGTCATTTCTCCACCATAGGAACTGGAAGCAGCTCTAATAATGCTGTGGCCTATGAGAAACACCACCACAAACATCTGGGATGAGGTAGGTCTTACTGGGATAGAAAACTAGATGGCATTTAGAAAAACAAATAGGACATAATATAGCCTAAATGATTTGCTAGGGCTGAGAATGACCAGGGACCTCACTATATGATATTATCACGATATTTAGGTGCCAATACAATATGTATTATGATTTGATGTTCCAAAGATATTGCTCTCTGTATGTCTGCTGCAGAGAGACTAGAGAGAGCATAAGTACATTTGTTTTGATCAATCATGGAAATGAAATACCTGAAAACATGTTGGCTCACTATTTTAAAAGATGGAGAAGAAGCTATAGGATGAAAAATACAAGCATTTTGGCACAGGTACAGTCAATTTAGCACCAGCTAAAAAGATATATTGTCCAAAATAATATTGCTCTATGTAACAGTATCGATTTTCCACTCATCAAAATGTTTTGCCTATGCCAGAGCTATCAGAGGACAATCTAACAATCTATAATAACAATTTCTGACAGATAGTAAATGCTCATACTCATCACAACAGATCAATGTCTTTCCTTAGAGCATTGGATACCTCTCCACAGAACCTCAGCTATCAGAGCCCAGATACCAAACCTCTCGTCAACAGAACACAACCAGACCAGGTCAACAGAACACAACCAAACCAGACCTGGTAACCTCACGGTGCGTTACATTTCTCATGTCTGGCCTGGGAAAAGGACGAAAACAAGCCTACATTTCCTACCTCTTCTCTAACTGGTATACTCACTTTTGTTGTAATAATGGTCCAGGCAGGATTAACACATAATACACTACTTTGAGAGACTCACACACACACACACAGAAACGTGTTGTGATTTAGTTATGGGTAAAGAATAATGGCATTATGGTTGAAGCAGAGAAAGGAATAAGACAGTAAACATCAAAGCACTTTTCTTTCAATCTCAAACTGGGAAATAAAAATTAAAAAATGCCATTATTCTATACATAATATCTAAGTAGATCCACTGCAAAACACTCCACAACTAGATGCACACACACACCCGACACCTAGGCAGACCAATGTTTCTCCAACTAATAAGTATTTTCACCAATCAGATCAGCTCTGAAAAAGATCTGTGAAAAGAAATGCGATTGCTCAAAACTAGTGGAAAAAATGTCAAAATTGGGCTGCCTGTGTAAACCCAGACATTGAATCCTAACCTGAGGCCCATTGAGGGCTGGTCAATAGAAAATAAGAACCATGTGCTGCTGTTGGCCCACTCACCCTTCAGGCGAGCAGGATGAAGGTCCCATAAACACACAGGATTTATGGTTATCAGACTGAAACCCAGAAACAGACCCAGAAACAGCTGGGGGTCAACCAGACTCCATACATTCATGTAATAACTTCACAACTACCCTCCACTCTACTGACAGCTTGAACAAAGCCTGTCTGTCTATCATAGTGGGAGAGCAAGCTAGGCCTTACACCAATGATCACATCACTTTCAGAACATCGAACAGTTCAAACTATCGAAAGTGAATCAAATTGATCCTATTCCATCCAGTATTTTCACAAAAATGTGCTTTAGTATAATAAACAGTGAGTGGTTAGGAGTCCATGTCTGTATTTGAGTACTAAATGAAATGGTGCTCAGTTCCAGGACAATAAGCGGGTCTACACACAAAGAATGAATTACACAACTAATAAGCTAGAGGTATGAACAAGATGTAACTCTGAGTGAAACAGTGATATCCAAATGTTGTCAAACTGGTGCTGTAATGTTGCTTTGTGTATTCTAAATAAACTTGGTTTGAGGCATGGTCTGTTATTCACATTATTGTACAGACCTAAATAAACTTGGTTTGAGGCATGGTCTGTTATTCACATTATTGTACAGACCTAAATAAACTTGGTTTGAGGCATGGTCTGTTATTCACATTATTGTACAGACCTAAATAAACTTGGTTTGGGGCATGGTCTGTTATTCACATTATTGTACAGACCTAAATAAGTGCGAAACGTTACACTAAAACCTAACCATTAACGCAAAAGCACGATTTACCATTCTTGCTAACCTTAGGTGACTACCTTGGGGTGGATGACAAAACAGTCTGTACATTACAGTAAATATTTCATTTATTAACGTATCAAACAGTCTTTACAAAGCATGGGTCAAGGGGTGAAGACACAGGCTGTATTCCGATTCCCTCCCTGGCTCCCTGAAATGGCATTCTTTTCAAATCCAATGAATGTATGTCCACCTCAGGGAGGTTAGAGAATTGAAGTGCAGCCACAGACAAACATAAAAAACACACTTCTCGGCCATGTTTATGTTGCAAACTTTTTCTGTCGGACTGGAGCAGGCAGCTGAGATGTGATGGCCAGGAGAGGGCGCTCCACCACCACCAGAGACTGGTCATCCAACAGGCTCACACACAGCAGGTCCTACACAGGACATATCATAGGAACAGACCCATGAATAAAACATACTGATTTGACCTGTTATATTTACAGAATTTAAACATCACTGTATATAGGGTATATCCAACAGAATCCTGATATTGTCCCAGTTTGGGGTTGGTTTCTACCTGGCCAAAAAGAGGAGACTCACCTGGAAGGTTTTGCATATTTTGAAAGCATGGAGGTGACTGGGCCTCTCCTGCTCTGATAGGCTCCTGAGGGTCATCTGATTGTAAAACTGGGTCTTCTGGTCAGGGAGGGGCTGAGGGGGAAAAGGGTTAACCTCACAGGCCACTTACAGCAGGTGTATTTCTAAATGATACATTCAGTATGATCCATTCTAGGCCACTAAAACCAATAAGGCCATTATGACAAGGACATTGATGAATAAACACTTGAAAGAAAAACAAAAAGGAGGATGCCTTTGGGAAATGCAGGTTTCTTACCAGACTTTGGTCGATTATGCAGAACATGTGCATGTCGTGCAGGACAACTTGATTTGTGTTTTTCGGGTTGAAGGTCACGTGGGTGACGGGTGTGTCCCGGTCCAACCACACGCTGTGGAGCCCCTGCTTCTGCAGCTTTCGGCTCCAGTCTGTGTACTGCTTCTCCACTATGGAGTACTCAAATAACTACAGACATGCACCACAGAACAGTCAGCATAACTACACGTGTCAAGAGTACTAAATCCTAACCTACAAGGAAAATGACAACAATTTCAACAAGATCAAGCCTGTAAAAGGTATAATTGAGAGATACTAATATCTACAACTGCAGTGGCAGCAATGTGAGGGGATGGCATGGTGTTACCTGTTGGTCAGCGTGCACCACTGTCATGTTGTTGGTGGTGGGGTGGATCCCCATGGCACTGGGACAGGAACCATAAACAGGTACTATACAATGGAGCTGGAACACAAGAACAGGGCCATGAGCGGCTGTCATTGGTAGAAGATTATACAACTTTTACAATGTTACTTGTAGTCTAACAAGCAGCTGTAGAGCTTGGCTGGAAAACCCACCCACCTTTAGTTTCTGTAGATTGTAGACGTGGATCTCACAGTCACTATTTGCGGCCGCCAGCCACTTCCCATCTACACTGGTAGTCATTAGGTGAATGGGCTGCCTGGACCCTGGAGAAGGAAACGTCAGAGTGAGACCATGCTGCCACAATCAGAGTTTAGAATCGGAATTATACAAAAAGAAAGCTATGGTTTTCCAGTGAAGAACAACCAAACTGAGGTGACATATCGGAGGATCCACTGACCTGACTTGGGCTTGAGGGTGTGCACATACTTGCACTCAGACTGGGTAAGAGCAATAATGAGGACTGATGATTGGCTGGAGGCAGCAAACATCTTGGAGGAGTCCGAGGAGAAGCAGAGCTGGTGTGCAGAGCGTAGAGCCTTTGGGAGTTTGGATACCTGGGAGGGGAAGACAAGTGAGGTAGTTCAAATATATTCTAAAAATAAAATATTGCTGAACCTACACTATATATACACACAAAGGTATGCGGACACCCCTTCAAATCAGTGGATTCGGCTACTTCAGCCACACCCATTGCTGACAGGTGTATAAAATAGAGCGCACAGCCATACAATCACCAGAGACAAACATGGCAGTAGAATGGCCTTACTGAAGAGCCCAGTGACTTTCAACGTGGCACCGTCATAGGATGCCAAGTCAGTTTGTCAAATTTCTGTCCTAGAGCTGTCCCGGTCAACTGTAAGTGCTGTTATTGTGAAGTGGAAATGTGTAAAACGTGTCTGTCAGTTGCAACACTCACTACCGAGTTCTAAACCGCCTTTGGAAGTAACTTCAGCAGAAGAACTGTGTCAATAGCTTATCATAGCCAAGCAGCAGCACACACTCCTAAGATCACCATGCGCAATGCCAAGCGTCGGCTGGAGCGGTGTAAAACTGTGGAAACATTCTCTGGAGTGATGCACCATAGTTCCCCATCTGGCAGTCCAACGGACGAATCTCAGGAGAACGCTACCTGCCCGAATGCATAGTGCCAACTGTAAAGTTTGGTGGAGGAGGAATAATGGTCTAATTGTTTTTTGTTTTCATTGTTCAGACTAGGACCATTAGTTCCAATGAAGGGAAATCTTAATGCTACAGCATAGAATGACATTCTAGACAATTCTGTGCTTCCAACTTCATGTCAACAGTTTGAGGTAGGCCCTTTCCTGTTTCACCATGGCAATGCCACCATGAACAAAGTGAGGTCCATAAAGAAATCGTTGATGAATTAATAATGGCATAGAAATAATGGCTGGTCCATTTGAATGATTGCAAATATCACCGTCCCTGGGAAAACTGAACACAATCCATGATCAGATTCCACAAGCTCAAATGACAATCAACAAGAACAGGATCTTATGAATTAGTCAAACAATGAGAAATCAATCCTGGAATATTGACTTAGTTGACTTTAGATCACAATCGGGGAAATCAGTTCATAACCAGAGATCAAATAGTAGAAGAAATATCTCAATATTTGAATACATTTTGTTGTCATTGCCACTACTGCCAGAGCGACACGCATGATACAGTAGAGGCGAGGAAGGTTGACTTTATCCACACTCAGGATTTGGTAATACCTTGGTAATACTGATGTTATTATTGTCCATCTGCAGCCTGTAGATACGCACGCAGGACACGGTGGAATAAGCTAGCCATCCTCCACAGGAGGACAGGGCACTGCAGCAGATATGATCTTCACCCTGGGGGCAAAGGTCACAACAATACTACAGTTAAACAGCATTTCATTAACATTATAAACTCAGCAAAAAAAGAAACGTCCTCTTTTCAGGACCCTGTCTTCAAAGATAAGATATTTTGATGTTTTACAAGTCATCAGATCTTCATTGTAAGGGGTTTAAACACTTTCGACTGCTTGTTCAATGAACCATAAACAATTAATGAACATGCACCCTTGGAACAGTCGTTAAGACACTAACAGCTTACAGACGGTAGACAATTAAGGTCAGTTATGAAAAGTTAGGACACTAAAGAGGCTCTTCGCTGGCCATGGCAGAACACTGACATTCTTGCAGGAAATCACGCACAGAACGAGCAGTATGGCTGGTGGCCACACCAGATACTAACTGTTACTTTTGATTTCGACCCCCCCTGTTCAGGGACACATTATTAAATGTACGTTAGTCACATGGCTGTGGAACTGGTTCAGTTTGTCTCAGTTGTTGAATCTTATGTTCATACATATATTTGGTTTGATATGGTGGAAAAATTACTTAAAATAGTATTTTAGTGATTTCAAACTCTGTTCCGGGTCAAATTTCCCCAGAGCATGAGGGAAAACGTTGATTTAGCTACATTTTCTGTATCTTAATAGCCTTGTCAGAGGGCGTTTATTTTTTTTGCTGAGTTTATAAACTCAAGACTATGCCACTCAGATTCACTGTATACTGTGCTCAGATAAGCTAAGAGGAAAGGCTAGAAGGTCGGGTGATCTTAGATGGTTCTACTGATCAAGTTGTTATGCAGGAGCCACGTAGCTACCTTTCTCTTCAGAAGGAGGAGTTTCTCCGGCTTCCTCTTCAGAGGCAAGTGGTCTCCTGGCTTCCCTGAAAGGAAGACAGATGAGTTGTCAAATACTGCACACAACAACTATACCTACTAGACAAGTGTGATGACCACTGCCTTTTGTTTGAAAGAGTCAATGATATTGACTGTATTTCTCCCATCTTCCTAGACAGTGTGTGTGTGTGTGTGTGGTTCTCACCATGTCCATCACTATCTCCCAGTCTCCACAGCTCCAGCTGACCAGGGAACTGGAAGAGCAGTAGTCCTGCCTTCTTCGCACAGGATACTAGATTCCGCTGGGGAAAAAACAACAATAAAACAGGATCGAACCCAGCCTTAAGGCAATTCTATAATAATGAGTCATTTCTGCCATTTCTGTACTCACGTGGGGAAAGTGGATCTTCCGAAGTCCTGAAGCGTGTGACTTCTCATCAAACTTCTCCAAGAGGGGTCTCACTACAAGGTGGGTATCCATGCCTGAGAAAATAATGTATCCAGAATGAGTCTTTATGCAGTCAATATAAAGCAACATTTATTGTACTACAGTAGCATTTCATCTTCCCCCATTTGAGCAGTAGTACTGACCTCCAGAGACGATGGCAGTCTCGATCTCAGCCAGGGCTCTGACATCATGCGTGTGGTTCTTGAAGGTCCTGGTTCTGACCCACTCCTTGTCCTGCTGCTGATGCAGAGTAGGAGCAATGAACTGGAACTGGATCACAGTGCCTTCTGACGTCCCTGCCACCACACTGCTCTCGTCCTGTCAATCACACAAGGCCAAGTCAGGAAGGAAGCTCCATTCTAGTGAAACAAACAGTAGTTGTGTCAAACAAATACATGCCTTCAGACATGTCACCCTGCTCTCTCCCCTCTGAATAAAAATAGTGCGCGCCAATCCGGAAGGAGAGATAAGATGTTTGTTAACGTCAGGTGTCCATCACAGAGAATATCCGCTCACCTTAGAGACAGACAGTGCCAGCACATCCCACTTGGTCACCAGGTGTGTTTTGACAAGAGCGCCGGTGTGTCCGTCCCAGACTTGGACCTTCCCAGCAGAGTCCCCGCTGACGACAGTATGGTCTGACAGGAAGGCCACGCTCCAGACTACTGTCTCCCGACTCTTAGAGCCTCCAAAGCCCCGGTCCACCAGGAGCCTCTGTACAGCATGACCTGAGACAACAAACACTAGGGGTCAGGATCAAACTACAAGTAGCTACATGGACATCAGAGTACTGACAAAGACTGCAACCTCACTGGCCCATTGGAACAAGTATGAATTCAACACTACTTTTCGAATGTAAATTGATTATTCAAAGCAGATCATAGCTCACCAGTTGGAACATCAAAGACACGGATCATGTCCATCATGCCAGCAGCGATGTGTGTGCCAGAGGGGTGCCAGGAGAGGGATATGATGCGACCTGAAAGACAGGATTAGAATGTTGAACAGGGCTGCAATACAACAAGAGGTTTAGTTCTCAACACCCATGGGCAATGTCCCTAATCCCATTGACAGTGTGAGTGAGGATGCCCATATTTTACCTTTATTTAACTAGGCAAGTCAGTTAAGAACAAATTCTTATTTTCAATGGCGGCCTAGGAACTCCAACCACTGCCTGTTCAGGGGCAGAGCGACAGATGTGTACCTTGTCAGCTCGGGGGTTTGAACTTGCAACCTTCCGGTTGCTAGTCCACCGCTCCAACCACTAGGCTACCCTGCCGCCCCTTATATAGCATAAGAAAGGCTGCAATCTAAGGAAGGAACACATTTTTTAACAATTAAATCAGAAGGACCGTTTCTCTTACCTTTCTGTCTGTCCAGATTACGCTCAAACTGTATGTGCTCTTCAAGTACTTCAAACAACTTCACTGTCCCATCTTCACATCCAATCTAACAGGTGAAAAACGCACAATTACATTGTTTTAATAGCTAAATAAATACACATACAGCAAGCATACTTGGAATATTTCTGAAAATACATTGATTCTAGAGGGATAACTGACCGCTAATTGTGTCCCTTGAGTATTGCTGATTATGGTCCAAATGGGGCCCCCATACGCCTCCAGGGAGTACTTGGGTCTTAGGTTTTCCAGGTCATATTCTGCGATCTCTCCATTCAGGCCAGCACTGAAAAGGCGTCCTCCAACCCAACACAGAGACTCGATGGATCGGGAGTCTTTCCCTGGGATAACCTGCAGATCCAAAACAAGTGTTAATGGCAAGTTTAGCAACCACACTGAGGCAATTTCTGTCAACAATGTCGATCAACAATGGCCAAACGAGAGAGGTTCGAAGTTTTTTAAATGTGCTAGAATGTAATGGCCAAACAAAATGTTTCTTTACATTCTGAACATGCCATAAAATAATTAAGTAAGCTACTAACTTTTTCCTGGAAATAGTGGTCAGTGAAGTTGAAAATCTCGACACTCCCATCCATTCGTGCAAGGGCTAATCTCTCTGTGTGGGCATTGAATGCCATTGCTCTGATCGCTGTGGGCATGTAGTCGAAAAACCGAACCCGGTGCACTTTGAACTCCCCCATTGTTGGGTATCTAAGAAAACAGATACATGTTCAAATTTAAAAAGAGGATGAGTTCTCCAAAACTCTTGAACGTGCCGTCCTTGGCCAGCTCTCCCGCTATCTCTCTCAGAATGACCTTCTTGATCCAAATCAGTCAGGTTTCAAGACTAGTCATTCAACTGAGACTGCTCTTCTCTGTATCACGGAGGCGCTCCGCACTGCTAAAGCTAACTCTCTCTCCTCTGCTCTCATCCTTCTAGACCTATCGGCTGCCTTCGATACTGTGAACCATCAGATCCTCCTCTCCACCCTCTCCGAGTTGGGCATCTCCGGCGCGGCCCACGCTTGGATTGCGTCCTACCTGACAGGTCGCTCCTACCAGGTGGCGTGGCGAGAATCCGTCTCCACACCACGTGCTCTCACCACTGGTGTCCCCCAGGGCTCTGTTCTAGGCCCTCTCCTATTCTCGCTATACACCAAGTCACTTGGCTCTGTCATAACCTCACATGGTCTCTCCTATCATTGCTATGCAGACGACACACAATTAATCTTCTCCTTTCCCCCTTCTGATGACCAGGTGGCGAATCGCATCTCTGCATGTCTGGCAGACATATCCGTGTGGATGACGGATCACCACCTCAAGCTGAACCTCGGCAAGACGGAGCTGCTCTTCCTCCCGGGAAGGACTGCCCGTTCCATGATCTCGCCATCACGGTTGACAACTCCATTGTGTCCTCCTCCCAGAGCGCTAAGAACCTTGGCGTGATCCTGGACAACACCCTGTCGTTCTCAACTAACATCAAGGCGGTGGCCCGTTCCTGTAGGTTCATGCTCTACAACATCCGCAGAGTACGACCCTGCCTCACACAGGAAGCGGCGCAGGTCCTAATCCAGGCACTTGTCATCTCCCGTCTGGATTACTGCAACTCGCTGTTGGCTGGGCTCCCTGCCTATGCCATTAAACCCCTACAACTCATCCAGAACGCCGCAGCCCGTCTGGTGTTCAACCTTCCCAAGTTCTCTCACGTCACCCCGCTCCTCCGCTCCCTCCACTGGCTTCCAGTTGAAGCTCGCATCCGCTACAAGACCATGGTGCTTGCCTACGGAGCTGTGAGGGGAACGGCACCTCAGTACCTCCAGGCTCTGATCAGGCCCTACACCCAAACAAGGGCACTGCGTTCATCCACCTCTGGCCTGCTCGCCTCCCTACCACTGAGGAAGTACAGTTCCCGCTCAGCCCAGTCAAAACTGTTCGCTGCTCTGGCCCCCCAATGGTGGAACAAACTCCCTCACGACGCCAGGACAGCGGAGTCAATCACCACCTTCCGGAGACACCTGAAACCCCACCTCTTTAAGGAATACCTAGGATAGGATAAAGTAATCCCTCTCACCCCCCCCCCCTGAAAAGATTTAGATGCACTACTGTTCCACTGGAGGTCATAAGGTGAATGCACCAATTTGTAAGTCGCTCTGGATAAGAGCGTCTGCTAAATGACTTAAATGTAAATGTAATAGTTTTGCATGGAAAACAGTAATGTTAGCTAACGTTGATGGACTTAGTTACAATAACTAGTTAGCGGATAAACGACCATCATGTTAAATATATAATTTGAAATGTAAGCCGCAACAAGATAACTATCAACTACAAAACTAGCCTACTTGGATAAAGATAACTAAAGTTAGCTTGCTAGCTCACAATTTGGCCGGTTAGCTAGCTACGCTCGCTGTAACGTTACACTGAAAGACAAGAACATGCCTATCAACAAATAATTACATTATTGGTAAGTACCGATATATATTGAACATAGAAAGAGTAAAACAAATACGCTTACTTGTATCACCCCCTTCTTTAGTATTTTCTTCACTTTCACCAAACGTTCATTGCTAAGAGTTTCAAACGTTGAATTACAGCAAACACCACGTTGGACACATTTGAACCGGAAAACCTAGATGTGAGTGACGCTGCTGTGCGCCGGAAGAAGGTGGTACATGTTGCTGGCGGGAAAAACATGAAAACAATCAGGATTTGTCAAAGACAGAATAAGCGTTAACGCATCATTATATGTACCTAACAATGTCTAGTTAAGTGCCTATGTTGCATCTCTCTTCTTCTCCTCACCCCCTCTGTGTTTTAGTTATATTTCTGCGAGCAGTACGATGGTTCAAATAATCATAAATTCAAGGTAAGACTTGTCAATCATCTGAATTCTTATTACACGGCTTCTGTCTGTCTCGTCGCAGTATAAAACATTGATTCAGAGTAGTGTACCTTACCTAGCTATGTATTTAATTTCATAAGATGTTAATGAACAGAGTTAGATCTGTCAGCAGTATACCACCCTGCATCCCACTGCTGGCTTTCTTCTGGAGCTAAGCAGGGTTGGTCCTGGTCTGTCCCTGTATGGGAGACCAGATGCTGCTGGGAGTGGTGTTGGAGGCACACTTTCCTCTGGTTTAAAAAAATATCCCAATGCCCCAGGGCAGTGATTGGAGACATTGCCCTGTGTTGGGTGCTGTCTTTCAGATGAGAGGTTAAACAGGTGTCCTGACTCTCTCTGGTCACTAAAGATCCCATGGCACTTATTGTAAGAGTAGGGGTGTTAATCCTGGTGTTCTGGCTAAATTCCCAGTCTGGCCTTCATACCATCATGGCCACCTAATCATCCCCTGTTTACAATTGGCTCATTCACACCCCTCCTCTCCCCAGTAACTATTCCCCAGGTTGTTGCTGTAAATGAGAATGTGTTCTCAGTCAAATTACCTGGTAAAATAAGGGTTAATAAAATGTGTCAATCAGTCTGTTGTAGTGTGTTAAAGATGAATTTATGTTTAGTGACTGCTTGATGTCTAGTTATGTAATTGGTGAGTACGTCTGTTTCTACTCCCCTGTCCATCCCTGTCCAGTGTGGATGGGGCTGGTCCTGCTGAGTGGCTTCTGGTTGAACTCCAGGGGGAGATGGTGTCCAGGCAGAACTCTGGACTGGCTGGGAACCTGATGGGAGATCTGCTCTACACCAAAGAGGTACAGGACAACATGGCACTATAATATAGTGTTAGTACACTCTTCTCTTACCTCACCTCTTTCCACTCTGAGATGTTGTTTGTCTTCACCTGTATCCCCTCCCCCAGGGTGTGCCTGTGCTCATCGTGGGACACCACATCCTCTATGGAAAGGTGGTCAAACTGGAGAAGCCCTTCGCTGTCCTGATGAAACACTCTGGCCTCCCGCAGGGGGACGAGGTTCCCATGGAAACCAACCATCAGAACCCCACCACCTACTCTGTCGCCGCCCTCATCAAGAAGAAGCTCATCTTCAAGACTCGCCCAAAGCCCATCATCACTAATGTGCCCAAGAAAGTGTAGTAAAGTACTTGGTCGTATGCATTAGGGCTCACTGTCGAAAAACCCTTTTTACTGAAAAATATGACAAGTTCAGATTGTCCCTCTTTGTTTCAGTGTTCCGTTTTGTGCCTAATGACCCTGGTCACCTCTGTGGGAGGAAAGTACATGCCGTTCTCTTAATGACATCAAATCCACAAGTATGGAGCACACAGTGCAAGACTGTATTCGGGACACACTCCTCTGGCTTGAGGTTATCGACCACTGGAACTAGACTGTGTACATATTTGTTTAGATATGTAAGTGGTTATGCTCCTCGAATTTGCTGTATGCGGTGGTGTATTAGTAAAATCAAGATATTTCAATCATTTTTGCATTTTTGTGACATGATTTAATGTGTTGATATGCCATTTGTACTGTGTTTATTTTCAGATGGGAAAGAAATCAGTATAACAGTGGAAGGAGCATGTTTTTATTCAGATACAAAAACATACAGTTTTTCAACCGCTGTACAAGTGTAAAAAATAAATGTTCTGATTGAAATTTAAATACAAAACCTTTTTCCAAAAACATGTATTTTATACTGTATTTAAATATGGTCATAATGAAATACATGGGTGGTTACAATACTTTATTTTCAGCTATTCTATACCAATAAAACTATATGTGTTATGTTGTGTATCAATAGCCATATGCTGTTGCTTGATTCTGAGAGGTTTTTTAAATATATTTTTTTACCATGCTACTGTTAGAAATGTTATCTGTTGGTTAATTACTTCTACATGACAGTTATACCTACCTGTTCTAAATCTACATATCATCCCTAAATCGTCATATAAAATAAGTCTTATCTCTCATCCATGTAACTTCACAAATACCAGTGTAGCAATGTTGAGCTCTAGAGACCAAACCACACTGAATTCACTGACCATGATGTGCTAGCTACATCATACTATAAACATGATGTAAACAGCTGTTTCATGAAATGTCAGAACTCCATAATTCCTTTTAAATATAAGCCTGTTCTTCACCCCATCATTCTTAATGCATCTTCAAAATATCTTTGTAAATGTTCAATACAGAAAATATATTACTTTGCAATATTCTTTGAAACATTGCCTTTTGTAAACATTGAATGATGTATGAGCTGAGCTGCCATGGCTTTTTGGTTAGGCTCAACAGTCGTTCTGTGGCATTGAGAGAATGCCTAGAACATTCTGGTATCGATTTTAAGTCACGTTAAGACTTATTGAATAGTTCTATAATTATATTCAAACAAGTTCTATTATAAGAGTGTTTTTCCATGTAAGATATGCCTATAAAATATGGGTGGACATTACTGTCACTCAGCGTTATGAGACCCATTGATTTATTGTCAAACGTGAGTGGTCGGAAACTGTCACAGCTCAAGGGTCTGAGTGTACATCAGAGGCAGGAAGTATCAAGGAAATCAAAAACGGCATGAAAGACAATATTATAGACTGAGCAGATGTTCAGCCTGATAGATACGCTACTATAACAAATATTGTATATGATATCTACACACCATACAACATCAATCGCAGTCCTCTCTCTATTTTATTTATGCCTCTAATTTCTTCATGTAATCCCAATATCTATACCACTGTGAGTCTTATTACACAGTCACATTACATACACCCTTGAAAGTAGAGGGAAACATTATTCCTGTGGCTAATGTTGAGGTTGCAGTTTTGAGCCCCAACAACAGCAAACTCTGATTTACAGCCAAGACAACACTGCAAATGCATATGGATGGCCGACCTACCAAGTTTGTCCTTTAATATCTACTCAGACTGAAAAGGGAAAGAAAGTCATATCACCTTTGATCTCCTCTGTGTGGTCATGGAAATATACTGTACCGTCAAATTGACCTACTGCGCCAGAGGCTGAGCAACCCTGTAAACAAGCCTTGTTTCTTGTGTCTTGTTTGCACTTTCAAGTCATGCAATTCTCACTGAATAAAATAATATTGACACAACTTAAAAAGCACAAGAGTGGAAACTTCCACGACAGTATCTCCATTCTCCAACAACAAAAACATGTCAACTTAGACATGGCACCTACACTAATACCAATGGCCTTGTTAAAAGGGGATCATGGTTTTCTATTTTCTTATTCTGGATTTAACAACTAATAACAGCAATGTGGAGTTAGTACTTGCGTTATACTAATGGTCAGGCATGCGGTCAAAAAACAAGTGGTCTTTGGTCATAGCAGTTTACATGATGGAATGAATGATGGATTATCCTCAGTTGGTAAATTATATCCTGTAATGAGCATTGATACTCTATGTAATGTGTATACAATGTGGCACTCATACAATAAAATGCCCACACAAAATTATCTGACTCATTTAATTGGATTTAAATATCCTTGCAGGCATTGGAAGATTGGACTATTACCATATGAGCTAAACTTTTATCTTGGGAACTGTTCAACAGCACCAAAAATGTATTTATGAGTTATGTATAAATGTTGGATTGTCTTTAAATTACTGTATTAAAGAAATACAACTGTAGATCATTGTGTCACCTGATTGAGGCAAAGAGGGCCCTCTGTACATGTGTCTTACTGTCTCTATGTTCAGTCATTTAACTCAGGCTGGAGACATATCAACACTGCTTCATACTGACACATATACTTGTTTTGATAAGCCCAAACCCCCAGGCCTGTGTCATAGCTCTTACAATCTCTTGTAAACGGGTTGTATGATAATGTGCTTTATATCTATGGAAAGCACCATGCCCTTGTAACTCATGACCACTGGTAGAGCACTCTACAACACATTCATACCACATATGTCCCTTAGAACCAGAGGTTTAGCACCATGGAAACAGAATGGCATGAGAGGTGTGGGGCCAAAGACTGGCTCAGCTGTTCCAGCAGCACCATTGAAACACTGATAATTGATTCATGTCTTATGCCTCTGCATACGGCAGGTGGTATTGCTCCTCCCTCTTGTTGCAGCGTTTGGCTACTATAGCCAGGTAAAGAACCAGCAGGATGACCCAGTAGCAGGCGTACAGGATGGCCCCAGCGATGAGCAGGGCTTTCTCTGTCTCACTGAAGGGCTCCTGGGTCTCACAGTAGATGGTGTATGCCACCCCACCCAGCAGCACAGCCCCCCACACTGTGACAGGCACTGCCCCAATGAAGTTCACCACAATCTTCCTCCGTCCTGATGTGCCCCAGCCAGCCTTGTTGATAGTGAGCAGGGCAAAGATTTTGGCTGGCAGCAGGCTGGACATGTAGAGGAGGGAGTAGAGAGACATGAAGATCATGACCAGACTGCCCCTCAGGAAGCAGGCGTAGGTAGCCTTCACCATGCCAACCAGCTGCACTGTCAACAGGAAGAGAAGGATGTTCCACAGGCGCCCGCGGTAGAACAGGTGGATCACTGTGGCAACAAGGAAGAAGGGGAAGAAGCCTGTCACCACAGACTCGTAGGTCATCCAGAGGCTGTGCTTGTGGAACCAGAGAGCGTTGTACAGCCACTCCCTGAAGTAGGACTTGCTCCAGCGGGTCTGTTGGTTGAGCCAGCGGAGGTAGCGCGTTGGCGTTTCAGTCTGGCACTGGGAGCGAGCGGTGAACTTGGTCTTGTAGCCGAAGCTGAGCACGCGGTTGGTGAGGTGGCGGTCGTCACCGAAACTGCACTTGCTGCCTAGGAAGGTCTGGTGATACCAGGGCTCCAGGAACTGCTGCAGCAGGGAGTTACGGTACATGCCCAGGGGACCACTAATACACTGCACACAGCCAAAGTAGGACTGGCAGGCCCGCTCCACGTTGAAGGCCATCCAGTAACGCACACTGCTCAGGAAGGAGAGCCACGAGTCATACTTATTCAGGATCTGAAGGGAAACAATAAGAGGACAGGAGAAACTGTTGCAGATGATTGATTCAGTGTACTAGTATAGGAAGGAAGACAATAACACCATTGTGAAGGGTCTTCTTGGAGAAAGAAGTCTCTCACCTGAACATCTCCACCTACTCCCCCCACCTTTGCATCCTCTTCTAGAATCTTCAGCATCTCTATGGTGCACGCTGGGTCCAGAACTGTGTCTGAGTCACACACCTGCAATGGCACACACATGGGGGCCTTATTTCTACCCTTATAATATAACTGACATGAAGCCAAGTTTGTGGTAATGTGTATTGGTTTAGACAGTGGATTAAACTGATTTGCTTATCCATCACACAATAGGCCATTGATCTTACTATTGACGTTACGATAGCTGTTGGGATCATACAGTATGTTTACAATACACACTGGTCTACATTAACAAACAAGTGATTAACTGTCTATTGATGATTGAGAAATACTCAATACGGCAGCCTAGGGCCACAGCAGGTGTTTTAGTTCCATTATGTTTCATCAGATGCCACTCAAGTTACCTGAGATAATTTAGAGACTGCTGACAGCACACAGGTGTTCCAGAAGCACACAGGTGAGGGTCAGCTGAACAACTGAACTTCGACCCTGACAATGCAGTAATGCACTGTGTATGGCTCAATGTGCATCTTTGTTTTTATAACAATCCACAAGCCCAGGAGCAACACAGAAATATCAGTCCGTTGCTATAATATGTAATAAAAGGGTGTGTCTTTGTGTGTGTGTGTGTGTGTGTGAGTATATGTGTGTGTCTGCATGTGTGTACGTGTTCGCAGATTTGTGATATTGTTCTCTAATCGAAGAGCATCAAAACAAGGCCTTGTGACAATGTCTGTGGAGACTCAGAATGAGGTTAGATGACCTATTTCTATCAAGCAGGACAGATGACACACTGATGCAAAATTCAACCACTGAGAGAGACTTACCTGCATATAGTCCACAGAGTCTCCCAGGGCTTTGAAAGCTGTGTACATCACCTCTCTCTTCCCTCCCCACTCCTGCATGATACAGGAGTAGCGACAGTTCCTCACCAGCCTGGCCACACGTGCAGCCTCCTCCGCATGCAGGGACGCTGCTCTGGCCCCCCCTCCGCCCACCCCTCCACCCCCGCCCCCGTCACTGTGGTAGTTCCCCTTCCACACCACACTGCCGGCCTGTTCCGCTCCACCCATCACCTCCTGGAAGATGTCCATCATGTAGCCGTCCTCCGGCCTGTTCCCGTCCACCACCAGCACCACCTTCAGGCCGGGGAAAGAGATGCGGCGCACGCTGCGGAGGCATTTCCTCAGGTAGTCTGGGTCCTCCTGGTAGGCAGCGATGCACAGGGCCACAGAGCGCGCAGGTGCTGGGGCTGGGCGGGGCTGCGCATGTGTCTGTGCTCCAGGAAGGCAAACAGGCTCTGGAGGAAGAGGTGCAGAGATAGGATGGCTCCGTACAGGCCGAAAGACAGGTGGTGCTGCTCTGTGTGGATGAACTGGTAGCCAGTCACGTAAGCCAGCAGGATCCCAAAAAGGACCACAGCGGCAAAGAGGGTGGTCGTCACGATATGCAGCACAGTCCTACAGCGAGAGGGCATCTGGAGGGAACAAGAGAGGGAATGGATTCATGATTACAGAAAGAACTGATGGACGAAAGACAGAGCTCATCCACTGTGCACAGACGTTCAACGTCTAGTTTTTATTTACATTTGGTTGAGTTGTCAACTAACGTGAATTCAATGTGAAAGAAAAAAAATGTAACCACGTCAATGGATTTAGGTTAAAAAAGACTACACTTACATTTACATTTTAGTCATTTAGCAAACGCTCTGATGCAGAGCGACTTACAGTGCATTCATCTTAAGACAAGCACATTTTTCGTCAATAAAGTGTCTATCAGCAAAGTCAGACCTATTAAGGGGGAAAGAATGCCAGTGTTAGTTCACAAGTCTGGGGGGCTGTGGGATTATTTAAGATATCCTTTGGAGAGGTAGGGTTGTTGCAGATGTTTTCAGAAGATGGGCAGGGACTCTGCTGTCCTAGCTTCAGGGGGAAGCTGGTTCCACCATTTGGGTGCCAGGACAGAGAAGAGCTTGGACTGGGCTGAGCGGGAGCTGCCCTCCCGTAGGGGTGGGAGGGCCAAGAGACTAGAGGTTGCAGAACAGAGTGCTTGGGTTGGGGTGTAGGGTTTGAGCATAGCCTGAAGGTAGAGAGGAGAAGTTCCTCTTGCTGCTCTGTAGGCAAGTACCATGGTCCTTTAGTGGAGTTGTCAACCGTGATGGAGAGGTCTTGGAACAGGCAGGCCTTCCCTGGGAGGAAGAGCAGCTCAGTCTTGTCGAGGTTGAGCTTGAGGTGTTGGGCCGACATCCAAGCTGAGATATGTGCCAGGAATGCAGAGATGTGTGACGCCACCTGGGTGTCAAAAGGGGGGAAAGAGAAAAGTAGTTGTGTGTCATCCCTTACTTGAATTACTTTTTTACAAATTCAATAAGTTCTCAACTTTGATTCAACGTCATCACATTGAATTTTCCTGTCTTACCCGTCACACTCTTCATAATCAGTCTTCTTCTGAAACATAAATAACTATATGCATTGTTCATAACACTAAACATGTAAATATGAAGATCTAAAAATGATCTCAAAAATTCCAAATGAAATGACCCCACCTACAGAAAGCTGAATAAACATGGGGAAACAACATAGCCATTTACAACCTTCAAACATTAAATGGAAATGAGACCAGTTCACTGAGTTAGACATCTGCTGCCCCCCCAGGTTAATCACTTTAATTAAAGACCAGGCAGGGCTTGGAAGGCACTCGGGAGTGGCCAGAATGGAGAACAATCCCCTCTTTCATTGATGAAATTACCTCCATGTGCCCCCTGCTTCGGTTCTGCTGGAGAAAGACGGCCTTCATTCACAGACCTCATATCATAACATCCACTTGTAGGGAAAGCATTGGCAGAAATGGAATTCATAAAGTGAATTTACATCATGGTCCTCAGGCAGTTTACCACTCATCTTTTCTATACAACCTGCATTCAATGTAATAATACTCTGTAAGCTACTTGTAGGCATTGTCAATACTGTACACCACCAGGATAAGTAATACACTACCTGAACAGAATTTCCATAATATTACGTTATTCCATTAATATTCCACCATGCCTGATATTGCATCTAGAATTGCTTATGTGAAAGTGAGTGCAGATTAATTCAGTGTCCACTGACAACACATATACAGTAACTATTCCCCTCTGAGGGCCAGTCTATGATCTGGGGACCATGGGGGACAATAAGAGGGTGAGGCAGCCAGCACGCCATTAATGCCCTCCGGGCATACAGGAGATGACAGGCAGGCAGACAGACTAATTAGAGGGCCACATTCACTTTTTGGGGGGGGGGCTGTTAGCAAGCAGGATTAGAGAAGAATGGACTGAAAATCAAACTCTATGGACTGAAAATCATGTTTCAGGTAGAAAGATGGACTTCCAAGTTGGACTGCACAGCCGATGAATAAAACAATGAATAAATGAAACAAAGAGTAGTTACTGTTTTTATGCCATATTGAAAATGTAGAGTAGTTGAGTAGTGTCACTGATCACTGATGCAGAACTCCATAGAATTCCAGCCTTTGCTGTGGCACATCACCAAACATACTGTATAAATCACCTGGAATCTCTGGACCCACCCTCTTTTTCAATCTCTCATTAACATCTCCTAAATGAAAAGAGAGAGAGAGAGAGAGAGAGACGGCACTGGGCACAAACTGATTAAATCATATGTTCTTTCAACGTAATATGTCAACGCATTGTGACGTGGAATCTACATGGAAAATACATTGGATTTGAAAAGAGTCTTCAATGTAAACTGTTGGGAGGGTGAAATTTCAACCATAGCATTATGCCATCATTGGTAACCAATTGACAAACCTTCTATAAAATATGTTGAATTTGTACCTTTGAAACAAAGTCAGATCTTCAATGTAATATCTGCTAAAAGCAAAAAAAAACAATAGGCTGGGAAGCACCTCCTACTGAATCTATCTACAGCTACCCTTTGGTCTCCCATCCAGGGTTTAACAAAGCCCAGCTTTGCTTTAATATGTATCACTGACTTTTACCCATGTGCTATTGTGAGGATGATTGCTGAGCAATATCCACTTATTCACTGTTGCTATCAAAGTCTTTCCAAAAGGTAGATTTAACAGAGCAAATTAAATGTAACTATACGTTATCACTCATATATCATCAATGATGCTATTAATCCTATATAACATTTGGAAAGTCATCGACGGCTATTGTATAAATTCAACCCAGGGTTCAACTAAAAAGAGACAAGACAGATAGGCCTACGGTTTCAAGCTTTGGCTGATTTCAAATGGAATCTACAAGTTAGTAGTCAAAGTAATTTAGGAGACTCTTTACTCAGAGCGATTTACAGGAGCAATTAGGTTAACCTTTACTGCAGTGGGCTGAGTCAAGGTCACATAGAGTGATTCTTGGTAGTCCTAAACACATCTACTTTGAAACACACCTCACACACATGGTTATAAGCAACAACAACAAAATAACACATCTGTACCATGTCAGATATGGAGTTGAAATGTATTACATTTTGGGTTTGCATCCCAATATTACACTTTATGTACAGTGTCAGTCAAAAGTTTGGACACACCTTATCATTCAAGGGTTTTTCTTTATTTTTTGTATTTTTTTCTACATTGTAGAATAATACTGAAGACAGCGAAACTATGAAATTACAAATATATGGAATCATGTTGTAACCAAAAAGGTATTAAACAAATCAAAATCTATTTTATATTTGAGATTCTTCAAAGTAACCACCCTTTGCCTTGATGACAGCTTTGCACACTTTTGGCATTCTCTCAACCAGCTTCATGAGGAATGCTTTTCCAACGGTCTTGAAGGAGTTCCCACATATGTTATATGTTGTATGTTATATGCACCAATTTGTAAGTCGCTCTGGATAAGAGCGTCTGCTAAATGACTTAAATGTAAATGTAAATATGTTGAGCACTTGTTGGCTGCTTTTCTTTCACTCTGCGGTCCAACTCATCACAAACCATCTCAATTGGGTTGAGGTCGGTTGATTGTGGAAGCCAGGTTATCTGATGCAGCACTCCATCACTCTCCTTGGTCAAATAGCCCTTACACAGCCTGGAGGTGTGTTGGGTCATTGTCCTGTTGAAAAACAAATGATAGTCCAACTAAACGCAAACCAGATGGGATGGCGTATAGCTGCAGAATGCTGTGATAGCCATGTTGGTTAAGTGTGCCTTGAATTCTAAATAATTCACCAACAGTGTCACCAGCAAATCACCCCCACACCATCACTCCTCCTCCATGCTCCACGGTGGGAACCACACATGCAGAGATTTTCCGTTCACCTACTTTGTGTCTCACAAAGACACGGCGGTTGGAACCAGAAATCGCAAATTTGGACTCATCAGACCAAAGGACAGATTTCCACCGGTCTAATGTCCATTGCTCGTGTTTCTTCGTCCAAGCAAGTCTCTTCTTATTATTGGTGTCCTTTAGTAGTGGTTTCTTTGCAGCAATTCGACCATGAAGGCCTGATTCACAGTCTCCTCTGAAAAGTTGTGTCTGTTACTTGAACTCTGTTAAGTATTTATTTGGGCTGCAATCTGAGGTGCAGTTAACTCTAATGAACTTATCCTCTGCAGCAGAGGTAACTCTAGGTCTTCCTTACCTCCTCATGAGAGACAGTTTCATCATTGCGCTTGATAGTTTTTAGGTCTGCACTTAAACAAACTTTCAAAGTTCTTGAGATTTTCCACATTGACTGACCTTCATGTAATGTAATGTAATGATGGACTGTCACTTCTCTTTGCTTATTTGAGCTGGTCTTGCCATAATATGGACTTGGTCTTTTACAAAATAGGGCTATCTAATGTATACCACCCCTAACTTGTCGCAATTGCTCAAACGCATTAAGAAGGAGAGAACAAGGCACACCTGTTAATTGAAAGGCATTCCAGGTGACTACCTCATGAAGCTGGTTGAGAGAATGCCAAGAGTGTGCAAAGCTGTCATCAAGGCAAAGGGTGGCTTCTTTGAAGAATCTCAAATATAAAATATATTTGTTGAACACTTTTTTGCTTACTACGTGATTCCATATGTGTTATTTCATAGTTTTGATGTCTTCACTATTATTCTACAATGTAGAAAATAGCAAAAATAAAGAAAAACCCTGAAATGAGTCGGTGTGTCCAAACTTTTGACTGGTACCGTACATCACAGAAAACTGAAATAAAACAAAACCATTTGACATAGAAACACTGGATTTTTCAGAGGGTTTAATTATGAATTTATTTGATTAATTATGAATAACATTCCACATGTGAGGCCACTAGAGAGCGATTTGGTCATTCTACTATGGCCTATGTGCCTTGCTCAAGGGCACATTAACAGATTTTTCATCTAGTCTGAATAGGGGTTCAAACCAGCATCCTTTTGGTTACTGACTCAATGCTCTTAACTGCTAGGCTACCTGCCACTAGGTAACCTGCCACCCTGTTTAAAGTTTGATTTGATTTAGTCCTATTAATTAACTTAGATTTTTGGTTGAATCTAACATACTGTACCAATTATTAATTTGTAGACAAACTGGAATTCAGTGACACAGACGGAACTATCCAAGGATACATATCCTTCAAATGATGATATTTGGTTGCATTGACAACCAAACACAATTCAAAATCACTTTTGCAGTAGAGTAAATATTAACTTGTCGACCCGTTAACAAACAATATGTTGGATTCAGGTGGAACTATCCAAGCAGTAGATACATCTCCATTGTCAACCAAACACAATTCAATGTTACTCTGTAATACAATAAATAGCCTAAAGTTAGGTCTATCTTACAAACTAACATAAAACTATTTATTCAACTTTAAAATGATGAATACATCGTGGCCACATTTGGAGGTTGTTCTGACAATAAATGTGTTACGTAATCATAGAAAGCGTGCATGTTCAAATGCATGTAGGTCTCTGGAAATCTTCACACTTGCTATAACAATCTGCGCAGAATCTCAAACGACATTGATCACTTGCACAATGTACTTAAATAATCTCAACTGCAATTCAAGTCATTTAGTTGTGCTAGTAGATGAAGCACAGTGATAACACATTAAGATGTTGTTTAAACAAAATATCTAACATTGTATTCCCATTTGAACTTTGTTGTGCTTTTAATTGGTTGAAAGCGCAGGGATATCGCATTCAACTGACAACTAAACCAAAAATCTGACATAGATTAATTAGTGTTTTTAGGTGCTTGAAAGCATACAGTACTGATAACACATTGGGAATTCAACAAACTTTTGACTGTCTTTGTGAGTGGATGAAAATAGTTTGTAATCTCATTGATCAAAGTATCAACCAAATATTACCCAATTATTGACATGGTGTGCCCAGTGGGACCCTTCTACCACAATGCACTTTCAAGCACTGAGTATAATTCTACATTTCGACAACAGAGTTGAGGGAATACCTGAACAATATGGTTAAGTCCTTAGAGTAGTCAGTGGTCAAAGGCAAGTACTCACTGTGGTGGTAATGGTGACAGCTGGAGAAGCAGGATTTCAGTTCATGATCAAGGCTTTTTCTGTCCCTGCTACCTAAACATACATCTCCTGGAGTATCTCCTGGAGTATCTCCTGGAGTATCTCCTGGAGTGTCTCCTCTATCTTGGATGTCCCATTCAAATGAAGAATCTGCTGTGTAATCCAGTGGCTAAAGGGTGAGCTGCAGTTCAGCATTCACAGAGGAGAGCCAATGGGCACAGGTAGCTATTCTCAGGTGAGTCCCAGGTCCCAGGTAGGTATTTGCAGGTGTAATGTGCCCCTCCAACAGAATGAATGGATTGTATTCTCAGGTGTGATGGCAGGCTGGTGCAGACTGCATGAGCATTTGGGCTGTGGGACAGGGGACATCTACAGAGGCTAGTGAAGAAGGGTAGGAGGGAGGAGAGGAGGGAGAGATGACAGCAAGCAAAGGAGGGGGAGTGGATGACCATGTGAAGGGAGAGATGGATGGGGGAAGTGAGTGGAGTCTCTTGATTGCTGGGTTTCAACTTGACTCTTCATCAATCTACTCTATCAATACTGTAACTCCCACAGCCTTGCTTTCATGAGTCATGGTTCATCCAATCAGATACAAGCCTGTGAATCAAAGCCCTGGAGTTTTCTCTGAGAAACCCAGAGATCTTTCTGCTTTTCATGCACAGGAGACTCAGCTTCTTGCAGTATGCATTTAGTAATATTGTCACCATGACTCAGAATATAATAATATATCATCTTCAGTTAGGCCAATGTATAACAATGCACATCTATTCCCCACTAGAGGGCTCTCTTTAAATCTCATAACACATTTACAATGACTGAGGCACTTTCAAGGAGTACACAAAAAGCAGAGACTATATGGCAAAAATACTCATGGAAAATACATTGAACTCTTTCCTTAAATTATTGAATAAAAAGTCATCTTTCACATTCCCCCATACAAAGAGACATGTGGTTGCAGAGAGTTTTGGTAAAGCAGCTTAAGCACCTCTGTGGCAGACTGAGCTGAGGTACATTTACATTTACATTTAAGTCATTTAGCAGACGCTCTTATCCAGAGCGACTTACAAATTGGTGCTTTCACCTTATGACATCCAGTGGAACAGCCACTTTACAATAGTGCATCTAGGTCTTTTAAGGGGGGGGGGGGTGAGAAGGATTACTTTATCCTATCCTAGGTATTCCTTAAAGAGGTGGGGTTTCAGGTGTCTCCGGAAGGTGGTGATTGACTCCGCTGTCCTGGCGTCGTGAGGGAGTTTGTTCCACCATTGGGGGGCCAGAGCAGCGAACAGTTTTGACTGGGCTGAGCGGGAACTGTACTTCCTCAGTGGTAGGGAGGCGAGCAGGCCAGAGGTGGATGAACGCAGTGCCCTTGTTTGGGTGTAGGGCCTGATCAGAGCCTGGAGGTACTGAGGTGCCGTTCCCCTCACAGCTCCGTAGGCAAGCACCATGGTCTTGTAGCGGATGCGAGCTTCAACTGGAAGCCAGTGGAGAGAGCGGAGGAGCGGGGTGACGTGAGAGAACTTGGGAAGGTTGAACACCAGACGGGCTGCGGCGTTCTGGATGAGTTGTAGGGGTTTAATGGCACAGGCAGGGAGCCCAGCCAACAGCGAGTTGCAGTAATCCAGACGGGAGATGACAAGTGCCTGGATTAGGACCTGCGCCGCTTCCTGTGTGAGGCAGGGTCGTACTCTGCGGATGTTGTAGAGCATGAACCTACAGGAACGGGCCACCGCCTTGATGTTATTTGAGAACGACAGGGTGTTGTCCAGGATCACGCCAAGGTTCTTAGCGCTCTGGGACGAGGACACAATGGAGTTGTCAACCGTGATGGCGAGATCATGGAACGGGCAGTCCTTCCCCGGGAGGAAGAGCAGCTCCGTCTTGCCGAGGTTCAGCTTGTTGGTAACTGGGCCAGTTAGTCAAATAGAAACCACTGAGAAACCAGCACCGCTTCCCATAAGGCCTGATGGCAAATCCCAACAGGGCCTTTTCAAATGGCCACCAGACCCCAATTTGGAGTCAACCAGTGATGCCATGGAAAGTCAAACAATCAACGTTTTCCTTGGAGAGGTCACTTTTTCAAACAGAAGTCTGAGGCGTTGCTGTCGTTTCTTTCTAACGTTCCGCCAGCCTCAGGGAACCAACCACTGTGCTCTAACACAAAATACATAATTCTGTACCCTACACTTTCAAAACACTAAACTGACACAAGCCGACACGCACACACGCACGCACGCACGCACGCACCCACACACAAAGAGACATTCATCTCCTCATAAACAGAATGTGACTCATTCTTTACCCCATGACATACTCCCTCTATTTCTAATACTTACATACAATTAAACATACATATATTCTGAGATGGTAATGTTTGTTTCAAACCAAATGTTACTTTCTACCTTTCGTCTGACATTCTTTTTTGGCCATTAGCACAGTGAACAAGCACATTTTCTCCATAAAATATTCTGCATACATTTTCTATACACAAGGCTCTCTCTAAATGTTTATGTTCTTACTTACACAGAGGTTTCACAAACGTACCACATTCTTTCTTTCTTTCTTTCTTTCTTTCTTTCTTTCTTTCTTTCTTTCTTTCTTTCTTTCTTTCACACATAGTAACATAAAACATAGTATTGTCCCATACCTTCCTGATCCAGTGGACCGCTCAGGCTCTGTCTCCCCCACTGGAGTCACCCCTGCAGCTCCGTCAGGCCGCCTGTGTGTCCGTCAGTCCACCCCCTGCTCCCGGTCTGCCCCACTCCACCACACTCTGCAGCACAGCACACTACTTGTTCTGCTTCCCACTCACACTACATCTTTATTCCAGCTCGCTTATTTCGGGAGTCCTTCATCCAAAAATACAGCTCTACCTCACCCTCAGCCTCCTTCTCCCTCACTTCCCCTGTCCCACCTCCCCCTGCCCCTCCTCCTCTCCCTCTCCTCTATCTACCTGGACAGTCTTAGGGCATGAAGGCCCTCAGATCCCAGTCTCACCCAACAGCTGAGAGTGTTAGGCAGAGATAAGTGTACAAGAGGATAGCAGATGAGCTGATCCCATCCCTGATCCTGGTTGGATCTCACCCATCCGGTCTTGAGTCCATGTCTGCTCGGGGGTCTCTCCCATGGGCAAGCGGTCGGGCCACAATGTGGTAGAGGTTGGAGGTCTGATACTGGGTCTCCGTAGCCTCCTGCTTGCCTGTCCTTCAGTCACCCTCTCTGTTTCGATCTCGCTTCCCTGCTGCAGTGGAAGCTCCACTCTGCATCCCTTTGCAGCACAGCCCAAATCCCTGCTCCGCTCTCCTCTGTCACACTGTCCCGGCTCGGTGCATAGCTGCCCAGACTGATGCTGCTTTTCCTACTCTCACCTTCAAGACCACTCTACCCTCTCACTAGCTCCCCCTCCCTGTCCTAGCTCACTGCAGTGTAGCCAGCCTCCAACAAGACTCGGGACTGTTCAGGCAGACCCCCTCTCCCCTCCTCCACACTGCCTGGCTCAAAGCATCCTTTATGGGCTTATTTATTTACCCACCCCTCCTCTCCTGCGCCGGTGCTGCCGACAGCCTGCAGGTCTGACACAGGCTAATAGACTGAGGGAGAGAAACTGCAGAAAGCTCTGACACACACACTCAGTACATCCTGTAATCACATACACTACTCAAGTCATACCCTGAACACCAAGTTACCAATTATCTTATAACACATACGGTATACAACTGTGTCTGGTCCCACTTACTCTCTCACCCCATCTCCTGCTCAGAGGGCGTGGCAGTACTGTAATTAGTGTAAGAGCCATTTCATGGATAGCAATGGCATGGGGCCTGTGGGGTGGTACGCCACTTGGCTGGCTGTGTTTCAGGGTTACTGTCCTGCGGTGAGCTGAGGTGAATCAGAGCATAGCATCACACTATCAGAGCATCCCACTCACTGTGTGGATGTCCTTGGCAGTCAAGCTGAGGAGACAAACCCTGGCAGGCTGGCACACACATCATTCCTGCATTTCTACGTCCGGCTGCACTAGTATGACTTACCTGAACCTCATGTTGCTTAAAAAGGTAAACTCAGCAAAAAAAGAAACGTCCCTTTTTCAGGACCCTGTCTTTCAAAGATAAAAAAAATCCAAATAACTTCACAGATCTTCATTGTAATGGATTTAAACACTGTTTCCCATGCTTGTTCAATGAACCATAAACAATTAATGAACATGCACACCTGGAACAATCATTAAGACACTAACAGCTTATAGACGGTAGACAATTAAGGTCAACGTTATGAAAAGTTAGGACACTACAGAGGCCTTTCTGCTGACTCTGAAAAACTCCAAAATAAAGATGCCCAGGGCCCCTGCTCATCTGCATGAACGTGCCTTAGGCATGCTGCAAGGAAGCATGAGGACTGCAGATGTGGCCAGGGCAATAAATTGCAATGTCCGTAATATGAGACGCCAAAGACAGCGCTACAGAGAGACAGGACGGACAGCTGATCGTCCTCGCAGTGGCAGACCATGTGTAACAACACCTGCACAGGATCAGTACATCCGAACATCATACCTGCTGGACAGGTACAGGATGGCAACAACAACTGCCCGAGTTACACCAGGAACGCACAATCCCTCCATCAATAGGCTGAGAGACGCTGGACTGAGGGCTTGTAGGCCTGTTGTAAGGCAGGTCCTCACCAGACATCAAAGGTAACAACGTCGCCTATGGGCACAAACCCACCGTCACTGGACCAGACAGGACTGGCAAAAAGTGCTCTTCACTGACGAGTTGCGGTTTCGTCTCACCGGGGATGATGGTCGGATTTGCGTTTGTCGTCGAAGGAATGAGCGTTACTCTGGAGCGGGATCGATTTGGAGGTGGAGGGTCCGTCCTGGTCTGGGGCGGTGTCTCACAGCATCATCGGACTGAGCTTGTCATTGCAGGCAATCTCAATGTTGTGCGTTACAGGGAAGACATCCTCCTCCCTCATGTGGTACCCTTCCTGCAGGCTCATCCTGACATGACCCTCCAGCATGACAATGCCACCAGCCATACTGCTCGTTCTGTGCACGATTTCCTGCAAGACGGGAATGTCACTGTTCTGCCATGGCCAGCGAAGAGCCCGGATTTCAATTTCATTGAGCACCTTTGGGACCTGTTGGATCAGAGGGTGAGGGTTTGGGCCATTCCCCCCAGAAATGTCAGGGAACTTGCCTTGGTGGAAGAGTGGGATAACATCCCACAGCAAGAATTGGCAAATCTGGTGCAGTCCAAGAGGAGGAGATGCACTGCAGTACTTAATGCAGCTGGTGGCCACACCATACACTGACTGTTAATTTTCATTTTGACCCACCCTTGTTCAGGGACAGATTATTCCATTTGTTTGTCACATGTCTGTGGAACTTGTTGTTTATGTCTCAGTTGTTGAATCTTATGCTCATACAAATATTTACACAAATTTGCTGAAAATAAACGCAAATTCATTACAGTATTAATGTAACATCCCTCTCTCCATAGAGAATGATAAGCTATTTGATTAAGTAACCATAACTGTATACTGTATACATGAAATTTGATCTAAATAAAGATATAATAACATATCTTCATGGCATGTTTAGATCGAAAGTTTTTTCAGTACAGTCCTCAATTTTATACACTTATAATGGCAAGGATCACATAACTAGCCAACTGCTTACAAGAATTGACCTTGTTTATGGTTATGAATACGGGACTAAGCTCATTGCTGGAAGCTAAAAGTGCTGTGCTGGTGAATTCATGGTTAGTCCCTAGTGGCTCGGAGTCCCTGCTCCTGAGCTACTTTCAGCTCCACTGGGCCATCTGCCTAAAACACAAACTACAACAGCCTGAGGTCACCGTAAAGAACAACGCTCAAACAAAGGAACAGGCACTTGTTCATACAAAAGGAATCTCATATCCCTTTATTTTATTTCACTGTAATGGGATTTTATTCAGAGGCACACACACACATTATCAGCTGATCATCATCACCTCTAATGTCGACCTGTAACCTCTGTTTATAAGATTCATAGGCACATACAGGCGTGGTTTCCAGAGAGGGAAAGTTTGGTGCCTCTGCAGAAGGCCTAGATCTGTCATTGTGATAAAATACCCTTCATTCCCTATGGTCACAATGATAGCATGACACATACTGGCTTGGGGGAACTCCATGTACTGCAAACACTGAGAAAATGACCAAGAGAGGTAACTCTGTTTGTTGAGAAAGTCATGTTTTACACACAGTTCAGCTATCATTCAATGCCTGCCCTTTCACCTTCAGCGGGAACTTGGACAAAAAGGTGGAATGTTGTGCCCAGTCTGAAACTATCCCCTAGTTCCTACTCCTGGATACTCCTAAAAAGTTCTCGTAACACTGGTTAGTTGGTGTGTGTGCTGTTCTGTGGGCTCATGTTCCTAAAATCTCATGGCAAAACCACTATCTTCTTCTCCAGCTTCTGTGCAGGGAAGATGAACCTCCTCATGACATCGTCAAGGTCCTCCAGAGCCAGCTGAGCATGGAGCACTGTGACATCATCAGTGTCTGAGCGCACCACCCACTTCAATGCCCGGTACAGGTCCAGCAGAACATCACTCAGGACCTGGGAGATTAAGACAGACGAGAAAAGGTGAGAGAAAAAGATGGAGGGAGAGAGATTAGAGGGATGTATACAGAACTGAATAAGAGAGTGATCTCACAGGGCCATAATGAGTGTGGTGTAGGTAGGTGATCAGTGTTCCTGGGAGCACAATGTAGACACAGGTCTTCAGCCATCAGCTGTTTCTTCTCAATCACCAGGTTTGAGTCATCAGGTTTAAGGTCATGTCTGTTCTACATTTACATTTACATTTAAGTCATTTAGCAGACGCTCTTATCCAGAGCGACTTACAAATTGGTGCTTTCACCTTATGACATCCAGTGGAACAGCCACTTTACAATAGTGCATCTAAGTCTTTTAGGGGGGGGAAGAAGGATTACTTTATCCTATCCTAGGTATTCCTTAAAGAGGTGGGGTTTCAGGTGTCTCCGGAAGGTGGTGATTGACTCCGCTGTCCTGGCGTCGTGAGGGAGTTTGTTCCACCATTGGGGGCCAGAGCAGCGAACAGTTTTGACTGGGCTGAGCGGAACTGGACTTCCTCAGTGGTAGGGAGGCGAGCAGGCCAGAGGTGGATGAACGCAGTGCCCTTGTTTGGGTGTAGGGCCTGGAGGTACTGAGGTGCCGTTCCCCTCACAGCTCCGTAGGCAAGCACCATGGTCTTGTAGCGGATGCGAGCTTCAACTGGAAGCCAGTGGAGAGAGCGGAGGAGCGGGGTGACGTGAGAGAACTTGGGAAGGTTGAACACCAGACGGGCTGCGGCGTTCTGGATGAGTTGTAGGGGTTTAATGGCACAGGCAGGGAGCCCAGCCAACAGCGAGTTGCAGTAATCCAGACGGGAGATGACAAGTGCCTGGATTAGGACCTGCGCCGCTTCCTGTGTGAGGCAGGGTCGTACTCTGCGGATGTTGTAGAGCATGAACCTACAGGAACGGGCCACCGCCTTGATGTTAGTTGAGAACGACAGGGTGTTGTCCAGGATCACGCCAAGGTTCTTAGCGCTCTGGGAGGAGGACACGATGGAGTTGTCAACCGTGATGGCGAGATCATGGAACGGGCAGTCCTTCCCGGGAGGAAGAGCAGCTCCGTCTTGCCGAGGTTCAGCTTGAGGTGGTGATCCGTCATCCACACTGATATGTCTGCCAGACATGCAGAGATGCGATTCGCCACCTGGTCATCAGAGGGGGGAAAGGAGAAGATTAATTGTGTGTCGTCTGCATAGCAATGATAGGAGAGACCATGTGAGGTTATGACAGAGCCAAGTGACTTGGTGTATAGCGAGAATAGGAGAGGGCCTAGAACAGAGCCCTGGGGGACACCAGTGGTGAGAGCGCGTGGTGAGGAGACAGATTCTCGCCACGCCACCTGGTAGGAGCGACCTGTCAGGTAGGACGCAATCCAAGCATGGGCCGCGCCGGAGATGCCCAACTCGGAGAGGGTGGAGAGGAGGATCTGATGGTTCACAGTATCGAAGGCAGCCGATAGGTTCTACCCAACTGATATTTTCACATGGACTCAGTGTTATTGCCACCACAACAGCTGCACACACAGCTACAGCAATTAACCAAATGACAGGACTGAGAAACTTAACCAAGGGAAAAGTGTGTTGTGAAGACCAGTTACAGATTTGATAAGTCATACGACCAAAAGACAGCTAACTAGATATTGGCTAGCCTAGTCGAGAACCAGGCATCTCTAAATCGGTAAGCCTGATCAAGTCAATGGCAGAAAGTAGCTCCAATGGGTTGGAAACCCGGTGTAAAATCAGTGGGGGGGGGTCCTTGACATTTAACATTCAGTCAAAATGTAGCGACTGGACCATTCTAGCTGTTTCGGCTAATACAACATTCTTCAGACTTCCAAAAGGAGTGGACAATGTGGTTTGGAGCTATGCTACGCGGGACTAGATATTGGCCTATACGAAGGAATCAAAAATGGTCAGTAATGCAAAGGTCGGACAAGCAGCCTAGATAGAATGGAGAGTGAATAACCCTATAAAACAAGGGGGTAAAGTTAACAGGTTCTTTGTCCAGACTGTACTGACCCTTAGCAACACATCAGTGTCCAGTCCTGAAGTTTGAGAGTTAGCTGTTCTTTGTATTCAGCGTTTGACTCTCTGGTTGGACAGAGAGTATGTCATACAAGATGAGCATGGACTTTCCCCAGATAACATGGTTGTTACAATGCAAGTCCAAAACAGGATGCTTTTACTAAGTCTCCTTCCTGTTCTTGGTGAGAATCTGCCAACAGTCTGTAATCACACTGTGGAGCATGGTGACACAAGATTAGAGGACCAATTGTTTCAAAGAACAGATTCTACTGTTGAACACACCTAATGTTTTCACACTTCTACTAGTGTTTTCAGTATGCCGGCCAGTGTAGAGCACCAGAGGTGATAATATGGGCATTGTTTTCTTCCTCCACAGAAAGGGTTCCTCTACTAGCCTACATTGTTTTCAGGAATGCCCATATTTGGTGAACACATTCTGAGGCCCTGGCTACACAGGGATGTTGTCTACATGACATCTCTGAACTTTTGGCCTTTTGCGTCTACTGATACAATGAAACGAAGTGTACACACACAAACATTTTCACACACGGTTAGCAGAGAACCAACTATTGAGCGATCAAAAGAACCAGTATTGCCTGTAACCCCTTGAGTCTTTTGCCCAACGTTTTTGTGTATAGTCCCTCCTTCAATCAATTTAAGATATGGGACTCTCAAAATTCAGAAAGTGTCACAGCATTAATGCACAATCAGTTCTGTATTAGTGTGGCCTCGCCATTAGAGCCTGATCAATATATCGGTTCGCTGATATTATCAAACAATATTGGCTTGTTAACGATATTTCCACCGATAACCAAAATTCAATAGATAGGATGGAAAAAAGGGAATCTCATGCTTATCTGAACACTTGTGGCCATTCTCATAATGTGTCAATATTGTCACAATGTAAGAAATCAACATTTGAAGCATATTTCTTTGACAATTGCACATTTGGATGGCAATTTTGAGAAGCCTTGTGTGGACAAATTTTACTTGTTAATTTTCCCGCTGTAAAACAGTATATCAGCAGATATCGGTATCTGTACGTTTTAACCCCCAAAAAACATCGGAATCAGTCCAAAACCCCCATATCAGTCGGGCTCTGTTCTCCATAAGCAGACTGTCAACTCAGTTTAAACAATCAGGTTAGGGGGGGTGGAGGGGCATCTACCAATGGAGTCACAGTGGCACAGACTGGCACCAAGGTAACATTCCTACCACATCAAACACACACCTCCTGAGTGTGGAACCAGGATGGCCACAGTGCAATGAAATCAGTTCGTGTGGAAGCAAACCTACTACACCTGATTCACATGCTCTAGGGTCACAGAGTGCAGCACACACCAAAATACTAACTAAAAATATCCTGCCTGGGCAGTAACTCCATATTTATAACCGTGCATGACATAATAACAGTTGAATTCAGGGAGCTGTACTGTGGAACACTGGTACTTGCTGTAAACTGTGGTGTGTGTATTGAAGGTTGTGTGAGTGAGAGAATCATGATGTCTGCAGAAAGGTATTCAGGGATAAACTATAAAAGGTGGCTTTCAGACTGGTGTTCCAAATAAGGGAAGAGGAAAAGACAGATCCACTGTTTTCTTTAACTGCTTTCACATAGGAGTTACGGTATTTTGCCTGTAAAAAAAGAAGGGCAATGTTTCTTTCTCCCCCTTAAAAACAGGCCTACTTTTATCACATTCTTGCCTGCATACACTTTTTATACCTCTCGTGTGCATGCCGGGGTTGAGTGGTAGTAGTGGTGTGCAGATGTGTGTCTATTTCAATAAATCCATTTAGAATATACACTACCATTCAAAAGTTTGGGGTCACTTTGAAATGTCCTTGTTTGACAGAAAAGCAATTTTTTTGTCCATTAAAATATCAAATTGATCAGAAATACAGTGTAGACATTCATGTTGTAAATGACTATTGTAGCTGGAAACGGCTATTTAAAAAAAAATTGAATATCTACATAGGCGTACAGAGGCTCATTATCAATAACTATCACTCCTGTGTTCCAATAGTACGTTGTGTTAGCTAATCCAAGATGATCATTTTAAAAGTCTAATTGATCATTAGAAAACCCTTTTGCAATTATGTTAGCACAGCTGAAACCTGTTGTCCTGATTAAAGAAGCAATAAAAGTGGCCTTCTTTAGACTAGTTGAGTATCTGGAGCATCAGCATTTGTGGATTCGATTACAGGCTCAAAATGGCCAGAAACCAAAAACTTAATTTTGAAACTCATCAGTCTATTTTTGTTCAGAGAAATGAAGGCTATTCCATGCGAGAAATTGCCAGGTAACTGAAGATCTCGTACAACGCTGTGTACTACTCCCTAAAAAGAACAGCGCAAACTGTCTCTAACCAGAATAGAAAGAGGAGTGGGAGGCCCCGGTGCACAACTGAGCAAGAGGACAAGGGAGTGTCTAGTTTGAGAAACAGATGCCTCACAAATCCTCAACTGGCAGCATCATTAAATAGTACCAGCAAAACACCAGTCTCAACATGAACAGTGAAGAGGCGACTCTGGGATGCTGGAGCCAGAAACCAATTAACCAAATAGCCTATACAGACGGAGATTCAGTGAAACAAAATCACATTGATTGATTATCAGACAAGTCAGTGAGTGAAGTCACAGGGTTTTGGTTAGGAGTAGGCCTAGGCTACTTACTAAGTGACCGCGAGAAGAGCAAAGTAATAAACTTGTTAAACTACATAACATGGCAAAATGTTCTAATAAATTAAACAAGATGATCATGGGCAGCATTCACCTCAACTTACCATTTCCCATCCCAATATCCCAATTGTAGCCTAACTAATATCCACGTCACCGACCTAGCCATCGCTGATCCTTTGGTTTTGTCTTCCATCCCACCTGGTTCCAATCCCATCAATTACATGTTGTGTATTTAACCCTCTGTTCCCCCTCATGTCCTTGTCGGTGATTGTTTATTGTAAGTGCTTGTGCACGTCTGTCCTGGTGTGCGTTGGGTTATGTACCAATTTATTTGATTCTGTTTTCCGGTGGGTTTCGTTAATAAACTGCGCTGTTGGAAACGCAGTTATTTCTCTCCTGCGTCTGACTTCTCTGCTGCCAGTTCACACCCCTTACAGAATCACAGACCCAAACTATGGAGTCAGCAGGAGCAGGTACTCCGGGTATAGAGGTGGAGGAGCGCGTCCAGGAGCATGCAGCAATGCTTCACCATCTTGGCACCGCCATGGACCGCGCTGTCCGGACAATGGACCGCTCAGAGAGACAGGGAGTTCTTCCAGAGCCTCCACCAGCACCACCGGGGTCACCCCTGAGAGCCCCTCTTCCGAGTACGACGGGAAGGCTGCGAACTGCCAGGGGTTCCTGCTACAATTAGACCTATACCAGGCCACCGACCCGGCTCCATCGGGCCGTGAGAGGGTGTCCGCCCTCGTCTTGTGCCTCACCGGGAAAGCCCTGGAGTGGACCAACGCCAAGTGGAGAGAGGGAGATGCGGCATTGGACCAGTTTGAGGAGTTCACCCGCCGTTTCCGGGCAGTCTTCGACCACCCGCCCGAGGGTAGAGTGGCAGGTGAACGCCTCTTCCATCTGAGGCAGGAGACGATGAGCGCCCAGGAGTTCGCCCTGGAGTTTAGGACCCTGGCTCCCGGCGCTGGATGGAACAACAGGGCCGTGATCGACCATTACCGCTGCAGTCTGCACGAGGACGTCCATCGGGAGTTGGCCTGCAGAGACACCACCCTCACATTCGACCAGCTGGTAGACCTGTCCATCCGGCTGGACAACCTGCAGGCTACCCGCGGACTTTCAGATCGGGGTCTGGTGGTTCCATCCTCTAGGAAACCCTCTCCGATACTCATGGAGCTGGGAGGGGCGGTGCGCAGGGAGACCGGAGGGGGTTCCAGCTCGTGCACCATCTGTGGCCGCAGAGGTCACACTGCCGGTCGGTGCTGGCTTGGTTCCTCTGGGGATCGAGGCAGCAGGCAGGGCGTCACCCCAGGTGAGCCGGCACCATTTTCACCCAGAGCCCTCTGTTGCACATATGTTTGTGTTTGTCACTTTCCCTGAGTTTCCCCCGCATTCCCAGCATAAGGCGCTCGTCTATTCAGGCGCGGCTGGGAATTTTATTGATAGAGCGTTAGCCCATAGTTTAGGGATCCCCATCGTTCCTGTGGATGTGCCCTTCCCCGTTCACGCCTTAGATAGTCGACCATTAGGGTCAGGGTTGTCACTGCTCCTTTGGGCATGGTGACACCTCCTTTGGGGGTCAAACGGAGAGAATTAGTCTCTTCCTTATTGACTCTCCTGCATTACCCGTGGTGCTGGGCCTACCCTGGTTAGCTTGTCATAACCCCACTGTTTCTTGGCCACAGAGGGCTCTCACGGGGTGGTCGCGAGAGTGCTCAGGTAGGTGTTTAGGGGTTTCCTTTGGTGCTACTACGGTGGAGAGTTCAGACCAGGTCTCCACCGTGAGCATTCCCCCTGAATATGTCGATTTGTCTCTCGCCCTCTCCAAAAAGAAGGCGACTCAATTACCACCTCATCGACAGGGCGATTGATCTCCTGGTAGGCGCTGCACTTCCCAGGAGTCACGTGTATCCCCTCACAGGCAGAGACGGAGGCTATGGAAACATATGTCTCCGAATCCCTACATCAGGTGTACATTCGGTCCTCCACTTCACCCGCCTTCACTGCACCCGTGTATTGACTATCGGGTTCTGAATCAGATCACTGTGAGGTATAGTTACCCGCTACCGCTCATAGCCACAGCGATAGAGTCTATGCACGGGGCGCGCTTCTTCACCAAACTAGATCTCAGGAGAGCTTACAACCTGGTGCATATCCGAGAGGAAGACGAGTGGAAGACGGCTTTCAGTACCACCTCGGAGTACCTCGTCATGCCATATGGGTTGATGAATGCGCCATCTGTCTTCCAAGCCTTTGTAGATGAGATTTTCAGGGACCTGCATGGGTAGGGTGTAGTGGTGTATATTGATGACATTTTGATATACTCTGCGCCGAGCATGTGTCTCCTTCCTAGGGTACCGCATTTCCACCTCAGGGGTGGAGATGGAGTGACCGCATTGCAGCCGTGCGTAATTGGCTGACTCCCACCACGTTAAAGGAGGTGTAGCGGTTCTTAGGGTTTGCCAACTACTACCAGAGGTTTATCTGGGGTTTTGGTCAGGTAGCCGCTCCCATTACCTCACTGCTGAAGGGGGGCCCGGTACGCTTGCAGTGGTCAGCTGAGGCGGACAGGACTTTTAGTCACCTGAGGGCTCCATTTACCTCGACTCCCGTGCTGGCCCAACCAGATCCCTCTTTGGCGTTCATAGTGGAGGTGGACGCATCAGAGGCTGGGATAGGAGCTGTGCTCTCTCAGCGCTCGGGTACGCCACCGAAGCTCCGCCCCTGTGCCTTCTCGAAGAAGCTCAGCCCGGCGGAGCGAAACTATGACATGGGGGACCGGGAGCTGTTGGCTGTCGTCAAGGCATTGAACGCATGGAGACATTGGCTTGTGGGGGCTAGACACCTTTTTCTCATCTGGACTGACCACCGCAATCTGGAGTACATCCGGGCAGCGAGGAGACTGAACCCTCGCCAGGCAAGGTGGGCCATGTTTTGCACCCGTTTTGTGTTTACCCTTTCTTACAGACCAGGCTCCCAGAATGTGAAGGCAGGCGCATTGTCCCGGCTGTATGACACAGAGGAGTGGCCCATGGATCCCACTCCCATACTTCCCGCCTCCTGCCTGGTGGCGCCGGTAGTGTGGGAGCTGGATAAGGACATTGAGCAGGCGTTACGTGCAGAGCCCGCTCCCGTCCAGTGTCCCGCTAGGTGTCCGGTTCATCTATTGGGCCCACACGTCACCCTCCCCTGGTCATCCTGGGATCGGTCGGACAGTGCGCTGTTTGAGCGGGAGGTGCTGGTGGCCTACCTTGGCTAAGGACATGAGGGTTTATGTTTCCTCCTGCTCGGTGTGGGCACAGTGTAAGGCTCCTAGGCACCTGCCCAGAGGTAAGCTACACCCCTTACCCGTTCCGCAGCGGCCTTGATCGCACCTGCCGGTGGATTTTCTGACTGATCTTCCACTCTCACAGGGTAACACCGCGAACCTGGTCATTGTGGATCGTTTCTCTAAGTTCTGTCAACTCCTCCTTCTGCCCGGTATCCCTACGGCCCTACAGACTGCGGAGGCCTTGTTTACACACGTCTTCCTGCACTACGGGGTGCCTGAGGATATAGTGTCTGATCGGGGTCCCCAGTTCACATCTAGGGGCTGGAAGGCATTCATGGAACGTCTGGGGGTCTCGATCAGCCTTACTTCAGGGCTTCACCCCCAGAGTAATGGGCAGGTGGCGAGAGTTAACCAGGATGTGGGCAGGTTTCTGCGGTCCTATTGCCAGAACCGGCCGGGGGAGTGGGCAGCATTTGTGCCCTGGGCCGAGATGGCACAGAACTTGCTCTGCCATTACTCCACTAACCTCTCTCTCTTCTTGTGCGTACCAGAGTACCAGCTGGTTCTGGCGCCTTGGCATCAGGGTCAGACCAAGGTTCCTGCGGCGGACGACTGGTTTAGGCGCACGGAGGAGACATGGGAAGCCGTCCGTGACACGCCAAAAGAGGAATGCAGATCGCCACCGCAGCTGTCTTTCGTCCATATGTATATAGTCTTAATGAATTCCTACTTAGATTTATGTGTATTGGGTATATGTTGTGTAATTTGTTAGATATTACTGCACTGTCGGAGCTAGAAGCACAAGCATTGCTACACCCGCAATAACATCTGCTAATCACGAGTATGTGACCAATCAAATTTGATTTGAAGTGGGTATGTTATTGCTTCAAATGTTATACAAGGATTGAAATGCTTTGGGAGTTTCAGTAAGCAACAATTTGATACAAGCATTCAATTGCATTAGCCTACTGATTGGACTGATCATGTTAACATCATATTTTCAAAATCTTAGATAGCAAGCAGTCATCATCATGAATCAAATTTGCCCACAGGGACCGCCACACCACCTTCCTGTTCAAGTGAGCACAGCACAACAAGGCGAGTCCAAAATGTATTGTATGCTGCTGCATAAATGATGTAATATGCCAGGGAGATATGTATACTGTAGCTAAGAAAGTAAGACTAAATGTTAGTTATGTAGTAATATGTTAGTAGCCCGTGTGCCTCACACTAATAATTTGGTCCCTTTCCCCCTCATAACTTAGCCTGTTCTGACTTGGTGGTACACATGTAGCCTGTTTTATAGAAATGTAATCATTGAATATTGTAAGAGCTTCCACTGTCTGATTATATGCCCCCTTTATTTCTGACTTGTGTGCAGGGAGAACACTGTAAGAACGGTCCATGTTCTGAATTCTGTCACTGTATGTTTCAAAAGTGCTGAACAAATAGTTATATTGACTACGTCCATCCAAGCTCGCTAATTAATGTTTTAATCTAAATTACGGATGGCCTCTTATTCGCTCATCGCCCCCTTATGCCATAGTTTGTACATCTTAATTGTCAGTAGAAACCACATTTTTTAAAGTAAATCAGCCATAAATCTGCCTTTTAAAATAATATATTTTAAAAAGGCAGATTTATGGCTGATTTACTTTAAAAAATGTGGTTTCTACTGACAATTGAGATGTACAAACTATGGCATAAGGGGGCGATGTAAATGAGGCAGAATGAACTGTTTCGCTGCCAGATAAGGCTCTGCTGAAAGCCAGGTGTAGTGGTGGTAAGGATTCACTCCATGGTGCTGAAAATAAAGCTCTGCTGTTGGAACAGCTTTATGTAGGTCCTAACAGTTGTGGGTGCCGTTTATCACCGTTATAGTGCAATTCATGTATTGTTTAGTGTTGTGTTGTGTAGTTGCTTTGCTGGCATGCATCAACAATTTTGGTGGGGAATTTGCCCCACCAAGATTTACATGCTAAAATCACCACTGACTGGGATATTTGTTTCTCCATTCCAGCTGGCTCCAGGATTGCACATGTAGCCTAAACACGGTGATGTTCACCAAGACATACAGAGGTCTGCACGGGACTGAGGTCTTCATCCAGCTCCCACCCACAGCTTTTCATACCGCTCCTGCCCGCTCTCACTGGCTTTCTGTCCAACTCCCACCCGCTCCTGCAATAACTAGTCCTGCAATGTTATTTAGGTGTATGTGACGCAGCTCGCTTGCCAGCCATGGTCCCAATAATTTTGTGCCCTCTAGGCAATTTCAAAATGCTAAAAAATAACCAAAGAAATAGGTTACATTCAGTGGCGGTCGGTACAGTTTAAGATGAGGGAGGACAATTATTTTTCTAATGAGCATGGCCTTATTTCTATTACAGCGTATTGGATGACAAAGGAGCCGATCGTGGACTACAGGACAATGAGTACCGAACAGGCCCCCATTAACATCGACAGGGCTGTTGTGGACACCAAGGAACTTGAAACTCTCTGCCCGCTCCACATCAACAAACTATCATGGTCCAAACACACATTTGGACCATGATTGGTCTACACCTGTTGTATTCGGCGCATGTGACCAATAACATTTGATTTGTCATTCATATTCCATTCACCCAATTCAATGTTGCGTCGATAGGTTTAGGCTACTACATGATTTTAAAAACAATCCCTACACCCATCATGAGGTTACTACAACCTAGCCTATGAATGAAAGTTTACAACGTAGGTGCACAGGTTGAAAGAAATTTGAGTAATCAAGGTGACAGACATGGACAAATACCGCCTGCACACTCTTGCCTGCATCTAGCTGATCTAGTGTGTAATCATTAGTCCAACAGTTTGAAACGAGAGTTACTATTGGACAAATTCAGGTATGTTTATCCCTGTTCCCTTTGCTTACGTTAAAGAAAAGTTTTTCAACAGAATCAGCAGAATGAATACATGTAAACACAGTTCACTTTCATAGCAGCCAAATACAAACAGCATGACCCATTTGATCATTGTATAATTCCTTCTCAAATCTACACGTTCTTCTCCTCTCACTCTTTCACTTCGCTCGTGGACTTCAGTGGACTTCACACATCAGCTGTCTGACCAGGCGAAAAAAACTTCTGCTAAGCGCTACACAGTTTACATTGTCACCATATTAATGTCAACATAGCTAATTGAACTAACAGTGTTAGTAAACCAGCTACAATCATGCAGTACAGTCAGCAGCAAACAGTTTAGCAGTTACACCAGCAGGCCCCTGTGGCAATACATTTATAAAACCAAAAGCTAACCTTGACGAGTTCCAGTGTTGGATAGCCATAGCCAGCTAGCTCTCATCCCTCGCTCTTTAAGCCAGGTGTTTGAATAGGCTAAACTAGCTAGCTGCATTCACCAGCTTAGTAAGTGAAAGTAAACACCCTGCTCAAACAGAGAGGGATGCTATGTTAGCTAGCTGGCTATCCCTCTCTCTCTCTTTCGCTTCTCCTTCATTTTGAAGAGATGAATTTGTTCAAAACTGTTCAACTATTGTCTTTCTCTCTTTTGAGTCAACTACTCACCACATGTTATGCACTGCAGTGCTAGCTATCTGTAGCTTATGCTTTCAGTGCTAGATTAATTCTCTGACCCTTTGGGTGGACAACATGTCAGTTCGTGCTGCAAGAGCTCTGATAGGTTGGAGGACAATCTCATAATTACTGTGTAAGTCTATGGAAGAGGATGAGAACCACGAGCCTCCTAGGTTTTTGTATTGAAGTCAATGTACACAGAGGAGGACGGAAACTAGCTATCATCCGGTTACACCATGGTGCTACCCTACAGAGTGCTGTTGAGGCTACTGTAGACCATCATTGCAAAACAGTGTGTTTTAATCAATTATTTGGTGACATGTGAATATATTTACTATAGTTTTATCAAAAAAGGGTACATTTTTTAATGATTCACTCTTTTTATTTATATGAAATTCCTCCTCTGAGGAGCCTCCACTGGTTACATTACCAGAGATTCTCACATGGCCCATTACTGGGCTATATCTACAGCAATGGGAAGTAGGGGTGTTAAAATCTGAATTAATCAAATATATATTCATAGAAAAACATGTATGGAGACTTTTTTCTCTCACAAAAGTAGTGCACTGGCCCTTTACTAGTCCTGTATTAGCAGACCGATATAGTCATCTGTAGAGAGGGCAGACATCTTGCTGCGGCTATGGCTATATCAGCCAGTAGGCTAGACATCGTTTGAATAGATCAGAGTTTAACTTTCTCTTGAGCTACATTATGCATATAGCCTACCTTTTAGGAGTGGGATGATTCTCAGACAGACAAATATGAGTGAGCAATATTTATTTTTAGGCAACGTAGTAAACTATAGCCTAATTATATTTAGGAAGTAAATTCCCTTGGAAAGATACCTGCCTATTGCTTCTCTTCCCATGAATACTCTATTTAATTGTGGCCACACGCACACCTGATCTCACACGCTCAATTTAGAAGCGTAGAGGTACGGCTACTGATCATGAAGCAGCCTGGATGATGAAAGCAGACACTAACCTTTTCTTGAGCTACACTTTGCATATAGGGTAAGGGTACCTATTAAGTCCACCAAAATCTAAGTTTACACATTTCTAACATATGGTGGTGCATTCGAAAGTGTTCAGACCCCTTGACTTTTTCCCACTTTGTTACATTACAGCCTTACTCAAAAATGGTTGTTTTTCCTCATCAGTCCACACACAATACACCCAGAATGTATTAAAAACTGAAATATCACATTTACAAGTACTATCAAAGAAAGAACAAAAACAACTCTACTTTCCTGGACTGAGAACCAACAGAGGGAGACGTGGAAATCCTTCTAATATAAAATGTATCTCCCCTAAAGTTATTAGAATAAACTGATCATTGCTATTCATCCTGACAGTCCACAGAGATCAATGTGGACTTTTGTTCTTGCAAACCAGTACACACCTGATTCAACTAATCATTGACTTCAATGAGTTGAGTTACTGATTGGTTAGAACATAAATCTTCCTCCCTACTGTGTATTAAGGTACAGGTGGTGGACCCAAAAACAGAATCACCTGGATGAATGAAAGACAACAATATGACAATTCCCCCACCCAAAAGTGCATGAGCAGTCTTCAAATTGACATCTTCCTGTCCCTCATTTGTTTGCATTTTTGTCACCTCTTGTAGGTCTTCTATCCTTCAACCCTGATCTTATTCTTCTCTCTCTGCATCAAGGACTACCTGTCCACTCCAAAAGTATTGGAGAGAGTACAGAGGTTTCTATCTTGGTAAAGGCACCATAGCTAGATGCATACCTGTAGTTTTTGTGTGTTTTGACCAAAAAATCTGAGAAGAAAAAAAAAGTTTTGGTAATTGAATATTAGGGATATCAACACACTATCCCCATGTGTTTCAATACAAACCAGGCTTAATAGGAGCATACTGGGCCTAATAGGAGCATACTGGAACTAAAGGAGCATACTGGGCCTAATAGGAGCATACTGGGCCTAAAGGAGCATACTGGGCCTAATAGGAGCATACTGGAACTAATAGGAGCATACTGGGCCTAATAGGAGCATACTGGAACTAAAAGGAGCATACTGGGCCTAATAGGAGCATACTGGAACTAAAAGGAGCATACTGGGCCTAATAGGAGCATACTGGGCCTAATAGGAGCATACTGGGCCTAATAGGAGCATACTGGAACTAAAAGGAGCATACTGGGCCTAATAGGAGCATACTGGGCCTAATAGGAGCATACTGGGCCTAAAAGGAGAATACTGGGCCTAAAAGGAGCATACTGGGCCTAAAAGGAGCATACTGGGCCTAAAAAGGAGCATACTGGGCCTAAAAAGGAGCATACTGGGCTTAATTGGAACAAACAGTGATTTATGGTGAAAAAGACAGAAGAGCAAAGTCTACTCATAAAATATTTGGAAACGAATGGGCTGGGCTATAAATATACACTATAGACTACAATATTATGCTAAATTAGTATTGATCATATTGAACAATATTTCTTTGTCATTTACACTCTGTATAGAGGGAGTGCTTTTTGTGCTACTGTACCTTTTAAGCACAACTAAATGTCAATGGCATCTATGTATATCAATGCAAGGTTGATTTAACAGTAAAATTGGACTAAATGCTTTGAAAAAAAATGTAAGCTGAGAATGCCTGAAATCTATTATCTTGCTGTAGTTCACCAATTTGTTGCTACTGTGTAACTGTGGCATGCATGTATGACTGCTAGCATGAACAACACTTATTTAAATTGGCAAAAAATAGCAATGAATTCTCATGAAACATGCTATCATATATCAACACATTCTAAAATATCTGAAGATGTTGTTTATCTGAGGGTAGCCTCAACACAAGTTTTTTTGCAGCTTTGAAATTAGCCATTAGTGGGAACTTATACATAACTGTCAATACCTGAATAACACAACATCTGATCGGCTTAGAATAAAAAAGTTGGGTGTAACAACCAAATGAATTAGTTGACAAGTTTAACAGCAGAAAAGTTGTTTTATTTTATTACATTTTTGGCATCCAAATATGGAAGTGGGCTTAATGGGAAAGTGGGTTTAATAGGTATGCTTACCCTACCTTTCACAACGATTTGCAGATAGGGACAAATAAATGGGCAAACAATGTTTATTGAAAAGGCGCAACGTTCGCTCACCATGGTATTGCCATTGCATCTTTTCCTTTTTAATGATAATCACAATTTTTGACTGTACCTCGACTCACGTTGGTTAAGTGCCCTCCACTTGTTTCCATTATCAATATTTATTCACAGACACCGTAGTAAACTATAGTGTAATCATATTTAAGTTAATTTCCTTGGAAAGATAACTGCCATGTGATTCTCTGCCTATGCATAGGTAGTGGACACATCAATTCAGGCTACAAGTGAAGGCATAATGACAACCGCAGAATGTAGGTGTTTTGTAACAGATGTCTCTTTTCATTGCGGATACACAGCGCACTGTTGGGGTTTGGATGCTGGAATGATTTAGTGAGTGGACGAACATGCACAGGTAGCCTACAGGAGCACCTTTTTGAAGTGATTGTTTGACAATCAGATTAAAACATCATGACTGGTTTTGTTTATGCCACATTAAAAAGGTCATACATTGTTTTACTAGGCCTAGGCTAAGACCACAGAGATCATATATGAAATGATTAGGGATTCTATAGGCCTATGTAATTCTATGATTAAACCTAGCCTATTAAAAAAAAAAAAAAAGTGTTTGTCCCGTACTGGTAAGAAATAAAATCTACTTTTACCCCTACTTTTAATACAATAGGTGGTCCAAAGTTAATGCATACAAAGCAGAATGACAACCGTTTCAAAATATTCTGCAGGACAAAAAACCCTCCAAAGACCGCCCGCAGTATGATGACCGCAGTATGATGACCGCAGTATGATGACTGCAACGATCTCTGTTGCAACCCGCCGGCCCTCCAACACACATCTCCACGCACTAATATGTCAACTATATTAGATTACATTCTGTAAGAGGCCATACCTATGACCATTTTTTACTTCTTATGACTGTTCAACAAATGTGTGTAGGAGTGCTCAACAAATGTGTGTAGGAGTGCTCAACAAATGTGTGTAGGAGTGCTCAACAAATGTGTAGGAGTGCTCAACAAATGTGTGTAGGAGTGCTCAACAAATGTGTGTAGGAGTGCTCAACAAATGTGTGTAGGAGTGCTCAACAAATGTGTGTAGGAGTGCTCAACAAATGTGTGTAGGAGTGCTCAACAAATGTGTGTAGGAGTGTTCAACAAATGTGTGTAGGAGTGCTCAACAAATTTGTGTATCCATGTGGCTCTTGTACCTGTACGGGTACAGACAACTGCTCTAGTACTGTACCTCGGTTGCTTTGTCGCTCAGGCCCCTGAGCAGCAGGGCAATGACGTGGACAGCAGCTCGCCGCACCTCTGCCTCCTTCTCGGTCTTTATCAGTGCCGTCAAACAGGTGCTCAACTAAGGAAGAACAAACACATACACAGGTAAATACACACTCTCAGAGGATCTATAAAAGGAGCAGTGACCTTGCCAAGGTCCACAGTGCTGTGGTTACCGCTAGTGCACTGGGTTGATTAACATATTGGTAGGATAGACACACACCGACGGCAGGCTGCGATGGACTGAGAGGGATTAGGCTGTAGCAGAGAGCAGAGGGCCATGGCTCTCATGAATAGGCATCCCTGTTACTCAGCCTGACAGAGATGCGTATTCATGAAGCAGAGTCTGCAGTGCACAGACCTCGCTGACAGACCCCTGGTCGTCAAAGCAGCTTTATTTAGGACCATTACCACTGCAGCAGGCAGACAGGCCTTCCACAAGCTGCCCTGACACACACACATTTCTGTCAACTCAAACATAGACTAGAGCGGACGAGCGTTTGAGTAAAGTGATTCCGGCCCCTCCCCCTCATGCTCTCCCCACCAGTGAAAAGCCTGATCTCAGCACTGAGGGAGGGGCTCTTTAGGAGAGGACACTCCAACACACAATACTGCTGAGCTGGGAAAAATGTGTCATGGGCAGAGGCACAGGCTGAGAGAGGGGCAGTAGGACAAAACAGTCACAGTTCAGTTCTCTCCCTCTGAAGAAAGTGAACCGTGACCTTTAACCTTGGGCAATACCTGCTGTTCCCTGACGCCGGACCCCTAGATGAATCCCACCCTGACCCCAACCATCCTATGGCTATAAGTGTAGCCATACGCCAAGACAGGGGACATCTGGACTCATTGACAGATTTAAGAGAGGGAGTAGTTACGTCACTATATAATCAGTGATTGGCAAATTCAGGATGATTCATTGACAGATTATTTTATTAGTCACATGCACAGGGTCACGGATGCATTTGCAGGGTACAGTGAAATTCTTACGCTCCGAGCTAGAACAGTGCAGGTACAACAGAAGTGAATGAAACAATACAAATAATAATAGGAATATTATTAATAGTAGTAGATGCATGGAGCACCAGTTTGTATCAAGAACTGCAATACTGCTGGGGTTTTCACACTCAACAGTTTCCTGTGTGTATCAAGAATGGTCCACCACCAAAAGGACATCCAGCCAACTTGACACAACTGTGGGAAGCACTGGAGTCAACATGGGCTAGCATCAGTGGAATGCTTTCGTGATGGCGTATCGCTGCAGAATGCTGTGGTAGCCATGTTGGTTGTGTGCCTTGAATTCAAAATAAATCACTGACAGTGTCACCAGCAAAGCACCCACACACCATCACACCTCCACCTCCATGCTTCACGGTGGGAACCACACATGCGGAGATCAACCGTTAACCTACTCTGCGTCTCACAAAGACACAGAGGTTGGAACCAGAAATCTCAAATTGGGACTCATCAGACAGATTTCCACCAGTCTAATGTCCATTGCTTGTGTTTCTTGGCCCAAGCAAGTCTCTTCTTCTTATTGATGTCTTTTAGTAGTGGTTCCTTTGCAGCAATTCGACCATGAAGGCCTGATTCACACAGTCTCCTCTGAACAGTTGATGTTGAGATGTGTCTGTTACATGAATTCTGAAGCATTTATTTGTGCTGCAATTTCTGAGGCTGGTAACTCTAATGAACATATCCTCTGTAGCAGAGGTAACTCTGGGTCTTCCTTTCCTGTGGTGGTCCTCATGAGAGCCAGTTTCATCATTGCGCTTGATGTTTTTTGTGACTGCACTTGACGAAACTTTCAACTTTCTTGTTTGGTTACTACAAGATTCCATATGTGTTATTTCATAGTTTTGATGTCTTCACTATTATTCTATAATGTAGAAAATAGTAAAAATAAAGGAAAACCCTGGAATGAGTAGGTGTGTCCAAACTTTTGACTGGTACTGTACTTAGAAACTATAGGCAAATAAACTGACAGACATTTGTTTAACCATATGACATGGTTTACTAGTGGTCCTCACCTCCTGAGACCAAGGCCCCAGGGCATAGTTGAGTCTCTGGCAGAGCTCTCCCAGGTTGGACAGGCAGCTAGCGCGGACACTGCGGTCCTCGTCCCTCGTCCCCCTCAGGAAGACCCCGATCAGAGGCCGGCCATGGTGGGGAGCCAGGTCACCTGAAACACAGGAAGGAAGATGATAAAGTTTGTATTCTTATTAACGATTATCAATACTGTACTGTTGGCTGCCAGCAAAACTGACTACTGGCTGCTGACAGTGCTGAGGAAACTTCCCCACATCTGGTCTGTCCTCCAATGCACCTCAGGAGGACATGGCATCACACTACCTGCCTATTGGTCCAGCTGGTGAAGTTGTTTTAATCTATACAAAGAGCTGACTCGTGTGTGTTTTTTTTTTTTACAAAGGTGGTTGCTAAATCTGCAAAGAAACTAAAATAGAGAAGACGCTTTACTCCTTTCAGTGTGTGTAAATCTGTCTTACTAAGACAGCCCCCCACTGACAGTGCAAAACCTGCTCTATTCCACAACATAAAGCAGTGGAGCCATGGAGTTGGCCAGGTGACTGGGTGTCCAAGTAAGACCCAGATGGGTGGACTGGGCCGTGGTCCCTGCAGCGGAGTCTGCTGGCCCAGTCAGATAGATCCACCATGAGAGATATCATTCAGCCTGGCCTCCACCTTCCAGATACCCATACACACCAGTTCAGCTGGCCACTCCTCAGTCAGAGCCATGTTTCAAAGGATGGTATTTTATTAACTGCCTTAATAAAAGAGATAACGGGTGTCGGTTTGTGAATGATTGTGTGTTTTATCCAGGTCAGCAGGCCTGTATTCGTCCAGTTGCTACTCTCATGCTTCCCTTGTCCATTTACTACTATCTGTTCCTGACTCATTCTAGCTCCTTTGTCCAGTCAGTCAAAACTGTACATTTACAACACTCTCAGACCAAGATCTGACCTGGGCCAAAGAATCTCAAGAATTCCTTTGATGGAAATGTATTAATGTGCAATACACTGAAAAAGCAAAGGGAAAGTGGCCTTTTGTGCACTGGGGATACAGTACGTGGTAGGGATGGGCATGGTTAATCGAATATCCTAATGGATGTTTGTATTCGCTTACTTGAGTGAGTGTTAAATTATTTTTAGGCCTATTTATACAGCGAAAAAGCTTAACCTGCAAGGATATAGCACAACATTTTAAATTCCTCAAAAAAATAAAAATACATGTACACTTTGTTTTTATCCCTCATAGCATTGGTATGCTATGTTCCGCACGTCAAATAGCAATTACAGGCGCGCACCTAACAGTTTCCACAGGACCTGACACAGATCAATACAAAAATACTCACCAGAAAACCTTTTTGTATTATAATCAGTTCTACCATGGCGAAAATCATATTTCTCTTTCGCTGTTGTTGTTAGCCAAAACTACCTGAGAAATGCAGTCTGTCCTCTGTTGACCTCTGCCATCATGTTGTATTGTAGAGCAAATTCTGTATTATGATTTTGCATTCCGGCTATCCCAGAAAAATATAATGATATTACTTGAATAGTAAAGGAATTTAAAATGCCCATCTGTAGTATGTGGGGGGACACAAAAAAAGACGGGGTGCTAATATGGTTCGATTCAGATTATAGGGTTTGGCAGACGGTGGTATTTTCCCCAGATGCAGAAGAAAGGGGAGAATGATCCAGAGGAGTGACAAAAGATTCCTGTGGGTATCTAATGAGGCGACAAACAAGCTGAGATGATGTTCTGTTAGGCTAGTGGAGCAGGGCCAATTAGAGACCGTCGCTGGTCTGTCTGGGGGACTTTCACATCCAAGATAAGGGAGGGGAAGGGGGGCATGCCGAATAACCCCTCACTTGTCCCGGGAAAATGGTACTATCGAGATCTGGCAGACAAAACCAGGGAGAGGGAAAGACCACAAACAAGGAATTCTAACAGAGAGGGATAGGTTTTGATATAGTCCCCTCAGTGTGGAACAAGCATGTACTGTCTGTTTTACGACCGTTTTAGGACTTTATAACTATAATTGGGCCCCATACACCGTTAACATAGACCAACACACATGTACACATAATTAAAATGGAAACACTAACATGAGTAAGCAAATTCACAATCATTCATACACATCCCTCACAAAACAGCCTATGAATCTGTCAAAACCTAACCTCAAAACTGTGTCATTGAGGCTAGCTGCAGGCACTTCCTTCTCTGTGTGGTCAAATCTACACACCAAAATATAATAATCTCATTGAGTTAATGAGTGTATTGCTGGAGCCTCTCCCAGGATGTGTGGTGAGCAGGTTTTTAGTAGGTCAGTTAGTTGTGTTGATAATAGTCCACTCACCCATAGCCCTGCTAGCCCTCATCAGCACCTCTCCAACCTTCAACCGTGTCTCCAGGGACCTCTCCTTCTGAGAGGATGGAACATTCTGGTACTCTTCCTGCAGCCGCAGCAGGATCCTCTCAGGGAAGAAGTCTGCCAACACCGCCAGGCCTGCAGGGAGGAGAGGGACACAGAATGAGTCACAGAAACTAAGCCCAGCAAAACCTATATACCATGAAGAAGATGCCACTGCAAGTTAATGTCATTCCAGTTTCCAGGGCAAATTAGATGAGATACAACAGTTATATCCTAGTTATACTTGCTACAACTTGCTAAAGGAAAGCTAGCCGAAGCCAAAGGTTAATATCACCCCACAAAACTAAAGTAAAAGACCAAAGGTTTACACATGTAAGGTTAAGCACCACCTGGAGACCATCGACTTCCTACCTTGAATGGCTGACAGATACACAAACGTGTCCTCATGTTCCAAGTTCTCCAGGAAGAGCTGGAAGACAAAGCCATCACAGGACACATTATACCAAAGCTGCTCAACTTTCCCATCTGACATCCTATAAAAATGATCATTTCACCACTACATAATTTTCTTCATAGTGCTTGTAATTTGTCCCAAAACAACCCAACACAAAGAGAAGTACAATAGGATGGAGATTAAAGAGGATCCCCACCCCCCACCAGGTACTGGACCCCCTAGGCTGAGACGGGATGGGGGGGGGGGGGGGGTCGTGGAAGGTGCACACAGAAGGGGTGCTCATTACACTGAATACTAAATGAGATCCAGACCCAGTGTGATAATCCAGTTCCCTCAACCTCACCACCCCTCAACCAGATTAACAAGTCCCCATAGACCACACTGCATTCCCCCAGGGTCTCTGATCAACTCCCCTCATCTATTAAACATCCTCTCCACCCAAACAGACAGTAACCCCCACAGAGACAGGTCCTGCTGCTACTGTCCATACCTCCAGGGCCTGTGTGAGGCTATGGTGTTAGAGGAAGACCCCTCTCAAGGGAGATGGAGACCCTGGAAGTCAGCGATGGAGGTAGAAAGATGGATAACACTGAATCAGAGGGAACCTATTAAACCCATGACTGCAATGGGTCCCCTGGTTGATACACAGTCAAACCACTGAGTCATATTCTATAAGCTACATGCAATATTTACTGGTTCTCCACCGCTCTACTCACCGTGAGGACTTTCTCCTGATTCTGAAGAGCCTCCCGGTCTCCGTTCTGTATGGCCCGTGTTAAGGTTCTCAGGGCCACTGCTCTGGTGGGGACCTCAGGATCACATGCCCCGAGCATGCAGTCTGAGAAGGCCCTACTGGGGGTGCCACTGGAGGGCTCACTGCTGCTACTGCTGCCACCCCTCCCACCTGACTGCCCCCCATCAGGAGCAGACACCCCTGCAGGACCCTGGCCAGCCCCAGATGATACCCTCTGGGATAGATTAGTTTTCTGGGCAAGACTATCACCAGAGCTGCTCTGTGTTCTGAGGTTGGGGATACAGGTCTGAATTGAGGCTCGAGTGTTAGGCGTTTGAGTAGTGTCTGTGCTGGGGTTGTTATGAAGGGTGGGTGAGCAGAGTCTTGTTAGGGAGACTTGCGAGGGACTTGTTTGGGTATTGAAGTTTTTCTTAGCAGGCACGTTATTGTCCGTTTTGGGACTTTGATATTGAGTGGCTCGTGTCACGTTGTCAGGTTGGTAGGCACCGTGTGTGGCAATGGCGGCTCGCAGGTCTGAGGCCAGCTCCTGGATGACCACCTCAGGGTGCCTCTGGGAAATCTCCTCCAGAGGTGGGAGGAGCCTGGACATCGAGGAGTAGTCCTCAGCACTCAGCTGCGACAAGGAGAGAGAGACATCAAAACAAAATGCCACATATCAAACAGTATGATACCATACTCATCTACAGTAGTATCAAAGGTAAAGCCTGTTTCCTGAACAGAATGGTGTGTGTTCCCTAGCTGTGTGTGCAGTACCGGTGAGGGTCCTGACAGCAGGGTGGCCACCAGGCCCATTCCCATGCTGAGTGTCTGGGTCTCAACTGGACTTGCAGCAGCCCGGACCTGGTCCAAACCCACACAGGCCCTCTGCAGCATGGCCACGATGAACTCCACCACCTGGGAGAGAACACACAGACAGACATATCAGTTCCAAGACGGACAGACAGACAGCTGCATGTATACAAACCACACATTTCCTACCAAGAGGTGCATATTAACTAGTGCTATTAAATTCTCACACCCACAGATTTAAACATAAAAAAAACTTTAAAATGTCTCTGCAAAAACCCCTGGCTGAGGGCCCTCAAGATAAAATGGCTAAAAATACTGCTTATCAACTGAACTGAAGCCAGTTTATCAGAGAAGTTTCCTAATCTAAGAGTGAATGGTTTTCCTTGGGCAAAATGGCACAGCACTAGCCCTGGGTCTTTTACCTAATCAGAGATAGACCACACTATTCTTAGAGCTCTTAAAGTATTACTCATCATGCCCTCATTCCTCAATAAGGAGGCCCAGAGGACCAGTGTTCTGTAAAGCCCTGATGCGGAGGGAGAGACAGAAAGACTTAAAGTTTGATAAAAGCTCATCACAAAAGTACAAGCGGAAAAATGGTGAACATAAACTGAGATAATAACGTAAACGATGGGAGACTGAAACTTTAGAGCTGGAGATAAATAGTTAAGCAGTGAAAAAAAATACTCAAGTCAATCAACTGTTGGCATCTGACATGATCCAATCTTGAACAGGAGCAAGGTCATTGAGTTGAGCTGTGGGGTGTATACCAGTAGTTACCTGGGTTGGCTTGCGCAGCAGTAGAGTGTGTGGTAGGCCCTCACACATGACAGCCAGCACCTGCAGTAGGGCCAGCTTCTGACCCCTCCCTGTGACTTTCCCTAACAGATGCTGCTCCAGCTGCAGTAGTGTCATGGCTGACGTGTCCACTTCCTGCTCCTCTTCCTCCTCCTCTGCAGCCCAGCAAGTCAGCGCCTGCCAGGGAAGAGAGCGTCCATATTTACACACCAACCCCACCTGGGGAACGCAGCAGGACAATACTGGCCAAAGCCATAGGCTGTCTCTCTGTCTGTCTGTGTCTGGGTGTGTGGTACATTAGATACCTGCAGCAGCTCCAGGAAGAAGTCTCCAGGCAGGTCGCTATCCTTCATCTCAGCCAGCAGTTGGGCCAGACACTCCACCCTCCACTGCTCCCCAGACACCTTCTCATACAGAGCATCATCCTCATCACTGAGACATGAAGGGTAGAGGAGACCAACACACATGATGGGAGAGACTTGGTGCATGATTGTATATTTAAATGCTTTTTCTAACATGACTGGATAGGTGCACTTGCAGTTTCCACTACATTACATCCATCAATCCCAGTCATCAGATCAGTGATAACAACCCCTCCGCCCAATGAAGGGGTTTTACTAGCATCTTCTTCTCATATGGGAGCATTGGAGACCAGTAACTGTGTGATGTTGAATGCCAGTCACCTGATGGTCTCTGAGGGGTTAAGCTGTGCCCCTCCGTCACTACCAGGGGTGAAGTGGAAGCCAGAGGATACCCCGCCTGCCCCTCCATCCATGGCACACAGCTGCTGTAGGGTTGAGAGGGCGACAGAAAGCTCAGAGTTGCCAAAGTACCAGAGCAGGATCTCCTGACAGGGGGCGCTGTGGAGCACACAGCATACACATACACAGGGAAAAGTTAGAAACTACCTGAAAAGCAGAGACTGATACAGGTGAAACCATTGTTATATCGCTGAAGTGACCATCACAAATAGGGCTTATTGAGACTATTTAGTAATAGCCAGATATTGAAATGCTTCAACTGCTCAGTATTTCTCTAACAGAGAACTGACCGTAGGTGGGAAGCATTCTTCTTGGTAAAGCAGTACAGATCGAAGAGAACAGGAACCACTTCTCCCAGAGCCTTCAGCAAAGGAGCAGACGGGCTGTTCCCCACCACACAGATCTGAGAGATCGAGAGATGGAAGGAAAGAGTGATACAGTAAATCTCTAGGTTTGGCCTTTACATTGGTTGAGTTAATCGTCTGTGTTCCACTCACCTTAAACACGTCCTCCGCACAGCGCGTCAGCTCCCATTCCTCCACTGTGACCCGGGTTTGACCCTCCCCTGACAAATACAGACATACTCAGTGCCTAGAGCCACCCAAGCGGTGTCTGAACCTAGAGGTTCATGTTCAGCATCACGTAAACAAGCACTTACAGCCAGCAGACATCTTTAATCGTGAGCCAGAATTTCGCAAGCTTAAAAAACACACGCTGAATTCAGCGAGGGACAATACCTACAGAATAGAGGATAATTGTTCACACACACACATAATACATGTTAAAAAAATATAGTAACTGGGGCAGGATTTAAATTAAACTTAGATACTATTCAAAACAGAAAGAGGCCAAGGATGAGTCTCATAGGGTAGATGTGTCCTGTGTTGGTTAAGTGGATCAATGAGGAGTTCTTTGCTGATGCAGATTTGCTGTGTCTGTGTACTATCTATCTGTCAGATCAGCAGCCAGACCACAGGCCTGTTAACAGCAGGGGGACATCCATATTCAATTAGCCCAACTTTACAGAGTGCTCCTCAAGCAATACCACAATTTACACACACAGGCATGGGCACCCATACATGTACACGCAAACAAACACACACAGGCACATATTAAGATGCACGCACACACACAAGTAAAATACCAAGAGTCATTTTCAGAGTGGTAAGGACATTGACCGGCAGACTCTAATTAAAAGCCAGCGGAGTCAATCTCTGCAGTAGTGTCAATTTCCCTGATGCACAGACCAAATCATTTGATAGAAAGCGGTGAGCAGCTGCAATCAGCTCTGCAAGCTAACAACAGTGGTGGTTATTTTTCAGTTATATAGCCTACAGAAATTGTTATTTTTAACAAACCAATGTACACTACATGACCAAAAGAATGTGAACACCTGCGCGAACATCTCATTGCAAAATCATGAGTATGAATATGGAGTTGGTCCCCCCTTTACTGCTATAACAGCCTCCACTCTTTGGTGAAGGCTTCCCACTAGATGTTGGAACATTGCTGCAGGGAGGGACTTGCTTCCATTCAGCCACAAGAGCATTAGTGAGGTCGGGCACTGACATTGGGCAATTAGGACTGGCCCACAGTCTGCGTTCCAATTTTTTCCAAAGGTGTTCGATGGGGTTGAGGTCGGTACCCTGTGCAGGTTAGTCAAGTTCTTCCACATCGATCTCGACAAACCATTTCTGTTTGGACCTCGCTTTGTGCACGAGAGCATTGTCGTGCTGAAACAGGAAAGGGCCTTCCCCAAACTATTGCCACATAGTTGGAAGCACAGAATTGTCTAGAATGTCATTGTATGCTGTAGCTTTAAGATTTCCCTTCACGCTACAGCATTTTGCTGAGCCATTGTTGCACCTAGATGTTTCGACTTCACAATAACAGCACTTACAGTTGCCCGGGGAAGCTCTAGCAGGGCAGAAATTTGACGAACTGACTTGTTGGAAAGGTGGCATCCTATGATGGTGCCACATTGAAAATCACGGAGCACTTCAGTATGGCCATTCTACTGCCAATGTTTGTCTGTGGAGATTGCATGGCTGTGTGCTTGATTTTATATACCTGTCAGCAACGGTGTGGCTGAAATAGCAGAATCCGCTAATTTGAAGGGGTGTCCACATACATTTGCATATATAGTTTAGGCAACTAATTAGTACATTTGTTCTCTCAGAGATACTGCACAGCTTGCACTGACCTGTCATCCGACCACAGCGGTGAAGGGAGCTGAAGAGGGGAGTGAGCAGGTACTGCAGAGCAAACATTGGGCAGTCCTGCACCATGGTGAGAGCCGCCCTGGTGGCCACACGCTGGAACTGCTGAGCTGTCAGCTTGTCTCTGAAGTGCAGGAGCTCCAGAATCTGACCATTAAGACAGAATATTATTACCAGAATGAATCTAGACTTTTATGCCGGTATGTACAGCAGGTTTAATTTCCATAAATCTTTAATAACATGACAGGTTTACCTGGGGGCAAACCTGACTGTAGTAGCTGTCTGAAGATAGAGACTGCTGAGGGCAAGCTGCTAGGATCCTGGCAACACCATCACATTTCCTCCAATCAGACTCTACTCCTATTAGAGAGAAAGGGAACAAAAAGTGAAACTGCATTATTTTATGGGTCACTCATGGGTCACTCATCACAACAACTGATAATACCTAAGTGTTTGGTAGATGTTTCTTGCCCATCTCATGGCCAGGGTTTTCTAAATGTCCCCCCTACGTCTCCAGCGAAGCTCACCTGCGCCTCCCTCTAGGATAGCCCTCACCACAGACTGGACTCCATTGGGCTGCATCAGCCTCTCAGACAGCAGCTGCCCACACAGACGCCTCAGCCATGGGGGAGCCTGGCTCAGGGGGCTCCTATTGCCACCACTAGTACCATGGCCTGGAGGGGCCTGGAAGGGCAGAGAGACATTTACATTTTAGTCATTTAGCAGATTCTCTTATCCAGAGCGACTTTGTGCATTCATCTTACGATAGCTAGGTGAGACGACCACATATCACAGTCGTAGTAAGTAATGCCATTTTAGTGTAAGAGCTGTTTGGAATTTTGGCTTGACCTTAGTTAATAAACTAATAAGGAAGAGTTCTAAACCTCTTTGTCAATAACAGATAGTTTTCAGTATCCCCTCCCCACTCAGACCACTCCCAGACACTCCTAGCAAAATTATTGCTTGAGAAATGCTCTTTGCTAATGTAGCACATGGGGATGTGTGAAACTTACTCCTCAGCCTGAAGTGTCCCCACTGTTTAAAAAGACCAGCGCCAGATGACAGGTCAGTGCAAGCTGGTAAGATGCTTGAGGAGGGTGGTCACGTGTGCTAGCAAGACACGGGTTCCGAGTTTGCGCCAGGTATGGCCCAATTCGGGAGGAAGTGGTACTCGCTAAGCAAGCAGCGTGACTTCCTTTACACTAAGAAGCTATTTGTGTTTATTTTTTACCATTTGAATTGAAAACACAGTAAGGTACTTAATTATTTCCCAGAAATAATTTGATATTGAGATAAAACATTTGCATTGGACCTTTAAGATACTCTTTGAAGATCATACCAGAGTTACCATCAGCAGTGTCAAAAACAACCAGATGTTTACGGTTTTCAGGAAAAATGGATTTCCGGCTTTCGGACGTTAACAAGGTGATACTCCATCTTAACTCCTCCTCCACATTTACTGGATTGGATGAATAGTGCATTAGAAAATCTCCCTCTACAGTTTTTTCTCTCTTGTTATGATCAAAAAGAAAGAAAGGCCGCTCAGGCGTTTCTTTTACGCCTGCTACACTCGGTTACACCAGGGAAGACAGACAGCACCATATACAAGTACATAGAGGAAAACACACTGATATGTAATGGTGTAGAGATACTTCACTGCGCTCTACCTGTTTGGGACTGCCTTGGAGAATAAGCAGCTCTTTGATAACGATTGGCTGGTAGACTTTCCCCAAGAGTTTTTGAAGAGCCTCCCTGCAGTTCTTGCGTTCCTCCTTACTGATCTCCTACATTATCAAAAGAGTGATCAAAAGAGTGAGCCTGCTTGTCCCTCCGCTTAATACTTCCACCATCTAGTGGCAAAAGGGTATTATGACAATCCTATCTATCACAAGTTGAATAACTGACTTCATAATGGCAAATAGACAAAACAGGAAACTACATGGGCATCTTATTTTGCTGAAAAACTGATATCCAAATCCATGATATCAAGTTATAATAATACCATTCATATTCAACATCGTCAGGCCGGAACAGTGAATTACCTTCTCTTCCTTAGTGGTGCCTTTCTCTGGGCGGTATCCTAGCTGGCATAGCGCTGCCATGACATCTCCCAGGTGGCGAGTGTAGACCATGGTGGCCAGTGATGACAGCACAGACAGCTCCAGCAGAACAGCAGTGGTGGTCAGGAGACGGCGCTCAGGGACAGGGGCCACATCATGACACACCAACCCCTCCACCAACTTCCCAAACGCTGACCTGCGCCCCAGTGGCACCCCCACCCCCAGGGCCAGGTAGGGACAGAGGCCCAGGGAGACAACAAATTGAAGAGCTGCACCAAGTGTCTTCTGTTGGGCCACGCTCAGCACGTCAGGGGGCAGAGGAGGGGCCATCTCAGGGGTCCGCAACCTGGACATAGCCGGACTGGGGGCTTGGTTGAAGAGCTCTAGCTGGAGAGTGAGGTTACGGGCCAGGCTTAGCAACAGCAGCAGACACTCTTGGACAAAGCTCCATGTGACGTCCTCTGTATCGGTGCAGATCCAGGGCACCCCTGCCCTCACCTCCTCCCGCAGTCTGCGCACCTCGTACAGGCCCTTCTCCCCCTGCAGACGCTCCTCCAGCAGGGCCTGGTTGGCTTGGAGTGCAGCCATCAGTGCCTCCTGTTCAGTGTATTTAGTACCATGCACTATGGTCTCTGGAGGGGACATATAGGGTCAGCAGACACACATACATCCAGACAGATTTAGTCAAAGCCCATTGATTGAGTTGATTTACCAAGCTAGCTAGTAACAGCGCCTTTTCTTCTGACATGGATCAAATGAAATGCAGTATAGCGGATCAAATTAAACGTAGACAGCGTTCCCGTATCATACGTGGCTAATCTAGCTAGCACTGTACACATATATATTAATGAGGAACGTATTTAGCTAAATCACACTGAATATTAACTTACCTCCGATAGGTTTAGTGAGGACACAAAGTGCAGACAATATGGCTGAAGTCATATTTATGTTTTATTTCGCTACAGCAGAGGTCCTGCAGTTTTCAATTCAAGACCCGCTACTCATTTTTAGCCATGCTGCTAAAAACACTTGTCGCCGAAAGTATACGTAATATTGTGGGTAGCTCAGGAGTGCATCCGATTGGTCATAATTTCAAAGATTTGAAAGCATAAAATAGGGATAAAGAAATGGCGGACGCCTAGAAGGAATTGCAGTCATGACGTTGGCTAAAGATCAGGGACTTCAACTGCGCTGATTCTCAAATCTAAACAAATGTATGGCTATTAAATGTAATGTAATAATGCAGCGTTTTCCATTGCGCGTTTTTTTTCTTTAGTCTATTTAATAACGTTATTATACATTATGACCCCCATGAAGCTAAACCAATATTTAATCCTAAATTAATTAACCTTGTCTACTGATCAAGTGGTCAAGTTTATTGGTCAAGTGTATAGAAAATCTGTCATTCTTGAATGTGTAGGCTGGACTAAATAAAACAAGAGGGGCAGATATTTCATTAGGCATCTTTATTAAGGAATCAACAATAAAATCCCATAAATGATGCTACATTTCTATAAATGCATCACTACCAATCAATATCCATGGATATATATATATATATATATATATATATATATATACATTTTTAAAAAATGTAACCATTCCAATCCATTAACTAGGCAAGTCAGTTAAAAACAAATTCTTGGCCTACACTAGCCAAATCTGTCCAATTGTGCGCCGCCCAATTTTGGCCGGTTGTGATACAGCCTGGATTCGAACCAGGGTGTCTGTAGTGACACCCCAAGCACTGAAATGCAGTGCCTTAGACCGCTGCGCCACTCAGGAGCCTGTGGAGCAGCTGATGGGATAACAACAACAGAAGAACACATTGATGTTGAAAGGAATAGGCAGGCCTATTAACAAAAGTCACCAAAAACCACATATAAATAAACAGCTTTAGAACATAGCTAGTTCAATAAATAGTCAATAGATCATTAAATAAATACAATCTTGAAACATAAATACTGTACACAAATAATTTGGTCTCATATAAAAATGCATATATTCTCTATAGCTTATTATCCATAAGCATATTAAGTGTAATACTTTCAATAGCGTAAGTGCATTTTAAAAACAAACAACAAAATGTGAAACATGTCACGACAGTTTGTCTAAAGACTGTCCTCTATGAGAGGCAATCATATCCTACTCCTGACACAGGTGCAGGCAATGGGCACTTTGACAAAGTGTGATGTAAGTGAGTATTTGTCTGGGTTGTTCAGGCATACGGTCTTCATCAATACCATCTGAGTTTGCTCTATAGGCACAGAGTTATATGCATGATGTTGGGCCCCGTGATGTCCGGGCCCTTTAATGATGAGGCATCCCTCGCATAGACATTCAGCAACAACAATCTTTTCAGGGAATCGTCCCTCCATGCTATCGATGCTAAGGGAAAAGTGGCAATCCAGTTATCAAAATAGCCAATTATTAATCAATGAAAAATGCTATCCAAAAATGTATTTCCAAACCATATGGCATGCACATTTACTCAAATGATGTTATTGTCAGACTGACAATATTATGGATGCATGGTTAAAACAATGTTCGACCTATCAAAAGGTATTTACTTCGAGGAGAACGAGATGCCTTACCTGTACCGCCAGGGGGAGACTGAACGATTGTTGTAGTCTACTGACTGTGAACGAAGCACAGTGGGGCAGGTCTTCTTCATACCCAGTTTGTGATACTGTGTTTCATCAATATGAACATCTGTCTGGTACCGGTTTCGGTGAAGGATCTTGAGAGCTCTATGCTCCAGTTTTTCTGTACTGAAGCATCCCTTATACTTGTGTGCCTCTGCTGTCCGTGTACATTTAGCAATAACAAGTCCAAGTAAAATTAGAGTCTGCAAAGGAATGATGAAATAAATTAAAAACATTTTGAAATTGCCATTTGATTAAGGCCTATCCATAATGATGGATTAGAAGGCAACCCAACATGAATTGAGGTGTATACACTTCATTCCATCAGGGCAGTCAATCTCTCACTTACCTGCATAATCTTGAATAGGCCTGGCATGTTAAAATATCAAATATCTTGGTAGTAGAGGAGCCCAGGTGCTTTTGCTCGGTTTGTGCCATCATGCCCATGCTCCTACACAATTTATAGGCAAGTCTACTATCTGCTTGGGGAAATCCACATGTAGGAGGAAATGGAATATTGAGTTCCCTGCATCCTCTTTCCTACAGTGAGTGTCTACATTAAGATCACCTGATTTATATGAGCTCATGCGATTTATACTATAGCTTATACACATGGATTTCTTTATCTGATGTAATTACTATATTGACGCTGACGATAGATCTAATATCAGACAACCTGCATCCCCTAGTCATTTACGACTGACAGTAATCTTACTGATATGTTCTCAGTCAAGACAGAAGCTAGGAATTATGAAGAAATGTAACAAAACTGTTCATTAATACATACAATGCTAAAACTGATTCGATCTGCATCCATCTATAAATGTAGCCTAATTGTGGCTTATCCTACTACACCTTTTCACAGTTTTCTACTAATAATAAATGTAACATAATGTATTAAATTATAATTTTCTTATATTATGGTTAATTTAGTTGTTAGACCAATGGGCTTTTGCTTTGCTGATGATTTTGCTATGTTCATCAGAACATGATGCTTAAATTGTCAATACAGTATATTTAGCTGCTTCACTAGGAAACCTCATCAGCCTTCCCACAAGACCACAACTTTCTCCTGCAACCTGGGTCTTCCCACTCTGATGCAATCAATGGTTTTCATCAGGACGGCCACTTCAACGGGTTTTTTCTTTCTTTCAAGTGTGTGATTATAGAGAACAAATTAACATTGATGTGAAGTACTGCTTTTTTTCCTCCAGCTCTTCTCAAGTGATAAACTGTTTTATTTGTCCCACAAAATGCTTCTAAATAATCTATTTTGATAAAGCAAAACATTCTGAGCCTTTTCCTTCTCTCCAGACCCCCCATCGGATCCTTTTCCTTCACTACCATCAAATCAAATCAAATTGTATTTGTCACATGCGCCGAATACAACCGTAAAATGCTTAGTTACAAGCCCTTAACCAACAATGCAGTTCACACTGAGCAAGTCGATGCCACAGAGTTCCGAAAGTATTTTTAATCTGTGTTTTTCCTGATTGAATTCTTTCCAACAAAGGTGGTTCTTGAACAGCATGATGTGTTTGTACAGCAGTGAGAGATAGGCATACAATAATGCCTTATCAGTGCATTGTAATAAACTATCAGGTGAGATTGTCAAAATGCCAGGTATTCTCACCATCAAGCCAATACATAGGCAAAGAGAAATATGGAAAGGACTCCACATGGTACAGTAAACTGTCAGAAGTCAACATGCTTCATTATAAATAGGTAGTTTTCTTTGTGATAAAGTAGAAGTTCCCTCCATCTGCAAGCTAATGAGCTATCATGGAGATAAACTACTAGTGTGTTTCTTCTAATACATTCTGGTCATGATGGAACTGACCCTAGACTATCAATCTGCCACTGAGTAATATGTCTAAGAGATACAAATCTGCCACTTTGAAAAGGCTCGGTGAAAAGATGAGTCTAGCCCAATAAGGGCAAGTACCATGAACTTTCCAATGATCAAACCCCTGCCCCAAAGAGCAAACATGTTAAATAAATAGACTTGTACAATGGAACTTTCCAATGCTGGTACCTTGAACTTTCCAATGTCTGTTTCACTTTCCAATAATAAAATGTTAAATCAGTAGATTTGCACCATTGACCAGTTCAGCTGGGCTCACATTTCCACCTTACTAACTTTCAGTAAATTATCATGACATGTCACCTACATGGAAACACATTTAATCTTAACCCTCCCGCTGTCCTCTGGTCATTTTAACCCCACACATTGTTGACCCTCCCGCTGTCCTTGGGTCATTTTGACCCAACCCGACACTGTGTTGTTCTACAGCAGTGAAAACAATCACCTCCATGATATTATGCAACTTGAAATTTGATGACTTGTCCTAGACTGAACCCAGTAGTACAAAAGTGAATGGGTACATGTCCGTACATGTCCAGACATGTGGAGCAGTGAGAACAATCCCCTCTAGGATATTATTCAACTTGACATTGTCACGACTTCCGCCGAAGTCGGTTCCTCTCCTTGTTTGGGCGGCGTTCGGCGGTCGACGTCACCGGTCTTCTAGCCATCGCCGATCCACTTTTCATTTTCAGATTTGTTTTGTCTTGCTTTCCCGCACACCTGGTTTACATTCCCTCATTATTTGACGTGTATTTCACCCTCTGTTCCCCCCATGTCTGTGTGTGGAATTGTTTGTTGTTACGTGTATGTGCACGTTAGACCTGTTTTGCGCCAGGTTAAAACAACCAGTGTTTCTTTATTGTTCTTAGTGCTGTTTGTCTGTTCTCCGTAATAAAGGGCTCCGTTTGCTACCCAATTCTGCTCTCCTGCGCTGGACTTCCCTGTAGACAATTACCCATACACTACAGATATTTGATGACTTGTCCTAGACTGAGCCCAGTAGTACAAAAGTGAAATGTTGCCTTTCTTCATGTATCCATGAAAGCTGTAGGAAGCAACAGATACTAATATTGTCATGGGTACATGTCCAGACAAGTCCGTCCGTACATGTCCGGACATGTGGTCTTGTCCAAGGTGCTGAAACAATGACAGTGTGTTTCACTGCTGAACAGGTTCTAGAACAGATTTTTTCAAATGTCCAGCAAGACTACTCTGATTCTGAAGAGGAAGTGAAGGATGTGTCAGAAGATGAAGATGGGGAGGAATACAACCCAGAGCACAATGCATCATCTTCAGAAGAAGAAGAACTCCCTCAAGCTAAAAGAGAGACTTTCCTGTCAAAAAACGGCAAAATCAAATGGTCCTCAGTAGCATATCACTACCAGGGCAGGATGGCAGAGCATAAGGGCCTGGAGATGACCCCGGGACCCACAACGTATGCCATTTCCCATGCCCATGACATGGCCTTGACATTCTACCTGTTCATCACACAGGCAATAGAAAAAATCATCCTGGACATGACAAATCTGGAGGGGTTTCGAAAATATGGAGACAGCTGGAAAGGGATTGATGAGACTGACCTGCATGCCTACATAGGGCTGCTAATCTTAGCAGGTGTATACAGGTCCCGAGGTGAGGCTGCAGCTAGTCTATGGGATGCAGAGTGGAAGGGCGATTTTCCGTGCCACCATGCCACTCAAACTCTTTCACACTTACTCAAGACTGCTACGATTTGATGACCGTGAGTCAAGACCTGTAAGACGTGCGACAGACAAACTGGCAGCCATAAGAGAGGTCTGAGAGCGGCTGCCAGTCCTCTACAACCCAGGGCCTGACGTGACAGTGGATGAGCAACTGGTTACATTCAGAGGTAGTGTATATAGGTTTCTTCCTAGGTTCTGTCCTTTCTAGGGAGTTTTTCCTAGCCACTGTGCTTCTACACTTGCATTGCTTGCTGTTTGGGGTTTTAGGCTGTGTTTCTGTACATCACTTTGAGATATCAGCTGATGTAAGAAGGGCTTTATAAATAAATATCAAATTATATATATATAATAAAAGTGATTTTCACTACTGACGTCCGTGACTGTTTCTGTGTGACACCGATACTAATAATTACCCACGATGCCAATCTCTTCTTGCCAAAGGACGTTGTCCTTTCCGGCAGTACATGTCCAGCAAGCCAGCAAAATATGGCATCAATTCATGGGTGGCCTGCGACGCCAAATCCAGCTACGCTTGGAAGATGCAAGTCTACACCGGGAAGCCAACCAGTGGAGGCCCAGAGAAGAACCAGGGGATGCGGGTTGTGCTTGATGTGTCACATGCGACAATTTCTTCACCTCTTATTTTTATTTATTTATTTTATTTCACCAGGTAGGCAAGTTGAGAACAAGTTCTCATTTACAATTGCGACCTGGCCAAGATAAAGCAAAGCAGTTCGACAGATACAACGACACAGAGTTACACATGGAAACAGTCAATAAGTCAATAATACAGTCAATAATAATAAAGTCAATAATACAGTATAAACAAGTCTATATACGATGTGAGCAAATGAGGTGAGAAGGGAGGTAAAGGCAAAAAAGGCCATGGTGGCAAAGTAAATACAATATAGCAAGGAAAACACTGGAATGGTAGTTTTGCAATGGAAGAATGTGCAAAGTAGAAATAAAAATAATGGGGTGCAAAGGAGCAAAATAAATAAATAAATTAAATACAGTTGGGAAAGAGGTAGTTGTTTGGGCTAAATTATAGGTGGGCTATGTACAGGTGCAGTAATCTGTAAGATGCTCTGACAGTTGGTGCTTAAAGCTAGTGAGGGAGATAAGTGTTTCCAATTTAAGAGATTTTTGTAGTTCGTTCCAGTCATTGGCAGCAGAGAACTGGAAGGAGAGGCGGCCAAAGAAAGAATTGGTTTTGGGGGTGACTAGAGAGATATACCTGCTGGAGCGTCTGCTACAGGTGGGAGATGCTATGGTGACCAGCGAGCTGAGATAAGGGGGGACTTTACCTAGCAGGGTCTTGTAGATGACATGGAGCCAGTGGGTTTGGCGACGAGTATGGAGCGAGGGCCAGCCAACGAGAGCGTACAGGTCGCAATGGTGGGTAGTATATGGGGCTTTGGTGACAAAACGGATTGCACTGTGATAGATAGATAGATAGACTGCATCCAATTTGTTGAGTAGGGTATTGGAGGCTATTTTGTAAATGACATCGCCAAAGTCGAGGATTGGTAGGATGGTCAGTTTTACAAGGGTATGTTTGGCAGCATGAGTGAAGGATGCTTTGTTGCGAAATAGGAAGCCAATTCTAGATTTAACTTTGGATTGGAGATGTTTGATATGGGTCTGGAAGGAGAGTTTACAGTCTAACCAGACACCTAAGTATTTGTAGTTGTCCACGTATTCTAAGTCAGAGCCGTCCAGAGTAGTGATGTTGGACAGGCGGGTAGGTGCAGGTAGCGATCGGTTGAAGAGCATGCATTTAGTTTTACTTGTATTTAAGAGCAATTTATTTAAGGAGAGTTGTATGGCATTGAAGCTTGCCTGGAGGGTTGTTAACACAGTGTCCAAAGAAGGACCAGAAGTATACAGAATGGTGTCGTCTGCGTAGAGGTGGATCAGAGACTCACCAGCAGCAAGAGCGACCTCATTGATGTATACAGAGAAGAGAGTCGGTCCAAGAATTGAACCCTGTGCAACCCCCATAGAGACTGCCAGAGGTCCGGACAGCAGACCCTCCGATTTGACACACTGAACTCTATCAGAGAAGTAGTTGGTGAACCAGGTGAGGCAATCATTTGAGAAACCAAGGCTGTCGAGTCTGCCGATGAGAATGTGGTGATTGACAGAGTCGAAAGCCTTGGCCAGATCAATGAATACGGCTGCACAGTAATGTTTCTTATCGATGGCGGTTAAGATATCGTTTAGGACCTTGAGCGTGGCTGAGGTGCACCCATGACCAGCTCTGAAACCAGATTGCATAGCAGAGAAGGTATGGTGAGATTTGAAATGGTCGGTAATCTGTTTGTTGACTTGGCTTTCGAAGACCTTAGAAAGGCATGGTAGGATAGATATAGGTCTGTAGCAGTTTGGGTCAAGAGTGTCCCCCCCTTTGAAGAGGGGGATGACCGCAGCTGCTTTCCAATCTTTGGGAATCTCAGACGACACGAAAGAGAGGTTGAACAGGATAGTAATAGGGGTGGCAACAATTTCGGCAGATAATTTTAGAAAGAAAGGGTGCAGATTGTCTAGCCCGGCTGATTTGTAGGGGTCCAGATTTTGCAGCTCTTTCAGAACATCAGCTGAACGGATTTGGGAGAAGGAGATATGGGGAAGGCTTGGGCGAGTTGCTGTTGGGGGTGCAGTGCTGTTGACCGGGGTAGGAGTAGCCAGGTGGAAAGCATGGCCAGCCGTAGAAAAATGCTTATTGAAATTCTCAATTATGGTGGATTTATCAGTGGTGACAGTGTTTCCTATCTTCAGTGCAGTGGGCAGCTGGGAGGAGGTGTTCTTATTCTCCATGGACTTTACAGTGTCCCAGAACTTTTTTGAGTTAGTGTTGCAGGAAGCAAATTTCTGCTTGAAAAAGCGAGCCTTGGCTTTTCTAACTGCCTGTGCATAATGGTTTCTAGCTTCCCTGAACAGCTACATATCACGGGGGCTGTTCGATGCTAATGCAGAACGCCATAGGATGTTTTTGTGTTGGTTAAGGGCAGTCAGGTCTGGGGAGAACCAAGGGCTATATCTGTTCCTGGTTCTAAATTTCTTGAATGGGGCATGTTTATTTAAGATGGTTAGGAAGGCATTTAAAAAAAAATATCCAGGCATCCTCTACTGACGGGATGAGATCAATATCCTTCCAGGATACCCCGGCCAGGTCGATTAGAAAGGCCTGCTCGCTGAAGTGTTTCAGGGAGCGTTTGACAGTGATGAGTGGAGGTCGTTTGACCGCTGACCCATTACGGATGCAGGCAATGAGGCAGTGATCGCTGAGATCTTGGTTGAAGACAGCAGAGGTGTATTTAGAGGGCAAGTTGGTTAGGATGATATCTATGAGGGTGCCCATGTTTAAGGCTTTGGGGAGGTACCTGGTAGGTTCATTGATAATTTGTGTGAGATTGAGGGCATCAAGTTTAGATTGTAGGATGGCTGGGGTGTTAAGCATGTTCCAGTTTAGGTCGCCTAGCAGCACGAGCTCTGAAGATAGATGGGGGGCAATCAGTTCACATATGGTGTCCAGAGCACAGCTGGGGGCAGAGGGTGGTCTATAGCAGGCGGCAACGGTAAGAGACTTGTTTTTAGAGAGGTGGATTTTTAAAAGTAGAAGTTAAAATAGTTTGGGTACAGACCTGGATAGTAGGACAGAACTCTGCAGGCTATCTTTGCAGTAGATTGCAACCCCGCCCCTTTGGCAGTTCTATCTTGTCTGAAAATATTGTAGTTTGGAATTAAAATGTCTGAATTTTTGGTGGTCTTCCTAAGCCAGGATTCAGACACAGCTAGAACATCCGGGTTGGCAGAGTGTGCTAAAGCAGTGAATAGAACAAACTTAGGGAGGAGGCTTCTAATGTTAACATGCATGAAACCAAGGCTATTACGGTTACAGAAGTCGTCAAAAGAGAGCGCCTGGGGAATAGGAGTGGAGCTAGGCACTGCAGGGCCTGGATTCACCTCTACATTGCCAGAGGAACATAGGAGGAGTAGAATAAGGGTGTTGCTAAAAGCAATAAGAATTGGTCGTCTAGAACGTCTGGAACAGAGAGTAAAAGGAGGTTTCTGGGGGCGATAAAATAGCATCAAGGTATGATGTACAGACAAAGGTATGGTAGGATGTGAATACAGTGGAGGTAAACCTAGGTATTGCGTGATGAAGAGAGAGATATTGTCTCTAGAAACATCATTGAAACCAGGAGATGTCATTGCATGTGTGGGTGGTGGAACTAATAGGTTGGATAAGGTATAGTGAGCAGGACTAGAGGCTCTACAGTGAAATAAGCCAATAAACACTAACCAGAACAGCAATGGACAAGGCATATTGACATTAAGGAGAGGCATGCTTAGTCGAGTGATCAAAAGGGTCCGGTGAGTGGAGAGGTTGGTTGGGGGTCACGGCGATTTAGACAGCTAGTCAGGCCATCGGTAGCAAGCTAGCATAGGATGGAGGTCTGTTATTAGCCACCTCTTGCGTTCCGTCAGTAGATTAGTGGGGTTCCGTGTGGTAGAGGGGATTAATCCAAATCACACAACAACAAAAATAAAAACAGATATAGTTATAGAGGCCCAAGAAGAAAACATAATAATAATAAAAATAAATAACTAAATAGTCAGATAGCAGCCGATAAGACAGCTAACGGTTAGCAGATCCCTGAGATCCCACCTGCACTGCTTGCGTCAAAGGACAGAGAGGTCTTCTCATCAAGGTTTGCCTTCACGCCCACCACCACTCTAGTTTCCTACCTCCCAAAGAAAAACAAGAATGTGTTACTTCTGAGCACACTGCACATAGAGGCTGAAATTAGCCATCGCCAGGACAGGAAGCCAGCCATGATCCTAAATCACCTAAATAAGGTGATTGGAACATACAGCTGCAGAAGGATGACTGCCCGCTGGCCCCTGGTCATCTTCCACAACATCATTGATGTTTCCTCCTACAATACCTTTGTGATATGGAGAGAGAACAACTCTAGCTGGATAACTCGTAAGCGCAACAAGAAGAGGGTGTTCGTGGAGCAGCTGGGAACGGCACATGTAATTCCATTCATCAAAAGAAGGGAGCGTCTCCCCCGCAGACGCATCTGCAGCAGTTGTGAAAGCTGTTCAGAGGGCCAGCTCTCATGATCAACCTGAGGAGCCACTAGCCACTGCCCCAGCTGGGGCAAGTAAGAGGTGTCAGATCTGCCCACCAAAGCACTCTACAATGCATACTGTGCTGCAGGTGTAAGAAATATATCTGCAAAGGCTGTGCACATGCATACTGTCACACATGTGCTCATTGGGGGTTTAGTCAAGGCGGGTCAGTTTGACCCGGGGTGTATACAGAATATGAGGACAACCGGAGGGGTAAGATAGCTAGGTGGGACAACCACAAATCTTAGTCATTATTAAAATCAGTGCTAGTAGGGGCAAAAAAAGTTAACGTGATGTCCTTGCCCCACCATTGAAAGCACCAAATTGTGTCCTGCCCATTGACATGCATACAATCTGCAGTAATCATGATGAGATAGTCAAGGTGTTTTAATTATATTTGGTAGTGAAAATGTATGTTAACATGCAGTACATGAAGCGCCATCTCTTGTGAGAAACAATATGAAACAAGCAATTCAAGAATTGATTCATCAAAGTCATGTAGGATCGTGGAAACGCAGCAGAGTGAGGGTGTGGAGAGAAGGAATTGGCTCAGATGGTTTTGCTTTATCAAAATAGTTTATTTAGAAGCCTTTTGTCACAAAAGCACAAACATACACTCCTGTGTCAACTAAAAATGTGGGACAAATAAAACAGTTTATCACTTGAGAAGAGCTGGAGAAAAAAAAAGCAATTTGTCAATTTGTTCTCTATAATCATACACTTGAGAAAAAAAAGGGTGCTTGTCATATGCTCACTATGATTGAAAACGGTATGTAAAATACACACTGTAAGATAACACAATGCACAGACCTAGAAGTGGAAAAGTAATTGGTTAAGATGTGACCACCATGAACAAGAGGTCCTTTGAGCGTGTTCAATGTTTCTCAGTCTGAATGAATACAGAAGCTAAATGTTTGTACAGAGAACCAGATGGGAGCCTAGAAGCGGTTTCCAGGATTTTAGAATCGAACAGGGCAAGACCAACTCCAACCCCAAAATAACAACAAAAAATCGATAAAAATAAGACATGAGAGATATGAGACAGTAAAAGGGGCAGACCGAGAGAGTGGATCAAAAGTATATAAATTCACCTTATCATTGAGACAATGTCAATATTCTCCTTTCTTATTAAACAGACAAGAGAGAGCAACAATGACACCCTGCTACTAAATTTCTTCAGTACTGTAAAATCATCAAGACAACCTCTCTCTGAGGGCAAACAAGCAAAAATGTTTTGGTGGCCATTTTGTCAAGGAACAATTACACAATAGCCTTTACATTTTGGGACAGAAACCTTTTTAAAATCTCCAGAGAACGCTAGGCGTCATGAATGGGATTGGTGATTTTATGTCCCTTGATGCTTGTAGTTGCCTGGGTGACTTGGGCAGACAGGCGGGAGAGCAGGGTGAGGGTTATTTCCCAGGGATCTTGGCCCTCTTGCGGGCAATGGCGTCCTCCACAGCTTTGAGCTGTTTCAGCAGCTCCTCACGGCGGGACAGTGTGCTGCTAGGCTTGCCTGAGCCCGGGCCGCCCGGGGGCTGCTTGCCTGAGCCCGATGACAACCCCCCTGGACCTTTCCCAGACGACTTGGGTGGTGGGGACAGAGGACGTTTTCTAAACAGGGAATTAACAAGGTTGGGTTTAGAGCCACATGCCTATGACAATTTACAAGGGTTATCATGAGGATACATCTACCAGGGTAGAGACGATACCTGTAGATTTGGCTCACATTGTGTGAGTTTTCTACATGGTGTGGCACCATGGTCACATGCCCTGTGTATTATTGGTGTTTATAAACTGGGTGGTTCGAGGACTGAATGCTGATTGGCCACTAGATTTCCAACTAAGGAAGTCTCTTTAGCTTTACAGCATTGTGTCAGGTTCACTGTTGCCCTCCTTACACACTTGAACATAAAACAAGTATTGATTTGTCAAATCAGACCATTTCTATGACAAAACATTCAATTACGTGGGTAAACAGTTTATATTAGCAATAAGGCACCTCTGGGCTTTGTGGTTTATGGCCAATATACCACGGGTAAGGGCTGTGTACAGGCACGCTGTGTCATGCATAAGAAAAGCCCTTAGCCGTGGTATATTTGCCATATACCACACCCCCTCGGGCCTTATTGCTTAAATATCATATACTTCTGGGATTCCACTTTCGTGACTTGATCCACATTCAAAACAAAGGCTTGTGGTTGCTCTAAAATCTTAAAATGACATCACTACTGCAGTGGAGAAGGGCAGCACCAACAAAAGGGTGGCAGGTTGGGGTCGTGTGTGTGATCTGGGGTGAGATGCAGCACAGAGGGCACCTACCTTTCTCCCGGGGGGGGCATGGGACGAGGGCCCTGGCCTCTGGGCCGGTCCATTCTAGGAGAGAGTGGGGGCCGTCCAGGCATCCTCCTGTCACCACGACCTGCAGGACATTGAGGGGAAGTTGATTACCAACAATACAACAGGGACGTGTGGACAGATCATAGAGAATGCAGCCTATTGTGAGGTTTCTCTGGTGTTGGATTTCCACATTTGGGTTAACTGAACCACATATTTGTGTATGTGTGTGTGTCTGTGTGTCTACGTGTGTGTCTGTGTGTGTGTGTGATTTCCCTGGAAAGAACACATTCATCCCTGACTTTTCTGGACAGTTTGAGGCCCTCACCTCTCTCAGGAGACATTGCTATCCTCTTGCTGAGGGGAGAGGTCGGCCTGTCCTTGTCTGAAGGCATGTATCGCTTCCTGTTACCCCGCTCTGCCTGCTGCTACAGAGTGAGAGAGAGCCATGGTTCGTCAGACATTCAACAAGCACCAAATGCAAAATGGAGTACATTAAATTGAGATCAAATCACATCTTAAATGGTGGTATTCAAATAATGTTTGTTTTTCAGTTAACCGAGAGTAAATGTTAGCGAAAACAAAAGTATTGTATACAGAGGCTTGATAATAATATATCTACTTATTCAGTCTCACTGATAACATCACACGAGTATGAGGAAGTCAGACACTGACTGTCCTTCCCCAAAGTCAAAACCCTGTAATGACATCAGTGTCACAGGGTGAGATATTAGTGTAACTCGTATCTACATACTCTTCAGAGAACTTCAAAGACTCATCACTTGTAGTCTACCTGGGTTGGGGACTTCCAACAGTAATCCAGTACTAGTCACCTTGTTGAGGAGCGTGAGTTTGATGTCTTTGTGCTGGCCGTAACCTCCAGGGGGACCCATGGGAGGTCCGTGCGGCGGGTGCATGGGGTGGCCTCCAGGACCATGGCCCCTGCTGCCAGGCCCAGACCTGGGCATGGGACCGTGAGTGTTTCTGGGAGGGAGGCCTGAGGGATCCATCTTCCTCCGGTCCTCCCTGGGGGGATGGGGCTCATCTTTCTTAGTGGGCTTCCCTGTGTGGAGAGCACTACGTATGTCACCAACAACCAATAAATGATGCGATTCTGTTATAGCTGTGTCACACCAACCTAAACACAATACAGAGTGAGTCAAGAGTCTATAACAAAAGCCTGACCACTACCTTTGTCCTTGTTGGGGCCCCTGTCCCGTGGGGGCCCCTCTCCTTGCGTGCATGGGGGTGTCCTGGGGTTGGGGAGCGGGAGCTGGCTGACGACACAGGGCTGGCCAGGTCGGCGTACATGTCATCTGAGTCAGCGCTCCTCACAGAGCTGCTGCTGGAGGCCGAGGACACGCTAGACACACTGCTCACACTCAGAGACCTGCACAGAGACCACACAGAACACAGGGAAAGAGACTCAGTGCTGCGCCACAAAAACACATTGTTTACACATAGTTTAACTCATACATCACAGTAAAAATATATATATTTTAGAGTGAGAAAAAAATTGATTACAACACACACGTACAGAGGGTAACAAATGAGTGAATGGTGGGGCAACATGGAGAAGAAATCAATCAAACAGATGAATTACAGTTAATAGGAATGAAGAGAAGCAGATGTACAGGGGGGAAAAAGGCTGATAAAATTGACGTAGTACCTGGATTTTCTACAAAGTTGACCAGTGGATACATAGCAAGAAGAGAGAAAGGATTCAATACATGTCCGTTTCAAAGTGCTTTACTAAACACCATAAAAATAAAAAAAATCTTCATTTTCCCGACACCCAAAAGTACTCGTTACATTTTGAATGATTAGCAAAGACAGGAAAATGGTCTAATTCACCCACTTGCTTCGTTTGTAAATTATGATTGAGTGTTGGTGTGCCCCTGGCTATCTGTAATTTAATAATAATGGTGCCATCTGGTTTGCTTAATATACATTTTGTTTTACCTTTATTTAACTAAGCAAGTCAGTTAAGAACAAATTCTTATTTACAATGACGGCCTACCGGGGAACAGTGGGTTAACTGCCTTGTTCTGTGGCAGAACAACAGATTTTGACCTTGTCAGCTCAGGGATTCGATCCAGCAACCTGGCCCAACGTTCTAACCACCAGGCTACCTGCCGCCCCATTCCCAATATAAGGAATTTGAGTATATTTTACTTAAGTATATTTTAGCAATTACTTTTAGACTTTTACTCAAGTAGTATTTTAGTGGGTGACTTTCACTTTTACTTCTATTAAGGTATCTTTACTTTTACTCAAGTATGACACTTGGGTACTTTTCCACCACCGCATTTACCCAGTAGTGGAAGTAGGATCTGTTATTTCTACCTGGACTTCTTGGACCCGGAAGGTGAGATGGTTGCAGAGGAGGAATGGGATCTTGAGCGAGAGCTGGAGCCAGAGTAACTACTGCCACTCACACTGCCACTGACCGTCTGCCTGAAGCAGTGGAATAGAAAGACAGGAGAGGAAAGATCAGCATACTTTTAATAGCAGATTGTACATCACTGTAACAACGCATCAGTCCCATTGCATACTTGGCAAGGGTTTATAGGTCATATTCATATAATAGAAAACAAACTACTGTCCCTGCAGAGGAGGAATGGAGTGTGGTATCACATATGACGGAAGATTTTAGTCAGGGCAGGAGTGTTGTTGTAGAATGACTGTGAGAAGGCCACTTCTGGTGACTTTTTAAAAGGACATTCTACTCCAAAATGCATGAACATTTAATTATATTGCCACCAACTGAAATAGAACTGATGGGCGCCTCTTCACTGTAGGGAGATTATGAGGAGCAAGCGGTGGCTGTGCACTCGAGGCGCTCATTCGCGCCACTGCTCTCTGTTTACTTATATACATTGTAACTTGCCACTGATCTTAAAGGGATAATGTGAGATTTTTGCATGGCTCTGCGTGCAGTTCGAAGTTAGTGTTAGCGCAATGACTTGAGTCTAGCATAGCTAGCTGTTAGAAACAGCGCTAACGCTCGTTAGCGACTTCCTTCTAACTGCACACAGAGACAAATGGTATCCATTAGTTCATGATTTAATAGCCAAAATATCACCATATCCCTTTAAAAGCGCATCCCGGCAGATTTGTTTTGTAAATATAGAAGAAACACTAACATAAACTGACTGACAATACAAGTTCACCCGAGAGGAAAACCCAAGAAACAGCCTACAATAGCATGTCTTCAAGTCCTACTCATCTTATTAACAAGCTGTCCTACTCCACTTGCCAAACTAAGCAACATATAATATTTTGTTAAACCATGAACAGACAGAGTAGTGCCAGGTTGTGGAATACAATCTGCACTACGTGAATAGTTCCATTGAAGCTATTCTGATACCACATGAGATCTGTGCAATCAATTAATTATATTACTGTACTTCCTACTTCCGTGTCCTCAGAGGATGCGCAGACCAGCTGGCTGGAGTATTTACAGAGATAATCAATCACTCCCTATCCCAGTCTGCTGTCTCCACTTGCTTCAAGATGTCCACCACTGTACCCAAGAAAGCAAAAGGTAACTGAACTAAATGACTATTGCCCCGTAGCACTCACTTCTGCCATCATGAAGTGCTTTGAGAGGCTAGTTAAGGATCATATCACCTCCACCTTATCGGACACCCAAGACCCACTTCAATTTGCTTACCACCCCAATAGATCCACAGACGATGCAATCACCATCACACTGCCCTATCCCATCTGGACAAGCGGAATACCTATGTAAGAATACTGTTCATTGACTATAGCTCAGCCTTCAACACCATAGTACCCTCCAAGCTCATCATTAAGCTCGGAGCCCATCTCTGTGCAACTGGGTCCTGGACTTCCTGACGGTCCACCCCCGGGTGGTGAAGATAGGAAACAACACCGCCACTTTGCTGATCCTCAACACAGGGTACATGCACAGCCCCCTCCTGTACTCCAGACACCAGAGAGAGCATGCCCCTATACACATCAACGGGACCGCAGTGGAGAAGGTGAAAAGCTTCAAGTTCCTCTGCGTACATATCACTGATGATCTGAAATGGTCCACCCACATAGACAGTGTGGTGAAGAAAGCACAACAGCGTCTCTTCAGCCTCAGGAAACTGAAGAAATTCATCTTCACCCCATTACCATCCAGAAGAGGTGGTCAGTACAGGTACATCAAAGCTGGGACCGAGAGACTGAAAAACAGCTTCTATTTCAAGGCCATTAGACTGTTAAATAGCCATCCGTAGCCGATTACCACCCAGTTACTCGACCCTGCACCTTAGAGGCTGTTGCCCTATATACATAGACATGGGATCACTGACCACTTTAATAATGTTTACATACTGCTTTACTCATCTCAAATGTATATACTGTATTCTATTCTACTGTATTTTAATCAATGCCACTCAGACATTGCTTGTCCTAATATTGATATATTTCTTAACTCCATTCTTTTACTTTAGATTTGTGTGTATTGTTGTGAATTATTAGATATTACTGCACTGTCGGAGCTAGGAACACAAGCATTACGCTACACCCGCAATAACATCTGCTAAATATGTGTATGTGACCAATTCAATTTGATTTGCCTGTTCTTGTGCCAAGTAACCATGTATAGTCGTGGCCAAAAGTTTTGAGGATGAAACAAATATTCATTTTCACAAAGTCTGCTGCCTCAGTGTGTATGATGGCAATTTGCATATACTCCAGAATGTTATGAAGAGTGATCAGATGAATTGCAATTCATTGCAAAGTCCCTCTTTGCCATGCAAATGAACTGAATCCCCCAAAAACATTTCCACTGCATTTCAGCCCTGCCACTAAAGGACCAGCTGACATCATGTCAGTGATTCTCTCGATAACACAGGTGTGAGTGTTGATGAGGACACGGCTGGAGATCACTCTGTCATGCTGATTGAGTTCAAATAACAGACCGGAAGCTTCAAAAGGAGGGTGGTGCTTGAAATCATTGTTCTTCCTCTGTCAACCATGGTTACCTACAAGGAAACACGTGCCGTCATCATCGCGTTGCACAAAAAGGGCTTCACAGGCAAGGAAATTGCTGCCAGAAAAATTGCACCTAAATCAACCATGTTTTTACTGAATCATCAAGAACTTCAAGGAGAGTAGTTCAATTGTTGTGAAGAAGGCTTCAGGGTGCCCAAGAAAGTCCAGCAAGCACCAGGACCGTCTCCCAAAGTTGATTAAGCTGCGGGATTGGGGAACCACCAGTACAGAGCTTGCTCAGGAATGGCAGCAGGCAGGTGTGAGTGCATCTGCATGCACAGTGAGGCGAAGACTTTTGGGGGATGCCTGGTGTCAAGAAGGGCTGCAAAGAAGTCACTTCTCTCCAGGAAAAACATCAGGGACAGACTGATATTCTGCAAAAAGTACAGGGATTGGACTGCTGAGGACTGGGGTAAAGTCATTCTCTCTGATGAATCCCCTTCCCGATTGTTTGGGGTAACCGGAAAAAAAACTTGTCCGGAGAAGACAAGGTGAGTGTCAGTCCTGTGTCATGCCAACAGTAAAGCATCTTGAGACCATTCATGTGTGGGGGTTGCTTCTCAGCCAAGGCAGTGGGCTCACTCACAAATTTGCCTAAAAACACAGCCATGAATAAAGAATGGTACCAACACATCCTCCGAGAGCAACTTCTTCCAACCATCCAGGAACAGTTTGGTGACGAACAATGCCCTTTCCGGCATGATGGAGCTCCTTGCCATGGGGCAAAAGTGATAACTAAGTGGCTCAGGGAACAAAACACAGATATTTTGGGTCTATGGCCAGGAAACTCCCCAGACCTTAATCCCATTGAGAACTTGTGGTCAATCCTCAAGAGGCAGGTGGACAAACAAAACCCCACAAATTCTGACAAACTTCAAGCATGGACTATGCAAGAATGGGCTGCCATCAGTCAGGATGTGGCCCAGAAGTTAATTGACAGCATGCCAGGGTGGATTGCAGAGGTCTTGAAAAAGATGGGTCAACACTGCAAATCTTGACTCTTTGCATCAACTTCATGTAATTGTCAATAAAAGCCTTTGGCACTTACGAAATGCTTGTAATTAACCTTCCGTATTCTATAGTAACACCTGACAAAAATATCTAAAGACACTGAAGCAGCAAACTTTGTGGAAATTAATATTTGTGTCATTCTCAAAACTTTTGGCCACGACTGTACATGGAGGTTGGTGATCAGTTCCAAAGCACTCTATGTAAATGAAATTAACATAAATGCACAAATATTTGTATTTAACTACTTTTCCCATCCTTTCAATATTATAAACCACTAAAAGTGGAGATAAAAAAAAGCATTCATACAGTAGCCTATTCAAAATGTATGCATGGTATGAATTTAAGTAATGGATCATGTTCCACTAAATAGGAGTCAAGCAAAAGTATAAAACTGTCACCCTATTAACTATGAATCATTGCTGAACAAAATGACTAACATAAAAAGTGTGGTCAAGTCATTTTACATGGGAGGACAATGTGTCTTTAGAGCTGCAGGACCACTGGACAAAACGTTTTACATGATGTTTTCCACAGGGAACACCACGCCACACACATAGAGTGAGCCTAGTGTATTCTACCAAGGCAGGCAGAGAAACCAAAGCTAGTGGCTTGCCCCCACGCTGTGCTTTCCTTCCCTTCTACAGCACAGCACCAGACCTAGGTTCTTTCCGATGAAGGCCCAGCCATAGTGTCACCTGACCCTCAGACAGAGGATAGCTCTTCCACCAACACACAGCAATGCTCACGGAAAAGGCCCCTCCTGATGCTAATCTAGCTACCATACAAAGTGTCTTTGTGAGCTGAGGGATACCGGTCATGCAAGTTCAATAAAAATAAAACAAACCCACACAAATATGCCTGGTATTAGGCCTACCTGTGAAATACAGCCTGAAAATAATGAAAACAACTTGATTTGCAAAAGATCAAAATGAGACCCAGTGAAGTCTCTAGCTAGTAGCGCAGCAACAGTGTTCACTACCAATAAGCTATTATACTGAACAAAAATATAAACGCAACATGCAACCATTTCAAAGACTTCACTGATTTACAGTTCATATAAGGAAATGATTCATTAGGCCCTAATCTATTGATTCCGCAACTGGGAATACAGATACCAGAAAACCAGTCGGTATCTGTTTTGACCACCATTTGCCTCATGCAGCGTGACACATCTCCTTCGCATAGAGTTGATTAGGCTGTTGATTGTGGCCTGTGGAATGTTGTTCCACTCTTCTTCAATGACTGTGCTAAGTTTCTGGATATTGGCAGTTGCACACGTTGATCCAGAGCACCCCAAACATGCTCAATGGGTGATATGTCTGGTGAGTATGCAGGCCGTGGAAGAATTGGGACATGTTCAGCTTCCAGGAATATTGTACAGATCCTCAAGAAATGGGGCCGTGCATTATAATGCTGAAACATTAGGTGATAGCGGCAGATGAATGGCACTTTAGGAAACAGCAGTGGGAGCACCCCCCTATCCACATCGATGGGGCAGCAGTGGAGAAGGTGGAAAGTGTCAAGTTCCTCGGCCTACACATTACTGACAAACTGAAATGGTCCACCCACACAGACAGTGGGTGAAGAAGGCGCAACAGGAGGCTGAAGAAATGTGGCTTGTCACCTAAAACCCTCACAAACTTTTACAGATGCACAATTGAGAGCATCCTGTCGGGCTGCATCACTGCCTGGTACGGCAACTGCACCACCCATAACCACAGGGCTCTCCAGAGGGTGGTGCGGTCTGCACAACGCATCACCGGGGGAAAACTACCTGCACTCCAGGACACCTACAGCACCCAATGTCACAGGAAGGCCAAAAAGCAAATCAAGGACAACAACCACCCGAGCCACTGCCTGTTCACCCCTCTATCATGCAGAAGGCAAGGTCAGTACAGGTGCATCAAAGCTGGGACCGAGAGACTGAAAAACAGCTTCTATCTCAAGGCCATCAGACTGTTAAATAGCCATCACTACCAGAGAGGCTGCTGCCTATATACACAGACTTCAAATCATTGGCCACTTTAATAATGTTTACATATCTTGCACTCATCTCATATGTACAGTGGGGCAAAAAAGTATTTAGTCAGCTACCAATTGTGCAAGTTCTCCCACTTAAAAAGATGAGAGAGGCCTGTAATTTTCATCATAGGTACACTTCAACTATGACAGACAAAATGATTTTTTTCTCTTCTGAAAATCACATTCTAGGTTTTTTAATTAATTTTTTGCAAATTATGGTGGAAAATAAGTATTTGGACATCTACAAACAAGCAAGATTTCTGGCTCTCACAGACCTGTAACTTCTTCTTTAAGAGGCTCCTCTGTCATCCACTCGTTACCTGTATTAATGGCACCTGTTTGAACTTGTTATCAGTATAAAAGACACCTGTCCACAACCTCAAACAGTCACACTCCAAACTCCACTATGGCCAAGACCAAAGAGCTGTCAAAGGACACCAGAAACAAAATTGTAGACCTGCACCAGGCTGGGAAGACAATCTGCAATAGGTAAGCAGCTTGGTTTGAAGAAATCAACTGTGGGAGCAATTATTAGGAAATGGAAGACATACAAGACCACTGATAATCTCCCTCGATCTGGGGCTCCACGCAAGATCTCACCCCGTGGGGTCAAAATGATCACAAGAACGGTGAGCAAAAATCCCAGAACCACACGGGGGGACCTACTGAATGACCTGCAGAGAGCTGGGACCAAAGTAACAAAGCATACCATCAGTAACACACTACGCCGCCAGGGACTCAAATCCTGCAGTGCCAGACGTGTCCCCCTGCTTAAGCCAGTACATGTCCAGGCCCGTCTGAAGTTTGCTAGAGAGCATTTGGATGATCCAGAAGAAGATTGGGAGAATGTCATATGGTCAGATGAAACCAAAATATTACTTTTTGGTAAAAACTCAACTCGTCGTGTTTGGAGGACAAAGAATGCATCCAAAGAACACCATACCTACTGTAAAGCATTGGGGTGGAAACATCATGCGTTTGGGCTGTTTTTCTGCAAAGGGACCAGGACGACTGATCCGTGTAAAGGAAAGAATGAATGGGGCCATGTATTGTGAGATTCTGAGTGAAAACCTCCTTCCATCAGCAAGGGCATTGAAGATGAAACGTGGCTGGGTCTTTCAGCATGACAATGATCCCAAACACACCGCCCGGACAATGAAGGAGTGGCTTCGTAAGAAGCATTTCAAGGTCCTGGAATGGCCTAGCCAGTCTCCAGAGCTCAACCCCATAGAAAATCTTTGGAGGGAGTTGAAAGTCCATGTTGCCCAGCAACAGCCCCAAAACATTACTGCTCTAGAGGAGATCTGCATGGAGGAATGGGCCAAAATACCAGCAACAGTGTGTGAAAACCTTGTGAAGACTTACAGAAAACGTTTGACCTCTGTCATTGCCAACAAAGGGTATATAACAAAGTATTGAGATAAACTTTTGTTATTGACCAAATACTTATTTTCCACCATAATTGGCAAATAAACTCATTAAAAATCCTACAATGTGGTTTTCGGGATTTTTTTCTCCCATTTTGTCTGTCATAGTTGAAGTGTACCTATGATGAAAATTACAGGCCTCTCTCATATTTTTAAGTGGGAGAACTTGCACAATTGGTGGCTGACTAAATACTTTTTTGCCCCACTGTATATACTGTATTCTATACTATTCTACTGTATCTTAGTCTATGCTGCTCTGACATTGCTTGTCCATATATTTATATATTCATTCGATTCCTTTACTTAGATTTGCGTGTATATGTTGTGAAATTGCTAGATATTACTTGTTAGACATTGCTGCACTGTCAGAACTAGAAGAACAAGCATTTCGTTACACCCACAATAACATCTGCTAAACATGTGTATGTGACCAATACAATTTGATTTGATGACAATGGGCCGTTGGATCTCGTCCCGGTATCTCTGTGCTTTCAAATTGCCATCGATAAAATGTAATTGTGTTCATTGTTCATGGCTGCCCATACCATAACCCCACTGCCACCATGAAGCAATCTGTTCACAACGTTGACATCAGCAAAACGTTCACCCACACGAAGCCATACAGGTGGTCTGACATACTACCAAATTCTCAAAAACAACATTGGAGACAGCTTATGGAAGAGAAATGAAAATGATGTTCTCTGGAAACAGATCTGGTGGACGTTCCTGCAGTCAGCATGCCAACTGCATGCTCCCTCAAAACTTGGGACATCTGTGGCATTGTGTTGCATGACAAAACTGCACATATAAACAAAACATGTAAAGTGTTTGTCCCATGTTTCATGAGCTGAAATAAAAGATCCCAGAAAATGTCCATATGCACAAAAAGCTAATTTCTCTCAAATTATATGCACAAATTTGTTTATATCCCTGCTAGAGAGCATTTCACCTTTGACAAAATAATCCACCCACCTGACAGGTGTGGCATATCAAGAAGCTGATAAAACAGCATGATCATTACACAGATGCACCGTGTGCCGGGGACAATAAAAGGCCACTCTTAAATGTGCAGTTGTCACAAAATACAATGCCACAGATGTCTCAATTTAGCTAACTGCAGGAATGTCCACCAGAGCTGTTGCCAGAGAATTTAATGTTGATTTCTCTACCATAAGCCACCTCCAACGTTGTTTTGGAGAATTTGTTATTACATTCAACCGGCCTCAACCGCATACGGCTCAACCGGAGCCCGGGACCTCCAAATACGGCTTCTTCACATGCGAGATCTTCGGAGACCAGACACCCGGACAGCTGATGAAACTGAGGAGTATTTCTGTATGTAATAAAGCCCATTTGTGGGGAAAAACTCATTCTAATTGGCTGGGCCTGACTTCCAAGTGGGTAGGCCAATGTACTTACTGTGGAATGCAGTGTTCAGTTCTCGCCAGGCATAATGTGACCCATCTCATCCAAAAAGTTCAATCAAGTTTGACAAAAAGCACCTGGAAGAACATCAAGACTCTTGGAAGAATGTTCTATGGACAGATGAGTCACACGTATAACTTTTTGGATGACATGGGTCTCATTATGCCTGGTGAAAACCAAACACCGCATTCCACAGTAAGAACCCTACACCCACGGTAAAGCATGGTGGTGGTAGTGTGATGGTTTGGGGATGCTTTGCTGCCTCAGGACCTGGACGACTTGCCTTAATAGAAGGAACCATGAATTCTGCCTGCATCAGAAAATTCTACAGGAGAATGTCAGGCCCTCCGTCTGTAAGCTGAAGCCGAAGCGCAGCTGGGTCATGCAGCAAGACAATGATCCAAAACACACAATCAAGTCTACATGAAAATGGCTAAAAAGTATACACATTAGAAATTTTGCAATGGCCTAATCCCAATTGAGATGTGGCAGGACTTGACACAAGCAGTTCATACTTGAAAACCCACAAATGTCGCTGAGTTAAAGCAGTTCTGCATGGAAGAGTGGGCCAAAATTCCTCCACAGCGGTGTGAGAGACTGATCAACAACTACAGGAAGTGTTTGGTTGGAGTCATTGCAGCTAAAGGTGGCACCACCAGTTATTGAGTGTAAGGGGCAATACTTTTTCACACAGCATACCTTTGTTTACGAAATGAATGAAATAAGTATTTAACTGTTGCGTTATTTGTTCACTCATGTTCTGTTTATCTAATATTAGGTTTTGGTTGAAGATCTTTTAACATTCATCAAAAATATACAAAAGTAGAGAAAATTAGAAAGGGCGTAAATACTTTTTCACAGCAATGTACATTAACTAACAGCTTCGGGGAATTAATGTAATTTTTAAATTAATTTTATAGTCTAGACTGAAAATACCATTATTATGATGTTTTTTTCACTGGCCAAAGCGGGCCACTGACATGAATGATTGACAGGCCCGGGGGGTTTCCAAAACATCCCTAGGCAAGCGGGCAGCCCTGTATGTCGAGCCCTGTTACACCTTTGTATATCATTGGATAACCTTGAGATTTCAGGTTGGCTGTGTTGAATGTGACAAAGGAACTTGTGAAAGATAGATAGCCATCTCTAACCAAATGTGTACTTCTGTCCTACCTCCTGGGTGGATTGTGCTGCTGCCGCTCCTTCCGTCGGCCCTCCCGCAGGTTGAGGGGTTTGCCCCCCTCCCGAGGTGACATGGGTCGGCCCCCCTCCCGAGGAGGCATGGCTCGGCCCCCCTCCCGAGGCGGCATGGCTCGGCCCCCCTCCCGAGGCGGCATGGCTCGGCCTCCATCTCGAGGAGGCATGGGTCGGCCCCCCTCCCGAGGAGGCATGGGTCGGCCCCCCTCCCGAGGAGGCACGGGTCGGCCCCCCTCCCGAGGAGGCACGGGTCTGCCCCCTTCCCGAGGCGGCATGGGTCGGCCACCATCCCGAGGCGGCATGGGTCGGCCCCCTTCCCGAGGCGGCATGGGTCGGCCCCTGTCCCGAGGCGGCATGGGTCGGCCCCCTCCCGAGGCGGCATGGGTCGGCCCCCCTCCCGAGGCGGCATGGGTCGGCCCCCTCCCGAGGAGGCATGGGTCGGCCCCCTCCCGAGGCGGCATGGGTCGGCCCCCTCCCGAGGCGGCATGGGTCGGCCCCCTGACCATCCCGAGGTGGCATGGGTCGGCCCCCTGACCCTCCCGAGGCGGCATGGGTCGCCCCCCCTCCCGAGGTGGCATGGGTCGGCCCCCCTGACCCTCCCGAGGCGGCATGGGTCGGCCCCCCTGACCCTCCCGAGGCGGCACGGGTCGGCCCCCCTGACCCTCGCGAGGCGGCACGGGTCGGCCCCCCTGACCCTCCCGAGGGGGCACGGGTCGGCCCCCCTCCCGAGGTGGCATGAGTCGGCCCCCCTCCTGAGGCGGCATGGGTCGGCCCACCTCCTGAGGCGGCATGGGTCGGCCCACCTCACGGGGCTCGCGGGAGTTGCCAGGCTTAGCCCCCTCTAGGGTGGGTTTGGGGGGTTTCCCAGGCTGGCCTGGCAGTGGTGGGCTTGGAGCCTTCTTGGGGGGAGCCTTCTCCCTACCAGGAGGGGAAGGCGCACCAGGTTTCGACAGGATGCTTGAGGATGATAAGACATTGGTTTGTTGTTTGGCATGCAGCATTTACACACGTCACATCCATGAGGGAAAAACACATGCTTTGTTCAAGAGACAGTGATTCTACAGACTAATACTAGAAGCATGCTAGCTACATGTCTAAGATGAACAATACAGCATGTGCATTACATGCAAACTACCCTATTATTATGTAAGACTATGAAGTATCAATATTGATTGATCTACAGTGGGGAGAACAAGTATTTGATATACTGCCGATTTTGCAGGTTTTCCTACTTACAAAGCATGTAGAGGTCTGTAATTTGTATCATAGGTACACTTCAACTGTGAGAGATGGAATCTAAAACAAAAATCCAGTAAATCACATTGTATGATTTTTAAGTAATTAATTTGTATTTTATTGCATGACATAAGTATTTGATCACCTACCAACGAGTAAGGGTAGCCTAGTGGTTAGAGCGTTGGACTAGTAACCGGAAGGTTGCAAGTTCAAACCCCCGAGCTGACAAGGTACAAATCTGTCGTTCTGCCCCTGAACAGGCAGTTAACCCACTGTTCCCAGGCCGTCATTGAAAATAAGAATTTGTTCTTAACTGACTTGCCTGGTTAAATAAAGGTAAAAAGAATTCCGGCTCTCACAGACCTATTAGTTTTTCTTTAAGAAACCCTCCTGTTCTCCACTCATTACCTGTATTAACTGCACCTGTTTGAACCAGTTACCTGTATAAAAGACACCTGGCCACACACTCAATCAAACAGATTCCAACCTCTCCACAATGGCCAAAACCAGAAAGCCGTGTAAGGACATCAGGGATAAAATTGCAGACCTGCACAAGGCCAGGATGGGCTACAGGACAATAGGCAAAAAGCCTGGTGAGAAGGTAACAACTGTTGGCGCAATTATTAGAAAATGGAAGAAGTTCAAGATGACGGTCAATCACCCTCGGTCTGGGGCTCCATGCAAGATCTCACCTCGTGGGCCATCAATGATCATGACGTAGGTGAGAGATCAGCCCAGAACTACACGGCAGGACCTGGTCAATGACCTGAAGAGAGCTGGGACCACAGTCTAAAAAAAACATTAGTTACACACTACGCCATCATGGATTAAAATCCTGCAGTGTATGCAAGGTCCCCCTGCTCAAGCCAGCACATGTCCAGGCCCGTCTGAAGTTTGCCAATGACCATCTGGATGATCCAGAGGAGGAATGTGAGATGGTCATGTGGTCTGATGAGACAAAAAAATAGAGCTTTTTGGTCTAAACCCCACTCGCCGTGTTTGGAGGAAGAAGGATGAGTACAACCGCAAGAACACCATCCCAACCGTGAAGCATGGAGGTGGAAACATCATTCTTTGGGGATGCTTTTCTGCAAAGGGGACAGGACGACTGCACCGTATTGAGGGGAGGATGGATGGGGCCATGTATCGTGAGATCTTGGCCAACAACCTCCTTCCCTCAGTAAGAACATTGAAGATGGGTCGAGGCTGGGTCTTCCAGCATGACAACGACCCAAAACACACAGCCAGGGCAACTAAGGAGTGGCTCCGTAAGAAGCATCTCAAAGTCCTGGAGTGGCCTAGCCAGTCTCCAGACCTGAACCCAATAGAAAATCTTTGGAGGGAGCTGAAAGTCCGTATTGCCCAGCGACAGCCCCGAAACCTGAAGGATCTGGAGAAGGTCTGTATGGAGGAGTGGGCCAAAATCCCTGCTGCAGTGTGTGCAAACCTGGTCAAGAACTACAGGAAACGTATGATCTCTGTAATTCCAAACAAAGGTTTCTGTACCAAATATTAAATTCTGCTTTTGTGATGCATCAAATAATTATGTCATGCAATAAAATGCAAATTAATTACTTAAAAATCATACAATGTGATTTTCTGGATTTTTGTTTTAGATTCCGTCTCTCACAGTTGAAGTGTACCTATCATAAAAATTACAGACTTCTACATGCTTTGTAAGTAGGAAAACCTGCAAAATCGACAGTGTATCAAATACTTGTTCTCCCCACTGTATATTGACTCGAGCCATGAAAGGAAAAGTACATATGATCTGTGTGAGTTGTGTATGGAAGTGCACAGCACAACCGATGAATATACAGTATGTCTATGGACGGATGAGTATAGCTTTACCCTTTGGGCCCTAGGGCCAGTGGGGCCGCTGCTTTATTCTTGGCGTTTCTCTGTGCTGAAGGGGTCGGAGAGGGAGACGAGGAGAACGATCTGGACCTGCAGTGAGACAAACAGAAGGCCACGTTTAATTACAACCCTAAGTCATCTCCGATCCATGATACATATCAGCTCTCTTATGGGAGACCTGAGATTACAGGTTACCATGCTCTCAGTGAATGGGTGTCCTACTCAACAGACAGTGTTGTGGGGGTGGACAGACAGACAGGCAGAGTGTGTGTTATGGACCTGGAGCGGCTCCCGCTGAAGGAGCTGTGCTGGGAGGAGTGGCTGGAGTACGAGCTGAAGGACGAGGTGCGAGAGCGAGACCGGGATGATCCGGAGCCTGTGTAGGAGGAAGAGCGGGACGAAGACCTGCAGAACAAAACCCACAGTTAACCTCACTCTTTAACACACACACAGAAACCCATAGTACTCAAGTAGATATAAATTACTGCAGAATAAAAACATTGTTTTAAAGTGTTGATTTAAGGTGTTACCAGAGTATCAGACTAGAGGTAAGGCTGAATTGAAAGCTACCTAGAGGAGTTGGACAGTGAGACAGAGGATCCAGAGGGCCGGTGACGCCGGCGGCCCCGCGGTGGTGACCCGGACATGCCCGGACGTGTCCTGGGGGATTTAGACCGGCGCCAGGGGTCCTTCCACTCATCTGGCCGCTTGGACATGGGCATCAGCTCCGTTTTGAGAGGCGGCTCCATCATCGGCCGACTGGGAAGAGGGGTTGAGAGAGGCAATCAAATCAATCACACATTTAGCAATAAAGCATCACAAACGAATGAGAGAGAGATACAAAATAAAGAAGGTTCCATACACTGTTTTCATTCCTCAGTTTATGTTCATAACATAGTATGGCATGACCTCCCTTCAGTTATTCCCAGGTAAGAGAAACAAAGACACTGAAATCACAACATGATGTGTTGCAACATTCCTGGAGGAGATGAGCGCAGAACAAGCTGTCACGGACGGACCTTATCTGATAATATCTTATCTCAAAATAATTATTCACACATTCAAAAACATTCTGCACAAAGGACTGTTCCTGTGATGGCAAAAGAATGTTTAGTGACAGCACCAGTCCAGTCACTGACTGATTGGAGGTTAAAGGGATGCGATGTTTCACTGTCCTCTCTGTAGAGTCTAAGATATGGATCAGAGCTGTTTCAACACTGGGAATCTCTCCCATTTCCTCAGCCAAATATTTGGACAGACGCTCAAACAGAAAGTCTCAACAAACCCAGAGCCAAATCTGATGCTGCAGTGTAAACACACAGCCTAGACTACATCATATGCTGATGCCATGTTATGCACTCATCTAGGCCATCATATCACAGTTCCAGTACTTGTATGGCTGGGTATAACCTAAATGTAGGCCTAACCTCTTTTGAACAGAAAGCCAATAGTTCTTTGTTGCTCCTTGTGTGTGGCGAAAATTTCGGTATAGGAGTTTCCCAACCTGAACATTCGCGCTTTCATACAAAGCTAGTAAATAAGGATTGTTTACCAGAATGTTTAAAAATAGGTGTGGGGGGCTCTCGAGTGGTGCAGTGGTCTAAGGTTCTGCATCGCAGTGCTAGCTGTGCCACTAGAGATCCTGGTTCGAGTCCAGGCTGTCACAGCCAGCCTCGACCGGGAGACCCATGGGGCGGTACACAATTGGCCCAGCATCATCCGGGTTAGGGGAGGGTTTGGGCGGCCGGGATGTCCTTGTCCCATCGCGCTCTAGCGACTCCTGTGGCGGGCCGGGCACATGCACGCTGACATGGTTGCCAGGTGTTCAGTGTTCCTCCGACACATTGGTGCAGCTGGCTTCCGGGTTAAGCGGGCATTGTGTCAAGAAGCAGTGCGGCTTGGCTGGGTCGTGTTTCACAGGACGCACAATGCTCAACCTTTATTTTATTTTGCGTGCAGGGTTCAACATTAACACGATGGCAAGTGGATCTTGTCAGTCACTGGCTCGACAGGGCCACTAATTTTACAGAGCATTTTTGCATTCCAGTTCAACATTTACTGTTCATTCGGAACATATTCAGACCCCTTGACTTTTACCAGTTTGTTACTTTACAGCATTATTCTAAAATTGATTAAAAACAAATCCTCAATCTACAACACAATAGTGAAGGACTCTCAGACCATGAGAAACAAGATTCTCTGGTCTGATGAAACCAAGATCAAACTCTTTGGCCTGAATGTCAAGCGTCGTGTCTGGAGAAAACCTGGCACCATCCCTACGGTGAAGCATGGTGGTGGCAGCATCACGCCGTGGGGATGTTTTCAGCGGCAGGGACTGGGAGACTAGTCAGGATCAAGGGAAAGATGAACGGAGCATTGATGAAAACCTGCTCCAGGGTGCTCAGGACCTCAGACTGGGGGCGAGGTTCAACTTCCAACAGGACAACGACCATAAGCACACAGCCTAGACAGCGCAGGAGTGGCTTCGGGACAAGTCTCTGAGTGGCCCAGACAGAGCCTGGACATGTACCCGATCTAACGTTTTTGGAGGTACCTTAAAATAGCTGTGCAGCGACGCTGCCCATTCAAGCTTGATAGGATCTGCAGAGAAGAATGGGAGAAACTTCCCAAATACAGGTGTGCCAAACTTGTAGCGTCATACCCAAGAAGACTCGAGGCTGTAATCACTGCCAAAGGTGCTTCAACAAAGTACCGAGTAAGGGTCTGAATACTTATGTATATGTAAAATGTATTTTGCAAAAATTGGTTGGGATATTTCGAGAAATCTTTTGCTAAATGTTTTGACATGATTTATAGGGCCGGGACGATACCCTTATCAGGATACTCGTTAGTGTTATGTCAAAGAAACAAAACAGATTTAATTTCTTTAGGAAAACAGCCCTAATGTTGGAAACAAACATCATTGTTATCATCCAGAGTCCAGTTTGTTCATTTTCCAAGCACACAATATTTTACATACAGCAGGTTTTGAATGTTTTTGTTTTTGCCATACTGGTATCGTCCCGGCCCTAATGATTCATACATATCGGCTGACGAAGACTGTACTTTTGAATCCCCCTCTGCTTGTTAAGTTGTATACAGTAGTGACCTGTCTGTATCCACCTGACTGGTGTAAATATGCTTCTCTGCTAAAATCTGGGTAAAAGATTGAAAGGAATGTGAGTATTATTCAGTACTTGCTTTTCTAAAGTCTTCCAACCTTGCAAACTAAGATACAGGTAACTGCTAAAATAATGGAAACCTTTGAGTAAATTAGGTATACGAAGTATATTGAGAGCCGATGCTTCCACACATGGTTCCTAAGTTAATTAAGCAATTAACATCCCATCATGCTTAGGGACATTATTTTGGGCAAGCCATTATTTTGGCTACCATGGCTATGCCCCCATAGGATGACAATGCTCCCATCCACAGGGCATGAGTGGTCACTGAATAGTTTGATGAGCATGTAAACAATGTAAGCCATATGCCATCTCTGTCACCAGATCACAACCCAATTGAACACTTATTGAAGATTCTGGACAGCGGTTTCCATCAACCAAACACCAAATTCTGGAATTTCTCGTGGAAGAATGGTCTCGCATCCCTCCGAATAGAGTTCCATACACTTGGAGAATCTAAGCCAAGGTGCATTGAATTTGTTATGGCTCGTGGTTGCCCAATGCCTTATTAAGATTAGGGCCTTATTTATTTCAATTAAATAATTTCCTCATATGAGCTGCAACTCAGTAAAATCTTAGAAATTGTTGCACGTCGCCTTTCATATTTTTTTCACTGTACATAGTCATTGAACACTTGCCACTTTAATACATTGTACATACTGTTTTACCTACTTCCTATGTATACACACTGTATTCTAGTCAAGGCTCATCCTATATAACTACTGCTGGACACACTTTTCGATTCATATAATTGTCCATACAGTCTATTATACACACAATCATATACATATATATTTATTTTCCGGGCTCAGACATTGCTCGTCCTGATAACATCTGCAAAATGTGTACGCGACCAAAAACATTTTATTTGAAACGGACAAAATAATGGAAACACAAACATAGTGTCTTAAGAAATTCACATGACTGGGAATACAGATATGCATCGGTTGTTCACAGATACCTTAAATATACATATGTGTGACATCTCCTTCACATAGAGTTGAACAGGCTGTTGATTGTGGCCTGTGGTATGTTGTCCCACTCCTCTTCAATGGCTGTGCGATGTTTCTGGATATAAACTGGAACGCGCGGTCGATCCAGAGCATCCCAAGCATGCTCAATGGGTGACTTGTCTGGTGAGTATGCAGGCCATGAACTGGGACATTTCAGATTTCAGGGGTTGTGTACATATCCTTGTGACATGGTGCAGTGAATTATCATGCTGAAACATAAGGTGATGGGTGGTAGATGAATGGCACAACAATGTGCCTCAGGATCTCATCCCGGTATCCTGTGCTTACAAATTGCCATTGATAAAATGCAATTGTGTTCGTTGTCCGTAGCTTATACCTGCCCATACCATAACCCCACCGCAACCATGGAGCACTCTGTTCACAGCATTGACATCAGCAAACAGCTCACACACACAATGCCATACCGGGAAACTGGGACTCATCCGTGAAGAGCAAACTTCTCAAGCTTGCTAGTGGCTATCGAAGGTGAACATTTGCCCATGATGTTAGGTTACGACGCCAAACTGCAGTCATGTCAAGACCCTGGTGAGGACGACGAGCATTCGGATGAACTTCCCTAAAACGGTTGCCGACAGTTGTTACGAAATTATTAGGTTGTGCAAACTCACAGTTTCATTAGCTGTCCAGATGGCTGGTCTCCGACGATCCCGCGGGTGAAGAAGCCGGATGTGGAGGTCGTGGGCTGGCGTGGTTACATGTGGTGTGCGGTTGTGAGGCCAGTTGGACGTACTGCCCAATTCTCTAAAACGACGTTGGAGGCAGCTTATGGTAGAGAAATGTACTTTCGATTATCTCATAACAGCTGGCTCAGTGGTGACTGTTTAATTGTCTGGAGAGAGAAGCTGTTTTTTAGTCTCTTGGACCCAGCTTTGATAAACCTGCACTGTCTCCCACCTTCTAAATGGTGGTAGGGTGAACAGGAAGTGGCTCGGGTAGCTGAGGTCCTCTGATCTTGGCCTTCCTGTGACACCGGGTGCTGTAGATGTCCTGGAGGTCCATACCACCCTCTGGAGAGGAACCAATGGGGTGATCGAGGGGGTGGGAAGGGATGATGGAACCAATGGGACGCTCAGAGGAGGCCTTCCTGCAAGATTGTCCACATGCAGGAATGCCCCGGATTGCTGGCTACAGTTGCACACTATTGCCCTTTCCCACTAGAATGAATGATATGCACCTTCTAGTGATCTATTGATAGGACAGGTGCCCGTCGGTCACAAAGTGAGCGAAGACAGGGAAACACGGCTGTTTTGACAGTCTGCTGTTGGTCTCCCCACTAAGTAACTGGTTGTGCGTGTTATGTGTGCTGTGGTTGCAGTCTAATATCAACATGGGGGAGAGAGCATGAATTTGCACATCCCATATTTACATTTACATTTAAGTCATTTAGCAGACGCTCTTATCCAGAGCGACTTAAGGATGAGTCGAAATCCCCCAGTTACTGACCCAACAGGTCCAAGAGGCTTCTAAACATCTTCTACCCCAAAGCCATAACATCTAATCAAATGGCTACACAGACTACTTGCATTTCCCCCCTTCTTCCACGCTGCTGCTACTCTGTTATCATCTATGCATAGTCACTATAATAACTCTACCTACATGTAGATATTACCTCAATTACCTCGACAAACCAGTGTATCAGCACCGGTACCCCCCCTGTATATAGCCTCGCTATATACAATTATTTGTTAATTGATTAATTATTTGTTACTTTTGTTACTTTTTTTTTAACACCTCATTGCCTTTAATTGTTTAACTTCGGCCAAATGTTTTGGGTAGCCTTCCACAAGCTTCCCACAATAAGTTGGGTGAATTTTGGCCCATTCCTCCTGACAGAGCTGGTGTAACTGAGTCAGGTTTATAGGCCTCCTTACTCGCACATGCTTTTTCAGTTCTGCCTACAAATGTTCTATGGGATTGAGGTCAGGGCTTTGTGATGGCCACTCCAATACCTTAACTTTGTTGTCCTTAAGCCATTTTGCCACAACTTTGGAAGTATGCTTGGGGTCATTGTCCATTTGTAAGACCCATTTGAGAACAAGCTTTAACTTCCTGACTGATGTCTTGAGATGTTGCTTCAATAGATCCACATAATTTTCCCTACTCATGATGCCACCATGTGCAGTTGCAAACCGTAGTCTGTCTTTATGGCGGTTTTGGAGCAGTGGCGTCTTCCTTGCTGAGCGGCCTTTCAGGTTATGTCGATATAGGACTCGTTTTTCTGTGGATATTGATACTTTTGTACCTGTTTCCTCCAGCATCTTCACACCAAAGTATGTTAATCTCTAGGAGACAGAACGCGTCTCCTTCCTGAGCGGTAGGATGGCTGTGTGGTCCCATGGTGTTTATACTTGTACTATTGTTTGTATATGAACATGGTACCTTCAGGCGTTTGGAAATTGCTCCCAAGGATGAACCAGTCTTGTGGAGGTCTACACATATTTTTTGAGGTCTTGGCTGATTTCTTTTGATTTTCACATGATGTCAAGCAAAGAGGCACTGAGTTTGAAGGTAGGCCTTGAAATACATCCACAGGTACACCTCCAATTGAAACAAATTATGTCAATTAGCCTATCAGAAGCTTCTAAAGCCATGACATACTTTTCTGGAATTGTCCAAGCTGTTTAAAGGCACAGTCAACTTAGTGTATGTAAACTTCTGACCCACTGGAATTTTGAGACAGTCACATATAAGTGAACAACCTGTCTGGGTTGGTTGTGCCGTGGCGGAGATCTTTGTGGGCTATACTCAGCCTTGTCTCAGGATGGTAAGTTGGTGGTTGAAGATATCCCTCTAGTGGTGTGGGGGCTGTGCTTTGGCAAAGTGGGTGGGGTTATATCCTTCCTGTTTGGCCATAGTGTCTCCTGACCCCTCCTGTCTCAGCCTCCAGTATTTATGCTGCAGTAGTTTATGTGTCGGGGGGCTAGGGTCAGTTTGTTATATCTGGAGTACTTCTCCTGTCCTATTCAGTGTCCTGTGTGAATTTAAGTGTGCTCTCTCTAATTCTCTCTTTCTCTCTCTCGGAGGACCTGAGCCCTAGGACCATGCCTCAGGACTACCTGACATGATGCCTCCTTGCTGTCCCCAGTCCACCTGGCTGTGCTGCTGCTCCAGTTTCAACTGTTCTGCCTTATTATTATTCGACCATGCTGGTCATTTATGAACATTTGAACTTCTTGGCCATGTTCTGTTATAATCTCCACCCGGCACAGCCAGAAGAGGACTGGCCACCCCACATAGCCTGGTTCCTCTCTAGGTTTCTTCCTAGGGAGTTTTTCCTAGCCACCGTGATTCTACACCTGCATTGCTTGCTATTTGGGGTTTTAGGCTGGGTTTCTGTACAGCACTTTGAGATATCAGCTGATGTACGAAGGGCTATATAAATACATTTGATTTGAACTAATCTGTCTGTAAACAATTGTTGGAAATTTTACTTGTGTCATGCACAAAGTAGACGCCCTAACCGACTTGCCAAAACTATAGTTTGTTAACAAGAAATGTGTGGAGTGGTTGAAAAACGAGATTTAATGACTCCAACCTAAGAGTATGTAAACTTCCGACTTCAACTGTATGTATGCATGTATATCATATATATGCGGCAAATCAGCAATTAGGATTTGTTATCTGTAATAGTCATGATAAATTAGTTATTGTTGCGATCTCTTGGCATATTGATAAATACAGTGCAAAAATGTAAAATGCCCATCCCTAGTTTAAACTAAGGATTGAGGCTTTAAACTATGGGTTGGGACCCAGCATGTGATAGGTGGGTCACGAGTTTTGAGAATACATCTATAAATCACACATCATTTCCTTTAAGTCATTGGAGGACTATTTGAGTCATGGGAGAATAGTCCATTTGTCATTTGGGTCTCAAGCCGAAATAGTTTAAGAACCCCTGGTCTAGTGCAGAGTTTCCCAAACTCGGTCATTTCCCCCCGGTTCAAGTATTTGTTTTTTTGCCTGAGCACTACACAGCGCGTTTAAATAACCAAAGCTTGATGATGAGTTGGTTATTAGAATCCGCTGTGTATTGCTCGAAAAAAAAAAAAAACGTGCACGAGGGGGGGGGGGGGGGGTCCAGGACCGAATTTGGGAACCCCTGGTCTAGAGGACATGCTACCTGTAATAAAGGACATGCAACTCACTTGGGGGGCATGTTGGTATCGATGGGGGACCTGGGGGGACCTTTAGGCTGCTTGTCCTCCCCCTCCTTCTTCTCCCGAGGTTCGCGTGGAGGCCGCTCCCTGACGGGCCTCTCCTTCTCATCACGCTTCATGCGATCCCTCTCCCACTCCTCCTTTCTGCGCATTCTCTCCTTCTCTCGCTCCCTCTCTCTTTCCCTTTCACGTTCTCTCTGCCGGCGTTCTCGCTCGCGGTGGTCCCGCTCACGGTCACGATGGCGCTCTCGCGGGTCCCGCTCACGTTCACGCTCTAACATTCATACAGGTGGGTTTGTAAACACACTGCCATAGACCTCCAGCCAGGCTCAACCTGCTTTACGCTTCCAACAGCACATTCAAGGTTCTCTTTAACCAAAAGACTTACAAGTAAAATGCAAATCCAACAAAGTTAATATTGATTGTGCATTTGTGTTTAAAGTTGTGTAGTCCTTGGGTGGTGGATGTCGCTCTGAGTGTACTTACACTGTAGTGGTAGGGCAGAGGGGTCTCTGTGTACTGCACTCTGAAGTTCTCATACTGTCCCCCTCTCCAGAAGGCCTCCATCTCATAGTCATAGTATGGATCAGCATAAGGGTCATTACTGAAATGACATCACAAACGAGGACAAATCGTACAATAGAGATATTCACCATCTATATAATTTAGGGTTAATTTTATTTGAACAAACCCATAATTAGACATGTGAATCATAAGGCCTAGTGGAGTGGGCTGATCATTATAACTGACCAGTTGGATTCTTACAGCAGAGCAGGAGCTGATAATCAAGCAGGGAAACGTAGAGATAAGAGATGCATGAAAAGAGGACGTTACTACCGCCCCCTACATTGTACTTACGGATAGACTGGGTCTCTGAACTCCAAGTCACTACGGGGGAAGAAAAGGCCAAAAACAGTTTAAACAGAGACGTAGTCTAAAACAATTCTTGAAAACATCCACCATGGCAAGATATTTTCTCTCTTTTGAACCATAGCTCCTGAGCTTACCCCGGGTCTCTGATTTCTCTGGTGATGCGGTAGCTGCGCTCCCTAAAGAAATCATTCTCCTTGTCAAAGTCTCGCTCATCCTCTCCAATGGTCACGTTAAAGCGCTTCTCCTCAAAGTCTGGCTCCTGCTCTTTGCGTATGGTAGCTTTTTTCAACACCTATGGGAATAGGGCAATTTTTACACAAGGAAAGTCTGGGATTTCACCATAACCTGCTGACTGAACAAACCCATAGAGGCTAAACACACATGCACACTTGTATTATTATAAAGACGCTTCACGAGCCAAATGTAGCTGGGTGACCCTCTCAGAAAACATGTCAATTAAAAAAATCTACATACTCAATATCAGCTGGTGCTGAAAAATAACCTGTACAGAAGAGGAGTACATATATGCTTATAAGAGCTGAGAGGGTGTTGTACCTCTTTGGCATGTCTCAGACCCCTCTCCCAGGCACTCTCCACAGGAGGCTCCACTGGAGGAGGGGGTGGAGGGAGCTCCTCAACAGCAGGTCCACCCTGAGACAGGGAAACAGATGTAAACACAATACATTTACCCAATGCAGAAACACACACACACTCTTCAGGTCCAAATACAGCAGGCCAGAGGTGGTGCATACCCAGGGGTTGCTTCCAGGAATGAGAGGGTGGGGTGCTCCAGGTGGTGCCCCGTTGGGAGAGAAGGGGTCTGGCTTGGAGATGAGAGAGTAGTTGCCCTTGTCGTTGACCCCTGGATGGATGAACCTACAATTCATACTCCATGTGCAGTTACCTGGAAAAGAAAAACAGAGCTGTATCATTTGGAAAACAGACACATGGGAATTGGAAAAAGCATATTTTCATTGAATTCAAATACTTTGAAGTAAATGGTGTTTGGGTGTAAGTTGACATCCATCATCGCTGTATGTGGCTTAGCTCCTAATAATAATCCATTACCACACTATCTTCATTTAAGTTATGAAGTACAATGCTTCCCCCTGCTGTCTGAAACAAGTGTCTTCAATATCACTGCTTCAAAAGGACCGTTACATTGAAGAAGAGAAACGCTACACAGGCCACAGAAGCAGAACATCAGTGAAGCAACAACACGCAAGACTTGTGTTGCTGATCAAGTGGTTCGCGTTTTTACCTTCGGTTTAACCTTCATGATACGTCTCTGGTGTAGAATGGAATGCTCAAGTTGCACACGCAATGTTTGCACAGTGTAGTTTCGTCAAAAGACAGGTGTTGTACACGCGAGTGGTGCACAGGAGAGTACGTTGAGGTACCTTTCATGAAGAACCTGCAGACGGGCCTTGGTCTGACCTTCCTGTCCATGGGGTCCTTCACCTCTCCCTCCTCCAGGTCATCATCCTGCACAAATGGAACAGCTAAATATCAACTCACTTCCCCATGTGCATCCGTGAAGTAACCTTATGACTCTAGGTCAGTGGGACAGGGTGCAAGGCAGGTTATTTGTATTGCCACATGGTTCTGACTCGGGCTATGGCGGTCATTAAATGATGGTAACTGTCATGCAAACGACTGCTGATCTCACTGTAATTTGCCTTTAAATGAACACGTTCAGCATCTTCAGGCCTTCACACATACAAGCCGCTGATGGGCGCCTTTGGAAAGTCTTCCCTTTAAAAAGTCAATCATTTTTTGCAACTTTAGCTGTGAATAATACAAACCTTAGAATGTCTTAGAAATCAAAACATATAAGGGCTGCATGATGCGAGTATATTGATGATTTGAGAAAGTCACAAAAAAAGCTTGCGCTCTGTTCCTTGCCTCAGGCTGCACACGCTGTTCTCTCATCAAGTGATCACATTCGCACCCATCAGATTATTCTCAATATAATCTTGTCTTTAAAATGGGCCATTATCAAATGTGCAGAACTGGGGCAAGGGAAAAAAGACGTTATCCGTATGCACTCGAATAGCGACTGGAGGCTGCTTTTTACCATAGCTCCTTTTTTCATCGTGCCGGGTAGGCGACTCTGGTTTTACAGCGGAGCAATGTGCTTCATTTAGCAGCTGAGAAATAAATATAGTTGCAGTAGAAAGCTGGAATCCTCTTTTAAGTGGCAATCATCAAAACTCTGCGTTCCACACAGGATTGTATCAGTGGAGGCTGCTGAGGGGAGAACGGCTCATAATAATGGCTGGAACGGAGCAAATGGAATGGCATCAAACACCTGGAAACCATGAGTTTGATATATTTGACACCGTTCCACTGATTCAGCTCCAGTCATTACCACGAACCCGTCCTCCCCAATTAAGGTGCCACCAGCCTCCTGTGGATTGCATATAGAAATGTTTGGGCTGTTTGAGGAGCTGGTGATATTCAAGGGGTCTCCAACCCTCTTCCTGCAGCTACACAGTGCTTCGTTTGGGAAAGCAACCAAGTGAAATCTGTTCAGGAACACTGATAGTAACATGTTTACACAATGAAACATATTTCTCTCTATGCGCTCACAAAAAGGAATGAAGGAGAGCGAGAGAGGAGATGGAAACACATGGTGGTGAGGCTAATCAAATAAATCAAATACTAATTCACTGTAATTGTAGGCTAACCAGCCTACTCTGTAGCCGCCCTGCACAATCAATGAACCAACAGCATCACCTAGGCCTGTAGGTTCTCTCCCAGACTCATGGATAGTAATGTTGGCGTGTAGCATAAGGTAAACCGTCCATCCAGTATGTATAATAATTCAGTCCACACTCAAAGGCAAATACTAGAATTTGGTTAATTTATAATATAGGCTAGACCAATTACGTACCAAAGAATATGTGGTAGGCTATTGTATAACGGCACAATCATTACATTAATTCAGACTTTTTCCCCAGGCGTGATCATATATAGGCATATGCATAAGCTCTAATATGCCTATAGGCGTACTACATGACACGTCAATTGCTTTTAATGAATCATCCCCTTAGAAAGTGCTGTCCATTTCTTTGTTTGGATTTAAAACAAGATCCACAACGAACACGTTTTTCACTTAGTTTCAACCTGTTTTTGAACTTCTTTTTTCAAGTTGATCGATCACAGTGAGTTTTAAAAGCACAATACTGTTTTGATGATGAGTGTTTGATGTGATTTTCCAGTGTATTTGCGTTGATGTCAGAGTGGTTAGAGCAGGGTACCTCAAATTCGGTCCTCGGGACCCCAAGGGGTGCACGTTTTGGTTTTTGCCCAAACACTACCCAGCTGATTCAAATAATCAACTAATCCTCAAGCTTTGATCATTTGAATCAGTTGTGTAGTGTTTGGGCAAAAAACTAAATTCCAGAGGACAGAGTTTGGGAAACGCTGGATTAGAGGGACAATAGTGCACTGCGTATCAAGTCATTAGCGGCCTGACGGTCGTTAGCGAGTTGTGTAGTCCCAACGCATCAGTGCCATTCATGTACAGAGTGCATAGGAGATTACCGTGACTCAACGGTCACGTGGAATTTGACTGTGGTCAATACACATGCATGCCTGTTGGTGTGACGGTAATATGGTCACTGCAACAGCCCCAGTTCTGACTTTGCAGTTCTGTACTTGATCTGTTCTCCTGTTTTGCTTCCTTCCCATATCTCAGTGTGAGTAGTCCTGCATACTCAAAGAAATCAGTTTCTTGATTAAAAGTATAATGCAGATTGAAGAGAGCATATAAATCACATTACTTACATCTATTTCTCCATCATCAATCTCTCCATCATCCTCGTCCTTTTTGTCACGAAAGGAATCTCTCCTTCCTCTGTCCTGAGCCCTGGACTCTTCAGGCTTCTTAGGTGGACCGTCTTTTGGGGATGGAGGAAGGATTGGTATCTTCTCTTTCTTTTTGACGCTCTTGTCCTCTTTCTCATCCCCTTCTCTGGGTCCTTTCTCCACCTCGTCATCTTCTTCAGGCGCTAGAACATTGGGCTCCTCAGGAACCTCCTCGTCATAGTCCAGCTCATGCTCGTCAAGCTCTCTGGACACAGACGACAACTCCTCCTTCATCTGATTCACCACCACCCTCCTCCTCCTCAGTCTCTCTTCCTCCTCTTCATCATCTACTTCTGCTGTCTCCACTGCCAGCTTCACAGACGGTTCCCCACTCTCATCTTCCTTCTCATGGCTGGACATCTCCTCAGCTAAAGGGGATGACCTCTCCTGCTCTGGCTCAGAATCAGGGGACTTAGGAGTTTGGCTGATCCGGTCCTCCTCCTCATCTGATTGGCTTTCCTGTCGCTCCTGTCCCATCATCACCATCCCCACTGACTCCTCCTGCTCCTGTTCTAGAATAGTATGCCTATCCCTTCCACCTTCCCCATCAGCTTCATCATCCTCTGGGTCAGAGATACGCTCCTGAACTACCCCCCCATCTTCGTCATCATCCAGCTCAGAGTCCCCACCTTCACCACCCTCTTCATCTAAACCACCGTTGTCTTCATCATTCAGCAGCTCACTGTCAGAGAGCAGCCTGTCCTCCTCCTCCTCGGGGGATGCCAGGAACTCATTGTCAGAAATTGCCCTCTCCTCCTCTGGGGATTGGGGTGATTGGTTGGGGCTTTCAGGAGACTGGGTGGGACTCTCAGGGGTGTCCATTGGAGAATGATCCACTAAAACAGAAGAAAGAATTTACTTATAGAATTGTCTGTCAATAAAATAGATACATTTGGTTTAATACACAAAGACAATGTCTCTAGGCAATATACAGATAACTGCCAAAATAAACTGAAAGCGTGAACCACCGCATTTAACCACAGCAAGGTGACTGGGAAAATGGTTGAGCACAAACAGTCATGCCCTTCGTAAGGCAATCAAGTGAAGTCGCAATTCAACGGCTCAGATACGAGACATTTGTGGCAAGGACTCCAGACAATCACAGATTATAAAGGGAAACCAGCCACGTCATGGACGCCAACGTCTTTCTCCCGGACAACCTAAACACCTTCTTTGCCTGCTTCGAGGAAAACACAGTGACGCCAACACGGGCCACCAACACTCCCGTGGACTGTGAGCTCTCGTTCTCCGTGGCCAACATTAGTAAAACATTTAAGCATGTTAACCCTCGCAACGGCTCAGACGGCATCCCTAACCGCGTCAGAGCATGCGCAGACCAACTGGCTGGAGTGTTTACGGACATATTCAATCCCGATCCAAGTCTGTTGTCTGCACTTGCTTTAAGATGTCCACCATTGTTCCTGTTCCCAAGAAAGCAAAATAACTGAGGTAAATGACTATCGCTCCGTAGCACTCACTTCTGTCATCATGAAGTGCTTTGAGAGGCTAGTAAGGATCATATCACCTCCACCTTACGACATCCTAGACCCACTGAAATTTGCATACCGCCCAAATAAATCCACAGATAATGCAATCGTCATCACACTGCACCCAGCCCTCTCCCATCTGGACAAGCGGAATACCTATGTAAGAATGCTGTTCATAGACTACAGCTCAGCCTTCAACACCATGTTACCCTAACAAACTCATCATCAAGCTTGGGGCCCTGGGTCTCAACCACACCCTGTGCAACTGGGCCCTGTACTTCCTGACAGGCCACCAAGTGGTGAAGGTAGGAAACAACATCTCCACTCCACTGAGCTTCACCACATGGTCCGCACAAGGATGTGTGCTCAGCTCCCTCCTGTACTCCCTGTTCACCCATGACTGCGTGGCCATGCACGCCTCCAACTCAATCATCAAGTTTGCAGACAATAATAGTGGTATGCCTGATTACCAACGACGACGAGACAGCCTACAGGGAGATGGTGAGGGCCCTGGCAGAGTGGTGCCAGGAAAATAACCTCTCCCTCAACGTCCACAAAACAAAGGAGCTGATCATGGATTTCAGGAGACAGAAGAGGGAGCATGACCCCAACCACATCGATGAGCCGAAGTGGATGAATTGAAAAGCTTAAAGTTCCTCGACATACACGTCACTGACAATCTGAAATGGTCCACCCAAACAGACAGTGTGGGTAAAGAAGGCACAACAGCACCTCATCAACCTCAGGAGGCTGTATAAATTCAGCATGGCCCCTAAAACCATCAAACTTTTACAGATGCTCCATTGAGGGCATTCTGTCGGGCTTTATCACATGGTCTGCACAACGCATCACCGGGGGAACATTGCTCTCCAGGACATCTACAGCACCCGGTGTCAAAGGAAGTCCAAGAAGATCATCAAGGACTTGAGCCACCCGAGCCACAGCCTGTTGACCTCAGTACCATGCAGAAGGCCAGTACAGGTGCATCAAAGCTGGGATCGAGAGGATGAAAAACAACTGAACCTCAAGGCCATCGGACTGTTAAATAGTCACCACTAGCCAGCCTCCACTCAGTACCCTGCCCTGAACTTTAGTCACTGTCACTAGCCAGCTAGCACCCAGTTACTCTACCATGCACCTTAGAGGCTGCTGCCCTATGTACATCGTCATGGAATACTGGTCACTTTAATAATGTTTACACACTGTTTTACCCACTTCATAAGTATGTACTGTATTCTAGTCAAGGCCTATCCTATACAGTGCATTTGGAAAGTATTCAGACCTCTTTGACTTTTCCCATTTTGTTACCGTATGGCCTTATTCTAAAATTGATTAAATACTTTCCCCCCTCATCAATCTACACACAATATCCCATAATGACAAAAGCAAAAATGGGTTTTTAGACATTTTGCAAAATTATTACAAATAAACTGAAATATCACATTTACATAAGCATTCAGACTCTTTACTCGGTACCATGTTGAAGCACCTTTGGCAGCGATTACAGCATTGAGTCTTCTTGGGTATGACACAAGCTTGGCACACTTGTATTTGGGGAGTTTCTCCCATTCTTCTCTGCAGATCCTCTCAAGCTCTGTCAGGTTGGATGAGGAGAGTTGCTGCACAGCTATTTTCAGGTCTCTTCAGAAACGTTAGATTGGGTTCATGTCCAGGCTCTGTCTGGGCCACTCAGAGACTTGCCCCGAAGTCACTCCTGCATTGTCTAGGCTGTGTTCTTTGGGTCGTTGTCCTGTTGGAAGGTGAACCTTAGCCCCAGTCTGAGTGCTCTGGAGCTTTAATTCACTCAATTCATATTTTCCTCGATCCTGACTAGTCTCCCAGTCCCTGCCGCTGAAAAAGCTCCTCAAAGTATGATGCTGCCACCACCATGCTTCAACGTAGGGATGGTGACCGGTGTCCTCCAGATGTGATGCTTAGCATTCAGGCTAAAGAGTTGAATCTCGGTTTCATAAGACCAGAGGATCTGAGAGTCCTTTAGGTGCCTTTTTTCGCAAACTCTAAGTGGGCTGTCATGTAACGTTTACTGAGGAGTGGCATCTGTTTGGCCACTCTACCATAAAGGCCTGATTGGTGGAGTGCTGCAGAGATGGTTGTCCTTCTGGTAGGTTCTCCCATCTCCACAGAGGAACTCTAGAGCTCTGTCAGAGTGACCATCGGGTGCTTGGTCACCTCCCTTCTCCCCCGGTTGCTCAGTTTGGCCAGCTCTAGGAAGAGTCTTGGTGGTTCCAAACTTCTTCCATTTAAGAATGATGGAGTCCACTGTGTTCTTGGGGACCTTCAATGCTGCAGACATTTTTTGCTACCCTTCCCCAGATCTGTGCCTCAATACAATCATGTCTCAGAGCTCTACAGACAATTCCTTCGACCTCGTGGCTTGGTTTTGCTCTGACATGACTGTCAACCTGTATATAGACAGGTGTGTGCCTGTCCAAATCATGTCCAATGAATTGAAATACCCTGATGAAAACAGCTTGTCTGTCGAAACATTAGATATTAGGTTATTTAATTATTTCATCTGAGCTCCTAGGGTGTGCAGCTCTCCTTTTCTTTTTCAATTAATTGAATTCACCACAGTTGGCCGCCAATCAAGTTGTAGAAACATCTCAAGGACAGGATGCACCCGAGTCTTATAGCAAAGGATCTGAATACTTATGTAAATAAATTAGCAAACATTTCTAATAACCTGTTTTCACTTCGTCATTGTGTGTAGATTGATGAGAATTTGTATTTATGTCAATCCTTTTTGGAATAAGGCTGAAAGGTATCAAAATGTGGAAAAGGGGAAGGGGTCTGAATACATTCCCGAATGCACTGTATAAATACTGCTGTACATATACCACTCTTCAGATATACTACATATTATATTCATATACTGTCCATAATGTCTATACTTCTTACCACACATACAGTTGAAGTCGGAAGTTTACATACACTTATGTTGGAGTCATTAAAACTCGTTTTTCAACCACTCCACACTCCACCAAGGTTTTGGCAAGTCGGTTAGGACATCTACTTTGTGTATGACAAGTCATTTTTCCAACAATTGTTTACATACAGATGATTTCACTTATAATTCACTGTATCACAATTCCAGTGGGTTAGAAGTTTACATACACTAAGTTGACTGTGCCAATAAACAGCTTGGAAAATTCCAGAAAAGGATGTCATGGCTTTAGAAGCTTCTGACAGGCTAATTGACATCATTTGAGTCAATTGGAGGTGTACCTGTGGATGTATTTCAAGGCCTTCCTTCAAACTCAGTGCCTCTTTGCTTGACATCATGGGAAAATCAAAAGAAATCAGCCAAGACCTCAGAAAAAAAAATTGAGACCTTCACAAGTCTGGTTCATCCTTGGAAGCAATTTCCAAATGCATGAAGGTACCATGTTCATCTGTACAAACAATAGTACGCAAATATGAACACCATGGACTCACGCAGACATCATACTGCTCAGGAAGGAGATGCGTTCTGTCTCCTAGAGATGAACGTACTTTGGTGCGAAACGTGCTAATCAATCCCAGAACTGAAAAGGACCTTGTGAAGATGCTGGAGGAAGCAGGTACAAAAGTATATATATCCACAGTAAAACAAGTCCTATATCGACATAACCTGAAAGGCCGCTCAGCAAGGAAGACGCCACTGCTCCAAAACCGCCATAAAGACAGACTACGGTTTGCAACTGCACATGGGGACAAAGATCGTACTTTTTGGAAAAATGTCCTCTGGTCTGATGAAACAAAAATAGAACTGTTTGGCCATAATGACCATCGTTATGTTTGGAGGAAAAAGGTGGATGCTTGCAAGCCGAAGAACACCATCCCAACTGTGAAGCACAGGGGTGGCAGCATCATGTTGTGGGGGTGCTTTGCTGCAGGAGGGACTGGTGCACTTCACAAAATAGATGGCGTCATGAGGAAGGAAGATTATGTGGACATATTGAAGCAACATCTCAAGACATCAGTCAGGAAGTTAAAACTTGGTCGCAAATGGGTCTTACAAATGAACAATGACCCCAAGCATACTTCCTAAGTCGTGGAAAATTGTCTCAAGGACAACAAAGTCAAGGTATTGGAGTGGCCATCACAAAGCCCTGACCTTAATCTCATAGAAAATTTGTGGGCAGAACTGACAAAGCGTGTGAGAGCGAGGAGGCCTACAAACCTGACTCGGTTACACCAGCTCTGTCAGGAGGAATGGGCCACAATTCACCCAACTTATTGTGGGAAGCTTGTGGAAGGCTACCCAAAATGTTTGGCCCAATTAATCAATTTAAAGGCAATGCTACCAAGTACTAATTGAGTGTATGTAAACTTCTGACCCACTGGGAATAAGACCTGAAATAAATCCTTCTCTCTACTATTCTTCTGACATTCTTACAATAAAGTGGTGATCCTAAATTACCTAAAACAGGGAATTTTTACGAGGATTAAATGTCAGGAATTGTGAAAAACTGAGTTTAAATGTAGTTGGCTAAGGTGTATTTAAACTTCCGACTTCAACTGTACATATACATAGTCCTGACTCCAACATTGCGCTTCCTAATACTTCTAAATTCCAATATTTTACATTAGTGTGTATCGTTAGATATTACTGCAACGTTGGAGCTAGGATCACAAGCATTTTGATACACCTGCAATAACATCTGATAAATATACAGAGAAAAAAATATAAATGCAACATGTAAAGTGTTGGTCCCATGTTTCATGAGCTGAAATAAAAGATCACAGAAATGTTCCATATTTCACTCCAATTTTGTGCACAAATTTGTTTACTCAGTTAGTGAGAATTTCTCCTTTTCCAAGATAATCCATCCACCTGACAGGTGTGGCATATCAAAAAGCTGATTAAACAGCACAATCATTACACAGGTGCACCTTGTGCCGGGGACAAGAAAAGGACGCTATAAAATGTGCAGTTGTCGTCACACAACACAATGCCAAAGATGTCTCAATTTGAGGGAGTGTGCAACTGGCATGTTGACTGCAGGAATGTCCATCAGAGCTTTTGCCAGAGAATAGAATGTTAATTTCTCAAACATAAAGCAACATAATTTTAGAGAATTTGACAGTATGTCCAACCAGGCCTCAAAATCGCAGATCACGTGTAACCACACCAGCCCAGGACCTCCACATCCAGCTTCTTCACCTGTGGGATCAACTGAGACCAACCATCCGGACAGCTGATGAAACTAGGTGCAGCCATAGGTGGGCATAGGCCCACCCACTTGGGAGCTAGGACCATATGTTTGTCAGTAACTCTGATTGACGGGGCCTAGCTCCCAGGTTGGTGTGCCTATGTCCTCCCATGACTGCGCCCCTGCCCAGTTATGTGAAATCCATAGATTAGGGCCTAATGAATTTAGTTAATTTCAAATCAATTTATATAGCCCTTCTTACATCAGCTGATATCTCAAAGTGCTGTACAGAAACCCAGCCTAAAACCCCAAACAGCAAGCAATGCAGGTGAAGAAGCACGGTGGCTAGGAAAAACTCCCTAGAAAGGCCAAAACCTAGGAAGAAACCTAGAGAGGAATCAGGCTATGAGGAGTGGCCAGTCCTCTTCTGGCTGTGCCGGGTGGAGATTATAACAGAACATTGACTGATTTCCTTATATGAACTCAGTAAAATCATTAATTGTTTCATGTTGGGTTTATATTTTTGTTCAGCATACAGTACCAGCCAAAATTTTGGACACAGCTACTCATTCAAGGGTTTTTTATTTAATTATACTATTTTCTACATTGTAGAATAATAGTGAAGAAATAAACTATGAAATAACACATATGGAATCATGTAGTAACCAAAATGTATTTTATATTTGACATTCACCAAAGCAGCCACCCTTTGCCTTTATGACAGCTTTACACACTCCTGGCATTCTCTCAACAGGCTTCATGAGGTAGTCACCTGGAATGCATTTCAATGAACAGGTATGCCTTGTTAGAAGTTCATTTGTGGTATTTCTTTCCTTCTTAATGCATCTGATCCAATCAGTTGGGATGCTACACAGAAGAGAGCCCTATTTGGTAAAAGACCAAGTCCATATTATGGCAACAGCTCAAATTAGCAAAGAGATACAATAGTCCATACTTATTTTAAGACGTGAAGGTCAGTCAATATCAAAAATTAACAACTTTAAAAAGTTTCTTCTTCTTAAGAACTTAATAAAGTTTCTTCAAGTGCAGTCACAAAAACCATCAAGAAATATGATGGAACTGGCTCATGAGGACTGCCACAGGAAATAAAGACCCAGAGTTACCTCTGCTGAAGATGGTAAGTTCATTAGAGTTACCAGCCTCAAGAATTGCAGCCCAAGTAAATGATTCACAAAGTTCAAGTAACAGACACTTTTCAACATCCACTGTTCACAGGAGACTGTGTGAATCAGGCCTTCATGGTCAAATTATAGCAAAGGAACCATTACTAAAGGACACCAATATTAAGAAGACTTGCTTGGTCCAAGAAACACGAGCAACAGACATTAGACCAGTGGTCTGATGAGTCCAAAGTTCAGATTTTTGGTTCCAACCGCTGTGTCTTTGTGAAACGCAGAGCAGGTGAACTGGTGACCTTCACATGTGTGGTTCCCACCGTGAAGCATGGAGGTGGTGTGATGGTGCTTTGCTGGTGACACTGTCAGTGATTTATTTTGAAATCAAGGCACACTGAACCAGCATGGCTACCACAGAATTCTGCAGTGATACGCCATCCCATCTGGTTTGCACTTAGTGGGACTATCATTTGTTTTTACACCCCCAGGCAGTGTAAGGTCTATTTGACCAAGAAGGAGTGTGATGCATCTGATGACCTGGTCTCCACAATCACCCAACTGAGATGGTTTGGGATGAGTTGGACAGCAGAGTGAAGGAAAAGTAGCCAACAAGTGCTCAGCATGTGGGAACTCATTCAAGACCGTTGGGAAAGCATTGCAGGTAAAGATGGTGGAGAGAATGCCAAGAGTGTGCAAAGCTGTCAAGGCAAAGGGTGGCTACTTTGAAGAATCAAAAATATGTTTTGATTAGTCCTTTTTTGGTTATTACATGATTCCATGTGTTATGTCATAGTTTTTCTACAATGTAGTAAAAAATAAAAGCCCTTAAATGAGTAAGTGTCAACTTGACTGGTACTGTATGTGACCAAGAAAATGTGATTTCATTTAAATCATCTCGATGGAAGACGTCAAAACGCGAATTGTAGATGGTAATCTGATTGCATATGGCCCCAAAGTTCGTAATAAGATACATGCATGTAGCGAGTGCATCCGCCATATCTCGAGAATAGTAAACTTCACGCAGGTCAATAAGTCTGTCAGAGATGATTACATATGGATATTTTATATCAAATCACATTTTATTGGGAAATTACCTAGCGAAGTAAGCGAACGTTAACTAGTTGTGTTTCAACTTGAGAAGGTGATCATAGCTGCCTTCAACACAATTTTCTTATTAAAACTGGGTGACTGTGTTTTTAGTATAACAATGCGGTAGCTAGATATAAGCAAATTAAGAGGCAACTTCAGCGCAGTAGGACGAAAAGATGTCTCGTTAGCTTACAACAACAATGCTAACGTTAGCTAGTTACCGGGTGAAGCAGGCCCGAAAACTGCGAGGGCTATACCAGACAAGAGGCTAACGTCTGATTTCAATTTAGAAGATGCCACAATGAGTTAAAAAGGTTTAACCAACCAATGCAACTGGAAAGCAACTTTATACACGCAAAATAGCACTTTCTGGTCTGCTATCGAAGCATGCTTGTCTGTTCAATTAACAATGCAACCCTCCCCCTACAAACACCAGTAACGTTAGCTACATAAACTTGAAATATTTTCAGTCACCTTTCCAACCTGAACCTCGTTGAAGACAGGCGGCGTTAAGAACAACCCCGTCTCTCTTCCTTTTTGTCTGAGGCTCTACAATAAATAATGGTATGGTTATTTATCTGCTATGCTGGAGGAAATAAAAAAAACCTACACGATACAGTGAGAGCGGCCATTGCAGTGACGTCATCAAAATACGACACTGTCAGTTTAAGCCATAAACGGGCAACGTTATTGTCCTTTGGCGCCACCGTGCGCTCAATATTAAACATGACTTCAATACCGTTAAAACAAAAACCACTCCGCAGTGATTTTTAAATTTGAAATTTATTTCACCTTTATTTAAAGCTAGTTGAGAACAAGTTCTCATTTACAACTGCGACCTGGCTAAGATAAAGCAAATCAGTGCGACACAAACAACAACACAGAGTTACACATGGGATAAACAAACACAGTCAATAATACAATAGAAAATGTCTATATACAAGTGAATGCAAATGAGGTAGGATAAGGGAGGTAAGGCAATAAATGCAAAGGAGCAACAAAAATAAGTAACAGTATGGGGATGAGGTTGTTGGATGGGCTATTTACAGATGGGCTATGTACAGGTGCAATGATCTGTGAGCTGCTCTGACAGCTGGCGCTTAAAGTTAGTGAGGGAGATATGAGTCTCCAGCTTCAGTGATTTTTGCAATTCGTTCCAGTCATTTGCAGCAGAGAACTGGAAGGAAAGGTGCCAAACAGAGAAATTGGCTTTGGGGTTGACCAGTGAAATATACCTGGAGCGCGTGCCTCGGGTGGGTGCTGCTATGGTGACCAGTGAGCTGAGATAAGGCAGGGCTTTACCGAGCAAAGACTTATAGATGACCTGGAAACAGCGGGTTTGATGAGGAATATGAAGCGAGGGCCAGCCAACGAGAGCATACAGGTCGCAGTGGCGGGTACTATATGGGGCTTTGGTGACAAAACGGATGGCACTGTGATAGACCGCATCCAATTTGCTGAGTAGAGTGCTGGAGGCTATTTTGTAAATGACATTGCCTGTCACCAAGGAAGTACCCCAAGGCTCAATCCTAGGCCACACAGTCTTCTCAATTTACATCACAGCATAGCTCAGGCAGTAGGAAGCTCTCTTATCCATTTATATGCAGATGATACAGCTGGCAAACAAAGCTTTCTTAGTGTCCAACAAGCTTTCTCTACCCTTAACCTTGTTTTGAATACCTCCAAAACAAAGGTCATGTGGTTTAACCTTGTTTTAGGAGGATGATGAACAGCTGACTATCCTCGCAGTGGCAGACCACGTGTAACAACACCTGCACAGGATCGGTACATCTGAACATCACACCTGCGGGACAGGTACAGGATGGCAACAACAACTGCCCGAAGTTACGCCAGGAATGCACAATCCCTCCATCAGTGCTCAGACTGTCTGCAATAGGCTGAGAGAGGCTGGACTGAGGGCTTGTAGGCCTGTTGTAAGGCAGGTCCTCACCAGACATCATCGGCAACAACGTCGCCTATGGGCACAAACCCACCGTCGCTGGACCAGACAGGACTGGTAATAAGTGCTCTTCAATGATGAGTCGCGTTTTTTTCTGTCAGGGGTGATGGTGGGAATCGTGTTTATCGTCGAAGGAATGAGCGTTACAGCGAGGCCTGTACTCTGGAGCAGGATCGATTTGGAAGTGGAGGGTCTGTCATGGTCTGAGGTGGTGTGTCACAGCATCATCGGACAGAGCTTGTTGTCATTGCAGGCAATCTCAACGCTGTGCGTTACAGGGAAGACATCCTCCTCCCTCATGTGGTACCCTTCCTGCGGGCTCATCCTGACATGACCCTCCAGCATGACAATGCCACCAGCCATAATGCTCGTTCCGTGCGTGATTTACCGCAAGACAGAAATGTTAGTGTTCTGCAATGGCCAGCGAGGAGCCCGGATTTTAATTCCAGTGAGCACGTCTGGGACCTGTTGGATCAGAGGGTGAGGGCTAGGGCCATTCCCCCCAGAAATGTCCGGGAACTTGCAGGTGCCTTGGTGGAAGAGTGGGGTAACATCTCACAGCACGAACTGGTAAATTTGGTGCAGTCCATGAGGAGGAGATTTTAAATTGTATTTTTATTTTTAAATACTTCACCTTTATTTAACTAGGCAAGTCAGTTAAGAACAAATTCTTATTTTCAATGACGGCCTAGGAACTGCCTGTTCAGGGGCAGAATGACAGATTTGTACTTTGTCAGCTCAGGGGTTTGAACTTGCAACCTTCCGGTTACTAGTCCAACGCTCTAACCACTAGGCTAACCGGCTAACCTGCAGTGTCCATTTGTAAGACCCATTTGCAACCAAGCTTTAACTTCTTGACTGCTGTCTTGAGATGTTGCTTCAATATATCCACATACTTTTATTTCCTTATGAATCTATCTATTTTGTGAAGTGCACCAGTCCCTCCTGCAGCAAAGCACCCCCACAACATGATGCTGCCACCCCCGTACTTCACAGTTGGGATGGTGTTCTTCGGCTTGCAAGCTCCCCCCTTTTTCCTCCAAACATAACGATGGTCATTGTGGCCAAACAGTTCTATTTTTGTTTCATCAGACCAGAGGACATTTCTCCAAAAAGTAAGATCTTTGTCCCCATGTGAAGTTGCAAACCGTAGTCTTGCATTTTTAAGGCGGTTTTGGAGCAGTGGCGTCTTCCTTGCTGAGTGACCTTTCAGGTTATGTCGATATAGGACTCGTTTTACTGTGGAAATTGTTACTTTTGTACTTGTTTCCTCCAGCATCTTCACAATGTCCTTTGCTGTTGTTCTGGGATTGATTTTCACTTTTCGTACCAAAGTACATTCATATCTAGGAGACAGAACGCGTCTCCTTCCTGAGTGGTATGACGGCTGCGTGGTCCCATGGTGTTTATAACTGCATACTATTGTTTGTACAGATAAATGTGGTAACTTCAGGCGTTTGGAAATTGCTCCCAAGGATGAACCAGACTTGTGGAGGTCTCAAACTTTTCTTTCTGAGGTCTTGGCTGATTTCTTTTGATTTTCCCATGGTGTCAAGCAAAGAGGCACTGAGTTTGAATGTAGGCCTTGAAATACATCCACAGGTACATCTCCAATTGGCACAAATTTTTCCAAGCTGTTTAAAGGCACAGTCAACTTAGTATACGTAAACTTCTGACCCACTGGAATTGTGATACAGTGAATTATAAGTGAAATAATCTGTCTATTAAGAATTATTGGAAAGATTACTTGTGTCATGCACAAAGTAGATGTCCTCCCCGACTTGCAAAAACTATAGTTTGTTAACAAGAAATTTGTGGAGTGGTTTAAAAACGAGTTTTAATGACTCCAACCTACGCGTATTCTGTTCACCTGATTTAGAATTCCTCACAATCAAATGTAGACCGCATTATCTTCCAAGAGAATTCTCTTCGATTATAATCACAGCCGTATATATCCCCCCCCCAAGCAGACACATCGATGGCTCTGAACAAACTTTATTTAACTCTTTGCAAACTGGAAACCATTTATCCGGAGGCTGCATTCATTGTAGCTGGGGATTTTAACAAAGCTAATCTGAAAACAAGACTCCCTAAATTTTATCAGCATATCGATTGCGCAACCAGGGGTGGTAAAACCTTGGATCATTGTTACTCTAACTTCCGCGATAAGGCCCTGCCCCGCCCCCCTTTCGGAAAAGCTGACCACGACTCCATTTTGTTGATCCCTGCCTACAGGCAGAAACTTAAACAAGTGGCTCCCACGCTGAGGTCTGTCCAACGCTGGTCAGACCAAGCTGACTCCACACTCCAAGACTGCTTCCATCACGTGGACTGGGACATGTTTCGTATTGCGTCAGATAAAAATATTGACGAATACGCTGATTCGGTGTGCGAGTTCATTAGAATGTGTGTTGAAGATGTCGTTCCCATAGCAACGATAAAAACATTCCCTAACCAGAAACCGTGGATTGATGGCAGCATTCGCGTGAAACTGAAAGCCCGAACCACTGCTTTTAATCAGGGCAAGGTGTCTGGCAACATGACCGAATACAAACAGTGCAGCTATTCCCTCCGCAAGGCTATTAAACAAGCTAAGCATCAGTACAGAGACAAAGTAGAATCTCAATTCAACGGCTCAGACACAAGAGGCATGTGGCAGGGTCTACAGTCAATCACGGACTACAAGAAGAAACCCAGCCCAGTCACGGACCAGGATGTCTTGCTCCCAGGCAGACTAAATAACTTTTTTGCCCGCTTTGAGGACAATACAGTGCCACTGACACGGCCTGCAACGAAAACATGCGGTCTCTCCTTCACTGCAGCCGAGGTGAGTAAGACATTTAAACGTGTTAACCCTCGCAAGGCTGCAGGCCCAGACGGCATCCCCAGCCGCGCCCTCAGGGCATGCGCAGACCAGCTGGCCGGTGTGTTTACGGACATATTCAATCAATCCCTATACCAGTCTGCTGTTCCCACATGCTTCAAGAGGGCCACCATTGTTCCTGTTCCCAAGAAAGCTAAGGTAACTGAGCTAAACGACTACCGCCCCGTAGCACTCACTTCCGTCATCATGAAGTGCTTTGAGAGACTAGTCAAGGACCATATCACCTCCACCCTACCTGACACCCTAGACCCACTCCAATTTGCTTACCGCCCAAATAGGTCCACAGACGATGCAATCTCAACCACACTGCACACTGCCCTAACCCACCTGGACAAGAGGAATACCTATGTGAGAATGCTGTTCATCGACTACAGCTCGGCATTCAACACCATAGTACCCTCCAAGCTCTTCATCAAGCTCGAGACCCTGGGTCTCGACCCCGCCCTGTGCAACTGGGTACTGGACTTCCTGACGGGCCGCCCCCAGGTGGTGAGGGTAGGCAACAACATCTCCTCCCCGCTGATCCTCAACACGGGAGCCCCACAAGGGTGCGTTCTGAGCCCTCTCCTGTACTCCCTGTTCACCCACGACTGCGTGGCCACGCACGCCTCCAACTCAATCATCAAGTTTGCGGACGACACAACAGTGGTAGGCTTGATTACCAACAATGACGAGACGGCCTACAGGGAGGAGGTGAGGGCCCTCGGAGTGTGGTGTCAGGAAAATAACCTCACACTCAACGTCAACAAAACTAAGGAGATGATTGTGGACTTCAGGAAACAGCAGAGGGAACACCCCCCTATCCACATCGATGGAACAGTAGTGGAGAGGGTAGCAAGTTTTAAGTTCCTCGGCATACACATCACAGACAAACTGAATTGGTCCACTCACACTGACAGCGTCGTGAAGAAGGCGCAGCAGCGCCTCTTCAACCTCAGGAGGCTGAAGAAATTCGGCTTGTCACCAAAAGCACTCACAAACTTCTACAGATGCACAATCGAGAGCATCCTGGCGGGCTGTATCACCGCCTGGTACGGCAACTGCTCCGCCCTCAACCGTAAGGCTCTCCAGAGGGTAGTGAGGTCTGCACAACGCATCACCGGGGGCAAACTACCTGCCCTCCAGGACACCTACACCACCCGATGTTACAGGAAGGCCATAAAGATCATCAAGGACATCAACCACCCGAACCACTGCCTGTTCACCCCGCTATCATCCAGAAGGCGAGGTCAGTACAGGTGCATCAAAGCTGGGACCGAGAGACTGAAAAATCTCAAGGCCATCAGACTGTTAAACAGCCACCACTAACATTGAGTGGCTGCTGCCAACACACTGTCATTGACACTGACCCAACTCCAGCCACTTTAATAATGGGAATTGATGGGAAATGTTATAAATATATCACTAGCCACTTTAAACAATGCTACCTTATATAATGTTACTTACCCTACATTATTCATCTCATATGCATACGTATATACTGTACTCTACATCATCGACTGCATCCTTATGTAATACATGTATCACTAGCCACTTTAACTATGCCACTTTGTTTACTTTGTCTACATTCTCATCTCATATGTATATACTGTACTCGATACCATCTACTGTATGCTGCTCTGTACCATCACTCATTCATATATCCTTATGTACATATTCTTTATCCCCTTACACTGTGTATAAGACAGTAGTTTTGGAATTGTTAGTTAGATTACTTGTTGGTTATCACTGCATTGTCGGAACTAGAAGCACAAGCATTTCGCTACACTCGCATTAACATCTGCTAACCATGTGTATGTGACAAATAAAATTGGATTTGATTTGATGTAAACTTCCGACTTCAACTGTATACAAATCAAATCCTACATTGGTGTCAGGAGATGATTGTGGAATACAGGAAAAGGAGGACCGAGCATGCCCAATCTCATCGTCGGGGCTGTAGTGGAGCAGGTTGAGAGCTTCAAATTCCTTGGAGTCCACATCACCAACAAACTAACATGGTCCAAGCACCAAGACAGTCGTGAAGAGGGCACGTCAAAACCTATTCCCCCTCAGGAGACTGAAAAGATTTGGCATGGGTCCTCAGATCCTGCACCATCGAGAGCATCCTGACTGGCTGCATCACTGCCTGATATGGCAACTACTTGGCCTACGACCGCAAGGCACTATAGAGGGTAGTGTGTACGGCCCAGTAGATAGCTGGGGCCAAGCTTCAAGCCATCCAGGACCTCTATACCAGGCGGTGTCAGAGCAAGGCCCTAAAAATGGTCAAAGACTCCAGCCACCCTAGTCATTGACTGTTCCCTCTGCTACCACATGGCAAGCGGTACCGGAGTGCCAAGTCTATGTCCAAGAGGCTTCTAAACAGCTTCTACCACAAAGGCATAAGACTTCTGAACATCTAATCAAATGGCTACCCAGACCGTTTGCACTGCTCCCCCCTCCCTCTTTTACGCTGCTGCTACTGTTATTATCTATGCATAGTCACTTTAATAACTCTTAATAACTCTACCTACATGTGTATATTACTTCAATTAAATCAAATCAAATCAAATGTATTTATATAGCCCTTCGTACATCAGCTGTACAAAGTGCTGCACAGAACCCCAGCCTAAAACCCCAAACAGCAAGCAACGCAGGTGTAGAAGCATGGTGGCTAGGAAAAACTCCCTAGAAAGGCCAGAACCTAGGAAGAAACCTAGAGAGGAACCAGGCTACGGGGGTGGCCAGTCCTCTTCTGGCTGTGCCGGGTGGAGATTATAACAGAACATGGCCAAGATGTTAAAATGTTCATAAATGACCAGCATGGTCAAATAATAATAATCACAGGCAGAACAGTTGCAACTGGAGCAGCAGCATGGCCAGGTGGATTAGGGACAGCAAGGAGTCATCATACCAGGTAGTCCTGAGGCATGGTCCTAGGGCTCAGGTCCTCCGAGAGAGAGAGAGAAAGAAAGAGAGAAAGAGAGAATTAGAGAGAGCATACTTAAATTCACACAGGACAGGAGAAGTACTCCAGATATAACAAACTGACCCTAGCCCCCCGACACATAAACTACTGCAGCATAAATACTGGAGGCTGAGACAGGAAGGGTCAGGAGACACTGTGGCCCCATCCAATGATACCCCCAGACAGGGCCAAACAGGAAGGACATAACCCCACCCACTTTGCCAAAGCACAGCCCCCACACCACTAGAGGGATATCTTCAACCACCAACTTACCATCCTGAGACAAGGCCGAGTATAGCCCACAAAGATCTCTGCCATGGCACAACCCAAGGGGGGGGCGCCAACCCAGACAGGAAGATCACATCAGTGACTCAACCCACTCAAGTGACGCACCCCTCCTAGGGACGGCATGAAAGAGCACCAGTGACTCAGCCCCTGTAATAGGGTTAGAGGCAGAGAATCCCAGTGGAAAGAGGGGAACCGGCCAGGCAGAGACAGCAAGGGCGGTTCATTGCTCCAGAGCCTTTCCGTTCACCTTCACACTCCTGGGCCAGACTACACTCAATCATATGACCCACTGAAGAGATGAGTCTTCAGTAAAGACTTAAAGGTTGAGACCGAGTTTGCGTCTCTCACATGGGTAGGCAGACCATTACATAAAAATTGAGCTCTATAGGAGAAAACTCTGCCTCCAGCTGTTTGCTTAGAAATTCTAGGGACAATTAGGAGGCCTGCGTCTTGTGACTGTAGCGTACGTGTAGGTATGTACGGCAGGACATACCAGAGAGATAGGTAGGAGCAAGACCATATAATGCTTTGTAGGTTAGCAGTAAAATCTTGAAATCAGCCCTTGCCTGACAGGAAGCCAGTGTAGGGAGGCTAGCACTGGAGTAATATGATACATTTTTTGGGTTCTAGTCAGGATTCTAGCAGCCGTATTTAGCATTAACTGAAGTTTATTTAGTGCTTTATCCGGGTAGCCGAAAAGTAGAGCATTGCAGTAGTCTAACCTAGAAGTAACAAAAGCATGGATTAATTTTTCTGCATCATTTTTGGACAGAAAGTTTCAGATTTTTGCAATGTTACGTAGATGGAAAAAAGCTGTCCTTGAAACAGTCTTGATATGTTCGTCAAAAGAGATCAGGGTCCAGAGTAACGCCGAGGTCCATCACAGCTTTATTTGAGACGACTGTACAACCATTAAGATTAATTGTCAGATTCAACAGAATATCTCTTTGTTTCTTGGGACCTAGAACAAGCATCTCTGTTTTGTCCTGTGTCTGCAACACAGGCTTCTAGCGAGGCAATTTTGCGGCTTCACCATGTTTCATTGAAATGTACAGCTGTGTGTCATCCGCATAGCAGTGAAAGTTAACATTATGTTTTCAAATGACATCCCCAAGAGGTAAAATATATAGTGAAAACAATATAGTGGTCCTAAAAACGGAAGCTTGAGGAACACCGAAATTTACAGTTGATTTGTCAGAGGACACACCATTCACAGAGACAAACTGATATCTTTCCGACAGATAAGATCTAAACCAGGCCAGAACTTGTCCGTGTAGACCAATTTGGGTTTCCAATCTCTCCAAAAGAATGTGGTGATTGATGGTATTAAAAGCAGCACTAAGGTCTTGGAGCACGAGGACAGATGCAAAGCCTCGGTCTGATGCCATTAAAAGGTCATTTACCACCTTCACAAGTGCAGTCTCAGTGCTATGATGGGGTCTAAAATCAGACTGAAGCATTTCATATATATTGTTTGTCTTCAGGAAGGCAGTGAGTTGCTGCGCAACATCCTTTTCTAAAATTTTTGTGAGGAATGGAAGATTCGATATAGGCCGATAGTTTTTTATATTTTCTGGGTCAACGTTTGGCTTTTTCAAGAGAGGCTTTATTACTGCCACTTTTAGTGAGTTTGGTACACATCCGGTGGATAGAGAGCCGTTTATTATGTTCAACATAGGAGGGCCAAGCACAGGAAGCGGCTCTTTCAGTAGTTTAGTTGTAATAGGGTCCAATATGCAGCTTGAAGGTTTAGATGCCATGATTATTTTCATCATTGTGTCAAGAGATATAGTACTAAAACACTTGAGTGTCTCTTGATCCTAGGTCATGGCAGAGTTGTGCAGACTCAGGACAACTGAGCTTAGAAGGAATAGGCAGATTTAAAGAGGAGTCCGTAATTTGCTTTCTAATAATCATGAGCTTTTCCTCAAAGAAGTTCATGAATTTATCACTGCTAAAGTGAAAGCCATCCTCTCTTGGGGAATGCTGCTTTTTAGTTAGCTTTGCGACAGTATTAAAAAGGAATTTCGGATTGTTCTTATTTTCCTCAATTAAGTTGGAAAAATAGGATGATCGAGCAGCAGTAAGGGCTCTTCGATACTGCACGGTACTATCTTTCCAAGCTAGTCGGAAGACTTCCAGTTTGGTGTGGCGCCATTTCCGTTCCAATTTTATGGAAGCTTGCTTCAGAGCTCGGGTATTTTCTGTATACCAGGGAGCTAGTTTCTTATGAGAAATGTTTTTAGTTTTTAGGGGTGCAACTGCATCTAGGGTATTGCGCAAGGTTAAATTGAGTTCCTCAGTTAGGTGGTTAAATGTTTTTTTTTGTCCTGTGACGTCCTTGGGTAGACAGAGGGAGTCTGGAAGGACATCAAGGAATCTTTGTGTTGTCTGTGAATTTATAGCACGACTTTTGATGTTCCTTGGTTGGGGTCTGAGCAGATTATTTGTTGTAATTGCAAACGTAATAAAATGGTGGTCCGATAGTCCAGGATTATGAGGAAAAACATTAAAATCCACAACATTTATTCCATGGGACAAAACTAGGTCCAGAGTATGACTGTGACAGTGAGTAGGTCCAGAGACATGTTGGACAAAACCCACTGAGTCGATGATGGCTCCGAAAGGAGTGAGTCTGTGGACTTTTCCATGTGAAAATTAAAGTCACCAAAAATTAGAATATTATCTGCTATGACTACAAGGTCCGATAGGAATTCAGGGAACTCAATGAGGAACGCTATATATGGCCCAGGAGGCCTGTAAACAGTAGCTATAAAAAGTGATTAAGTAGGCTGCATAGATTTCATGACTAGAAGCTCATTTGCTATCGTAAATGTTAGCAACACCTCCGCCTTTGCGGGATGCATGGGGGATATGGTCACTAGTGTAGCCAGAAGGTGAGGCCTCATTTAACACAGTATATTCATCAGGCTTAAGCCATGTTTCAGTCAGGCCAATCACATCAAGATTATGATCAGTGATTAGTTCATTGGCTATAATTGCCTTTGAAGTAAGGGATCTAACATTAAGTTGCCCTATTTTGAGATGTGAGGTATCACGATCTCTTTCAATAATGACAGGAATCGAGGAGGTCGTTATCCTAGTGAGATTGCTGAGGCGAAATTACTTCGACTAACCGGTGACCCCACATATTGTATAGCTTTTCTATTGTTATGTTACTGCTGCTCTTTTATTATTTGTTACTTTTATTTTGTATTTTTCTTTATGTATTTTTTCAAAACTGCATTGTTGGTTAAGGGCTTGTAAGTAAGCATTTCACTGTAAGGTACTGAATACCTGTTGTATTTGGCGCATGTGACAAATACGATTTGATTTCAGTGGGATGGTGCTGTCCCATAGGTGATGGACTTGTGAAGGTGAAGTGTAAGTGGAGGGCTAGACCTGCTGTGTTAATTTTAGGGAATAATGTACATTGTAGGCTACAGGCTAGTGATTACCATAAGAATAACAGAACCCTGTAAGAAGCCTCCATAGCTGGGTCAAAAATAATTGTAGATCTTGATGACTGGCTGAATTATCTATAGGAGTCTGTATTCCTGCATGCAGAACTGCATATTTTGGGATTACAGGGGTTAATGATTAACAAAACGCACCCCCATAACAATTTAATGCAAGTGAAAGATGGAAGAACAGTAGTAGCCTAGGCTATGTGAATGACAGCACTTGGGAAGCAGTTCAACGCAAGGGGGAGACATGAGCCATGATGAAAGCATGCGGTACTTAGAGCGTTGAAGAGGCTGTGAAGGCGCATCATAGCCTCATCGCTGGTCCGCGAGACTGTAAATTCTCTTAGACAACAGAAACAATTATTAGCTACACAGTATTCCAGGTGAATAACAGAGCTGAAAATAATCTGAAGAAACAAGAAATTGGGGAAGTGTGTCCATGCACGTCAATCATCAAGAATGGATATAAGGTAGGTGTGCAAATGTTGTGGAGGACTAGTGCCAGAGATGTGCAAGGGATCAAAGTTATTAACGCCATAATTCATTCACATTGTTTGCCTCATACTTTACTGCAATTTTCCTGCAAAATTCACCATACATTTTTAATCATCTCTGGGAGATGCCGCTACAGCAGGGTTCTGTGGAATATCTTTGTGGGTTTTGGTGACAGTATGATAGGCTATGCATTTGAGAATGACATGTAGTGGGAGATTGTAGCTGTTTATTATTTTGTGGATAAGTCTCTCAAATAGACATGACGACCTGATAAGCCTATCACATTTAATTCTCAGTAAAGTTAATGCTGAATATTGACTAATGAATATTTATTTATGAGTTTGATGATTAGTTAATGTAATTGATTTCAGTAATTATGCAGATCTGTATGACAGTATTGTTTTAGTTAATTTACTTGGACATTTGAAGTGACAATACTCCTTGATGCCCAAAGACTGTGATAAGCCTCTATGAGCCACCTATTTTAAACAACTTATACTGGACTCAGTGGATTCTCATGCTGTTGTCACAGATACTGCTATTAAGCTCAGGCACAAAAACACTGACAGATTTACAAACAAGTTCCAAATTGTTTCTTCCATTTATGACCATACTGTCAGGGGACACAAAATCTGCAACAGCTTAATTTACATCACATGACTTCAGTTACCATCATGTAATTTCCAACACAATCAGAATTAAAGTTGCCATTCGTCATGACACAGCAAGGCAATTGAAGCCCAGAGCAATAATGACTCTCACGATTGTGTGTTTCGCAGGAATGAGCTGAGCAACCGATGGCAGCAGAGAGTTCAAACTGCAGAGAACACTGTAAAGATGTATGTCATTAGATGAATATGCAAAATTGAAACAATGAAATTAAGGCCTTTAAATGTAATAGTCACAGCAAGGTATCTGTTGTTAGCAGACAAGGCTAACTTCCATTTTTTTTAAGGTCAAATTAAACAGTTTATTAAACAGTTCGTTAAAGGTACAGCCTGCAGCTGGTAGATGATGACCTACTGACCACAATACAGAATTATTTTTCTTCCAATCATCTCTAGTCCATGAGCCAGTGGGTTTGGTCGGGCTCACTTGGGCCGATGATGTTTTATAGTGATTTTCTTGAATGTCCCTAAAGTTGGTAAATGTGTGATTGCAGTGAAGCAATGGTAGCTTCCTCTGTGTTATCACACTTTCTTTCATCCCTCCATCCCATTCAGTTTTCCCATAAGAATTTTACCCTATTACAAACAATGTTGGTATAAAACAAAATCAGAGGAGGCTGGTGGTGGGAACTATACGAGGACAGGCTCATTGTAATTTGTTTCCATTATTCCATTCCAGCCATCACAATTAGCATGTCCTCTTATAGCTCCTCCCACCAGCCTCCTTTGAACAAGTTATTACTCACGTATACCCTTTAATTTTACAATATATCATTGGAAAGCTTAGATTCACAGCTATCCATCGGACACATTTTTGGAATGTTCAGGTCAACAGAACCTTGACCTTTGATCTCTAGGGTACATATCATAATTACCTGTATAAGTAGTTTAAAAAACGAAACCCTGGTACATTTGAAGTGCTTCTGAAATGTCATGATGAAGGAAAAAGGAAAAAGGAAACCGAACACTGCTCTTGATAGTATGATTCAATCATCTGAAGCATGACATTTCTACCTTTAGATTTTGTGGCATAGAGAAAGTTAAGATATCAGACAGGGGAGGTGATATCAATAAAACTCTGAGTAAAAGAGAATGTTTTGGGATTTTCACCCTCCAGACATTATTTCCTAAAGGACTTAATGATGAAACGCCTATGTATGTTATGTTGTGAATTTGAACATGAATTATGTGCCTATTTAAGATTACTATGTTTTTCGTACAATGTACCCAATGACTAATGAAAACATGTCCTCATTGTGCTTTTACAGACGTATTTCATACGTCTTATTTATACACGTGTGTAATATTTATGAAATGCATATTGTTATATTTGGTAGCACTTATTTGTTTTTCCTTTGCCTCCAACCCCCTTCGATGTGTGGAACGGATGTGGGTGGGGCTAGGTTTACATGAGGGTGAAAATAAAATAAAAACTCACAAAAGCTCTGACGAAGGCCGTGAGGCCGATACATAAGCTTATTAAAGATCAGTGATACTATCAAGAGCAGTGTGCGGTTTTACTTTTTCCTTCATCTTGTTCAATTGTTGCCATGCACCTGCAAATAAGATTGCTCAGATATGCGAGTTCCTTTTGAATTGAGTTCTGAAATGTCATAAAATTACCTTTCAAATTATATGTAATATAATCAACTTTGCTATCAGCTACAACTATTGTTTAAAAATAGCCAATTGACATTAAAATGTCAGAAGATAAGCGATTGAATTCCATGTAGTTGGGCAGCTATGTTTTTGGATTATAAATTTGGTGATAGAGGCACAACATTTCACACACACAGCCAGAACAGGGTATTAAAAAGATTTGTAGAAACAGGGCCATCAAAGGATTCACGTATCCAATATGGCCGCCAAACAACTCAATTTTGTATGACCATAATTGTAGCTTGCCCAATAATATCTTAAAATGTTCATAGTGATGTAAAATACACAACCAAGTGCAACAGATATGTAAAGATGTTCAATTATTCACAGAACTGTGGTAAGAATGTTCCCAAAAACCTGTCCGAATCACTCATTTCTGTATGTTTCAATCCGTAATTGCAATACTTAATCTTCAAACATGTGAAATGGATTTAAACATCTAAATAATCATGGATTTGGGCTGATTAAAATGATAAACAATGTTATCCTTTAACTGGGGACTATAAACCTGCCCCATATATTCCATTACAATGTAGTAAAAATCCAATGTTGGGCCTGTTGAGGTCAATTATATTACTTTTAGTATTCTAGTAACAGACCAATCTGCTATGGGCCCATAGTAAGAATACACCTTAATTGAGTCAAACTATGTGTAATGGTTTGCTGCTCTCATCATCAATATACTAGGTTAAATGTATTGGGATTTTATGAAAAGAGTTAATAGGTTAACATTTTTATATGTTTGAAGATTAAATGTTGCAATTATGACATATTCAGAAATCTGCAATTCACACAGTTTTTTGGGAACATTCTTACCACAGCTCTATAAATAATTGAACATCTTTATATCTGGCACACCTGGCTCATTTGGTTGTGTGGTGAGAAGTTAGCATGTCTTGGGGGTATGGTCTTTGACACTAATTATTCAACTAATTATTCACGATTCATTCAGGATTATCCGTAATCTTGGTAGCATCATTTACATGTTTACAATTGTTGTCATTTAGCAGATGCTCATCTTAAGTGCCTTGCTCATGGGCACATCAACATATTTTTTTCACGTAGTCGGCTTGGCAATTCGAACCAGCGGCCTTTCGGTTACTGGCCCAACCGTTACGCTACCTGCCGCCCCTAGAGATCAAAGGTATCATGGTATCCTTGAGCTCAATGGTCAAGGTTTTGTTGACCAGAACATTCCAAAAATGTGTCTGATGTATAGCTCTGAATCTTTCCAATGATATGCAGTTGAAGGTGGAAGTTTACATACACTTAGGTTGGAGTCAGTAAAACTATTTTTCAACCATTCCACAAATAGTTTTGGAGGTGTACCTGTGGATCTATTTCAAGGCCTACCTTCAAACTCAGTGCCTCTTTGCTTGACACCATGGGAAAATCAAAAGAAATCTGCCAAGACCTCATAAAAACAATTGTAGACCTCAACAAGTCTGGTTCATCCTTGGGAACAATTTCCAAACGCCTGAATGTACCACATTCATCTGTACAAACAATAGTATGCAGTATAAACACTATGGGACCACACAGCTGTCATACCGCTCAGGAAGGAGATGCTTTTTGTCTCCTAGAGATGAACGTTCTTTGGTGCGAAAAATGAAAATCAATCCCAGAACAGCAGCAAAGGACCTTGTGAAAGATGCTGGTGGAAACAGTAAATATCCACAGTAAACCAAGTCCTATATATATATAATTATTTTTAAAATCTTTATTTAACTAGGCAAGTCAGTTAAGAACAAATTCTTATTTTCAACAGAACCTGAAAGGCCGCTCAGCAAGGAAGCCACTGCTCCAAAACCGCCATAAAATGCCAGACTACGGATTGCAAATGCACATGGGGACAAAGATCGTACTTTTTGGAGAAATGTAGAACTGTTTGGCCATAATAGAACTGTTTGGCCATAATGACCATCATTATGTTTGGAGGAAAAAGGGGGAGGCTTGCAAGCTGAAGAACACCATCCCAACCGTGAAGCATGGGGGCGGCAGCATCATGTTGTGGGGGTGCTTTGCTGCAGGAGGGACTGGTGTATGTCACAAAATAGATGGCATCATAAGAAAAGAAAATTACATGGATATATTGAAGCAACATCTCAAGATATCAGTCAGGAAGTTAAAGCTTGGTCGCAAATGGGTCTTACAAATGGACAATGACCCCAATCATACTTTCAAAGTTGTGGCAAAATGACTTAAGGACAACAAAGTCAAGGTATTGGAGTGGCCATCACAAAGCCCTGACCTCAACCCTATAGAACATTTGTGGGCAGAACTGAAAAAGCGTGTGCGAGCAAGGAGGCCTACAAGCCTGACTCAGTTACACCAGCTTTGTCTGGAGGAATGGGCCAAATTCACCCAACTTATTGTGGGAAGCTTGTGGAAGACTACCCGAAACATTTGACCCAAGTTAAACAATTTGAAGGCAATGCTACCAAATACTAATTGAGTGAATGTAAACTAATGACCCACTGGGAATGTGATGAAATAAATCAAAGCTGAAATAAATCATTCTTTCTGTCATGCCCTGGCCATAGAGAGTCTTTTATTCTCTATTTTGGTTAGGCCAGGGTGTGACTAGGGTGGGCATTCTATGTTCATTTTCTATGTTTTGTATTTCTCTGTTGTTTGGCGGGCGTGGTTCTCAATCAGAGGCAGCTGTCTATCGTTGTCTCTGATTGAGAACCATACTTAGGTAGCTTTTTCCCACATGGGTTTTGTGGGTAGTTGTTTTCTGTTTTGTGTCTGCACCAGACAACTGTTTTGGTTTCGTTCGTTCTCTTTGTTATTTTTGTTATTTCAGTGTTCAATAAATAAATATGAACACGTACCACGCTGCACCTTGGTCTTTTTCCACCAACAGCCGTTACACTCTCTACTATTATTCTGACATTTCACATTCTTAAAATAAAGTGGTGATCCTAACTGATCTAAGACAGGGAATTTTTACTAGGATTAAATGTCAGTTAAATGTATTTTTCTAAGGTGTATGTAAACTTCCGACTTCAACTGTATGATTAAAGGGTATATGTGAGCAATAACTTGTAATGTATACTGATATTTGATTTGATCTATTAGAATCCCCATTAGCCGGTGCCAATGGTGACAGCTAGTCTTACTGAGGTCCGACATTTAATGAAAAGACATTACAGACAAAATACTTTACGATTTACATAAATTTAACAACATTAACATGTTAATGTTACTACAATATTCCATCTGTGTTATTTCATAGTTTTGATGTCTTCAGTATTATTCTACAATTAAGAAAATAGTACAAATAAAGAAAAACCCTGGAATGAGTAGGCGTGTCCAAACTATTGACTGATACTGTACATGTCAGTACACACAACAAGTGCCATGTGGTGTTGCTTTATTTGTTTTTTTTAAACCTAGTTTGCTGTTCACCTGCGCTATATAAGATAAAATACAATGCTCTTAGTATTAGAGATGTTCAGGGGCAGTTTATTACTTGCCACCCATTTCAAAACAGACTGCAACTCTTTAAGGGTTTCAGTCATTTCATTAGCATACATGGACACACATGCTTTGTTTAATGCCAGGTCATTGGTAAAAATAGAAAAGAGTAGAGGGCCTAGAGAGCTGCCCTAGAGTACACCACACTTTACATGCTTGACATTAGAGAAGCTTCCATTTAAGAAAACACTATTAGATAGATAGCTCTGAATCCACGATAGGGCAGAGGTTGAAAAGCCATAACACATACGTTTTCCCAACAACAGGTTATGGTCAATAATATTTAAAGGCTGCACTGAAATCTAACAGTACAGCTCCCACAGTCTTCTTATGAATTTATTTCAACCAATCATCAGTCAATTATGTCAGTGCAGTGCATTTTGAGTGCCTTTCTCTATAAGCATGCTGAACCATTTATTTACAGAGAAGTAGCATTGTACTTGGACAAACACAATTTTTTCCAACAGTTTGCTATGAACTGACAGCAAGCTGAAAGGTCTGCTGTTAGAACCAGAAAAGGTCGCTTTACCAATCTTGGGTAGTGGAATGACTTTGGCGTCCCTCCAGGCCTGAAGACAAAGACTTTCCTTTCGGCTCAGATTAAAGATATAACAGATAGGAGTGGGTATAGAGTCAACTACCATCCTCAGCAGCTTTCCATCTATGTTGTCAATGCCTGGAGGTGTGTCATTATTATCAACAACAATCAATACTTTTTCCACCCTCCCACACTAACTTTACAAAATTCAAACCTGTATTGCTTTTCTTTCATAATTTTTTTTTATGCATGGGTACGATGGCTCACTCTTCGTTGTTGGCATTTCCTGCCTAAGTTTGCGCATTTTGCCAATAAAGTAATCATTAAAATAGGCAACATCAAACGGTTTTGTGATGAAAAGCCATTGTTTGTCATAGGGTAAAATCCCTATGGGAACAATCAGTGGTGGAAAAAGTACCCAAATGTCATACTTGAGTAAAAGTAAAGATACTGTGGTAAACCGTGGGGTGTTGGGTTGAGCATGCAGAGATTGACACAGAGACAGGGAGGCTTTAGTCCGCAAAACAACTTTACTAAGACAGAAAATATATATAACAAGAAAATCACTTCGGTTTCGCTCAGTCCTTCTTCTCTACTTTTGCTTAGTGTCGGTCTCTCCCCCTTCTCTCCTACACTTTCCTCTAATTACCTCCACTTAGATCTGTCCGTGTCGGTCTCTCCCCCTTCTCTCCTACACTTTCCTCTAATTACCTCCACTTAGATCTGTCCGTGTCGGCGTGCCCAGCTCCCGTATTCCCAGCAGAGGAAGCCAACGTCGCCTCACGCACCTCCCCTCCATTACCCCCTAGCCCCGACTGGGAGGGAGGCATGCTCAGGGCTAGGTTTGCATCCCTCCTGGATAGGGCGTCCGCATTGCCGTGCTGGGCCCCCGACCTGTGGATGATAGAGAATCGCTGTAAGGACAGGAACCAGTGGGTGACACGGTCATTCGTGTCCTTACCTCTTGCCATCCACACAAGGGGGGCATGGTCAGTGATTAGGGTAAACTTCCTCCTGAGGAGGTAATACTTGAGGGTGTCCAGTGCCCACTTCATGGCGTGGCCCTCCTTCTCGACAATCAAGTATTTCTTCTCCCTCGGGAGGAGCTTCCTGCTGACATACATGATGGGGTGCTCCTCACATTCCTGCTCCTGGGACAAAACAGCCCCTACCCCTGTGTCAGACATGTCTCTCTGGACCAGGAGATTTTTTGAGAAGTTAGGTACACATCTACTGTAGTACCCTGCTAAACCCAGGAATGACTTCACCTGCCTCTTGGTCCGGGGGACCGGCCATCTCCTAATGGCAGCAAATATTTTTCTTGGGGTTTCACATTTCCCCTCCCGATCTGATATCCCAGGTACTCCACCTCGGCGTAGTCCAGCTTGCACTTGTGGGGGTTTGCGGTCAGGCCCGCATCCCTTAGCGCATCAACCACGGCCTGTAACTTACAAAGATGACTCCCAACTGTCGCTGTGCACAATGATGTCATGCAGATAATTAGCTGCGTACTCACTGTGCGGCCGCAGGATGCGGTCCATGAGTCGCTGAAAGGTCGCTGGTGCCCCGTGGTGCCCCGTGGAGCCCCCCCGCCCGGGTGGAGATGGCAGTCTTCTCCCGGGAGGCCTCTGCCAGTGGTATCTGCCAGTACCCCTTCGTCATGTCCAAGGTGCTGACGTAACTCGCCATCCCCAAGCGGTCGATCAGTTCGTGCATTTGGGGCATGGGGTAGGCATCAAACTTACTGACCTCATTTAGGCCCCCGGAAGTCATTACAGAAGCGGACAGCACTATGGGGCTAGACCACTCACTGTGTGACTCCTCCAGTACCTCCATTTCTAGCATTGTCGTCATTTCCCCCTGGACTGCCACTGGTATGGCTTCTGGTATCCGGTATGGCCGTTTATGCACTTTTTCTCCCGGAGGGGTGTGGATCTGATGTTCCACGAGATCCGTGCGCCCCGGCACCTCGGAGAATATAGCCTCGCGTGCGTGCCATTTCTTCAGTAAGTTAACATGGTTAAGCTGGAGGGGTTTTCTCCACCCCGGTTGGTGGACCTTATAGTTGACGTCGCCTACCCGCTCAACAATGTCATAGGGCCCATGCCACGTAGCCAGGAGTTTACTCTCCATTGTAAGGATCAGCACCAAGACCTTCTCACCGGGAAGGAACTCTCGTGGTTGGGCCCCCGGGTTGTTGACATGCTCCTGGGCATGTGTTCTCTCACCACTGGCCAAATCGCCATCATCCTCTCCCTCATCTCCTCCACATGTTCTACTTCACTGTGAGGGGGGGGGGGTTCGGCTGCTCTTCCCAGACCTCCTTGGCTAGGTCCAGCAGGCCATACAGGAGCTCAAAGGGGGAGAACCCCGTGGATGCTTGGGATACCTCGCTCACTGAAAACATCATGTGGGGCAGCAGCTGGTCCCAGTTCCTCCCGTCTCTCTCGATGACCTTCTTCAGCATCTGTTTTAGGGTCTTATTGAAGCGTTCCACCAGCCCGTCCATTTGTGGATGGTACACACTGGTCCTCACCTGTTTGATTCGTAACAGATTGCAGACATCATCACACGAGACATGAATCCAGTGCCCTGGTCCGTCAGAATTTCCCGCGGAATATCCACCTGGCTAAATAAATGGAAGAGCTCCCGTGCGATACCTTTTACTGCCGCCATGCTTAGCGGGATTGCCTCGGGATCCCGGGTGGTGTAATCCATGATTACCAGGATGTATTGTCTCCCCTCACGGTCTTCACCAATGGACCCACCAGATCCATTGCCACCCACTCAATTGGCACTCCTATAATGGGCAAGGGAACCAAAGGGTTTCGATAATGCACCCTCGGAGCTGTGATCTGGCACGCCAGGCAACTATAGCAGTAGTCCTCCACAGGGCACTTGACTCTGGGCCAGTGGAACCAGTTCCCGATCCGCTCCCTGGTTTTCTCCATCCCCAGGTGGCCCCATGCAGGTGGGTGTAGGCAAGCTGCAACAGTCCTAACATACTGGCTGGGTATGAGTAACAAGTCTTTTGTCTCCCATTATGCTTTACTACCTGATACAATAAATTATGCTTAATTGTGAAGTGGGGGTAGCGCCAATCACTTATCCCAGGTAACAGTACGCCATCCACCACAATCACCTGGCCCCTAGTGTTCTGGAGATTGGGGTCTTCTAACTGGGCCGTCCCAAACTGACCTGTGAGGATTCCCATGTCGGGAGGTCCATCTAGGGCCTCCACCTCCATAAAGGGGAGCCTGAGGTCTTCCTCGCCCGGTGGCTCGCTTGCCGGAGCAGGGTCGTCTCCCTCCTCCGGGTCCGACTCGGGCCCAGTGGACACCTCTTGTGGCGGGGGTTGGGTTGCACAGGCCACCGTCCGTTTTTCTTTTCTTCCTACCTCCCGTGCTCGCCTCCCCAGGTCCCTCCTCCACAGTGCCTGGAAGAGAGGGCAGTTTCGACCAAGGAGAATGGACACGGATAGGTTATTCGGAACAGCTCCCACGTGCATCTGGCACTCCCTCCTTGGGGTGGTTATCCTCACTGGCACCGTTGGGTACCTCTTCGTGTCCCCAGGACACTGTCTCCTCCTTGTCCCCCGGTTCCTCCTTCCCCTCTCGGGTGAGCCACTGCGGGTGGGCCAGGGTCACCATGCTGCCGGAGTCCAGCAGAGCACTGGTGTCGATGCCATTTATCCGCACAGGAACCATCGGAGGGGCTGTCTCGGTGTGCGCCCAACAGGAGGTGACGTAACTCGCCATCCGGGTTACCCCAGAGCTGGGAGATGCGGAGGGCATAGCCCCCTCCCGGCCCGGATAGCTCCACGTGAGGTGCCCGGCTCACCGCACTCATAGCAGCATCTCTGATCTGGGTCCAGCAGCCACCGGCTTCGGTTTGGGTCACCCTCCCGCTTTACAGCCTTGGCTGGTTCTGTCCGGGCCCTCTTCAGCTCCTCGCCTCTGTGTTGTTCATCCCCCTCACAGCATCTCCTCTCTCCGCTTGGGCCCCTGTCCGCAAAAACAACTTTACTAAGACAGAAAATAAATATAGCAAAGAAAATCACTTCGGTTTCGCTCAGTCCTTCTTCTCTACTTTTACTTGGTGTCAGTCTCTCCCCCTTCTCTCCTGCGGTGTGCCACCGTGCTCCTTTTATTTGGCCTCCACGGCTGGTTGGCACTTTCCTCTAATTACCTCCATTTAGAGCTGTCTGTGTCGGGGTGCCCAGCTCCCGTATTCCCAGCAGAGGGAGCCAACGTTGCCTCACGTACCTCCCCTCTATTACCCTCCCCTGGGATAGACCTCCTGGGACACCACAATACCTTAATAGAAAATGACTCAAGTAAAAGTGAAAGTCACCCAGTAAAATACTACCTGAGTAAAAGTCTAAAAGTATTTTGTTTTAAATATACTTAAGTATCATTGTAAATGTAAAAATATATGCTTAAGTATCAAAAGTAAAAGTACAAATAATTTTAAATGGCTTATATTCAGCATACCATAGAGCACAATTTTCTTGTTTTTTAAATGTATTTATGGATAGCCAGGGACATAATACAACATGCAGACATAATTTACAAACTAAGCATTTGTGTTTAGTGAGTCCACCAGATCAGAGGCAGTAGGGATGACCATGGATGATCTCTTGATAGGTGAGTGAATTGGACCATTTCCATTTCCTGCTAAGCCTTCAAAATATAAGGACTACTTTTGGTTGTCAGGGAAAAAGTATGGAGTAAAAAGTACATAATTTTCTTTAGGAATGTAGTGAAGTAAATAGTAAAGTACATACACACCAAAAAACTACTTAAGTAGTACTTTATAGTATTTTTTAATAAGTATTTTACACCACTGGGAAAAATGAATGGGATGGAGAGATGAAAGAAAGAGTGATAACACAGATAAAGCTGCCATTGCCTCACTGCCATTGTCTCACACATGTTCCAACTCTAGGGACATAGACCTTCAAGAAAATCACTATGAGACATCGTCGGCCCATGTGAGCCCAACAGCCCAAACTTGGGGATCTGGCTCATGGACTACACTCTGCATAGTGATGATATGAAATTGCTTCAGCCAAACAGCCCAACATAATTAAAGGTAACCAAGGTAACCTGACTAAATGACTATTGCCCTGTAGCACTCATATCTGTAATTATTAAGTGCTTTGAAAGACTGGTCATGACATACCTCAACACCATCATCTCAGACAACCTGGACCCACTCCAATTCACATACAGCCCCAACAGATCCACAAATGACGCTGTCCCAATTGCACTTCACACTGCCCACTCCCACCTGGACAAGAGGGGAAATAATTATGTGAGAATGCCGTTCATAGATTAAAGCTCAGCGTTCAACACCATAGTCCCCTCCAAGCTCATCACCAAGCTGGGGACCCTGGGACTGAACACCTCCCTCTGCAACTGGATCCAGGATCTCCTGACAGGCCGGGCCCAGGTGGTGAGGGTAGACAACAACACCTCCGCCACGCTGACCCACAACATGAAGGACCCTCAGGGGTGTGTGCTTAGTCCTCTCCTGTACTCCGTGTTAACCCATGACTGCGTGGCCATGCAAGACTCATACACCATCATTAAGTTTGCTGACGACACAACGGTGGTAGGCCTGATCACCGACGGCGATAAGACAGCCTATAGAGAGGAGGTCAGGGACTTAGCAGTGTGGTGCCAGGCCAACAACCTCTCCCTCAATGTCAGGAAGACCAAAGAGCTGATTATGGTCTACAGGAGAAATAGGGGAGAGCACACCCCCATCCACGTCGACAGGGCTGTAGTGGAGCAGGTCGAGAACTTCAAGTTCCTTGGCATCCACATCACTAAGGACTTAACATAGTCCACACACACACTGCACAGTCGTGAAGAGGGCACAACAGCACCTCTTCCCCCTCAGGAGGCTGAAAAGATTTGGAATAGGCCCTCGGATCCTTAAGAAGTTCTACAGCTGTACCATCGAGAGCATCTTGAATGGCTGCATCACCGCTTGGTATGGCAAATGCACCACCCTCGACCGCGAAGCGCTACAGACGGTGATGCGGACAGCCCAGTACATCATTGGGGCAAAGCTCGCTGCCATCCAGGACCTCTATATCAGGCCGTGTCAGAAGAAGACCCCTAGTCTTGCTAAAGACTCAACTCACCCAAGCCAGAGTCTGTTCACTCTGCTACCCTCACTCTGCTACCCGCAAACAATACCGGGGGACCGGCTCTCAGACCAACAGGCTCCAAGACAGCTTCTACCCCCTAAGTCATAAGACTGCTAAATAGCCATAAGACTGTTAAATAGTTAATTAAATGATTACCTGCACTATCTGCACTGACCCTATCTTGCACTGACTCTATGCACACTCACAAAACTATATATACACACGTTATACACATACACTCACACAACCCCCCCACACACATCACACACTCTTAGAAAAAAAGCTGCTATCTAAAACCTGAAAGGGTTCTTTAGCTGTCCCCATAGGAGAACCCTTCGATGAAACATTTTTGGTTCCAGGTAGAACCCTTTTGGGTTCAATATAGAACCCATTCCACAGATAGTTCTACATGGGACCCAAAGGGGATCCACCTGTAACCAAAAATGGTTATCCTATGAGGACAGCCTAATATGTCTTTTGGAACTTTTTTTCTAAGAGCTGATGCATACCGACACAACACAAACACACACACACTTTTATACTCATCATATGCTGCTGCTACCCTGTTCTTTATAATTTTATTATTATCTATGCCTAGTCAATTTACCCTGCTTTAATGTACATATCTGCCTTTTAACTCTGCATCATTTGGAAGGGCTCATAAGAAGGCATTTCACAGTAAAGTCTACACCCATTGTATTCAGCGCATGTGACAAATACAATTTTATTTTACTTTATTTCAAAATGTAGAACTGTGAGACGTGGGGGGGGTCTGATTGATGGTGGGCTTCAGTTAGATTACTTTTAATTTCCACCTCCATTTATTAAAGATAGCCCTCCGGAGAGAAAACCCGGATTTCAATTACAAGTGAAGGAGACTGAAAAGAGCAACAGATGTCTGGATGGCTTTCACTCACTAAATGTGCACTCTGACTAAGCCTAAAGCAGATTTGAAACACTCATTCTCTGGAATGAGAGGAGGTTATTGGATTGATATTTGTGTAAATTATATTGATGTTTTTGTTGAATTGGATTGATATTGTGTTGAATATATGAGAATAGACGCTTCTATTGTACTTCACCCACTCATTAAGCTTTTAAACCTGTTTTCCTTAAGGTTAATAATATTCTATTTAATATTTATATGCTTTATGTGGTCTTCAAGTAAACATACGTTATGTTGTTTAGACATGAATCCTTTTGGGAATGTGTCTGGAAAGTGCTGGCATGCTTTTTAGGAATTTCTTATGCTGAGCTAGTGCTGGGCAGAACTAAAATGTCTCATTTTAATCATTCTCTGTGGTAGCTTATCATGTTTCCCTGTTATTAATGTTCAGTGCAGAGAATATGCACCTAGCAGGTGTTATATAAAGATGGTTTATAACGTGTTGTTTAACCACCATATGTCGAGCCGATTGTTTGACTCCTAATGTCGACATTCAATCAAACAGCAAACTACAATGTCCAGCAATGCATGTCTTTCCAAAGGTAGATACCTTGGTAGTAGTATTCTTCCAATTAACTACAATTATTTTTCTATTTTCAGGCGGATCAATGGAATACTCATTTGTTTAAAAGGGCTAAAGGCAGAGGAAAATTAGCTTCAACATGCTAATTTGATTATTGAAGTCGAAGTAGATCCCTACACGACTTTGAGGCTTTAAAGAGGAGAAACAAACAAAATATATCAATAGGTTGAAAGACAGACAGAACATAGTAAACCATTAAAAGGCGTTACTATCATTAGCAAAAAGTACAGAACACATACAGGGACACTTATTCCTACATTCCCAAGCGTATCAGTTCATGTGTCATTCACTCTCTCTGTCTTACTCAAATAGAAACAAACTCACTACCTGCAATCATGACAGAAAATGTAAGCTCAAGGATGGACACCCCAACCAACATTTCCTTGGTGGGCCCAGGGGACCCCATATCTCAGTCTCTGGAGTACAAGACTGTGGCAGTGTTCCTGGTTCTGCTGGTCTGTGGACTTGGCATTGTGGGTAATGTCATGGTGGTTCTGGTGGTCCTCACCACGCGACACATGCGTACGCCCACCAACTGCTACCTGGTCAGCCTGGCCATAGCGGACCTGACCGTGCTGGTGGCCGCTGGTCTGCCTAATGTGTCAGACAGCCTGATGGGCACCTGGGTGTTTGGGCATGCTGGCTGCCTTGGTATCACCTACCTTCAGTATCTTGGCATCAATGTGTCCTCCTGCTCCATTACAGCCTTCACTGTGGAGAGGTAAGTGACACCTCAACTACCGTACCCCATTTACACATCATCAAGTACCAGCCATATACGGTGCATTCAGAAAGTATTCAGACCCCTTGCCTTTTTCCAATTATTGTTACATTACAGCCTCACTCTACAATGGATTAAATAGTTATTTTCCCCTCATCAGTCTACACATAATAACTCATAATGAAAAAAAAGGGTTTTAGAAACATATGCTAATTTATAAAAAAAAAATTAAAAAAACAGAAATATCACATTTACATAAGTATTCAGACCCTTCCCTCAGCACTTTAATGAAGAACCTTTGGCAGCGATTACAGCCTCAAGTCTTCTTGAGTATGACACTACAATCTTGGCACACCTGTATTTGTGGAGTTTCTCCCATTCTTCTCTGCAGATCCGTACTCCAGGTTGGATGGGGAGTGTCACTACACCGCTATTTTCAGGTCAATCCAGAGATGTTCGACGGGGTTCAAGTCCGGGCTCTGGCTGGGTCACTCAAGGACATTCAAAGACTTGTCCCGAAGCCACTCCTGCATTGTCTTGGCTGTGTACTTATGGTCGTTGCCCTGTTGGAAGGTGAACCTTCACCCCAGTCTGAAGTCCTGGGTGCTCTGAAGCAGGTTTTCTCAGTCCCTGCCGCTGAAAAACATCCCCACAGCATGATGCTGCCACCACCATGCTTCACCGTAGGGAAGGTGCCAGGTTTCCTCTAGACGTGACGCTTGGCATTCAGGATAAATACTTCAATCTTGGTTTCATCAGAACAGATAATCTTGTTTCTCATGGTCTGAAAGTCTTTTAGATGCCTTTTGAGAAGTTAAGATTTATTTTGATGTATTACACTTATATTTTCGTGAATCTTGAATATTGATATTTCTGTAGTTTGAATTTGGCGCTCTGCAATTTCACTGGATGTTGTCAAATCGATCCCGCTAAAGGGATTGGCGCGCAAAGAGATCACTAACAGGTTAATGTCAAGAGTGTGTAAAGCTGTCGTCAAGGCATAGAGTGGCTAGTTTGATGAATCTCAAATATAAAATATATTTTGATTTGTTTTACACTTTTTTTGTTACTACATGTTTCCATATGTGTTATTTCGTAGTTTTGATGTCTTCACTATTATTCTACAATGTAGACAATAGTACAAATAAAGATAAACCCTTGAATGAGTAGGTGTGTCCAAACTGTATGTAAATAAGGTATTTCTGTTTTCTTATTTTTATACATTTGCAAAAATGTATAAACATTTTGGCTTTGTCATTATCGGGTATCGTGTGTAGATTGATGAGTAAACATTTTTATTTAATCAATTTTAGAATAAGACCGTAACATAACAACATTTGGAAAAAGTGCCAAGGGGTTTGAATGCTTTCCTAATGTACTGTATACAAAAAAAATATCTGAATAATTTACTGTATAAACGTCTCTGTAGAACAACATGCTGAAGAGTCTATTATTTGTTCTTCTCCATTTCCAGGTACATTGCTATCTGCCACCCAATGAGGGCCCAGACAGTGTGTACGTTGTCCCGGGCCAAGCGGATCATAGCAGGGGTGTGGGTGTTCACCTGTGTCTACTGCTTGCTGTGGTTCTTCCTGGTGGACATCCAGGTAATGAAGGACAGCACCATCCAGTGTGGCTACAAGGTGTCCCGTGACCTCTACCTCCCCATTTACCTCATTGACTTTGCCATCTTCTACGTGATCCCTCTGCTCCTGGCCATAGTCCTGTACGGCCTCATTGCCCGCGTCCTGTACCTCAACCAACTCCCCAACCGGCCCGACGCGGGTACAGTCTCTGCTGGCGCCACCACGCTCCGCAGGAGCTGCAAGGAACCAGCAGACGAAGGAAAAGGGGGTCGTCAGGGCCGCCCGAAGAGTGTGCTCTTCTCCAGGAAACAGGTGCGTGTGTCAACGAATATGGAGCACCCTTTATTTTATGTAACCTTTATTTTGACAGAGAGTCATAGCTTACTGAGACCAAATTGTCTTCCACAGAGGAGCCTTGTAATTACAAAGAATATACAAATCACACTAAGAAAAGCAAAACAGAGAGACACAATTCAATCATAGAAAAACACATTCTTCATTAAAAGGGTCCTCAATCAGCTGTCTGAATGGCCCTAGAGGCACCGAATCCATCAGTTTCAGAGAGCTTTGGAGATTATTCCACAAGTAAGGTGCAAAAAACTAAAAGCAGATTGACCTACAGTAACTCAGTGGAGATGGAAGGGATCCCCAGTGCTAGCCATCCCTGAGACCGGGTCTGGCAGCTCGGACGTCTGTATGTTAACAATGAAGGTACGGTGGAAGTTTGTGCAATGGATCGATTTACAAGACTTTAAAGAAGTCTAGCCTGTTTTCTGATACAAAATATTTTGCCCGGGGGTCAGCAGTTTTTATTATGTCAGTTATTGACAGTCACTCAATTTGCCATTGTCAGCCAACAATTTTTTGATTTGTAGTGTGTCAGCGTCCTCTACTGTCTCCTTTCTCATTATTTTGTTCAAAATAGTAGATCATAAACACTTTGTGTTTCAATTATTCAAAAACAAAGGATTCTTCACCCGGTAGTGGTTCTGAAAAGTTGTCTATAGTCATTTCCATATTGATTACCAGAGTTTTTGTCAATGACCTAGAACAAGATTTCGATCAATTGATTTGAAAAAAATGGTGTTGCTAAATTAGTCTAGCCAGCTATCTAAACTTGTAGTAATTATGGCCGAATACCAACCGGGCATGCAGGGCACATGCCCAGGGGCCCTGACCTCCAGGGGGCCCCCATTTATTTTGTCACTCTCACTCAGATATCATATTAACATGGCATAAGTTATGACAAAATGTGTTGAATTGCTGGAATTTAGCTTTAAAATGTGTTATGTTCCCCAGCAAGAAAACAAAATACTGTCACTCTCAGAACGGGGAACTAACAAAGAGTCACTGACAACAGGCAAAACGAAACAGGTGGGGTTTTAGGAGGGGTTCTAAAAGACATTCATGGAGGTGTCCACTGAAAGTTGACTATCAACAACAACTGGAATCTAAAAGACACCCACCACGAGCTCCCAATAAATTTGCCCAAGAAGAGGCAAACAAAAAAGAAACCCACACCAAACTTAAAGACAGGAAGCAGACCAAAAAGTTGAGCAAAACAAAAACAGGGAGGATCAAATAAAGGATTGTTTGTCTAGAAGTTAAAATAGGGAGCGCCAACTAAACGTGTTAACCCTCCACATCTCTCAAGACCACTGGAGCACTAGGCCAGCCACTCTTGAATACCATTAGGGCCAGCAAAGGTGAAACACTAATGAGATGGCAACCAGCACAGGTGTAACACATACTGATTAACAATGTGACACCAAACGGTGCACCTAACTCATCAATATGCTTTTTGAAAGATAGCTTTTCATCAATCCAGATGCCCAGATATTTATAATTGGCATGATCAATATGGGCACCATCCAATGCAAAAATCATCAGATACATTTTTTTGTGTTTTGGAATATAATATACTTGGTTCAGACATGATACACCACGCATTCATTCAACCATTAGAAAAAGATTACATTACATACAATATGTTAGTCTTAGCATTAGGCTCTGCTCCTTCAGGGTATCTCACTGGCTCATGTTAATTTTAAAGGCCCAGTGCAGTCAAAAACGTGTATTTATATATACAAAAGTATGTGGACACGCCTTCAAAATTTTGTGGATTTGGCTATTTCAGCCACACCCGTTGCTGACAGGTGTATAAAATCTGTCCCACAGCCATGCAATCTCCATAGTCAAATATTGACAGTAAAATGGCCTTACTGAAGAGCTTAGTGACTTTCAAAGTGTCGTGGAAATTTCCTTAATTACCAAATGATGAGAGAGATGATTTCCTTAATTACCAAATGATGAAATCACACACCAGTCAGAGTTATGCTTAATCTTCACCTTTAATAATAATTAAGCTTTTGCAATAGCATTTTGACTTTCAACAGTTCAGTATCTCTAATGAAAAGTTGAGAGTGCTCAACATAATGGCAACTGGGATCCTTTATAGCAAAGACCCCCCCCCCCCCCCTAGACGACATGACAAACCACAGGTCTTAGGAACTTACACAAAGAAAGACTTACTTCAGAGAGGAATATCCCCTAGCCAGACAGAATTGGCTATAAATTATCGTTCAGTTTGGTCTCCTAAACAAAGCTCTTATCTCATCCTTGGTACAAAATGGTACCAAGACATTACCCCCACCCAATGATATATATCAAATTGTCATTTTAGATACCCCATCCTAAATACAACCAATTCTGGACAAGCTCATGGAGAGGAAAGTGAGCTTCTAGGTCAAGATAGGGCAACGAGAGAGAACATAGAATGGTTCCAGACACTGCCATCCTCCTCTCCCCGATGGGAAAAGTAGGGAGTGACTGGCACACAGACACAGTGGAGCCAAAAGATAATTGGTTCCCCATCAATCATCCCTTCACATGGTTTAAAAGATATGTTTACACATGATGACACCTTGACCTCTCCCCTCTCTGCGGCCCAAGCAACTTAGTCTTGACAGAGAACAGATCATTGCAAATGGCCACCACTATGGTACAACAAAATACATTCTTATGAGAAATAACTCATAAGCATATCATGAAAATAAAACATCTTATCTATGTTACCCAACTAATTCTGATTAATCCCCAACAAACTTGACACCATCATATTATGCCACCTTTCCAACAAGTCAGTTTGTCACGTTTATGCCCTGCTAGATTTCTAGACGCCCCATGACAAAATGCGTAGAATTGCTGGAAAATAGCTAAAACGAAGTTTTCCAGCTCATTTGTGTTTTCTTTATGTATTATTTCTTACATTGACAGAAAATCTTACATTGATGAAAATCTTAAGTGTTATTACATACAGCCGGAAATAACTATTGGATATCAGCGCGATGTCAATTTACAATTTACACTACGACCAGGAATGCGACTTTCCCGAAGCGCATCCTTTGTCCGCACCACCCAGGGCATTTCAACTGATTCCAGAGGCCGACCCAAAACAACAGCGCCGGTGAAGATGGAGACAGAGCGGCCTTCTGGTCAGACTTCGGAGTCGTGCACACCAACCACCACTTCCGAGTATATTACTCGCTAATGTCCGGTCCCTAGATAACAAGTTCGACAAAATCGGGGCAAGGGTTGCTTTCCAAAGAGACATCAGAGATTGTAACATACTCTGTTTCACGGAAACATGCATATCCTCTCTCGGGATATGCTGTCATAGTCAATACAGCCACTGGATTGTCAGTGCGTCACGTCGACAGGAATAAACATCAAGCCGACAGGAATAAACGACTCATGGTGTAATTGTAACAACATACAGGAACATACAGGAAATGATTTTGTCCACCTGACCTAGAATTGCTCACAATCAAATGCAGACCATATTATCACCCAAGAGAATTCTCTTTGATTATTGTCACAGCCGTGTATTTCCCCCTTCAAGCCGATACCACAACGGCCCTCAAGGAACTTCACTGGACTTTATGCAAACTGGAAACCATATATCCTGAGTCTCCATTTATTGTAGCTGGGGATTTTAACAAAGCAAATTTGAGAACAAGGCTACTTAAATTCTATCAGCATATCGACTGTAGCACTCGCGCCGGAAAAACACTGGACCACTGTTACTCTAACTTCCGTGATTCGCTGAGTGAGTTTTTATAAGGAAGTGTATATGCGATGGTGTACCCACTGTGACTACTAAAACCTGCCCAAACCAGAAACCATTGATAGATGGCGGCATTCACGCAAAGCCACCACATTTAACCATGGAAAGGTGACTGGGAATATGGCGAATACAAAGAGTATAGTTATTCCCTCTGCAAGGCAATCAAACAAGCAAAATGTGAGCATAGAGACAAAGTGGAGTCGCAATTCAACAGCTCAGACACAAGATGTATGTGACAGGGTCTAGAGACAATCACGGACTACATAAGGAAGCCAGCCACGTCACGGACACCGACATCTTGCTTCCAGACAAAATAAACAACCTTCTTTGCCCCCTTTGAAGATAATACTTCTTCGTGTTAACACTCGCAAGGCTGCCGGCCCAGACGGAATCCCTAGCCGCGTCCTCAGAGCCCGGGTAGACCAGCTGGTTGGTATTTTCACTGACATTTTCAATCTCTCCCTATCCCAGTCTGCTTCAAGATGTCCACCATTGTTCCTGTACCCAAGAAAGCAAAATGACTAGCACTCACTTCTGTCATAATTGTTTTGTTTATTTTTAATTCACCTTTATTTAACCAGGCAGGCCAGTTGAGAACAAGTTCTCATTTACAACTGCAACCTGGCCAAGATAAAGCAAAGCAGTGTGACACAAACAGCACAGAGTTACACATGGGATAAACAAACATATAACACAATAGAAAAATCTATATACAGTGTGTTCAAGTGTAGTGAGATTAGGGAGATAAGGCAATAAATAGGCCATAGTGGCAAAATAATTACAATTTAGCAATTAAACACTGGGGTTATAGATGTATAGAATATGAATGTGCAAGTAGAGATACTGGGGTGCAAAGGAGTAATAAATAAATAATAATAATATGGGGATGAGGTAGTTGGGTGGGCTATTTACAGATGGGCTGTGTACAGGTGCAATGATCGGGAAGCTGCTCTGACAGCTGATGCTTAAAGTCAGTGAGGGAAATATAAGGCTCCAGCTTCAATGATTTTTGCAATTCGTACCAGTCATTGGCAGCAGAGAACTGTAAGGAAAGGCGGCCAAAGGAGGTGTTGGCTTTGGGGATAACCAGTGAAATATACCTGCTGGAGCTCGTGCTACGGGTGGGTGCTGCTATGCTGACCAGTGAGCTAAGATAAGGTGGGGCTTTAACTAGCAAAGACTTATAGATGACCTGGAGCCAGTGGGTTTGGTGACAAGTATGAAGCGAGGGCCAGCCAACGAGAGCATACACATCGCATTGGTCGGTAGTATATGGGATTTGGTGACAAAATGGATGGCACTGTGATAGACTACATCCAATTTGCCGAGTAGATTGTTGGAGGCTATTTTGTAAATTACATCACCGAAGTCAAGGATCGGTAGGATAGTCAGTTTTACAAGGGTACGTTTGGCAGCATGAGTGAAGGATGCTTTGTTGCGAAGTGAAGTGTTTTGAGAGACTAGTCAAAGATCATATCACCTCCACCCTACTTGCTACCCTAGACCCACTCCAATTTGCTTACCCCCCCAATAGATTTACAGACAATGCAATTGCCATCACACTGCACTCTGCCCTATCCCATCTGGAAAAGAGGAATACCTATGTAAGAATGCTATTCATTGACTATATCTCAGCATTCACCATAGCACCCTTCAAGTCCATCATTAAGCTTGAGGCCCTGGGTCTCAACCCCTCCCTGAGCAATTGGGTCCTGGACTTCCTGATGGGCCGCCCCCAGTTGGTGAAGGTAGGAAACAACAACTCCACTTCGCTGATCCTCAACACTGGGGCCCCACAAGGGTGCGTGCTCAGCCCCCTCCTGTAATCCATGTTCACACATGACTCCAACTCAATCATCAAGTTTGCAGACGACACAACAGTAGTAGGCTTGATTACCAACAACGACGAGAAAGCCTACAGGGAGGAGGTGAGGGCTCACGGAGTGTGGTGTCAGGAAAATAACCTCTCACTCAACGTCAACAAAAGAAAGGAGATGATCGTGGACTTCAGGAAACAGCAGAGGGTGGACCCCCCCATCCACATCTACGGGACAGCAGTGGAGAGGTGGACAATTTTAAGTTCCTCAGCGTACACATCACGGACAAACTGAAATGGTCCACCCACACAGACAGTGTGTTGAAGAAGGCGCAACAGTGCCTCTTCAACCTCAGGAGGCTGAACAAATTTGGCTTGTCACCTAAAACCCCCACTAACTTTTCCAGATGTACAATTGAGAGCATCCTGTCGCACTGTATCATCACCTGGTACGGCAACTGCACCGTCCACAACCGCAGGGATCTCCAGAGGGTGGTGCGGTCTGCACAATGATTCACCGGGGGTAAACTACCCGCCCTCCAGGACACCTACAGCACCCAATATCACAGGAAGGCCAAAAAGATCATCAAGGTCAACAACCACCCGAGCCACTGCCTGTTCACCCCGCTACCATCCAGAAGGCGAGTTCAGTACAGGTGCATCAACGCTGGGACCGAGAGACAGCTTCTATCTCAAGGCCATCAGACTGTTAAACTAGCACAGACAGGCTGCTGCCTACATACAGACTTGAAATGATTGGCCACTTTAATAATGTCACCTTAATAACGTTTACATATCTTGCATTACTCATCTCATATGTATATACCGTATTCTATACTATCTATCGCATCTTAGCTTATGCCGCTCTGTCATTGCTCATCCATATATTTATATATTCTTATTCCATTCCTTTACTTAGATTTGTGTGTATTAGGTATTTGTTGTAGAATTGTTAGATATTACTTGTTAGATATTACTGCACTGTCTGAACTAGAAGCACAAGGATTTCGCTACACTTGCAATAACACATGTTAACCATGTGTATGTGACCAATAGAATTTGATTTGATTTAGAGTTTCCCCGGTCAACTGTAAGTGCTGTTATTGTGAAGTGGAAACGTCTAGGAGCAACAATGGCTCAGTTGTGAATTGGTAGGCCACACAAGCTCACAGAAATGGACACCAGAGTGCTGAAGCGTGTAGTGCATATACATCTTCTGTCCTCAGTTGCAACACTCAATAACGAGTTCAAAACTGCCTCTGGAAGCAACGTCAGCACAATAACTTTTCATCGGGAGCTTCATGAAATGGGTTTCCATGGCCGAGCAGCCGCACACAAGCCTAAGATCACCATGCGCAATGCCAAGCATCAGTTGGAGTGGTGTAAAGCACACCACCATTGGACTCAGTGGAAGTGGAAATGCATTCTGTGGAATGATGAATCATGCTTCACCATCTGGCAGTCCGACGATGAATCTGGGTTTGGTGGATGCCAGGAGAATGCTACCTGCCCGAATGCATAGTGACAACTGTAAAGTTTGGTGGAGGAGGAATAATGGTCTGGGGCTACTTTTTATGGTTTGGGCTAGGTCCCTTAGTTCCAGTGAAGGGAAATCTTAGCTACAGCATGCAATGTCATTCTAGACAATTCTGTGCTTCCAACTTTGTTGCAACAGTTTTGGGAAGGCCCTTTCCTGTTTCAGCATGACAATTCCCCCATGCACAAAGCGAGGTCCATGGTTTGTCGAGATCGGTGTGGAAGAACTTGACTGGCCTGCACAGAGCCCTGACCTCAACCCTATCTTTCACCTTTGGGATGAATTGGAACACAAACTGCGAGCCAGGCTGTTAAAGCAGCAAAGGGGGGGACCAGCTTCATATTAATGCCCATGAGTTTGGAATGATATGTTCGGTGAGCAGGTGCCCACATAATTTGGGTCATGTTGTTTGCATACAGTATATATATTATATTATGAGGTTGAAATAATACTGTGAAATTGTAAAAAATTTGATAATGCCATTTTAGTGTGATGCATGAAACACAACAAGAATCTCACTGCCAATAAACTGCCAATAGGTACTCATCACAGTGGGAGGTTGACCCTTCTCTTGCTAGAACAAAAACTATACCTGTTGCGTGCTATCCCGGTAGCAACATACCTATTGATTCTCCTAGTAGAATCACAATTCTCGTTAGTGGCCAACAACTTGACTTTGAGCCAAACGAACCCATACATAGGGGAGCCCCCCAAAAAAGCGGGCACCTCCATACATCCACTGATGAGCCAGTCACACTTCATATGCAAAGTATGCTATGGGATGGTAGCTACTGCCACCTTCTAGTTTTGAGTATTTTAACAAGGTTGAGTGGCTGACGACTTCCAAGGTCTTTGCGGTTTGAACACAAAAGAGATTGATTGCCAACACTTTGTTCAGAGGTGCTAAGTACTGTTGACAGGCAAATGTTTGCCAACACTACCTGTGCGTCTGAGTTTTATGAGTCTATTGACAAGCTTTAAGTCTGAGCCTTAAAGCTTGTGCTTCAATCTAAGTAATGTATTATAAAATGCCAATCAAAATTCACCAATTTAAGCTAGAGATACCTGTTTTTTTGCAATCCACCGTATCCGCCTTTGTCAGACTTCCTCATCTGCGGTGGAAGGTGGCCAAGCTACAGATGATGTTCGTCAGACCATGAGACATCCCGAAAATCAGTCTTCTCATCAAAATGTCTGTTGCATCCAAAATGTTTGGCCTACAAACTACTATGACCACTCTATGGAAAGATGAGACTCTCGTGAACACAATACTGTTTTCTGTTTTGCTCCACGACTCCCAAGAAGTTGTTACCGCCAATGTGTCAACTTCTGTCTGTAGCGTCCGAACTGTTTGGTCTACAAACTTTTATGACAGCGCTATGGAAAGGGGAGATTATCACAAATTATCACAAATACGATGGTGTTCTCTGTTTTGCTCTATGACCCCCGCAAGTTTCACGGGACTCGTCTGAAGGTAACTGGTACTGGCTGAATCCCGGGCGATTCCTTTGGACACCACCGCCCGTAAGGGAATGGCCTCGGGATAACGGGTGGCATAGTCTACGATTACCAGGATGTACCGGTGTCCTCGTGCTGTTTTTACCAGGGTTCCCACTATGTCCATGGCAATGCGTTCAAAGGGCACCTCGATGATCGGTAGGGGGGACCAGTGGGTTTCGGAAGTGTGCCTTTGGGGCAGTGATTTGACACTCCGGAAGCTGCGACAGTAGTCTTCCACGGCCCTCCTCATCCCGGGCCAGTGGAACAGGGTGGCGATCTGTTCCCGGGTCATCACCATTCCCAGGTGCGCCCCCAACAGGTGGGTGTGGGCCAGCTGAAGAACAGTTTCCACGTACCATCGGGGTAGCAGCAATACCTCTCGAAGTTCCTCCTGTTGGCTCGACGCCTGATACAAAAGGTTATTCTTGATTTGTAAATGGGGGTATCGCCAGTCACTCACCCACGGAAGTAGCTGTCCTTCTATCACTCGGGCTGCGGCGACTTTCAAGTTAGGGTCCTCCCACTGGGCCGTCCCAAATTGTCCCCACAGTTGGCCCCCAGAGGGTGTCTCGACTGGCCCCTCGAAATCGAGGAGAGGGAAGCTGGGCTCTTCCTCCCGTGGTTCCCCAGGGGGGTCGGGTTCCGGCACCCCCCTGACTCCGACCCCAGACCCGTAGATACAGGTTGGTCAACCGTTTGCTTCCGGGCCGCACAGGAGATGGGTCATCCTCGCTCTCGTCTCCGGACTGCTCTTACCTTCTTCCTCAGTTCGTGCCCCCACAGGGCCACGAACAGTGGACAATCTCGTCCCACTAGGAGAGGTACCGGCAACTCTGGTACTGCACCCACAATCATCTTGCATTTCCCTTGTGGCATCACGATGTTGGCCTATACGGTTGAATACCGCTTTGTGTCTCCTTGAACACAGAAAATGGACATCTCCCTACCACATTCGGTCTCCTGGTTCAGCACGCTCATGGTTACGAGGGTAACCAGACTTCCAGAGTCTAATAGAGCTTCCGTGTCATGTCCGTTAACCTTCACCGGGACCATGGGTGCAGTTGATTCATGGTGTACCCAACAGGAGATGACGTAGTTCACTGCGTGATCCCCCTCGCTTCCAGGGCTTGCTGATGGCATCGACTTCGAGCCGGGCAATTCCAGGCCATGTGCCCCAGGGCGCCACACTCAAAACACCTTTGTTCTCCATCTACCTGGAGTTGTCGGTGGCAGGTCGGCCCTACCCCAGCCGTCTCTCCACGGGTTTGAGGTCCTTTGGCCCTACCGACTGTCGGTTCGGGGTACCCAGCAGTGGGGCTGTCCTTCCGACTCCTCGAATGGGTCGCCGACAAGGCCCGGCTCCCACTCAGCAGGGCCTGAGCATTCTGATGTGTCTCCACTGCTTCCAGGAGGCTCTCCAAGGTCTGGGGCGCGCATAGACTTGCTGCCCTCTTCATGTCGTGGGGTAGTGCCTGTAGGAAGCGATCCAGGACCACTTTGTCTAGGATAGAGAGGGTGGATACATCGGTTAGGAGCCATCCCCTGGTGACGCATAGTAGGTCGCTCATCTGGGCTCGGGGGGGATGCGTCGGCTACGAACCTCCAGTTGTGGAATAGTTGAGCCTGATGGGGCTGTTTTTCTGCAAAGGGACCAGGACGACTGATCCGTGTAAAGGAAAGAATGAATGGGGCCATGTATCGTGAGATTTTGAGTGAAAACCTCCTTCCATCAGCAAGGGCATTGAAGATGAAACGTGGCTAGGTCTTTCAGCATGACAATGATCCCAAACACACTGCCCGGGCAACGAAGGAGTGGCTTCGTAAGCATTTCAAGGTCCTGGAGTGGCCTAGCCAGTCTCCAGATCTCAACCCCATAGAGAATCTTTGTAGGGAGTTGAAAGTCCGTGTTGCCCAGCAACAGCCCCAACACATCACTGCTTTAGAGGAGATCTGCATGGAGGAATGGGCCAAAATACCAGCAACAGTGTGTGAAAACCTTGTGAAGACTTACAGAAAACGTTTGACCTCTGTCATTGCCAACAAAAGGTATATAACAAAGTATTGAGATAAACTTTTGTTTTTGACCAAATACTTATTTTCCACCATAATTTGCAAATAAATTCATTAAAAATCCTACATTGTGATTTTCTGGATTTTTTTTTCTCATTTTGTCTGTCATAGTTGAAGCCTAGCCATAGCCATAGCCTCTCTCATCTTTTTAAGTGAGGTAACTTGCACAATTGGTGGCTGACTAAATACTTTTTGCCCCACTGTATATTAGGCCGTATTATTTTGCCATTTTAGGGGAAACACTTGAATGAAATACAGGCTTACTACTTCTAAGTTTCGAACACCCTCAGGAGACAAACGCACAAGGAACACAATTCAAGCTTCAGCAAAGGACAGAAAACACACCTATTTTAACAGGGAAATCATAATGAGTAAATAGGACACACCTGAGTGTCGTTAATGTCTCTTGGATGTTCTCTGCCGCCCTCTGGTGACAGGTAGAACCATGACACTCTAATGCAGTTCCACCTCCGACACCGCCAAAACTGCTTTGCGGATGTCGGCTGGCGTGGATCTGATAGAATCTAGCCCAGTCATTCAAAAGAATACAGGAGTTTCATCAGAACTTCAGACTTCCAATGAATAAAAGAGCAAAGAGTATCTGTTGGAGAACTGAGACTATAATCATCAGTAGCACTTTATAATAACACCACGTGCTAAAGCATTTATAATGAATTAGTAAATTATTTATCATGATAGTAATCTAGTTATTCACGCATTTATAAACAACTTTTAAAGTATTTAATAACGATTAATAACATCACTCATAAGATGTTCAGGTCCTTATAAACCATTTACTAACCATTAGTTAAGTCGTTTTATGTGTCCTCATCTAAAGTGTGGGATATTTATACGTTATAAATTCTTAGTGCTGTAGTGCTGTGCTACGCTTTACTAACGGATTTCTTAAAAAGCTACTACTGGGAGATTACATGCACCTGAGTGTTTAAAGCAAACTTACTTGCAACAAAGTGACTCCCCTATCAAGGTATTTTGGTACTTTCCTTATACACTAGCCTATGCCAAAGTCCCCACATGAGTTGCCGCTGTCGGCTCCTGGCTTATATTCGTCGCATCTTTGATATTTGCCTCTCCAAAGGTGAGGCATGATGAGGCTTTTTATCAGCGGTATTGACCTCACAATAAACCAGATTAGAGTGACTGCATGACAGCTTTGTGGTGCTGAAACATGAAGCGGCAGCCGCAGCGCAATCAATAAGAGGTAGGCCCACCTGTTTAACAGACTAAATGATGGACTGTCCACAGATTTGTCAGCCAATAGTGTCACCACTCTTTAAATACCTCTGTGTCCATGAAGGGCTTGATGTGTTAAGTTAAAACCAGTGCTTGAATTGAAGGGGCAGGCCTATGTGAGGGTATGCCATAGTCTATTTTTGTTAAAGAAAATGGCAAAAAGCAAACCCCTTGTTAGCTTACATTTTTGAAAAACGAAACCGGATTCTGATTGTATAAAGCAATCTATAATGACGCTTTCCTCCGCAATACATTACGCTAAAAATTAGCTGCAAAATGCACAAGAAAGATGCAACTCCGATCACAGGAGGTTGGTGACACCTTAATTGGTGAGGACAGGCTGATGGATGAAGCGTAATAAGTGTAATTGTATCAAATACATCAAACACATGGATTACATGTTGTTGATGCCATTCCATTGGCTCAGTTCCATCCATTATTATGAGCCGTCATCCCCTCAGCAGCCTCCACTGACTCCGATGCATATTGGGATATCTTTAGTTTGTCTCTATGAAATTCAGAGGCTGAGCTACGAAGATCTATAGTTGAGAAAAACAAAAAAAAGACTTTGCTTGGGAAGTAATAGTCCTATGTTGCTATCAATTGAGCTATTCAACTTCTGTTAAAAAGGTGTTTAACTAGAGTCGATGTGTGCGCCCACGAGGAAATTTAATGAGGATAATAAAAAATCCCAATCAAAATCCCTGTTTAAGTTAGAGGTTTCTATATTCTTGCATGGGCTGCATCTCAATCCACAGCATTTCAATCTGGGCTCCCGGGTGGCGCAGCGGTCTAAGGCACTGCATCTCAGTGCAAGAGGCGTCCCTGGTTTGAATCCAGGCTGCATCACATCCAGCTGGGATTGGGAGTCCCATAGGTCGGTGCACAATTGTCCAGGTTTGGCTGGGGTAGGCTGTCATTGTAAATAAGAATTTGTTTTAACTGACTTGCCTAGTTAAATAAACGTTACATGTCGGCCTTCCGCAACACATATTGGCATTTATTGTCATAACTCATGTACTGGAGGCAGCTCTGCAGAGGGGTCACTAGTTGGAACAGCCACAAAGTCATAAATCTGATTTAACCCAAACCTTAACCACACTGATAACCCTAAGGCCTAACCCTAACCTTAAATTTAGACCAAAAAGCAAATGTTTGTTTTCATACATTTTTATGATAATAGCCAAGTTTGGAGCTCAGTTCTGCCTCCAGGTCAAGATTCATGACAATAAACATCAACCTGCTTCTGTACCTGCGGTGGAAGGTGACAGAGCTACATCTGTGCTTGTCAGACCAGGTGACATCCTGAAAAACCAAATGCTTTGGGATAGCAACTAATATGACCCCACCATTCAAAAGCTGAGACTCTCACGAACACGTAGGCCTACATGTAGGTTGTATTGCACTATGACTCAAGCCTCATCTTTAGGTAACCGAGTACGGGGCTGAAACATGAATGAAAGTGAATAGAGCATTTCAGTGTCAAAGGTATCCGGGTCAATCCACAGTAAAACATATATCCTTATACACTGAGTGTACAAAACATTATTAAAATCATTTCTCTGGGCTAATAGCATTAAATCTTCATTCAAAGTTTCATCCAATATACAGTTGAAGTCAGAAGTTTACATACACCTTAGCCAAATACATTTCAACTCAGTTTTTCACAATTCCTGACATTTAATCCAAGTAAAAATTCCTGTTTTAGGTCAGTTAGGATCACCACTTTATTTTAAGAATGTGAAATGTCAGAATAATAGTAGAGAGAATGATTTATTTCAGGTTTTATTTCTTTCATCACATTCCCAGTAGGTCAGAAGTTTACATACACTCAATTAGTATTTGCCTTTGCCTTTAAATTGATTAATTGGGTCAAACGTTTCTGGTAGCCTTCCACAAGTTTCTCACAATAAGTTGGGTGAATTTTGGCCCATTCCTCCTGACAGAGCTGGTGTAACTGAGTCAGCTTTTTTAGGCCTCCTTGCTCGCACACGCTTTTTCAGTTCTGCCCACAAATTGTCTATGGGATTGAGGTCAGGGCTTTGTGATGGCCTCTCCAAAACCTTGGATTTGTTGTCCTTAATGTTACGAAATTGTATTTTTAGTTGTCACTCTGAAATTTCCCCTGATGTTGATCCCTGTACAGGGACAGCAGCCATAACAGGTTTTAAGCCATTTTGCCACAACTTTGGAAGTATGCTTGGGGTCATTGTCCATTTGTAAGACCCATTTGCGACCAAGTTTTAACTTCCTGACTGATGTCTTGAGATGTTGCTTCAATATATCCACATAATTTCCCTTCCTCGTGCTGCCATCTATTTTGTGAAGTGCACCAGTCCCTCCTGCAGCAAATCACCCCCACAACATGATGCTGCCACCCCCGTGCATCACAGTTGGGATGGTGTTCTTCGGCTTGCAAGCGTCCCCCTTTTTCCTCCAAACATAACAATGGTGATTATGGCCAGACAGCTATTCTATTTTTGTTTCATCAAGGAGGACATTTCTCCAAAAAGTACGATCTTTGTCCCCATGTGCAGTTGCAAACCGTAGTCTGGCATTTTTATGGCGGTTTTGGAGCAGTGGCTTCTTCCTTGCTGAGCGTCCTTTCAGGTTATGTCAATATAGGACTCGTTTTACTGTGAATATAGATACTTTTGTACCTGTTTCCTCCAGCATCTTCACAAGGTCCTTTGCTGTATTTCTGGGATTGATTTGAACTTTCCGCACCAAAGTACGTTCATCTCTAGGAGACAGAACGCTTCTCCTTCCTGAGTGGTATGAAGGCTGCGTGGTCCCATGGTGTTTAGACTTGGGTACTATTGTTTGTACAGATGAATGTGGTACCTTCAGGCGTTTGGAAATTGCTCCCAAGGATTAACCAGACTTGTGGAGGTCTACACATTTTTTTGGCTGATTTCTTTTGATTTGTACATGATGTCAAGCAAAGAGGCACTGAGTTTGAATGTAGGCCTTGAAATACATCCACAGGTACACCTCCAATTGATTCAAATGATGTCAACTAGCCTATCAGAAGCTTCTAAAGCCATGACATAAATTTCTGGAAAAATTACTTGTGTCATGCACAAAGTAGATGTCCTAACCGACTTGACAAAACAATAGTTTGTTAATTAACAAGACATTTGTGGAGTGGTTGAAAACAAGTTTTAATGACTCCAACCTAAGTGTATGTAAACTTCCGACTTCAACTTTATATATATGTTTTATTCATACCTACAGGTGTCCTAAAATTCTAAATAATCCATGGTATGACCATCTTAAAACAATTCCATATGTCAACTTAGTAGAACCACCCCCTGTCGGGTCTCTGTCTGCGGTGTAAGGGTACGTTTTGAAAGTAGGCTACACTGCTTAGGATCATACGAGGTCTCAGATGTAATTATTTGCAAACAGCGACCGCGTATGGAAGAGAAAATAAACATAGGCTACAAAACTCCTTTACTAGAGACATTGGTGATTTTATCTAAATTATTATATTATTGTCATTAAATAGAGTAGGTATATTAATTGGACCGCCGACTATTAGCTCAGAATAATGGTGGTATAAAACAATTATATTCTGCTAATGTCTTCAGTCATGTAACAAGACTGGAATTGCATGAATATGCCGAGATCTGGCATATTCAGGCTGGTATGGCCATAAGCCCTGTCTCGTGTGATTTCGGAAGCTAAGCAGGGTTGTGCCTGGTTAGTACTTGGTTGGGAGACTGCTTGGGAACCCCAGGTGCTGTAAGCTTGCTGTGACATGGTGAGGTGAAGAGACCAGATGATGAATCAGTGGTTAAGGATAACATAGTACTTTACTTAGAAATGGTACCGGAAGGAACACAGTAACACTGGGAAAACAACAAACACTAAGTATCAAACTCACTCAGGAGACAAATGCACATTCCACACAATTCAAGGTTTCAGCAAAGGATAACAGAAAACACACTTGTTTCAACAGGGAAATCATAATGAGTAAATAGGACACACCTGAGTGTCGTTAATGTCTCTAGGGCGGTCTCTGCTGCCCTCTGTAGACAGTGGAACCATGACATAGAGCTGTCAAATCCACAAATGATAAATTTCTATACTTAATAGAGCCTACACTTTATATTGCCCTTTTGAACTTCTAACGTGGCAAGGATAATAGGAAGGGAGTGGTTTTTGACACACGAGCAGCCGCTCACTGATTTGTTAGCTCATACACCTCCAAGAGCGCCAAAACATGCGGTTGTCAGCTAACTCAGGCTAACGCTCGATCTGATTGAATCGAGGCCGTAGTATAAGTATATGATTTTTGTCGACAATCTCCCAATGTACCTAATAAGAAAGGATGCTGCAAAGGGCGACTCTTTCCGCACTATTAGCTAGACCAGTGATTATCATTGTAGTGTATCCAAAGGTAAACTGGAGTTCTGTATTCAACCTAATGCAAACCTGAAGCTGTCTGTTTTGTTTGTGGCTTCATGTTGATAATCCCTCTACTGGTGATGCGATAAGTGTCATCATCTCACCGTTGGAAAATGAAAGCTTCCACCTCCCTACTTCTCTCGCCTCAATTAAACACTTTGTTGTATCATGAATTTCTTTATTTCAACCTGGATTGCTGTCAATGACTGCTGTTTAACAAGCGTACTTTATCTCGAATAGCATTAAGCTTAAATAGGTCGTGTTTGATAGGTTTATCAACTGCCCCTCTTTTGTGCAGGTTACCTTTTTTGTTCTGGAGGCAGCTCTGCAGTGTGGTCACTAGCTGGCACAGCAGCAAAGTCACAAAATCTGATTTTAAACCTAACCCTAACCTTAACCACACTGCTAACCCAAATGCATAACCCTAACCTTAAATTAAGACCAAAAAGCTCATTTTTGTTTACATACATTTTTACAATAATAACCAATTTTGACTTTGGAGCTGGCCCATCTAGCGGAAATCGCTCAGTTCTGACACAAGGACAAGACTCATCCCAATAAATGTCAACCTGCCTCTTTTGTGTTGCCATGATCAAACATAGGAAGACTAAAAAAAGGTGGCCATGCTTCAACAACACATGTTTAAAATTCATACAGACAGAAAGGTGAGCAGGGGATAAAAGAAAGCCTGTGCCATTGTTTGGAAGTGATAAGGCTAATGAGTGGTGGTTACGGTGGTTCTTTCCATCTGTCTCACCGGGGTTCTGGAATGTCTGCCTGTGTGCCGTCACCATGGTCACAAAGCCAGGGGCTGAGTGATCCTACAGTACTCTCTCTCTGATTTCTTTGAGGATGTGCCTAGCTCTCAGATGGGGGCCTGTTCTCCCTAAGTCACTCAGGGCAACTGGGGCCTCGTAGACCCAATCCACTCTAGCTGAGAGTGGCCAAAGTGTGTTTGTTTGCTTAAACCAAGCCTCACACAGATACATACCAAATTGTGTTATAATGATACTGCAACACGTCTTCCCTGGTCTCACCTCTCCTGTCTCTACCACAGGTCACCAAGATGCTGTCAGTGGTGGTGATCCTGTTCGCCTTACTGTGGATGCCCTACCGGACCTTGGTCCTTATTAACTCCTTCGTTGACACACCTTACCTGGACGCCTGGTTTGTACTGTTCTGTCGGATTTGTATGTATGCCAACAGTGCCATCAACCCTGTAGTGTACAACCTGATGTCTCAGAAGTTCCGTTCAGCATTCCGCGGGCTCTCCCAATGCCAGAGGCTGGAGGCCCACTGTACACTCTCCATGAACCAGACCGGCTACAGCATGGCCAGGGACCCACGCACCTCCCAACAGACTAGCAACGAGACCAAACAGGGGGCAAGGAGAGTGACCTGCACTGACACAGTGACAGAGTGGCAGAGCAAAGACACCTCCTCAGCCCAAGAGAGGAAGGATCTGCATCACCTGAAGGAAGAGAGGAAAAACACAAGCTTTGGTGAGATCAACTCCACACCTGGGCAATCTGAGATCAACTCCACACCTGGGCAATCTGAGACCAACTCCACACCTGGGCAATCTGAGACCAACTCCACATCTGGGCAAACTGAGATCAAAGCCACACCTGGGCAACCTGAGATGAGTGAGGCAGGAATTAATCACACATTGCTGTAGATAAAGCAAGCTTGTTTTAACATGAGTAAGTGAGTATTCTTCGTTCGCCAATCCCCCAAAAAATGTGGTAACATATCAAGCCCTTTAGGGCAAGGTTTCTCAAACTATGGATCGGGACCCAAAGTGGGTCCTGGGCATTATACATCTACGTATATACAGTGATTCTTCTTTTAATTTGAGTTGTTGAAAGATGATTTGAGTAACATGAGGACGGTCAATTTCTCATTTGGGTTTCGAGCTGAAAAAGTTTAAGAACCCCTGCTTTATGGTATTGCAGGATGCATTAGAATGGAAAAGTAATCCATATAATTACCCTTGAATAAGCACTATCACCTATTGCAGAATGAAAAGATTCAGGCAATTAACAGTATTATAATTTAGGATTCTGGGTGTTTGGCTGATCGTAAAAACCATCATCAACACCTAACTCCTCTGCAGAGAGTTATGGGTCACTCCCAAGGATCACTGCAGGGCTACTCTGCTCTTGTTAGTGAATTTCATTAGGTACGCTTCTCATTAGGTTGTTATACTCAGAGGGAAAGAGGAATAACATGATGTTAAGAGAGAGAGCACTAACTGCCTTTAAAGGGCAAATTCACCACTTTTCAACCTCATTTTTATTATCCCAAGCACAATACCAGTGTCTACATATGTGAAAACAACACATTTCTAAGTTTGATATAAAAAATATATAAAGCTAAAAAGTTCTACCCCTTGACCCAGGGACAACACTGTACAGCACCACCATTTGTTCTGCACAAAAGCCCCAGCTCAGAGCATAAGACATTTTGCTATTATTTTACCTCCACTTTGCCAAGAGATTAATTTGAATGTTCTGGGCCACATGAGAAAGTTGGAATGGGTGGGGTAACCGGAGTTAGTGATCCATTCATTTGTGGCTGAATGGAATTCAACAAAAGCAAGTATACAGAGCCCATAGATGTTTAACGTTTGAGTTAATATCCGGAATAACGGATACAAATGATCCATTAACAATGTTTGGAGAAGTGGGGATATTAGGATGCTGGCCTTTGATTCAAAGTGGTTCACCACGTAGCGAAAATTAGTTCAAGTCGTTGCATTAATGAAAGAGTGGATCATCTTCTACACATCCACACCTCATGATGAGTCATGGTCCCAGCCCAGGCTGAGTCTCTTTCAAATTGTTCCTTAACATTACAGATCCTGAATAAAAGGGGAATGTGTGCAATTAACTAATACTGTAATGAGAATCCCACTTTAGTTTCAATAATTTCTAGCTAGTAGCAATCGAGATATGAGTAAGCTCTGTCAATATGAGTAAGCTCTGTCAATATGAGTAAGCTCTGTCAATATGAGTAAGCTTTGCAGCTTTTTACTATGAATAGTTATAGTGTCAGAGAGTTATGGATGATCTGTGCCATTGTATTTTTCCTGCTAGAGGTCTACAGGTCGCTGACTGTGGCTACCTCAGTGCCTGAGTGTCTGTATTTACTATAGAGAGTCCAGCCAACTCTGATCGCTCCCTGTAGTGCAGTTTGCGCTGGATGGAGACACATTACCTATATGGTTGTAGTCACTGTTGTGAGACGGTTACTGTACTAGATTGGGAACAGGAGAAGAAATGTAATATAATGTACATTTAGGAAACTGGAGTAAAATACTGAATACATAGCTACGTGTTTTATTTGAATGTTTGTAAAAAAATAGGGGTTAGATCAGCTTTAATATTGCAGATAGATTGTGGGTTCTATCAATGTAGTTGTTTGCATTATTTCCAATCCCCCATATATTTCTTTCTTTCTTATTTTTTTAAATATACACTGCTCAAAAAAATAAAGGGAACACTAAAATAACACATCCTAGATCTGAATGAATGAAATATTCTTATTAAATACTTTTTTCTTTACATAGTTGAATGTGCTGACAACAAAATCACACAAAAATGATCAATGGAAATCAAATTTATCAACCCATGGAGGTCTGGTTTGGGAGTCACTCAAAATTAAAGTGGAAAACCACACTACAGGCTGATCCAACTTTGATGCAATGTCCTTAAAACAAGTCAAAATGAGGCTCAGTAGTGTGTGTGGCCTCCATGTGCCTGTATGACCTCCCTACAACGCCTGGGCATGCTCCTGATGAGGTGGCGGATGGTCTCCTGAGGGATCTCCTCCCAGACCTGGACTAAAGCATCCGCCAACTCCTGGACAGTCTGTGGTGCAACGTGGCGTTGGTGGATGGAGCGAGACATGATGTCCCAGATGTGCTCAATTGGATACAGGTCTGGCAGTGCTCCTCCTGCTCCTCCTTGCACAAAGGCGGAGGTAGCGGTCCTGCTGCTGGGTTGTTGCCCTCCTACGGCCTCCTCCACGTCTCTTGATGTACTGGCCTGTCTCCTGGTAGCGCCTCCATGCTCTGGACACTACGCTGACAGACACAGCAAACCTTCTTGCCACAGCTCGCATTAATGTGCCATCCTGGATGAGCTGCACTACCTGAGCTACCTGTGGGTTGTAGACTCCGTCTCATGCTACCACTAGAGTAAAAGCACCGCCAGCATTCAAAAGTGACCAAAACATCAGCCAGCAAGCATAGGAACTGAGAAGTGGTCTGTGGTCACCACCTGCAGAACCACTCCTTTATTGGGGGTGTCTTGCTAATTGCCTATAATTTCCACCTGTTGTCTATTCCATTTGCACAACAGCATGTGAAATTTATTGTCAATCAGTGTTGCTTCCTAAGTGGACAGTTTGATTTCACAGAAGTGTGATTGACTTGGAGTTACATTGTGTTGTTTATGTGTTCCCTTTATTTTTTTGAGCAGTGTATTTTCCTTTATTCTTTTCCCCTAACCCTACCTCCCCTCCCCTAATTGGAGTAAACTAATGGACAACAATACTTAGGCTTCTACTTCCAGCTTATACATACTATATACATTTTATGGACACGGGACACAGTACATGGTACCTTTTACATTAGTTATAAAAAATGTTTTTACCCTTCAGCTACCATCAACCTCTCCCATCTATCTCTAAAACCCATCCAGCATTACTAAAAGTACTATTATATTATTGATCGACTGACCACCCAGCAGTGCTATTTGCAAAGATGGTTTCAAGTAAATGTTGTGGTTTTTCAGCCATTCCTGAATCTGCGACCAAAAAAAAGCTACATATGGACAGTACCAAAACAAATTATCTAATGATTCTGTCTCTTCGCAGCAAAATCTTGCACGAATTTTGTATAATAATTTTAATTATAAAAATAAAATAAAACTCCAACATTGTTTTGTCTATCAGTTCATAAACCCTGGCAGGCTACATGTTACATTGCTGATTTCAACCCTGAAAAGCATATGTAATCATACGTTAATGTTAGACAGATACAGGTGTCCTGGGTGATCTTACATGTGGTTCTCCAATCCCAGTGGTCATCAGACTATAACGTTTTATTACGCAAATATGAACACCTGTAAGAGTAGAAGTAAGCCTAATGGTCTGCATGTACAGATCTGCTATCTTAAGGCTTCTAATATATTTCCACTTTAAAAAATGTCAGACTTGATTTTTCCTAACGAAAAAAGTATCAACCCAGACAAAAATGGCCATTTATTGCTGCAGGATTATTTGCCTGCTGTGAGAAGCAGGGTCAAATTAAGATACTGCATCTGTATATCCCTGGATCTCCTGAAAACAAAAGATATAGCATTAATTAATGAGTATAATGGAGGGAGTTGAATGCAGTTCGAGGTACCACTTGTGTGGAGGTGATGTGGGAACACACGTGATTCATTTCAAAGCTCTAACAATGTGCTATTCATTTTTAGGGGGACAAATAAGCCTTCAAGCTAAAATCCTTAAATGAAACAATAACAAAGCGTTATCCCTGTGGACATCGGAGGGTTGGAGTTAAGGTCAGAATGAATGGTGGATTGGCCGCTGTGGGTGAAAACCTAGCACTTGAAGAAAGAGGAAATTAGGGATTTATGTATACCTATTTAACTACAGGTAGCGTAGATGTGAGCGAAAATAGCTGAAAGTATTGTTGTTTGCTAGTTTAATCAAATCAGGGTAGGGATGGTAGGGTTAGGGGGGAAAAGGTATAGAGATGGGTTTTTTTATGAGGGGATTAGAAATTATACAAACAATTAAATTGATAGAACCTACAATATATCTGCAATATTAAAGGATATATACACCCCCCCCCCCCCAAAAAAAAGAAAGAAAGGCAAATAATAAATTAAGCGCTATCCCTTCCTCTGTTTCTCTAAAAAGTTAAGGGATGGGGCTGGAGAAATGTAACACTCAAATTCATAGACAGAGTTATGGAAGCAAGGACTGACCATCCATGATATCACATGTAGAGTTTGATATCAAGACAGTGTTTGCTGACATTTACATTATTTACAAACATTGGAGTAAAACAAGGGTATATACCTTGTTCTGATGGGGTACGACAGTTGAACTAAGTTCATGAGGCATTTATAAATTATATTCTTCAAGAAGTCAAAAATGTATGTCAAAATGCAACTAAGGATTCTAGCTTTAAAGAAAAGCACGTATCCATTCTCCCTACATCATTAAGATAAATTGAGAATACTTTTGTCATTTTGCCAAAAAAACTGTTAAAACATAATTAATGTTGATCATGGATTTGAAAAGTAGAACATCATTCTCTTTGTTATGGCTAATTATAACATTCTCTAACATAACTGCAAATAAACAAATGTGTGCTTTAACAAATGCTCTTTATCTAACTGCTTACTCAGTTTATTGATTTGCTGATATGATTTTGTAGCATTATTTGTACTCTAAAAAGCTGTATATTTTTGGCTGATTTGATTTTGTGACTATTATTGGGAGCTAGAAAGCTTGCCACTTTGATCTTGCGTCATCAGTGCGCTGTAAACTCAAGCTTAGAATTGTATTTAATTTGGAAGTGCTATAAAGAAATGCTAAACTCGTGATTGTAATGATAAATAAGTTATGTACTGGTGTGTGGTGTACAGTATATGCATGTGCAGTAAGTATAGTGTTGTGTTTACAATTTTGCCAAAATGTAATAAATTAATTTTGTTTGTCAGCTATATCATTATTCCTTAAGGAAGTGATTGAGGTGGAAACTGGTTATGGGGATTCTAACCTATGGTTAGAATGGATTCAGTACAAAGCCAGGTATAGTATAAACCTCAGTTCATAACCATTCCCTTTCCATTTGATGGAATTGTTCACCTAGGGGAATGGCCTGAATGGCCTCTATTCCAGAGGGCAGGGAGATGAACAATGACAGTTGCGTTGATCTGTGATATCTGTCCCCAGGTGCCGATTACATCCAGACTTCCCCCTTTCACAGTTACAGGAGGATATTATTATTGTATGGCTCGCTACACCACACATGGATGGGACGTAGGGGAAGTAAGAACATAGAGCTTGCCATAGGAAAGAGTCTTTACTCTTACCCAGAGTCAGGTAGAAGAGTGAGAAGGAGTGCTCCATCAGGATATTTTGACAATAGAGTTTACATTGATAGCATTGGAGTTCCAAGGGGGTTACCTGATGAGTTCTGGATAGGAATCAAGCATCTTCTGGTGATAACAGCTGCAACTAGGTTGATGGGATGACAGAATAGAATAGTCTTGTATATGTCACTGGCTGAAAAGGGTGGGGGGGGTGTATGAGGTTCTGAGCAGAATGTTGTGATTTCATCCCCGATGACACAGCTCCGGATGGATCAGTGACCAAGGCCCTGGTTGGTTTAACCACCCTTGCTCACGAGCTGGCAGAGAACTCTGGGGTGGATACGTCTCTGACTAATTGGATTGACAGTATGTTTGGAAAATGGGAAAATGTCATGATCACTGTATTGTGGGCTATCTTCACCTGTGTGACTGTGTTAGTTTTGTGTGGATGATTCCGTTGTGAAAGGTTCTTATTTCTAGGACTCTTGATTTTCTGTGTTTCTGTAAAAAAAAAAATATATATATATATATTTATTATTTTCATGAAATGCTATTAACATATTACTATGTTGGGACCGCTGAAATAAATGATAATGAGTGACAGTCAAAAGGGGGACTCAAAAAGCATTTATCTATTTAATTAATGAGCTGGGACACATACAGAACATAGTGTTGCGAGAACAAACGGTATTTTGTTAGATAACAGGAGCCAGGTGTGTGACAACTGTATTGAGAGTCTGAGCGCATAGATATTCTACACAGCAACAGCTACATCTATCAATTGAAGTGCCTAGGGGCTGGGACCAGCTCATGCGCCAACAATCAACGATAGGCTGAGTGAGTTTAAACCACGCCCAGTCTCTACTCTGACTGGCCAGCTCGGAAGCAGGAACTACTTCGGTCAGTGTAACGACGTTCGTCTGTAGAAGGAGAAGCGGACCAAAATGCAGCGTGGTGGTTACTCATGTTCTTTAATGGAAAATGAACGATACATGAAATAACTTAAATCTACAAAACAACAAACGGAACGTGAAAACCTATACAGCCTATCTTGTGACAACAAACACAGAGACAGGAACAATCACCCACGAAACACTCAAAGAATATGGCTGCCTAAATATGGTTCCCAATCAGAGACAACGATAATCACCTGCCTCTGATTAAGAACCGCCTCAGGCAACCATAGACTTTCCTAGACAACCCTACTCAGCCACAATCCCAATACCTACTAAAACCCCAATACAAAAACACACCACAAAATAAACCCATGTCACACCCTGGCCTGACCAAATAAATAAAGAAAACACAAAATACTAAGACCAAGGCGTGACAGAACTGGCTGCTCCATGCAGACTGACCGCTCAGGCTGCTCCATGCAGGCTGGCAGCTCAGGCTGCTCCATGCAGGCTGGCAGCTCAGGCTGCTCCATGCAGGCTGGCAGCTCTGGCTGCTCCATGCAGGCTGGCAGCTCTGGCTGCGCTGAACAGGCACGAGACTCCAGCAGCGCTGTAGAGGAGGAAGGCTCTGGCAGCGCTAAACAGGCGGGAGACTCCGGCAGCGCAGGAGAGGAGGAAGGCTCTGGCTGCGCTAAACAGGCGGGAGACTCCAGCAGCGCTGTAGAGGAGGAAGGCTCTGGCTGCGCTAAACAGGCGGGAGACTCCGGCAGCGCAGGAGAGGAGGAAGGCTCTGGCTGCACTAAACAGGCGGGAGACTCCAGCAGCGCTGTAGAGGAGGAAGGCTCTGGCTGCGCTAAACAGGCGGGAGGCTCTGGCAGCGCAGGAGAGGAGGAAGACTCGGACAGCGCTGAACAGGTGGGAGACTCCGACAGCGCTGGAGAGGCGAGGCACACTGTATGCCTGATGCGTGGTGCTGGCACTGGTGGTACTGGGCCGAGGACACGCACAGGAAGCCTGGTGCGGGGAGCTGCCACCGGAGGGCTGGTGTGTGAAGGTGGCACAGGATGGACCGGACCGTGAAGGTGTACTGGAGAGCCTGAGAGCAGGGCTGGCACAGGACGTGCAAGGCTAGGTAGGTACACAGGAGGCCTAGTGTGTGAGGCTGGCACAATTTTCACCAGCCGACTAACACGCACCTCAGGACGAGTATGGAGCGCTGACCCAGTTGCCATCAAATCCCCAACACGCTCCGTTGGACGAATATCGTACCTAAAGCACCAAACTAGCAACTCCCTCATTACTCTCTCCTCCAATTTCCCCATTAACTCCTTCACAGTCTCTGCTTCGCTCACCTCTAACACCGGCTCTGGTTCTGGTCTCCTCCTTGGCTCCTCACGATAAACAGGGAGAGTTGGCTCAGGTCTGACTCCTGACTCTGCCACACCCTCCCTGAGCCCCCCCCAATACATTTTTGGGGCTGACTCTCGGGCTTCCTTCCGCGCCGCCGTGCTTGTCTCTCCAACTCCATTCTCCTATAACCCTCTTCGCACTGCTCCAGAGAATCCCAGGCGGGCTCCGGCACTCTCCTTGGGTCGACCGCCCACCTGTCTATTTCCTCCCAAGTAGTGCAGTCCCGATATTGTTGCTCCTGCTGCCGCTGTTGCTTCTCCTCATACCAGCGCCTCTCAGCTCTCGCCGCCTCCAGTTCTTCTTTGGGGCGGCGATATTCTCCAGGCTGATCCCAGGGTCCTTCTCCGAACAATTCATCCTCCCATGTCCATTCCTCTCTTTGTTGCTTCTGCTGTCGCTGCCTGTCACCACGCTGCTTGGTCCTGGTGTGGTGGGTGATTCTGTAACGACGTTCGTCTGTAGAAGGAGAAGCAGACCAAAATGCAGCGTGGTGGTTACTCATGTTCTTTAATGGAAAATGAACGATACATGAAATAACTTAAATCTACAAAACAACAAACGGAACATGAAAACCTATACAGCCTATTTTTTTTTTTTTAATAAAAATAGTTTATTATCTTCAATACCATTCATTCTTTACAACTCATAATTTACATACATACACAAATAATGGTATTTTAAATAAACGAATTAAACTAAAACATAAACCACAAACAAAACCTCAAGGGAGCATCTTCCCTCCCCGTTACCCTACAAAATACCTCTCCCTATCTCCCCGTCCCTAATCTATCCTCTTACAAATCTAAATGACACCCAGCCCTAAATCCCCCTTCCACCTCTCCCGAGCAGCATGCTGCCCCCACTTCCTCTCCTCCCTCTTCATCCTCCCCTCAAATCTCCTTCCACCCTCCTCACTATCCCTTCCACCCCACAATCTTTCCCTGTCTTCACCATGTTCTGCCTTGCTTCCCACAGCCCCGTTTAAAGAGACTCATGAGAAGCCAGAGCAGAAACCTGTCCCTATCCGTCCCTCTCGCTCTCCCTACACCCCTCTCTAACCTGGCCCACGTCAATACAAAATCCCCTTTACCAAACCTAACAACACCCGTGCCCTAGCCCATACTACTCCGGCAAAGGCACAGTCCCAAAAGACATGGCGCACAGTCTCCTCCCTGCCACAAGAGGATCTTAGACAGGTGGGGGATTGCACCAAATTATACCGGTACAAGATGGAACGTGCCGGCAAACACTTATGAAGGCTCAACCAATTCAGGTCCTTGAGCCTGTTATCCAGACCCCGCGCCTGCACTCCCTCCCAGACCACTTCCGAGATGCCCACTACAGGCGCCGGACTCCCTGCCTTTCTGACCTCCTCGTACAGGTGCCTGTGATCTAAACCTACTCGGGCAACTTCAACCTCAGGGTGCGCACGCAGCCACTTGGCCGCATGACCAAAGTGCCACGGCAGCTGTTCCGCCCGAGGACCCGTGTTAGACCACACCATTATGCTTCTCGCCTGATACGAGAAAAACACCCGCAGGAGGTAACCGGACGGGTGTATCACTGGCTGAGCAAGCTCCGTTAACAAGAAGGAAACAAAAATTGAGTCCAGCTTGAGGGGAAATGTGGTACCCCCTACCTCCCTCCCCGATGGGACAGATCATGCGTGCCCTGGCGACCCACTCGCACCTGCCACTCCACATAAACTGAAACACAAGCCTCACTAGAGGCCTCCTCAGACAAGCCGGCAATGGGTAGATGTATGCCAAATACAAAAGAGACGGCAACACATCCACCTTTAGGACCAGGACTTTGCCCATAAAAGACAAATACCTAGCTTTCCACATTGCTAGCTTCCTCTGTACCACTGCGATATGCATGTTCCAGTTTAGCGTCGCTGAGCCGGAGGTCTCAAAATGGACCCCGAGAATCCTCAGGGCCCCCTCACAGAGAGATAACCCCCCCAGGCACATCCGTTCTACCGCGCCATCTTCCGAAAAACTTGACTGAAGACTTTGCATGGTTCAGAACTGCTCCCGACGCTCGGGTGAAATCCCCAAAGATGGCAAGGGACCTTGTCAGGCACGAGTCCTTGCACAACAGCAAGGAAGTGTCGTCGGCGTACTGCGTCATCTTAACACGCAGCCCACCACTTCCAGGGATCAGCAAACCTTCCACCCCTGTGTCTGCCCTAATGGCAGCCCCCAGAGGCTCCATGTACAGAACGAAGAGGAGAGCCGAGAGTGGGCACCCCTGCCTGACCCCAGACGAGAGGTCAAAAACATCACCCAAGTGACTATTTACACTAACTCGGCACCCCGCTCCGACATATAATGTACGAATCCATCCTATAAACTTCTCCCCAAATCCTAATCGACCTAACACTATGAATAAAAAGGATCTATTCACGCGATCGAAGGCTTTCGCCTGATCTAGCGCTGGCTGCGCTAGGTTAAAGGCAGACCTCTATCTTCAACCCAAGCGATGGAGTCCCTGATTAACTGTAGGTTCCATCTAATAGAGCGGCCCTCTACCCCGCATGTCTGATCCTCATGAACGACGTAGGGAAGGGCTGTGCGCAACCGGTCTGCTAAAACCTTTGCAAGTAGCTTGTAATCTACACACAGCATGGTCAACGGCCGCCAGTTGCCAAGGTCTATTACTTCCCCCTTCTTATATAAAAGTGACAGCACACCAACAGCCATTGATCCCCCCGGGACCCCCGTCTCAAGGATGGCCTTCAAGACTTTGAGGACCACTGGTCCAAGTATACCCCAAAACTTGAGATAAAACTCAGCCGGCAGCCCATCTATCCCAGGCACCTTCCCTTTTCCCATCCTCCTAAGAGCGCTCTCAACCTCTTCTAGTGAGATCTGGGCCTCCATCACTTCTCTAATGTCCTCCGGCAACCGCCTGGACAAGTGTTCTAAAAACACATTTCCCTGCTCTACATCTATTTCCCTTTCCTTAAATAAACCTTGGAAATGATCAGTTGTCACCCTGACCATATCCTCTGGTTCTCTAACTATACTACCATTTTCTTCCCTAACACCATGCATTACCTTCCTACTCTGTCTTGCCCTAACCAACTTAAAGAACATAGCAGAACAAGTCTCATTATGTTCTAGAAAGCCACTATGCGCTCGCTCAAGGAAAGCTCGAGCCTTCCGCTCTTGCAACTCCCTGAGCTGCGCCTTTAGGGTTGCGGATCTCTCCCAGTCAAACGACCCGCCGAGGTTGCCTGCCTCGTATTCGAGTTCAATTAACCTCTGGATAAGATCCACCTCCCTCCTCTCCTCCCTTTTTTTCCTCTTGCAATACCCTATTATAAAAGCCCTAATCCTCACCTTAACTAATTCCCACCACTCTAACACCCCCTCGCACATGGACCGGAGGCCCTCAAGCCTCAAAAAGAAACCATAAAACCCGTCAACAAAAGCCTGCTCCTCCAGCACATCCCGATCTAGCTTCCAGTACCCTCTACCAAAGAGGCAGACTGGCGACCCCACCTGCAGGAGCACCCCGTCGTGATCCGAAAAGAAAACAGGCAACAGCCGCCCAGACAACTTACCCAAAGACCTGGGTACAAAAATATAGTCGAGCCTCCGCTCAACCCCCCTGGAGTTACGCCATGTAGGACCGTCCATTTTCGGAGTAGTGTGCAGACCACCATCTACCAGACCATGGCAAGCCATTAGCCTGGCAATGGCGCCCGCACTGCTATCCCCCCTCTTCCTAAATCTGTATTAAAATCCCCCCCTATCACTAATTTCCTATTTGTGACACACAGGGGCGTCAGACAGTCCACCATCTCCCTTCTGTCTGCCACCACCTGTGGCCCATACACCACCACTAATCTAAATTTACAATTTACATTTACATTTACATTTAAGTCATTTAGCAGACGCTCTTATCCAGAGCGACTTACAAATTGGTGCGTTCACCTTAAGACATCCAGTGGAACAGCCACTTTACAATAGTGCATCTAAATCTTTTAAGGGAGGGGGGTGAGAAGGATTACTTTATCCTATCCTAGGTATTCCTGAAAGAGGTGGGGTTTCAGGTGTCTCCGGAAGGTGGTGATTGACTCCGCTGTCCTGGCGTCGTGAGGGAGTTTGTTCCACCATTGGGGGGCCAGAGCAGCGAACAGTTTTGACTGGGCTGCGCGGGAACTGTACTTCCTCAGTGGTAGGGAGGCGAGCAGGCCAGAGGTGGATGAACACAGTGCCCTTGTTTGGGTGTAGGGCCTGATCAGAGCCTGGAGGTACTGAGGTGCCGTTCCCCTCACAGCTCCGTAGGCAAGCACCATGGTCTTGTAGCGGATGCGAGCTTCAACTGGAAGCCAGTGGAGAGAGCGGAGGAGTGGGGTGACGTGAGAGAACTTGGGAAGGTTGAACACTAGACGGGCTGCGGCGTTCTGGATGAGTTGTAGGGGTTTAATGGCACAGGCAGGGAGCCCAGCCAACAGCGAGTTGCAGTAATCCAGACGGGAGATGACAAGTGCCTGGATTAGGACCTGCGCTGCTTCCTGTGTGAGGCAGGGTCGTACTCTGCGGATGTTGTAGAGCATGAACCTACAAGAACGGGCCACCGCCTTGATGTTAGTTGAGAACGACAGGGTGTTGTCCAGGATCACGCCAAGGTTCTTAGCGCTCTGGGAGGAGGACACAATGGAGTTGTCAACCGTGATGGCGAGATCATGGAACGGGCAGTCCTTCCCCGGGAGGAAGAGCAGCTCCGTCTTGCCGAGGTTCAGCTTGAGGTGGTGATCCGTCATCCACACTGATATGTCTGCCAGACATGCAGAGATGCGATTCGCCACCTGGTCATCAGAAGGGGGAAAGGAGAAGATTAATTGTGTGTCGTCTGCATAGCAATGATAGGAGAGACCATGTGAGGTTATGACAGAGCCAAGTGACTTGGTGTACAATCCCTTATCGTGACATCCACCCCTATAACCCTCCCCTGCATTACCACGAAAGAATCCTCCACTTTTACCTCCCTGTGCCCACACAAAATCCCTACCCCCGATAAGTGCACCCCCCCAACACCCCAAACCGACTCCCCCTTGTCCCACTCCCTCTTAAACATAATAACAACCCCTCCATCCCTCAGGTGAACCTCCTGTAAAAAACAAAAATCAAACCCCACACCCTCCAAATAACTAAAAACCGCCCTCCTCTTAACAAAATCCCTTAAACCCCTTACATTTAAACTAACAAAAGTAAAATTAGACTCCAAGAAAAATAAATACATTTAATACACTCAAATTCTAAACCCAGACAGAAAAAAACATAAAACAGGAGACTCACACGATGCTCCCCTGCTCCATATCTACCGGTGAGAACACCATCCGTAATCCCGACATCCCACCCTCTTCCTCCATCACACCCTCCCAGGATGCAGGAATAGTGTTTGGCTCCGGAGTGCCCTGCACCCTGGGTCTACCACCACAATCCTCCCCCTCCCCAGTGTTGCAGCTGGTTTGGACAAAAGTCCCAAAACAAAAAACTCCCCACCTCCTCTTGTACCCAGTCCTGAGTCTTGTTATGTGTGTCCCCACCCAACAGAAGTTGAGGGCCTGGGGAAACCAGCAGCAACCCAGAGGTTTCTCCCGCCCCCATCACTCTCTTGGCCATCCCTTCCCCCTCACTGTCGGCCAATCGCCCCCTCCTCTTCATACTCTTCTTTGGTGATGGCGGCAGTGAAGAGATACCACCCTCCCCCCCCGCCAGCTCCTCCACCATACCCCTCATCTCTTCCACCATGGCACTTTCCCCCCAGTCCACTTTCTCTTCCACCGTCTCCTTCTCCACCACTCCTCCCTCGCTTTCTTCTCTCTCATGCTCCTCCACTCGGTTGCCTTCTTCCGCCGCTTTTTCTGGTTCTCCTACTCCCGTGCCTTCCGTTTCCTTCTCTCTTCCATCCGCCGCTTCTGGCTCCTCCTCCTTCCTTGTGGCCTTCCCCTCTGGACCTGAACTCTGGTCATGAGGCGTGCTTCCTTCCCCTCCTCTTCTTCCCCCATCCCCCGCTCCTGCTCCCCCCAGCCGCAGACGCATATGACCTCTGACGGGCCGGGCACCCCTCCACAGGTGTGCTGACGAGCCACACCCATGGCACGTCTTAGGCTTGTCACAATCCTCGCCTCGTGATCCTCAGATGCACAAAATCTGCATTTTCTTGCACTGCATGAGGCGAATATGTGACCATAGGCCATACAGCGTCTGCAAAATGGGGGCTGACGTGCATAATACAACGTCCCCCTGTCAGCCCCTAGGGAGAACATAGCAGGAGGATGGAGGTAGCCACCATGTCCCCTTGGGTCCTCTCTGAGGAGGGCCTGGAAGCCTCTCCTCCCATTCCAAAACCCAAGGGAGTCTTTGAGGTGCCTTGCTGAGGAGACGTTATCCATGTATCTCCCCAGAAAAGCCCTCACCTCTTCGTCCTTAACGTAAGGGTTGTAAATGTTCACAGTTACAACCCTAAAGTTATTCTTCGCCAGGCTTGTTATTTCGTAGTGGCACATCGGCCTCTCACCTCCCACTGCTCTTGCCCTTCTCAGGATATCATCGTGTTTTTCCTCTGTATATAGTGCAACGTCGTATGCTCCCTCCAACGAGTTGCCTTGGAAACAAAACACGTCCTTCACCGTCAGCTTTAGAATCCCCATCAATATTATCCTTCCAAAGGATTCCCGTCCTAAAGGCTCAAACTCCTTTTCCTTCCAAGCAAACCGAATCGTGTTGGCCAGCCCAATCCCAGGGACCGACCGTGTTGATGTATTTAGCACCATCTCCGCAAGGAGAATGGCGCTCGTTCTCTTCTCTTCCAAAACAATTGAAAAGAAAAAACCAAGTGACTGAGCCTATCTGGTGAACTACACAGAGACAGGAACAATCACCCACGAAACACTCAAAGAATATGGCTGCCTAAATATGGTTCCCAATCAGAGACAACGATAATCACCTGCCCCTGATTAAGAACCGCCTCAGGCAACCATAGACTTTCCTAGACAACCCTACTCAGCCACAATCCCAATGCCTACTAAAACCCCAATACAAAAACACACCACAAAATAAACCCATGTCACACCCTGGCCTGACCAAATAAATAAAGAAAACACAAAATACTAAGACCAAGGCGTGACAGTCAGAGTATTTTAGAAGATAATATTAGTGTGTTGGCCAGTTCTCTGTTCTACCTAGCGTGGTGTTACAGCGGACCCGTATATACGAAAATTGCATTTACCATTTATTGCTTAAGTTAATAAAACGTACTTATAGAATACAATCAATGTTTCTGAAATTCACTCTCTAACCTGAAACCTGTAACTATCTAATCAGAGGATTCATCTCCTTCAAATGTTGATATTTGGTTGATTTGACAACCAAATACAATTCAATATCACTAAAATATCATTACATTTTAAACTCAATATTAGGAAGGTGTTCCTAATGATTGGTATACTCAGTGTATGAAATCATTCTTCTCTTTGACACCTTCAGTCATCGGAATTTGATAATATCGACTTATTTGATCCAACATGATCCATTTGCTTCCATTCAAATTGGTCAGGGTGTCTTCAATCAGTGGAAATGGGTATTGGTCAGGAACTGTATGTCTGTTGAGTGTTCTATATTCCACACACATTCATATGGTTCCGTTCTTCTTCCTCATCACCACAATCAGCAGGGTCTTCTTGACTGAGAAATTATTTCAGCATTTTTCAGGTGCTTTCTCAAATCTTCCATGTCAGCCGGGGCAAGCAGCCGAGACCTCTCCCTAAATGATGTGTCATCAGTGACTCTGATGTTATGGTGAGTACTCTTGGAACAACCAACATCAAACTCATGAGTTGAGAACTTATTTTCGTTCCATCATCTTATCAGTTTGTCAGGACCCGGTTACGAACCCGGGTCTCCGGAGTGAGAAACAGTCACTTAACCATCTGAGCCACGAATAGTCGGCAGAACCCAGAAGATGAGGCAGACACAGCAGTACTTGAGACGGTGTATTTAATGAAGTAAAAAGTGAAGTCCTTCAGGAACACATGTAACTCCACAACCTCAAAAGGAATTCCACAAGAACAAAGGTAATCCTCCAAGACAAAAACGTAAATCCACAAGGTGGTAGGTATAGCACAAAAAGCCTCAAAAGATACTCAAAAATAAATAAACAAGAACAAAAAACAGAATTCCACAAGAGCGTCCACCGGGATCAACAAGAGTTCACAGAATACTAGGGCTGGGTGCTAACATACAAACACAGAGCAAAGGACTGAGGAAAACAAAGGGTTTAAATACAATCAGGGGAAACGAGGCACAGGTGCAAATAATAATGGGGATCAAGGGAAAACAAAGTGAACAAAAACCGGAACAACCCTGGCCAAATCCTGACACAGTTAAAACCTCTTCTTCCAATCTTCAGATACAGGTATATCACCAAAGTCGAATGAAGAAGTAGTCAGCTTCTCAGGTAAGTTGAGCTTATCCCCTCAGTGGCATCAGGATCAGGAGCTATATCTACAGGAAACAGGTAAGCAATGGGCATGCCAAGTTTTTAAGGTGATTTCCTGCAATAACACATTCCTGACTGCAACTGTTATGCATGTCTGAATTTCAGGTCTCACAAGAAGTTCTTATGGACACCGGGAATCTTCTGGAAATTGGAATTCGTCAGGCCTATCCACGAGGATGGTTTGGGTACAAGGTGATCCAGGAAACTTTGGAATTCTGGTGAGTCTTGTTATTCCACCAGGTAGCAATGTTACTGGTTTTGTCTGTGAGAACCATACCGTTCCTCTTTTCTCGTCATCAACATCAGTTGGGATTTCTCAGGATGAACTCGTAGTGTGCTCAGGAAGTCTTCACCTCCTTTCTCTTCGCAGGCCGTCATCAGCCATATCACCACAGAAATGTTCGTACCGACTTCAACTGTCATGGCCGAGTCTGGAAATACCAACACAAGTGCATCAATAGACTCCGCTACACCTACTACTGATCTTAAGAACTTCAGCGACAAATAGCCATCGTAGGGGTATTGCTCTGAGCTAATCTTTAAGTGTTCAATGGGCTTTAATGGCAGATGCGTCAAGTACTTGTAAAAGGACCTGGAGAGTAAAGTAATCTGAGATCCACTAACAAGTAAAGTTTTAGTATAGATGCCTTAAATCTGTACGGGAACAACAGCGCTAGGGCCCACTAAGCCAGTAGGTAGTACGACTTTAATTTCTGCATGTTTCTTGCTGCACTTGGTGGAACGTATCTTCGCCGGGATGTCAGGTCGCTCCTTTACTGGGTCCCTTGTAGTTTCCCATTGACTGTTTCTGGCTTATGAGACTCTTGTTGAATTACTTCAGATTTTCTTTGCCCTGTCTCATTTGAAGTGTCTATCCTCTCCACGTTTATAGCAGAAGATATCAAGTCTACCTTCACCCTTGGTAGGGCCTTGAGATGGATAAGCATTCTTCTGTCTGACTTTGAAAGCAGAATTTGACTTCTGAGAGTATGTGTCACGCTTACTTGTGGTGACAGCAGCAGACATAAGATGAGTCATCTCAGTTTTCAAATGATTCTGTTATTTTCTCAGCAGCTCCATTTTACTGTTAGCTTGCAGTATATGGTTACAGCAGCAACTGGGGTGAAAGCTGCTCAGCCCAAGGATCATGCTCCTCTTCTCTACTGGGAGTAGACTTCACACCAGAGAACATGCGTAGCTTACAGTAGCATATCAGTAGGCACACTGTGACATTTCTCCACCAATGAGATAATGGCGCTAACCAGCTCAGTGTTTAGATCAACAGCAAGGGCAGGACTTATACATCAGCAACAATCTTCTCTTTATTCCTCAGAAGATACAGAGCTTAGACTGGAAATATTCACAATCAGCAGGAGATGCAGGTGATGTAACAATGACATGCACAGGCCAGGGACCAACCTCCCCAGGTATCCCTACATCTGACACTATTGTCTTACGTCATGTGATATCTCAACCAAGATTTGCTGCTTTTTACCAGAGGAATATGAACATTGATTGGGCACCAAAACCTTCCCAAAAGTTTTGACATGACTCAAGTCTTTGTTTGTCACGTTCTTTCAAAATCGAACCCAGAAGCAGACCAGGACAAGGAGAGTAGGAAGAAGGTGAGTATTTATTTACAAGTGAATGTGAATGGGTAGATATATCCAGGTGGCGTAGCGGGCAGCGGTGGTGAGTTGATGGGAGTGAATAGGTGGATCCAATGGGGTAGCGGAATCCTCCGCCGACGACCAGGCGGGAATGGGGTAAATGATCCGGGTGAGTAACTGAAGACAGAACAGGTGAACATCGATCTCCCAACAAGCTAATTCGCCCGGCAACCAGACAGGGTTCGTTCCAGGTCACCGGAAACACACTCCAGGACAGAAACACAGGCAAACACAGACTCAGGAAGCAGGATTCGTGACATTGTTTAGTTCTTCATCTGTCACTTCAACAGATACATTACTCAGTGGAACTATTATTTGCTCAGTGCTCCAGGCTACAATATCATCTACCTCCATGTTGTATACTTAATTAGGCAGCGAGAGTGTGAGAAAAAAATCACAGCACTAACAACTAGCAGTTTGCATTCAGTACAGTGACTCGGCATAAAAGTTGAGCAATTATGGTTAATAAGTATGCAACATACACCGGTATCATTCAAGGAAAACAATAATATAATATCCCGGAAGAGCCCCCACAAATGAGCGGCTAGGGACATTACTAATACATGCAGTGCATTTGGAAAGTATTCAGACCCATCAACTTTTGCCACCTTTTGGTACGTTACAGCTTTATTCTAAAATGGATTAAATTTAAAAAATCACAATCAATCTACACACAATAACCCATAACAACAAAGCAAAAACAGTTTTAAAAAAATGTTTTCTGTTTAAAAAACAAAGTATTCAGATCCTTTGCTATGAAACAACATACAACTTTATTGGAGTCCACCTGTGGTAAACTCAATTGATTGGACATGATTTGGAAGGGCACACACCTGTCTATAAAAGGTCCCACAGTTGACAGTGCATGTCAGAGCAAAAACCAAGCTAATTGTCCGTAGAGCTCCGAGACAGGATTGTGTTGAGGCAAGGATCTGGGGAAGGTTACCAAAAAATGTCTGCAGCATTGAAGGTCCCCAAGAACAGTGGCCACCATCATTCTTAAATGGAAGGAATTTGTAACCACCAAGACTCTTCCTAGAGCTGGCCGCCCGGCCAAACTGAGCAATCGGGGGAGAAGTGCCTTGGTCAGGGAGGTGACCAAGAATCAGATGGTCACTCTGACCGTGCTCCAGAGTTCCTTGGTGGAGATGGGAGAACCTTCCAGAAGGATAACCATCTCTGCAGCACTCTACCAATCAGGCCTTTATGGTAAAGTGGCCAGACGGAAGCCTCTCCTCAGTAAAAGGCACATGACATCCTGCCTGGAGTTTGCCAAAAGGCACCTAAATGACTCTCAGACCATGAGAAACAAGATTCTCTGGTCTGATTAAACCAAGATGTGGCCTGAATGCCAAGCGTCACATCTGGAGGAAACCCTGGTACCATCCCTATGGTGAAGAATTGTGGTGGCAGTATCATGCTGTGGGGATGTTTTTCAGCAGCAGGAACTGGGAGATTAGTCAGGAGCGAGGGAAAGATGAATGGAGCAAAGTACAGAGATATCCTTTATGAAAACCTGCTCCAGAGCGCTCAGGACCTCAGATTGGGGCAAAGGTCCACCTTCCAACAGGACAATGACCCTAAGCACACATCCAAGACAACGCAGGAGTGGCTACGGGACAAGTCTCTGATTGTCCTTGAGTGAACCAGCCAGAGCCCGGACTTGAACCCAACCCGATCAAACATCTCTAGAGAGTCCTGAAAATAGCTGTGCAGCAACGCTCCCCATCCAACCTGACAGAGCTTGAGAGGATCTGCAGAGAAGAATGGGAGAAACTCCCCAAATACAGGTGTGCCAATCTTGTAGCTTCATATTGAAGAAAACTTGAGGCTGTAATCGCTGCCAACGGTGCTTCAATAAAGTAGTTAGTAAAGGGTTTGAATACTTCTGTAAATGTGATATTTCAGTAGTTTTTATGTGCATTTGCAAAATGTTCTAAAAAACCTTTTTTTCTTTGATATTATGGAGTATTGTGTAGATTGATGAGGTGAAAAAACAATTGAATCCAATGTAGAATAAGGCTGTAATGTGGAAATAGTCAAGGGGTCTGAATACTTTCCCGAATGCACTGTATATACAGTACCAGTCAAAAGTTTGGACACACCTACACATTCAAGGGTTTTTCTTTATTTTTACTATTTTCTACATTGTAGAATAACAATAAAGACATTACAACTATAAAATAACACATATGCAATCATGTAGTTACCAAAAAAGTTTTAAACAAATCAAAATATGTTTTATATTTGAGATTCTTCAAAGTAGCCACCCTTTGCCTTGATGACAACTTTGCACACTCTTGGCATTCTCTCAACCAGCTTCATGAGGTAGTCACCTGGAATGCATTTAAATGAACAGGTGTGCTTTGTTAAAAATGTATTTGTGGAATTATTTTCCTTAATGCGTTTGAGCCAATCAGTAGGGGTGGTACACAGACGATAGCCCTATTTGGTAAAAGACCAAGTCCATACAGTGGTTCATCCTTTAAATGTTGCAGCGTACTACAGCACAGTTTGCATGGTGCCGCAGAATTCTGTGGCACGTTATTTAAGTGTCAACCACTGCTCCCATTAATGCTAGTTAGTGCTAGTTTGACCACCAGAGGGCATCTTTGAGAAGCATTTGATAGCCTTCAATAGTGTCTGTACTAGATAATGTTCAACTTTTTTTGTAAGAACATTGTATATGGGACTGATTTTAAGAAATGTTGCTTAATTCATTTGATTAATATTATGGTGTTTCTATTCCAAGAAAAACGAAAAACCCTCTGGGTTTCCATTAGGATGGAACGGAAAATATGGCGCTGTACAACGTGACGGTCAGGAGTAGGCTACAGTACTGGACTATTTAGCTAAAGAATCCCCATGTCGTGCAGGCACGCAGGAGACTGAGGTTCAATTCCCCGATGGGGAGGAAGGAGTAGACTGTGCTTGTAAATAAGAATTTGTTCTTAACGGACTTGCCTCGTTAAATAACATTTATACACCCTAATTGTATAATTGTAGTCTAACCAATACCCAAATGGAAATTCAGTGAAAATAAAAATCTCATGGATTTATCAAGACCAGCCCCATGCTTGTCTCAGAACAGTGCAAAATGGTGCCAAAATTTAGTTGTAGCCTATTGCTTCAAATCCTATTGCTTCTAACTTCAATATGCTCTTTAAATAGATAAGACATACACCACATTACTCAACACTAGTGAGACTCGTGTTGCCTACGGTAGGCCTACAGTATATCTAAAAATATGACGTGACTCTCCTCCAATAATTACATACAGAGGATTGGATGTTGTTTTTTATTTGTTATTGTTATTCATTGTGTATTTATTCTTCATGTCACTATAATCATTTGTTGTTAGCTTTAACTCTGTACTGTTGGACAAGGATCTGTAAGGTAAGCATTTCACTATTAGTCTACACCTGTTGTTTACAAAGCATGTAAGAAATTAAATTATATAAAACATTTTTGCTTCATGTGTGTCACCTAACAGCGTTAGGTTGGCACCTGAAACTGAAAATGTGAATCTACAGTAGGCATAAGCTATTACTGTTAAAGAATACAGTATGTTAGAGTAATTTTACGAGGCTTCCAATTACAGTTAATAACAGCATTTTACCCACAATGCAGTGCAATCAAAGGCATTAATTCTGTAAAACACATTTAAGGTATTTTACTGTGAATTCCCTGTGTTTAACTATTGAAATGACATAAAAATCTTAGTGTATACATGGTCCTGAAAGCTGCTGGTCTGATTAGAATAATATCAGGATTAAGTCGCTCCTCCACTAGCGGCCCTGTGGAGAGTATAAATGCCAAACTAAGCTGCAACATTTACATCTCTGTCTATGTATCTTTACACACCAGGGCAATGTCCTATAGATTTACATGGGACGTGGGTAAATATTGAGCAAGAAATATGATAATTTTGTTTGTCTCCGGAATGATGATTTATGTCTGACTTGATTAGTTGGCAGTGAGTGCTCAGGGTTAGTGAATTGAGTTCTGTCGATGATTAAAAATGATGTGGTGCCTTGGGTCATGTCTATATAATACTGATTATATAGCCTAGAGAGGCAAGTCATCATTTTAGAAGTCAATCAAGTAATATTTCTAATGCTAACATTTTGAAAGATGAGGGTCTCTGTTACATTTATGTCTTAGCATAACCTGAACCTTGATCTACTTACAGTCCATACAATCAGCAGGGATGCCATTTTTGTAATGTAGCATATTAATGACTTTAAAATCTATGGATAGTTCTGCACAAGGATTTACTCCTCCAAAGCCTGTGAGACATATCACAGGGAACGAATGAGTGAAGGACACTTTTCAAAGCGCTTTCTCTGTCTGATGTTCAGATTGTATCGTTCTCATCTGTGCTGTGGTTGGCCCTGTAGTAATCTTCACAGCCACATCTCTGTTCCCACTCCAAGGGCTGCTTTGTCAGGGGATATGTGTAATCTCCAGAAACTAAGACTTTTTCAGGGGCATGAGTGTGATCTTAAAGTGGCACCACTATCACATTTTGGGGAGAAAAAGATCCAAAATGATTGGCTCTTTTTTACATTGACCCGGTTTGTCAGGTTTTAGAGTGCAACTGTGAAAAATGAAATGTTCTCATTGAGATGTGAGGTCATTACATCAATATTACATCAAAGTGAGGCAAGGACGTGACAGGAGAGGAGCTCTTCAAGAGGCTCCTAGTCCCACACTGGATCTGGCATGTTTAGGACTAATGAAGAGGTTAGGTACAGGTAGTATCTTTCCAAATCCTGTTTTGTTGACTTAATGCAAGAAGCCTGACACTAGGTTACAGGACATGTTCACTAAAACAATGTTTTTATTTTCTCTTTTATAGAAAATGACATTAGCTAAGCTATGGATTGTGTATTATTAAATGATTGGCTCATATACTCAGGACCAGAACATTTGGGAGATTGTTCTTTATTTGCCGGGCAGGATGTTGTAGTGAACAAATCCAAAGCCAGGTGAAACAGATCAGGGTGTGACAGTAGCAGTGCGTGGGTAAAGTTACTGGGGAGGCCAAGCCAGAAAAAAAGCCATATTACAACCTACGTATTGTGATAATTGTGTTGTTTGCTCTATAACAAATCAAATCAAATCAAATGTATTTATATAGCCCTTCGTACATCAGCTGATATCTCAAAGTGCTGTACAGAAACCCAGCCTAAAACCCCAAACAGCAAGCAAGGCAGGTGTAGAAGCACGGTGGCTAGGAAAAACTCCCTAGAAAGGCCAAAACCTAGGAAGAAACCAGGCTATGTGGGGTGGCCAGTCCTCTTCTGGCTGTGCCGGGTGGAGATTATAACAGAACATGACCAAGATGTTCAAATGTTCATAAATGACCAGCATGGTCCAATAATAATAAGGCAGAACAGTTGAAACTGGAGCAGCAGCACGGCCAGGTGGACTGGGGACAGCAAGGAGTCATCATGTCAGGTAGTCCTGAGGCATGGTCCCAGGTCCTCCGAGAGAGAGAAAGAAAGAGAGAAAGAGAGAATTAGAGAGAGCACACTTAAATTCACACAGGACACCGAATTGGACAGGAGAAGTACTCCAGATATAACAAACTGACCCTAGCCCCCCGACACATAAACTACTGCAGCATAAATACTGGAGGCTGAGACAGGAGGGGTCAGGAGACACTGTGGCCCCATCCGAGGACACCCCCGGACAGGGCCAAACAGGAAGGATATAACCCCACCCACTTTGCCGAAGCACAGCCCCCACACCACTAGAGGGATATCTTCAACCACCAACTTACCATCCTGAGACAAGGCTGAGTATAGCCCACAAAGATAACCTGTTATTAAGTCGTATGCTTTGCGATGGTGATGTATAGGCCTAAGGCCGAGACAAGAAATTCAACCACACCTTTCTTTCATCACAAAACCGGACAGCAACATCTGTCTGGTGAAGTTGGAGTATATTGCATTTAACAAACAGTTACATGACCTACTGTCACACCCTGATCTGTTTCACCTGTCCTTGTTATTGTCTCCACCCCCTCCAGGTGTCGCTTGTTTCCCCCAGTGTATTTATACCTGTGTTTCCTGTCTCTCTGTGCCAGTTCGTCTTGTATGTTCCAAGTCAACCAGCGGTTTTTCCCATACTCCTGTCTTTGCTATTCTCCTTTTTCTAGTCCTCCCGGTTTTGACCCTTGCCTGTTCTGGACTCTGTGCCTGCCTGACTATTCTGCCTGTATTGACCTTGAGTCTGTCTGCCACTCTTCTTGGTGCCGGGGCAATATTTTCACGTCCGGATGAAATGCATGCCCAAATGCAACTGCCTACTACTCATCCCCAGAAGATAAGATATGCATATTATTAGTAGATTTTGATAGAAAACACTCTGAAGTTTCTAAAACTGTTTGAATCATGTCTGTGAGTATAACAGAACTTATTTAGCAGGCGAAACCCCAAGGACAAACCATTCAGATTTTATTATTTTGAGGTCACTCTTTTCAATGAGTTTTCATTGGGAATCCAGTGGGACCTTCTTGCAGTTCCTATCGCTTCCACTGGATGTCACCACTGGATGTCAACAGTCTTTAGAAATTGTTTGAGTTTATTCCTTTGTGTAATGAAGAAGTACAGCCATCTTGAACGAGGGTCACTTGAAGTGTACTGTTAGATAGAGGCGCGTGACCAGAAAGCTAGCTACAGTTTGTTTTCCTCCTGTATTGAACACAGATCATCCTGTCTTCAATTTGATCTCTTATTTATGTTAAAAAATACCTAAAGTTGTATTACAAAAGTAGTTTGAAATGTTTTGGCAAAGTTTACAGGTAACATTTGAGATATTTTGTAGTCACGTTGCACAAGTTGGAACCGGCGTTTTTCTGGATCAAACGCGCCAAATAAATGGAGATTTTGGATATATATCGACAGAATTAAAAAGGACCATTTGTGATGTTTATGGGACATATTGGAGTGCCAACAAAAGAAGCTCGTCAAAGGTAAGGCATGAATTATATTTTTATTTCTGCGTTTTGTGTCGCGCCTGCAGGGTTGAAATATGGTTTCTCTCTTTGTTTACGGAGGTGCTATCCTCATATAATAGCATTGTTTGCTTTCGCCGAAAAGCCTTTTTGAAATCTGACATGTTGGCCGGATTCACAACAAGTGTAGCTTTAATTTGCTATCTTGCATGTGTGATTTAATGAAAGTTTGATTTTTATAGTAATTTATTTGAATTTGGTGCTCTGCATTTTCCCTGGCTTTTGGCCAGGTGGGAGCGTCTCACATATCCCAGAGAGGTTGAAGCAACTTTTACCTTTTTTATTTTGCAGAACTTACTCTGAAACATACGTGCTGTATTTCCATTGTCAACTTCTGTCTGCAATTGCATTAATACAGGTTTGATTATTTACTTAACTTCTTGCGTCGAGCCATCCCGGATCCGGTATCGTGACTACAGCCTCAAGCTCATTACCATAACTATTCATGAAAATCGCAAATGAAATGAAATTAATCTATTTGCTCTCAAGCTTAGCCTTTTGTTAACAACACTGTCATCTCAGATTTTCAAAATATGCTTCTCAACCATTGCAAAACAAGCATTTGTGTAACACTATTGATAGCTAGCGTAGCATTTAGCGTAGCATTTAGCGTTAGCATTCAGCAGGCAACATTTTCACAAAAAACAGAAAAGCATTCAAATAAAATAATTTACCTTTGAAGAACTTCGGATGTTTTCAATGAGGAGACTCTCAGATAGCAAATGTTCAGTTTTTCCTGAAAGATTATTTGTTTAGGACAAATCGCTCCGTTTTCTGCGTCACGTTTAGCTACGAAAAAAACCTGTATCCAGGATTGTGTAAATCTATCCGCAAGCTCATTAGCATAACACAACGTTAACTATTCATGAAAATCGCAAATGAAATGAAATAAATCTATTTGCTCTCAAGCTTAGCCTTTTGTTAACAACACTGTCATCTCAGATTTTCAAAATATGCTTTTGAACCATAGCTAAACAAGCATTTGTGTAACAGTATTGATAGCCTAGCATAGGATTATGCCTGTCTTTCAGCATGCAACATTTTCACAAAAAACAGAAAAGGATTCATATAAAATCATTTACCTTTGAAGAACTTCAGATGTTTTCAATGAGGAGACTCTCAGTTAGATAGCAAATTTTCAGTTTTTACAAAAAACATTATTTGTGTCGACTAATCGCTCCGTTTTGTTCATCACGTTTGGGTAAGAAAAAAAAAAGAAAAAAATATTAAGTCATTAAAACGCGAACTTTTTTCCAAATTAACTCCATAATATCGACAGAAACATGGCAAACCGATGTTTAGAATCAATCCTCAAGGTGTTTTTCACATATCTATCGACGATAAAATCCTTCGTGGCAGTTGACTTTCTCTTCTGAAGAAATGGAACGTGCATGGACCTACAGATTACGCAATAATTTCGACACAGGACACCGGGCGGGACACCAGGTGAATGTAGTCTCTTATGGTCAATCTTCCAATGATATGCCTACAAACACGTCACAATGCTGCAGACACCTTGGAGAAACGACACAAAGGGCAGGCTCATTCCTGGCGCATTGACAGCCATATAAGGAGACATTGGAACACAGCGCCTTCAGAATCTGGGGCATTTCCAGTATGAAACTTCATCTTGGTTTCGCCTGTAGCATTAGTTCTGGGGCACTCACAGATAATATCTTTGCACTTTTGGAAACGTCAGAGTTTTGTCTTTCCAAGGCTGTCAATTCCATGCATAGTCGAGCATATTTTCGTGACAAAATATTGCGCTTAAAACGGGCACGTCTTTTTATCCAATAATGACATAGCGCCCCCATAGATTGAAGAGGTTAAAGAGGATATTGTCGGATTGCTGATTTCAGCATTAAGCCAATTATTAACAAGGAACCTATCCCAACATTTGGCGAGCTTGCCAGGAGTGAGTGTCCACCCCGGTTGGAGGAGATTCCACACCATGGTGCCAGAGCTCCAAATTGAACAAGGTAAGCAGACACCTGTTTAATCTAAGTCTGTAATTAATTGACATTCACTGGTGTGGTTTCCCCCTAACAAGTAAGTGGCACCTCACTCACTCTAAAATAAATACATAACCTTTGAATATGACATAGTCGAATTCTAGATTGGAGATATTACATAACTGGCTATTGGTGAAATGCATGATGTCAATATATGATGAATGGAATGAATCATTGATGAATAAATATAGTACTCCGGAGAGGTGGGATGATTCTGTTGAGGTAATTCATCGACAATTACCCAAATACTAGTTATTTTGGAGAGGTGGTTCAGCGATAATCATCTATTTCATTTTGGGAGGTAATTCAGGGACAGTTACCTAAATAATGAATTGAATTATTTATGAACGTTGTGTTGTATGTTTTATTTATTTGTTTGTTCTTGCAGATTATGGCGGTTTTATTGGGAAATTGCCCAATGGTGGAATAAAAAGTTAGGAGTAGGACAGAAGTTATTTGATTAAAAGGTTGAACGTATTTGTTAGTAACACTTTCCTACCATTGGACAGTATAGGAAATGCACAACCCTTAGTATACCAGTAAAATATTACAAGGAAGTTGTGTTCTGTAGAGATTTTTATAGAAAATTACTTTGTGACGCTTTCACCAGGGGCATTGGTGGATATAATATTACTGTTACTCTACACCCGTAAGATATAATATTAGGAATTGAAGTCTATCATGCGGTTGTTTCTGTGAGGCCAGTGTGTGAAATATATTTGAGTTTAGTATAACCATTTACTATAGCCTGCATTAAGTGAGTGTATAATTAGGATTTCAGTATCACCCACTGTTTAACACACACTGAAAGGAGATAGAGAATAATTTATATAGGCATATTCATACATATTACACCCACTTTAGGATAACCCTATAGAAATTAGAAAACACATTACACGCAGACTTTCTAAATAAAAAGCAAGAGCACCATGGCACTGTCAAACCAGAATGAGGAGATAGGAGCAATGAAGCCTGTCACGCCTGTTGAATATATGCTAAATAAGTTTCCCGCTATGGAATTTACATTAACTTATAAGAAATGGCATGTCTGGACAGAAATGGAAGGAGAAAACCGATATCCACTGGATGGTTCATTCAACAAGACTAGGTTGGATTTAGTCAAGGAGATAATTCAGAAAATAAAAATGGACAAAAAGATGGGGAAGAAGAAAAGTACCCTTGTATCAGAAACTGTGATGGGAATGATGATTCTGGAAGGACAGATCTTCATGAACAAGGCTACCGTGACCCAACTAAAGCTGGAGATAAAAATAGAGTGTGGGAGGAAAGAAATGAGTCAGGACAGAGGCAGAACAGGAGAACTCCCCACCGCCCCGCCGCCGTATGAGACTCAACCCAGAGGACCCCCGGGTGACTATACACAGATCTACCCTCTCATACCACTGACAGAAGAAAATGGAGAAGCAACCACAATTATCCTCAAGGGGACTATGATGAAAGAGGTGTAGGACACAACAACAAGCGGCATGAGAACAATAGAATTGGATGACAAAAGGAGGCACAGTCCCTGGAGGGAGTTTCCTTTGCCACCCCAACTCACTCCACAAAAAGGAGCAGACTGGAAGACCCTAGACATATGACTGCCTGTAGAAAACATACTAACTACTGAAGAAGTAAAATACATGTACAATGTGCCACCATCCATGGGTGACCTATTCAGAGAGCAGGAAGGGAAGGAAGACAGAAAGAGAGAAGAAGAAGGACTGGAGGAGAGAAAGAAGAGTATCTGACACTGGTTCAGAAACTGGAAGAAACTAAAGACTGATGAGAAATCAAGAAAAAAGGAGGACTAGACACTGCACTGAAGATGGCCCAGCTTGCACAGATCGAGATAGGAAGTGGTGGTTCTACTCACAATATATATCAAGTTGATTCTACAGGCTCACCAAAACCATAGCCTGCAGATCCCCCACAGTCTCCATGAACCTGGTGCCTGCAGGGTATGTGCTTTTCAACACTCTGCCTTTTGGTGACCCACAAACATGGACTGGAAGAGGTGGGCCCGCCAGAGCCCCTTGTGACTGGAACAACACTCAATGCTGGACCTGTGGGAAGTTGGGGCATGTGAGTTTGCAGTGTGGGGGAAATGAAAGAGGAAGAGGTGACTAGAACAATGCTGGAACTGTGGGAAGTTGGGGCATGTGAGTTTGCAGTGTGGGGGAAATGAAAGAGGAAGAGGTGACTGGAACAATGCTGGACCTGTGGGAAGTTGGGGCATGTGAGTTTGCAGTGTGGGGGAAATGAAAGAGGAAGAGGTGACTAGAACAATGCTGGACCTGTGGGAAGTTGGGGCATGTGAGTTTGCAGTGTGGGGGAAATGAAAGAGGAAGAGGTGACTAGAACAATGCTGGACCTGTGGGAAGTTGAGGCATGTGAGTTTGCAGTGTGGGGGAAATGAAAGAGGAAGAGGTGACTAGAACAATGCTGGACCTGTGGGAAGTTGGGGCATGTGAGTTTGCAGTGTGGGGGAAATGAAAGAGGAAGAGGTGACTAGAACAATGCTGGACCTGTGGGAAGTTGGGGCATGTGAGTTTGCAGTGTGGGGGAAATGAAAGAGGAAGGGGTTACAACAGGGGCAGAGGAAATGTTGAGCCTGGCAGAGGAAGAGGAAACTTTACTAATGCACATCATGGAGTGTACTACCCCACTACTGAACAGTATGCTCCTCAGCCACAGTACCACTCGCCCGGGGCCGGAAAATTCCCCCCAGGGGCCACCTATGCCCTACCTATGGACAAGGAGGACAAGTTAATGACAGAGGACAGCCATGGCCAATGGGAAATCAGAACACCAACAGGGCGCCCGACTCCCCTGCTCCAGTGTTTCCCACTACGAATTCAATGATGGAAGAGAAGAGCCAGTGAGTACTCTTAATGTTAATGGACATTACCTACCATTTCTAATAGACACTGGAGCTCACTGTTCCTATTTAGGCAAACCTGGAGAAATTGTTCGGGCTTCCCTGAGCAAATCATCAGTAACAGTAACAGGGGTAACGGGACAGCCCAGGAATGTATTCTGGACAAAGACTTGTTTGATGAACCTCTGCTTGACTCTGACATGGTGCTGTTTGTTGATGGTTCTGCGTATATAGATCAAAGCACAGGACAGAAACATGTAGGATTTTCTGTAGTAGATGTGGAAGGTGATATTGAGGTTATACAGCCCCTACCAGAACATTTATCAGCGTGACAGGCAGAATTATTAGCTCTGAAAACAGCTTGTAAATTGGGGGAAGGGAAGACCCTTACTGTCTACTCAGACTCAGCATATGCCATTGGGGGTTGTCTATCCTGGTGTGGGATTTGGAGAGCAAGAGGGTTTATTAATACCACAGGCACACCTATTAAAAAGAGACCTTATGTTGAACAGTTGGTTGAAACTATGCGAAAACCTAACAAATTGGCTATTAGGTTGAGGCACACACGGGTAGGAGTGATTATGCTAGTATTGGTAACAGCATAGCTGATGAGGTGGCCAAATTGGCGGCTTCCCATTGTCACACACATGCATTCTATTTTTAGTCGTTTGTCATCCTAAACTACTGATCTTGAGAAACAGCAGCAGGCTGATATCACCAAGTGTGGAGGGAGAGAGGGTGTGCTCTCTGTCCTAGGTCTGGCTTATGGCTACGTCTTTTGTCTGGCATGCAAAAGGGGGCTTGCAAAAGCCTGCCATTCCACAAAAATGAGCTGGGTGGAATGCTTGCCCCTTGTCCTCATGAAAATGCGCAGCAGCCTTAACAAGGGTATTGGGTGTACACCTTACGAGATGTTAACAGGATGACCCATGAACACACCAGGTGTTCGACCTATGACTGACCGACAGATAGACATAACTGAGGCACAATGTGATCACATTGAGTATATGAAAGAAATAACTTCTATTGTCAGGTCTCTCCACTCTGCCCACAGGAAAGCAAACAAGGTTATCCCAGGTGAGGACCCTGATGAGCTTCCCATAAACGTTGGAGACTGGGTGAAACTCAGAGTCCACAAGCGAAAATGGAACCAACCACGATGGATGGGTCCATTCCAGGTAACCATGGTAATACCAACAGCCCTGCGAGTGGCGAAGAGGTCCGGCTGCCATCATCTCTCCCACTGTAAGCACCTCCCAGAGTAGAAGCCATGGATGAGCGACTGGAGGGAGAGCAGAGCCCTGAGAACTTCCTCCTTTAGATGAAGGTCTGAGCCAAAGGACAGAAGCAGAGGGCCCAGACCAAAAGGCCAGAAAGAAAGATGAAGAAGAAGGCTCTAGCCAATGAGCAGAAGGAGGGGACATAATTTCACACTCACACGCAGGTTCTATAACTAGGAAACAGATTACACCGGTCTGGGGTTTGTTTTCCCCATCATCCTTTCCATGGGTCTCCTTGTTGGCTCAGCCACGAGACCCCTTGGGGGATTTGAGGAAAACAAAGATACAAATGGTGAGAAATTGGAAATCAGACTAAGAGGTCAGGAACCCAGGTTTTAATATTTAGAAAGCCTACATCAACCCCTGAGCTGATCGGGAGTCCGGTTGAGAGCCTATGAGAAGGATGGAGTTTGAATGTGGGTTTTTATACTTTATGCAGAGAGGTAATGAGAAACTAGAAACTAGCACTAGATATTGTTGAGCCTGACAATTGTGTTATGCTCCTCCCTGTCTCCCCTGAGAATATGACTGCAATAATTGCTAAGATTGCTGATCTTAGTAAAACTCTCTCAAAATCTGAAAAACCTGTCTTTGACAAAATTGGTCACTGGTTTAATGCTACATATGGAAATGTCATGGGGGAAGTGATGTTAACTTTGTTTTCATTGTTTACTCCTATACTTGTAGGAGGATTAGTGATTTTGGCTACTGTTTATATTTGTAAGAAAATGACTTAACTGCCCTTGAACATGCTGGAGTGATGGTGTAAGTGGAAGCTGATACAAATCGTGCTGATGGTGAGACTGGTGCATTTCTAGTTTTCTTAATCCCATTGTCTATCCAACTCGTGAGGTTCTTCCCAGGACTCAGGAGGAATGGGAATATAGACAGACTCACCCCACCCACCAGCATTCCACGAACCTCAGGAGTTGTTTCTCCCTTTAGCAGGCCATCCCAGGCCATCCCTGGGATCAAATGCATCTGGGGGATTTGAAACTGAGACTAATTAGTCTCAAAGTGGGGAATGATGGCGGTCACCTTGGGGTCATGATAGGAGCTGCACCAAATGATTGATGTATTCTAATAATGGATTATGTTGTATTAATAGAAGGGGAGGGCTATAAAACCCTCCCCCACTACATCTATAGGGTCCTGCACGATATATTAGCAATATATGCATTATAAGGTTTAATACTGTTCCACAGTTCTTTTCAAATCTCTGCCTCTTATAAGAAATGGTCTGAGCAGATGTGTGAGCCATTGCAGTCAAAACAGGGTGTCTGTGAGAAAGCGCCTCAAGAATAAAAGACATACAGTGTGGCAAAAAAGTATTTAGTCAGCCACCAATTGTGCACGTTCTCCCACTTAAAAAGATGAGTCCTGTAATTTTCATCATAGGTACACTTCAACTATGACAGAAAAAATGAGAAAACAATTCCAGAAAATCACATTGTAGGATTTTTAATGAATTTATTTGCAAATTATGGTGGAAAATAAGTATTTGGTCAATAACAAAAGTTTCTCAATACTTTATTATATACCCTTTGTTGGCAATGACAGAGGTCAAACGTTTTCTGTAAGTCTTCACAAGGTTCTCACACACTGTTGCTGGTATTTTGGCCCATTCCTCCATGCAGATCTCCTCTAGAGCAGTGATGTTTTGGGGCTGTTGCTGGGCAACACTGACTTTCAACTCCCTCCAAAGATTTTCTATGGGGTTGAGATCTGGAGACTGGCTAGGCCACTCCAGGACCTTGAAATGCTTCTTACGAAGCCACTCCTTCGTTGCCCGGGTGGTGTGTTTGGGATGATTCTCATGCTGAAAGACCCAGCCATGTTTCATCTTCAATGCCCTTGCTGATGGAAGGAGGTTTTCACTCAGAATCTCACAATACATGGCCCCATTCATTCTTTCCTTTACACGGATCAGTCATCCTGGTCCCTTTGCAGAAAAACAGCCCCAAAGCATGATGTTTCCACCCCCATGCTTCACAGTAGGTATGGTGTTCTTTGGATGCAACTCAGCATTCTTTGTCCTCCAAACACGACGAGTTGAGGTTTTACCAAAAAGTTATATTTTGGTTTCATCTGACCATATGCCATTCTCCAAGTCTTCTGGATCATCCAAATGCTCTCTAGCAAACTTCAGACGGGCCTGGACATGTACTGGCTTAAGCAGGGGGACACGTCTGGCACTGCAGGATTTGAGTCCCTGGCGGCGTAGTGTGTTACTGATGGTAGGCTTTGTTACTTTGGTCCCAGCTCTCTGCAGGTCATTCACTAGGTCCCCCCGTGTGGTTCTGGGATTTTTGCTCACCGTTCTTGTGATCATTTTGACCCCACGGGGTGAGATCTTGCGTGGAGCCACAGATCGAGGGAGATTATCAGTGGTCTTGTATGTCTTCCATTTCCTAATAATTGCTCCCACAGTTGATTTCTTCAAACCAAGCTGCTTACCTATTGCAGATTCAGTCTTCCCAGCCTGGTGCAGGTCTACAATTTTGTTTCTGGTGTCCTTTGACAGCTCTTTGGTCTTGTGCCATAGTGGAGTTTGTAGTGTGACTGTTTGAGGTTGTGGACAGGTGTCTTTTATACTGATAACAAGTTCAAACAGGTGCCATTAATACAGGTAACGAGTGGAGGACAGAGTAGCCTCTTAAAGAAGTTACAGGTCTGTGAGAGCCAGAAATCTTACTTGTTTGTAGCTGACCAAATACTTATTTTCCACCATAATTTGCAAATAAATTCATTAAAAAAATCCTACAATGTGATTTTCTGGATTTTTTTTCTCATGTCTGTCATAGTTGAAGTGTACCTATGATGTAAATTACAGGCCTCTCTCATCTTAAGTGGGAGAACTTGCACAATTGGTGGCTGACTAAATACTTTTTTGCCCCACTGTACATAGACACAGACCCCTGCAGGGGAGTAAATAGATTAGAGATAAGTCAGACATACCACTGCAAGACAATGAATGGAAAATTACTGCTGAGCCCTTAGAAAACACTGGACTATTATTTTGTACTGCAAGTTTGTATAACTGTATATGCATGGGCTTGGTCTCATGAGTAGAAGGTGTTGACATAGGCAGTTAGACCACTAGGGGTCAACTGCAAGTATATTAAAGCAACTTTGACCTTTTTTATTTTGCAGAACTTACTCTGAAACATAAGTGCTGTGTTTCCGTTGTCAACTTATTTCTGCAATTGCATTAATAAAGGTTTGATTGATTTACTTAAAGAATATCTTGTCTGATTGCTAATTTCACCAATAAGCCAATGATTTACATGGAACACGGAACCTAAAGGTCCATGTAGAATAAACAACCCCTTGAATAATACCACGGAATCTGCTCTGCTAATATACAGTAGCAATGTGCACCTTTCATTTTCATTGTCATTGTCATTCTCAGCTGGTATTTTGTCTGGTGGTAATCGGGCTACCTTGGAAAACCAACCTGGTCTCAGAGAATTTTGTTTTATACTGTACGTAAATCCGGGCCACTTCTTTTAGTATGATATGTATGATATGTTTCATATGGTATGTATACATTTGTGGATTTCATTACCCATTTTGTATGATATGTTATGTATTACAATTCGTATTATATGTTGTACAATATGTTACAAATTTTCAAACCGTACAATATGTTACATATATTTTTGACAAATTCACTAACATTGGCTAGGCTAGGAATTTGAGTTATGTTAAAGTGTTAAGGTTAGGGGAAGGGGAAGGGTTAGCTAAAAGGATTAAGGTTAGGGGAAGGGTTAGGTAATATGCTAAGTAGTTGCAAAGCAGCTTAAAAGTAATAAGTAGCTGAAATGTTGCTAATTACCTGAATTGCTAAAGTTGTCCATGATGATATTCAAACCTCACAACCTTTGGGTTGCGATACGTTCGTGTTGTACGCCCACCCATCCACCCTGACCAACCAAGCTCCTTTAATTTATGCCTTAAGTAGCCATTTATCTTATGTACCCATACCTAACGTAATATATACATACCAAATGGAATGTATTGGATTTACATACAGAATAATATGAAATCCTCTGAGACCAGGTTGGGAAAATATGTCAGAGTGGTCATACCTGTGGTGTACCTTCTAGAAAACAGAGTTAATTGATCCTGCTGCAGAATACACAGGGTTTCTCCCTCCCCATATTGACTGATACCATTCAATTTGATAATAAAAAAACACAGTAGTCTAAATGTGCTGGCTCTATACAGCACATGTTTATGTGAACACATACATACACACATAGTCACTGTTCTATTGCCAATGGAGGTTAGGATATCTGATATCTGACAAACAAACATATCCTATGTTGAAGTTTGAACAGATCAGACTCAACTTTGAGTTGTATGATCTTAATTTGATCAATATTCTGTTGATGAGAATGTTCCTGCACAGTATGAAATGCAAACGTGTAGTGTATTTATGGTTTAAAAAGGCTTCTAAAGTTTGTAATTTGCGCTTAAAAGATTTTGACTTGATTTTTCCCAAATGTCATATCTATCAACCCATTTAAAATATGTCCATTAAATAGAATCTCCAATCTGATTCTAATAATAATCTAATAATGTTATTTTGATGAAGGTTTATTTTCCTGCTGAAGAAAATTGTCTCAAGTTAAGATCCTACATCTATAGCTAATTCTGGTCTCCCCATCCGCAAGTGTTGGTGAGAAGTCAAGGGGGGTGAGGCTGGCGGTACAGTGCCTTGCAAAAGTATTCACCCCCCTTGGCGTTTTTCCTATTTTGTTGTGTTACAACCTGTAATTAAAAATGTATTTTTATTTGGGATTTCATGTAATGGACATACAAAATAGTCCAAATTGATGAAGTGAAATTTAAAAAATGACTTGTTTCGAAAAAAATATATAAAAAAATAAAACGGAAAAGTGCTGCGTGCATACGTATTCACCCCTTTGCTATGAAGCCCCTAAATAAGATCTGGTGCAACCAATTACCTACAGAAGTCACATAATGTGTTAAATAAAGTCCATCTGTGTGCAATCTAAGAGGTACATGATCTCAGTATATACACACCTGTCCTGAAAGGCCCCAGAGTCTGCAACACCACTAAGCAAGGGGCACCACCAAGCAAGCGGCACCATGAAGACCAAGGAGCTCTCCAAACAGGTCAGGGACAAAGTTGTGGAGAAGTACAGATCAGGGTTGGGTTATAAAAAAATATCAGAAGCTTTGAACATCCCACGGAGCACCATTAAATCCATTATTAAAAATTTGAAAAAATATGGCACCACAACAAACCTGCCAAGAGAGGGCTGCCCATCAAAACTCACAGACCAGGCAAGGAGGGCATTAATCAGAGAGGCAACAAAGAGACCAAAGATAACCCTGATGGAGCTGCAAAGCTCCACAGCAGAGATTGGAGTATCTGTCTATAGGACCACTTTAAGCTGTAAACTCCACAGAGCTTTATGGAAGAGTGTCCAGAAAAAAGCCATTGCTTAAAGAAAAAATAAGCAAACACGTTTGGTGTTCACCAAAAGGCATGTGGGAGACTCCCCAACTATATGGAAGAAGATACTCTGGTCAGATGAGACTAAATTGAGCTTTTTGGCCATCAAGGAAAACTGTATGTCTGGCGCAAACCCAACACCTCTTATCACCCCGAGGACACCATCCCCACAGTGAAGCATGGTGGTGGCAGCGTCATGCTGTGGGGATGTTTTTCATTGGCAGGGACTGGGAAACTGGTCAGAATTGAAAGAATGGTGGATGGCGCTAAATACAGGGAATTCTTGAGGGAAACCTGTTTCAGTCTACCAGAGATGTGAGACTGGGGCGGAGGTTCACCTTCCAGCAGGGCAATGACCCTAAGCATACTGCTAAAGCAACACTTGAGTCGTTTAAGGGGAAACATTTAAATGTCTTGGAATGGCCTAGTCAAAGCCCAGACCCCAATCCAATTGAGAATCTGTGGTACGACTTAAAGATTGCTGTACACCAGCATAGCCCATTCAACATGAAGGAGCTAGAGCAGTTTTGCCTTGAAGAATGGTCAAAAATACCAGTGGCTAGATGTGCCAAGCTTATGGAGACATACCCCAAGAGACTTGCAGCTGTAATTGCTGCAAAAGGTGGCTCTACAAAGTATCGACTTTGGAGGGTGAATAGTTATGCACGCTCAAGTTAGTTTTTTTGTCTTATTTCTTGTTTGTTTTCACAAACACAATATTTTGCATCTTCAAAGTGGTAGGCATGTTGTGTAAATCAAATGAAGCAAACCCCCCAAAAATCCATTTAAATTCCAGGTTGTAAGGCAACAAAATAGGGAAAATTCCACAGGGGGTGAATACTTTTGCAAGCAACTGTGAGGTCTTTGTCAGAGCCCCATTGATGGGCATTGCAGCTTAGATCAGCTCCTGTCCCCTCATCAAAGATACTAGTCGGTCACACACCAACACACACACACACAGAGCACTGATTACAATAACAATGTTGGTTATGATTAGCAAGGTAGAACCAAGCTGATCGTTGCATTCACCTTTCTATTTCACTTCAGGTATCACAATATGTGAAGGGAAATAGAGTGTTAAATGCAGCAATGACCCTGGTTCCCCCAACCTAGTTAAGAAGGTGGATTGGGATAAAACTTGAAACTGTTTTGACCTTTGATCAGTTCAAATGTCACCAACCTGATTCAAGTGTCTTCCCTGTTCCATTTATAGGAATGCTCACAGCGAGGGCAGGTCTGCTTGATGCTGAGGGTCCCCTTGCTGGTCTTCTCTATGTTGCATGTTCGGCTACAAATTGGACACCTATCGAACAAATGCAGCAGGCAATCCTCATAAACAATGTAATCTTATGAGTTGGTGTTGACTGCTAAGGCCTGTGACAGGGTGATACAGTAGACAGCCAAGTGGTACATTGCATTGTGTTATGAAGAAAGGACTAAGCTTTTTGATAATGCACTTCACAACCAAAATTAATCTACTACTTGTATGTATCTGCATGGCTGGGTAATTAACCTACTAGTATATCAAACCGGGTAATTTTTTATACAACTTTTCACATAACACACATTACTGATGAAGCCGTCTGTGTCATCAAGGCAGTAACTCGGGTCAATACCAGATGCCTCATGATGGCATATCCTTTTCATAGGAGTCGAGGGAGACTCTGGAAACCACGGAGGAGGTGTCACGTGTGCTTGTGTCGCATGGCACACTTTTATTCTGAGGTCTTGCCTGACAAGCTGTGAAAATAGCAAGTGAACAGTGAATTCAATTATTTTGGGAGGTCGCTCAACCATTGCAATCACATTGCTGGACATGTTATGATATCCATCTTTGCTCCTGGTAGGTCCTGGCATCCATTCATGACCAGGGGATCAGTTTGGCACCCAACTGTGCACTTTGTCTAACAGAAAAACAGGGTCAACAATTATCATCATCCCTCATTTATAAACATAGCTCTAGAAATAATGTAATCTCATTGATTCAGGCACGTCAATCTAGTTACACTATGAAACACCAGTTGCCATACCCTAGCTCAACACCAACAATTTAAAATAGGCTACTAAAATCATTCCAATTTAATTTAAAGGCAAATGCAGTTTAGCGGCATTAGGGGCTGATGTTAGGACCATGCAGATGCCTAGGAGCAGGAGGGAAGGCTGTTTGTATGGGTGGCTGGCTTTATGGAGAGCAGCTGCAGGGACCACCGGGACTTTTTCTCAACACATTGCAGAGGTAAAAATTGCATTAGTAGATGAGCAGGTAACTGCTGTTCGATTTGACATGAAACTAAACTTGAGTTTTATCCAGGTGCTGTGCTTGTGCGTAGCAAGCAGCAAATTCTTGTATGTCATGTGTTTGTAGAATTTTAAGTCCCCTATTGACTCAGGTGAATGAAGCTACAGCAACAATGTGATAATGGCTAGTGTCAGTTTTGCTTGGATTAACTTAACGCCTTCTCAGAGGAACTCATGCGGTGATATCTGTCCATCTATTATTCTCATCCAGACATCTCCATTGCCTGGCCGCTATGTGGGAATTTGAACATGAAATGAGATACTTGCTACTAATCTTGAGTATCTTTAATTATGCATAATATAATATTGCAACTCAACCAAATCCTCTGCTACAACTGAACTTCTCATTTCAAAGTACTAAAAATACTCCTGCTGTTTTCAAAAAGTCACATTTGAATATTACGTTGTTAAAAAAACAAATTGAAATGAGAAAATCACTGAATCAACAAACTAACTTAATCCTCACTTTGCAGGCGAAAACAAATTATTTTCAGACTCATTGCTGCATATTTAAAGACACACTCCAGCAATTGTTTAATGTTTCCTGTTGATATCCCACGTCTAAATTATAGTTGTGACGATAAATCTTCTTACCATCACATCTAAGCCACTATGTCACCAATGGCAAGGAAACATAGCATTTTAAATGATTGTACTATCAGAATAATATAATGACATTTTTTCGGATATCGGATAGTCTTGATCAATCAAAATGACATGAAAGCACTTGGCAGAGGTAAACAGCGGAAATGTATGGTTGTTGATTAATGTCAATGGAATGTTGGCGTATTGGCAGCTAATTTGGTTGACAAACTCCCTTATCAAAATGGCTGACCTTTGTACTGTCATAAAAAGGTTTGTGTCCATTCTAGTATTCAAATTCCTAATTATATGATAGTTAGTAGCAGGCTATGATCTGAAGCTAGCTAACAGCAGTGGGATGAGAGGCAAGCTACAAGCAAAGGAAGCTAGCTATAATTTTCTATGGCTGAAGTAATTTGTGTAAACTGCTGACCTCCACACTTGCATGTAATTAGAGCACAAACAAAATAAGCTAGCGAACATCCTTGACTGCTATTATAGCCAGTTAGCTAGCCAACTAGCCAGTAGCTACAAGACAACAAGACTGTAGCTCTATGGGCAGATCGTGCACCACAACTCAAGGTTAACAATGTATCCTACATTATCCCACAAAGCATAGCTAGATAGCTAGATGGCTAAGGAAAGTTCATAGTCAATACCAAACTCTGGGAAGTTTTGTAAACTGACCTGCTGCTAACTTACAATATGCAATGGGTATAGCTCATCTAGCTACTCTATACAGTCAAACTGGCTAGCTTAAAGTTTCAGCACACACAGCTGCTAGTTAGCTTACATTTCTTCGACCAAGATCAACCATGACTTCTCAAAACACAAACTGTAACTGATGAAACTAATTACCATGCCAAAAAACATGTTAAATCTAAACCCAGCCAATGCACATGCAAGTAGCATCTGCTGTGCATTACAGTGTACACATGCATGTTAGCAAATTCCAGCCCTAACTCCTGATGTCACACCTTGATCTGTTTCACCTGTCCTTGTGCTGGTTTCCACCCCCTTCAGGTGTCACCCATCTTCCCCATTATGTCACCCATCTTCCCCATTATCCCCAGTGTAAGCCTCCTCCCTAAGTTTGTTTTACTCACTGCTTTAGCACACTCTGCTAACCCTGATGTCCTTGCCGTGTCTGAATCCTGGCTCAGGAAGGCCACCAAAAATTCAGAGATTTCCATACCCAACTATAACATCTTCCGTCAAGATAGAACTGCCAAAGGGGGAGGAGTCGCAGTCTACTGCAGAGATAGCCTGCAAAGTAATGTCATACTTTCCAGGTCCATACCCAAACAGTTCGAACTACTAATTCTGAAAATTACTCTCTCCAGAAATAAGTCTCTCACTGTTGCCGCCTGCTACCGATCCCCCTCAGCTCCCAGCTGTGCCCTGGACACCATTTGTGAATTGATTGCCCCCCATCTAGCTTCAGAGTTTGTTCTGTTAGGTGACCTAAACTGGGATATGCTTAACACCCCGGCAGTCCTACAATCTAAGCTAGATGCCCTCAATCTCACACAAATCATCAAGGAACCCACCAGGTACAACCCTAACTCTGTAAGCAAGGGCACCCTCATAGATGTCATCCTGACCAACTGGCCCTCCAAATACACCTCCGCTGTCTTCAACCAGGATCTCAGCGACCACTGCCTCATTGCCTGTATCCGCTACGGTGCCGCAGTCAAACGACCACCCCTCATCACTGTCAAACGCTCCCTAAAACACTTCTGTGAGCAGGCCTTTCTAATCGACCTGGCCCGGGTATCCTGGAAGGACATTGACCTCATCCCGTCAGTTGAGGATGCCTGGTCATTCTTTAAGAGTAACTTCCTCACCATTTTAGATAAGCATGCTCCGTTCAAAAAATGCAGAACTAAGAACAGATACAGCCCTTGGTTCACTCCAGACCTGACTGCCCTTGACCAGCAGAAAAACATCCTGTGGCGGACTGCAATAGCATCAAACAGTCCCCGAGATATGCAACTGTTCAGGGAAGTCAGGAACCAATACACGCAGTCAGTCAGGAAAGCTAAGGCCAGCTTCTTCAGGCAGAAGTTTGCATCCTGTAGCTCCAACTCCAAAATGTTCTGGGACACTGTGAAGTCCATGGAGAACAAGAGCACCTCCTCCCAGCTGCCCACTGCACTGAGGCTAGGGAACACGGTCACCACCGACAAATCCATGATTATCGAAAACTTCAACAAGCATTCCTCAACGGTTGGCCATGCCTTCCGCCTGGCTACTCCTACCTCGGCCAACAGCTCCGGCCCCACCGCAGCTCCTCGCCCAAGCCTCTCCAGGTTTTCCTTTACCCAAATCCAGATAGCAGATGTTCTGAAAGAGCTGCAAAACCTGGACCCGTATAAATCAGCTGGGCTTGACAATCTGGACCCTCTATTTCTGAAACTATCCGCCGCCATTGTCGCAACCCCTATTACCAGCCTGTTCAACCTCTCTTTCATATCGTCTGAGATCCCCAAGGATTGGAAAGCTCCCGCAGTCATCCCCCTCTTCAAAGGGGGAGACACCCTGGACCCAAACTGTTACAGACCTATATCCATTCTGCCCTGCCTATCTAAGGTCTTCGAAAGCCAAGTCAACAAACAGGTCACTGACCATCTCGAATCCCACCGTACCTTCTCCGCTATGCAATCTGGTTTCCGAGCCGGTCACGGGTGCACCTCAGCCACACTCAAGGTACTAAACAACATCATAACCGCCATCGATAAAAGACAGTACTGTGCAGCCGTCTTCATCGACCTTGCCAAGGCTTTCGACTCTGTCAATCACCATATTCTTATCGGCAGACTCAGTAGCCTCGGTTTTTCGGATGACTGCCTTGCCTGGTTCACCAATTACTTTGCAGACAGAGTTCAGTGTGTCAAATCGGAGGGCATGTTGTCCGGTCCTCTGGCAGTCTCTATGGGGGTGCCACAGGGTTCAATTCCGGGCCGACTCTTTCTCTGTATATATCAATGATGTTGCTCTTGCTGCGGGCGATTCCCTGATCCACCTCTACGCAGACGACACCATTCTATACACTTTCGGCCCGTCATTGGACACTGTGCTATCTAACCTCCAATCGAGCTTCAATGCCATACAACACTCCTTCCGTGGCCTCCAACTGCTCTTAAACGCTAGTAAAACCAAATGCATGCTTTTCAACCGATCACTGCCTGCACCCGCATGCCCGACTAGCATCACCACACTGGATGGTTCCGACCTTGAATATGTGGACACCTATAAGTACCTAGGTGTCTGGCTAGACTGCAAACTCTCCTTCCAGACCCATATCAAACATCTCCAATCGAAAATCAAATCAAGAGTCGGCTTTCTATTCCGCAACAAAGCCTCCTTCACTCACGCTGCCAAGCTTACCCTAGTAAAACTGACTATCCTACCAATCCTCGACTTCGGCGATGTCATCTACAAAATTGCTTCCAACACTCTTCTCAGCAAACTGGATGCAGTTTATCACAGTGCCATCCGTTTTGTCACTAAAGCACCTTATACTACCCACCACTGCGACTTGTATGCTCTAGTCGGCTGGCCCTCGCTACATATTCGTCGCCAGACCCACTGGCTCCAGGTCATCTACAAGGCCATGCTAGGCAAAGCTCCGCCTTATCTCAGCTCACTGGTCACGATGGCAACACCCATCCGTAGCACGCGCTCCAGCAGGTGTATCTCATTGATCATCCCTAAAGCCAACACCTCATTCGGCCGCCTTTCGTTCCAGTACTCTGCTGCCTGTGACTGGAACGAATTGCAAAAATCGCTGAAGTTGGAGAATTTTATCTTCCTCACCAACTTTAAACATCAGCTATCTGAGCAGCTAACCGATCGCTGCAGCTGTACATAATCTATTGGTAAATAGGTCACCCATTTTCACCTACCTCATCCCCACAGTTTTTATTTATTTACTTTTCTGCTCTTTTGCACACCAATATCTCTACCTGTACATGATCATCTGATCATTTATCACTCCAGTGTTAATCTGCAATATTGTAATTATTCGCCTACCTCCTCATGCCTTTTGCACACATTGTATATAGACTCCCCTTTTTTTCTCTACTGTGTTATTGACTTGTTAATTGTTTACTCCATGTGTAACTCTGTGTTGTCTGTTCACACTGCTATGCTTTATCTTGGCCAGGTCGCAGTTGCAAATGAGAACCTGTTCTCAACTAGCCTACCTGGTTAAATAAAGGTGAAATAAAAAAATAAAAAAAATATTAAAAAAATACCTGTGTTCTCTGTTTGTCTGTTGCCAGTTTGGTTTGTTCGTCAAACCTACCAGCGGTTTTCCCCTTGCTGTTTTCTAGTTTTCACGGTTTTGACCATTCTGCCTGCCCTGACCCTGAGCCTGCCTGCCGTTCTGTACCTTGTCACACCACACTGGATTATTGACCCCTGCCTGCCCTGACCATGAGACTGCCTGCTTTTCTGTACCTTTTGGACTCTGATCTGGATTATTGACTTCTGTCTGACCCTGTTCTAGTAATAAACTTTTGTTACTTCGACACTGTCTGCATCTGGGTCTTCCCTAAAACGTGATACATGATGCATTTATTCAGTACGCTCCTTCCTTTTGTCAATGCAATTTTCTTCATGACATTTTCATCAAAGTTTGTGCTGACTGATCAACAGTCAAGTTACTTTTCAAAGTTTGTGCTGACTGATCAACAGTCAAGTTACTTTTCTGTCTTCCCACTTCCGGGTTGGAGCGAGCGGTCGCATCTGCACTCGGTCCGCAGGTAGTATTACATTTCATTACATTTCATTATAGTACAACGGTTTGATTTGTCTAATCTTATCAATTTCTTCTTAGCTAGCTACACAGCCGTCTTTGTATCATAGATAATTGCGTAATTATCGTATTTCGTCGTCCTAACGCAGTCTACACTGCCCTGCAGCTAGCCAGCTAGCTAACGTCCACCGTTAGCTAGTCCACCGTCTACCGATTAGCAGCACAACTATTACACTCAACTGAACGACTTGATTAGTGTAGTGTTAGCTAGCTACATAGTTGTCTTTGCTGTCTTCGTACCCAAGATAATTGTGTAGTTTAGAGTGTGTAGTTTTATGTCGTCCCTTAACATAGGAGACTCTGCTAGCTAGCCAACAGCTAGCCAACGCTACCGAACAGAACTTCTGCACTCAACAACTGGTCGCATTTCGCTCGCTCCACAGGTAGTATCACATTTTTCATTTCATTTCATTACAGTACAACGGCTTGATTTGTTTGATCGTAGCTAGCTACATAGCTAGCTACACAGCCGTCTTTGTATCAAAGATAATTGTGTAGTCTAGAGCGATTTCCTAGGTTAGTTAGCCAGCTATTGTCGTTCTTTAACGCAACGTAACGTAATCAACACTGCTAGCTAGCCAGCTAGCCCCGAATAGCAGCACAGTAGAAACTATTACACTCAACGGAACGACTTGATTAGTGTAGTGTCAACAACGCAGCCAATGCCAACTAGCCTACTTAGTCAACAACGCAGCCTCTGCCAGCTAGCCTACTTCAGCAGTACTGTATCATTTTAATCATTTTAGTCAATAAGATTCTTGCTACGTAAGCTTAACTCTCTGAACACTCGTGACGTGTAGTCCACTTGTCATTCCAATCTCCTTTGCATTAGCGTAGCCTCTTGTGTAGCCTGTCAACTATGTGTCTGCCTATCCCTGTTCTCTCCTCTCTGCACAGACCATACAAACGCTCCACACCGCGTGGCCGCGGCCACCCTAATCTGGTGGTCCCAGCGCGCACGACCCACGTGGAGTTCCAGGTCTCCGGTAGCCTCTGGAACTGCCGATCTGCGGCCAACAAGGCAGAGTTCATCTCCGCCTATGTCTCCCTCCAGTCCCTCGACTTCTTGGCACTGACGGAAACATGGATCACCACAGACAACACTGCTACTCCTACTGCTCTCTCTTCGTCTGCCCACGTGTTCTCGCACACCCCGAGAGCTTCTGGTCAGCGGGGTGGTGGCACCGGGATCCTCATCTCTCCCAAGTGGTCATTCTCTCTTTCTCCCTTACCCATCTGTCTATCGCCTCCTTTGAATTCCATGCTGTCACAGTTACCAGCCCTTTCAAGCTTAACATCCTTATCATTTATCGCCCTCCAGGTTCCCTCGGAGAGTTCATCAATGAGCTTGATGCCTTGATAAGCTCCTTTCCTGAGGACGGCTCACCTCTCACAGTTCTGGGCGACTTTAACCTCCCCACGCCTACCTTTGACTCATTCCTCTCTGCCTCCTTCTTTCCACTCCTCTCCTCTTTTGACCTCACCCTCTCACCTTCCCCCTACTCACAAGGCAGGAAATACGCCCGACCTCATCTTTACTAGATGCTGTTCTTCCACTAACCTCGTTGCAACTCCTCCAAGTCTCCGACCACTACCTTGTATCCTTTTCCCTCTCGCTCTCATCCAACACTTCCCACACTGCCCCTACTGGATGGTATCGCGCCGTCCCAACCTTCGCTCTCTCTCCCCGCTACTCTCTCCTCTTCCATCCTATCATCTCTTCCTCTGCTCAAACCTTCTCCAACCTATCTCCTGATTCTGCCTCCTCAACCCTCCTCTCCTCCCTTTCTGCATCCTTTGACTCTCTATGTCCCCTATCCTCCAGGCCGGCTCGGTCCTCCCCTCCCGCTCCGTGGCTCGACGACTCATTGCGAGCTCACAGAACAGGGCTCCGGCAGCCGAGCGGAAATGGAGGAAAACTCGCCTCCCTGCGGACCTGACATCCTTTCACTCCCTCCTCTCTACATTTTCCTCTTCTCTCTCTGCTGCTAAAGCCACTTTCTACCACTCTAAATTCCAAGCATCTGCCTCTAACCCTAGGAAGCTCTTTGCAACCTTCTCCTCCCTCCTGAATCCTCCTCCCCCTCCCCCTCCTCCCTCTCTGCAGATGACTTCACAACCATTTTGAAAAGAAGGTCGACGACATCCGATCCTCGCTTGCTAAGTCAAACGACACCGCTGGTTCTGCTCACACTGCCCTACCCTGTGCTCTGACCTCTTTCTCCCCTCTCTCTCCAGATGAAATCTCGCGTCTTGTGACGGCCGGCCGCCCCTACAACCTGCCCGCTTGACCCTATCCCCTCCTCTCTTCTCCAGACCATTTCCGGAGACCTCCTCCCTTACCTCACCTCGCTCATCAACTCATCCCTGACCGCTGGCTACGTCCCTTCCGTCTTCAAGAGAGCGAGAGTTGCACCCCTTCTGAAAAAACCTACACTCGATCCCTCCGATGTCAACAACTACAGACCAGTATCCCTTCTTTCTTTTCTCTCCAAAACTCTTGAACGTGCCGTCCCTTGGCCAGCTCTCCCGCTATCTCTCTCAGAATGACCTTCTTGATCCAAATCAGTCAGGTTTCAAGACTAGTCATTCAACTGAGACTGCTCTTCTCTGTATCACGGAGGCGCTCCGCACTGCTAAAGCTAACTCTCTCTCCTCTGCTCTCATCCTTCTAGACCTATCGGCTGCCTTCGATACTGTGAACCATCAGATCCTCCTCTCCACCCTCTCCGAGTTGGGCATCTCCGGCGCGGCCCACGCTGATTGCGTCCTACCTGACAGGTCGCTCCTACCAGGTGGCGTGGCGAGAATCCGTCTCCACACCACGTGCTCTCACCACTGGTGTCCCCAGGGCTCTGTTCTAGGCCCTCTCCTATTCTCGCTATACACCAAGTCACTTGGCTCTGTCATAACCTCACATGGTCTCTCCTATCATTGCTATGCAGACGACACACAATTAATCTTCTCCTTTCCCCCTTCTGATGACCAGGTGGCGAATCGCATCTCTGCATGTCTGGCAGACATATCCGTGTGGATGACGGATCACCACCTCAAGCTGAACCTCGGCAAGACGGAGCTGCTCTTCCTCCCGGGAAGGACTGCCCGCTCCATGATCTCGCCATCACGGTTGACAACTCCATTGTGTCCTCCTCCCAGAGCGCTAAGAACCTTGGCGTGATCCTGGACAACACCCTGTCGTTCTCAACTAACATCAAGGCGGTGGCCCGTTCCTGTAGGTTCATGCTCTACAACATCCGCAGAGTACGACCCTGCCTCACACAGGAAGCGGCGCAGGTCCTAATCCAGGCACTTGTCATCTCCCGTCTGGATTACTGCAACTCGCTGTTGGCTGGGCTCCCTGCCTGTGCCATTAAACCCCTACAACTCATCCAGAACGCCGCAGCCCGTCTGGTGTTCAACCTTCCCAAGTTCTCTCACGTCACCCCGCTCCTCCGCTCCCTCCACTGGCTTCCAGTTGAAGCTCGCATCCGCTACAAGACCATGGTGCTTGCCTACGGAGCTGTGAGGGGAACGGCACCTCAGTACCTCCAGGCTCTGATCAGGCCCTACACCCAAACAAGGGCACTGCGTTCATCCACCTCTGGCCTGCTCGCCTCCCTACCACTGAGGAAGTACAGTTCCCGCTCAGCCCAGTCAAAACTGTTCGCTGCTCTGGCCCCCCAATGGTGGAACAAACTCCCTCACGACGCCAGGACAGCGGAGTCAATCACCACCTTCCGGAGACACCTGAAACCCCACCTCTTTAAGGAATACCTAGGATAGGATAAAGTAATCCCTCTCACCCCCCCTCCCCCTGAAAAGATTTAGATGCACTACTGTTCCACTGGAGGTCATAAGGTGAATGCACCAATTTGTAAGTCGCTCTGGATAAGAGCGTCTGCTAAATGACTTAAATGTAAATGTAAATGTTAAATGTAAAAATATGGAGGGGAGCTCTGTGGGAATTCCCCTGGAAATGTTTAGAGATATCTAGTTAAATAACAGGTTAAATTAAAAAAATTAAATATAAAAATATTGTTCTTAATGCTTACTCAGCTAAATTATTCAGTACTTTGAGAGTCACATACAGGAATGATGTGCTTAATGTAAAGCAGCTGTTGAGATTCACCCCTTCCCCTCTTTAAAAGGAGAATCCATGTTTTTGTCTTGCATGAAAGCAAATAGCCATCTCTATGAAGTAATACTGCTTCAAGGAGTCCACCATCATCCCAGTACCCAAGAAAACATACCCAAATGACTATCACCCCATCTCACTCTCCCCAGTCATCAGGAAGTGCTTCAAGAGGCTGGTTATGGGCGACATCAAGCACAGCATGCCAGGCACACTGGACCCTCTCCAATTGCCTACCACTCTAACAGATCACGGAAGAGGCCATTTCCATCGCTATGCACACGTCCGTAACACATCTGGACAAGATGAACACCTACAGTGCCTTCAGAAAGTATTCAATCCCCTTGACTTATTCCACATTGTGTTGTGTTACAGCCTGAATTCTAAATGGCACACAATATCCCATAATTACAAAACGTTTTAAGACATTTTTTGCAAATTTAAATACAGAAATATATCATTTACATGAGTATTTACACCCCTGAGTCAATACATATTCGAATCACTGTCGGCAGCAATTACAGCTGTGAGACTTTCTGAGTAAGTCTCTAAGAACTTTGCACACCCGCATTGTACAATATTTGCACATTAGTCTTTTTTGAAATTCTTCAAGTTCTGTCAAGTTGGTTGTTGATCATTGCTAGACAACCATTTTCAAGTCTTGCCATATAATCTTGGTAAGCAACTCCAGTGTATATTTGGCCTTGTGTTTTCGGTTATTGTCCTGCTGAAAGGTAAATTTGTCTCCCAATGTCTGTTTGAAAGAAAACTGAACCATGTTTTCCTCTAGGATTTTCCTGTGCTTAGCTCTATTCAGTTTATTTTTATCCTAAAAAAACTCCCTAGTCCTTGCTGATGACCAGCATACACATAAAATGATGCAGCCACCACCACGCGTGGTACTCAGTGATGTGTTGAGTAGGATTTGCCCCAAACATAATGCTTTGTATTCAGGACATAAGGCATATTTCCTTGACATCATTTTTGCAGTTTTACTTTAGTGCCTTATTGCAAACAGGATCCATGTTTTGGAATGTTTTTATTCTATACAAGCTTCCTTATTTTCACTCTGTCAATTAGGTTAGTATTTTGGAGTAACTACAATGTTGTTGATCCATCCTCAGTTTTCTCCTATCACAGCCATTAAACTCTTTAACTGTTTTAAAGTCACCATTGATTTCATGGTGAAATCCCTGAGCGGTTTCCTTCATCTCCGGCAACTGAGTTAGAAGGGACGCCTGTATCTTTGTAGTGACTGGGTGTATTGATATACCATCTGAAGAATACGAACATAAAGTAAATGGCTCAGTAGAATAGAAAACATTTCAGCATACGTATAATACAGGAAGGCACAATTTATAGTCCAATATTTATAGTCCACGTGTTTTGGGGATGGTGGTTTTTGGGGCAATTGTTTAAAATATTCAGTATTTAGCAATCATAATAAGTGTCTGGTAGCAGCTGTTGTGATCTGTATGTAGCATGAGTGTATATGTGAATGAGTGTGTGTGTGTATGTATGGGGGCATGTGTGAGTGAGTGCATGTGAGTTAAGGTGCAGAGAATCAGAGCAGTCCAGTTCAAGTGTTAGTCTGAATTTAAAATGGATTAAATTGCAATTTGTTTTGTCACTGGCCTACACACAATATCCTATGTCAAAGTGAAATTAGGTTTTTAGACATTTTTACAAATTAATTCAAATGTAAAAGCTGAAATTTCTTGAGTCAATAAGTATTCAACCCCTTTCTTATGGCAAGCCTAAATAAGTTCAGGAGTACAAATGTGCTTAACAAGTCACATAATAAGTTGCATGAACTCACTGTGTGCAATAATAGTGTTTAACATGATTTTTGAATGACTACCTCATCTCTGTACCTCACACATACAATTATCTGTAAGGTCCCTATGTCGAGCAGTGAATTCCAAACACATATTTAACCACAAAGACCGGGGAGGTTTTCCAATGCCTCGCAAAGAAGGGCACCTATTGGTAGATGGGTAAAAAATAAAAAGTAGACATTGAATATCCCTTTAAGCATGATGAAGTTATTAATTACTGCCAGGCCACACTGCTTCTTGACACACTGCTCGCTTAACCCCCAAACCAGCTGCACCACTGTGTCGCAGGAAACACCGTACAACTGGCGACCGAAGTCAGTGTGCATGCGCTCGGTCTGCCACAAGGAAGTTGCTAGAGCCCAATGGGACAAGGGCATCCCGGCTGGTCAAACCCTCCCCTAACCCGGACATTGCTGGGCCAATTGTGAGCTGCCTCTTGGATCTCCCGGTTGTTGCCAGCTGCAACACAGCCTGGCATCGAACCTGGGTCTGTAGTGACACTTCTAGCACTGCGATGCAATGCCTTATACCGCTGCACCACTCAGGAGGCCTTTATCGTTATTGTTCCCGAAAGTTGTGTTTTTAGGGAGTGATATTGGTCAGGCATAATCTGCAAATAAATGTAGTTTATATTCATGTTTACCAATATTTATACTCTACCTGTTACGTTTGGGTCCTGTCTAATTCTTTCTGCAAACGGCTTAATTTCCAATGCAAACAGGAGGGGAGAGAGGGGACATCCCTGTCTTGAGCCTCTTTCTAATTACGAACATTTCAGGTTTACAATACAAAAATCTAGGAAACACTGTCACCACCGCTAAATCCACGATAATTGAGAATTTCAATAAGCATTTTTCTATGACTGGCCATGCTTTCCACCTGGCTATCCCTACCCCGGTCAACAGCCCTGCACCCCCCACAGCAACTTACCCAAGCTTCCCCCATTTCTCCTTCACCCAAATCCAGATAGCTGATGTTCTGAAAGAGCTGCAAAACCTGGACCCCTGCAAATCAGCCTGGCTAGACAATCTAGACCCCCTCTTCCTAAAATTATCCGCCGAAATTGTTGCAACCCCTATTACTAGCCTATTCAAACTCTCTTTCCCTGCCTTTCTAAGATCTTCGAAAGCCAAGTTAAGAACCAGATTACTGACCATTTCGAATCCCACCACACCTTTACCGCTATGCAATCTGGTTTCCGAGCTAGTCATGGGTGCACCTCAGCCACGCTCAAGGTCCTAAACAATATCATAATCTGCATCGATAAGAGACAATACTGTGCAGCTGTATTCACCGACCTGGCCAAGGCTTTCGACTTTGTCAATCACTGCATTCTTATCGGCAGACTCAACAGCCTTGGATTCTCAAATGACTGCCTCGCCTGGTTCACCAACTACTTCTCAGACAGAGTTCAGTGTGTCAAATCGGAGGGCCTGTTGTTCGGACCTCGGGCAGTCTCTATGGGGTGCCACAGGGTTCAATTCACAGGCTGACTCTTCTCTGTATAGATCAATGATGCCACTTTTGCTGCTGGTGATTCTCTGATCCACCTCTACGCAGCCGAGACCATTCTGTATACATTCGAACCTTCTTTGGACACTGTGTTAACTATCCTCCAGACGAGCTTCAATGCCATACAACTCTCCTTCCATGGCCTCCAACTGCCCTTAAATGCAAGTAAAATTAAATACATGCTTTTCAACCGATCGCTGCCCACACATGCCCGACCATCCAGCATCACTACATCACTACTGGACGGTTCTGACTTAGAATATGTGGACAACTACAAATGCCTAGGTGTCTGGTTAGACTGTAAACTCTCCTTCCAGACTCACATTAAGCATCTCCAATCCAAAATTAAATCTAGAATCGGCTTCCTATTTTGCAACAAAGCATCCTTCACTCATGCTGCCAGACATACCCTCGTAAAACTGACTATCCTACCGATCCTTGACCTCGGCGATGTCATTTACAAATTAGCCTCCAACACTCTATTCAGCAAACTGGATTCAGTCTATCACAGTGCCATCCATTTTGTCACCAAAGCCCCATATACTACCCACCACTGCGACCTGTATGCTCTCGTTGGCTGGTCCTCGCTTCACATTCGTCGCCAAACCCACTGGCTCCAGGTCATCTACAGTATACGTCTCTGCTAGGTAAAGCTCGACCTTATCTCAGAACACTGGTCACCATAGCAACACCCACCCGTAGCACACGCTCCAGCAGGTATATTTCTCTGGTCACCTCCAAAGCCAATTCTTCCTTTGGCTGCCTTTCCTTCCAGTTCTCTGCTACCAATGACTGGAACGAACTGCAAACATCACTGAAGCTGGAGACTCATATCTCCCTCACTAACTGTAAGCACCAGCTGTCAGAGCAGCTCACAGATCACTGCACCTGTACATAGCCCATCTGTAAAAAGCCCATCCAACAACCTCATCCCCATACTGTTATTTATTTATTTATTTTACTCCTTTGCACCCCAGTATCTCTACTTGCACATTCATCTTCTGCACATCTTTCACTCCAGTGTTTAATTGCTATATTGAAATTATTTCGCCACTATGGCCTATTTATTGCCTTTACCTCCCTTATCCTGCCTTACCTCCCTTATCCTACCTCATTTGCACACACTGTATATGGACTTTTTATATTGTATTATTGACTGTATGTTTGTTTATTCCATGTGTAACTCTGTGTTGTTGTTTGTGTCGCACCACTTTGCTTTATCTTGGCCAGGTCACATTTCTAAATGAGAACTTGTTCTCAACTAGCCTACCTGGTTACATAAAGGTGAAATAAATCAATAAATATATAGTCTATCTGTCCTGCCCTATATCCACCATTCATAGTTATAATATTGGTAGGTGGATGGTTTGTCCAGATCTGCAATAGGCTAGCCAGCAATCATACCACACATAAAAGCATTGAAAGCTGCATACATTTTCTATATGAATCCACAAGGCCAGGTGCATCATTGCGCATGAAAGAACAGTGAAGACATCAGACATGCAGCTCAAAAAGTTCCCCTATTTTTCCTGTTTAGGGACAATACAAGGATCCTACCTAAACTAGCCTACAACACCACAATGCAATTAGTAATTGCATTATTGTTTAGAAATGAGTACAACATGATACTCTAGGCTGAAATGAAATTGTCATTTGAACAACGGCGCAAAAGCCCTGTGATTTGAATGTTTCATTCCATTTGGATCAGTTGTGGCTCTACTCTCAACAGTTTATAAGGTTTAGAAAGGCACAGTAGCAGGCCAACCTGGCTGTATTTTTACTTCTGATCCTGACATGCACTGTCTGTTGTTGATCATCATTCTCCCAAGTAGTCCTATAATACTGTGGCAACAAATTCTCCTGGCAGGCTCAGTTATTCAGGATAGCTTAACGTGTCTCCAATCCGAGTGGCTATTCCTCCCTTACTGTCCCTAGAATTTAACACTTCAATATAGCCTAAAAATGTATAATTTAACTTTTAAAATGTACAGTATTACCCTTTATATGTGGCGTAAACACAACCAAATATTGATTTAATAACCATCATATCGAAGTAAACTTGGATTCACACAATGATATGTTGTGTGGTCCTCCCACTACGACTCAGGAAAGCATGCAGTTTATTAGGCTACAGATTAAATAAGTTAGGATGAACTTCACAGGGTGGTGAAAGTGCACGGTGATGAGCTTGATGTGCCTTTCAATACATTTTGAGGGTCTTATTCTGGTGACTTGATGATCTCCCACTTTTATCCATAATAATCTTATCATGTAGAATATACCCGCACTGTATCTGTAAGAAGGCCAAAAGTGCAAATGCAATGGAAAATCATTTAACTTGTATTTTTATTTTGTACATAGGAATTTAACCGCAAAAGTACTTTTTATGTGCACTACGTATTTACGCATAGACTTTTATACTCAACGAGTCAATTTGATGGAAACACAATGCTCATATTGTTTTTATGCAGATTTCAGAATATTCACATGAAAATCTGTCATGAAAAGTGAAAATTGGATGGAAACCTAGCTATTGTCACCCGAACCACTGGCAAGTGCACTAGTCTAGTATCACTTTGATTATGCCTGCACATCATGATTCACCATTAGCCCCAAACATCTAAAGAATAAGCTACAGACCAGACAAAACAAGCCTGTAAGAATTGTACTTAAACTCCACCCTCATACTAATCTGGAGGTCCAGGATTTTAAGCAGCTAGCCTGGCTATCTGTTGACAAAAAGAGTAGTATTAATTAAACTTGGTCTGGTCCACATAATTATCACAGACTCAGCCCCCGGGAACCTATCCAACCATTTTTAATTTGTTAGAGATGTCCACCAGCATAATACCAGAGCCATAGACTCTAATATTTGTGACCCAATTCAGGAAACTAGGCGTTTGTCGCGGGTCACTACTTCACGGGAGTGCCGTTTGAATGTAAACTTTTTTTTAAATCTAAATGCATTTTTTGGCAGAAATGCCTTCTCGAGCATGGGAACTTTCATGTGCCTTAATAACAAACTTGTATGCCATCTGTAAATACAAATAAAATGATTAAAATACGAGCCTAGATGGTTAAGCCACAGAAAAAGTGAGCAACTTTCCCGCTAGCCATGAGTTTGAATTGGTCTACCATATAGCATGCTTCTGTCTATTTGAACTGGTCACCATGTCTAGGTAATCCTGTCTAACACAGCTTTTTTAAATTGTATGTATTGCGTAGTATAACTCCATAAGCCTTATGTCAAGTTAAAGTATACTGTTAGCTAGCTAACGTTAGCTGGCTGGCTTGCTAGCTAACCTTACGTGTATGCTCTCCAATTTCTGGAGGACCGAGTTTTAAAATCAGTGGAATTAGAGTATGATAGCTAAGGAGATTACATTTTCAAACTAAGAGCAACCATGGCATCCGACAGGAGATGCATCCATCCATGATAGTCTAGCTAGCTCCATTTTCAGATATTACACGTTTCTAATTTTGACAGAAAGTGGTTTCATTTCAATTTAAAGTGTACTGTTAGATAGCTAACGTTAGCTGTCTGGTTTGCTAGCTAGTTATAGTCTAATGTTAGCTAGCTAACATTGAACCTGGTTGGTTAGCTACCTGCAGATTCCTGCAGGGTAGTAATGTCCTGAGTTGGGATTATGGTTCATTGTTTAGCTAGCTAGCTACATGTTTTATTAACAAAAGACTCCACTATGCGCAATAATCCATTTCAATAGAATGTCACTGCAACAACTGTTTTTAGAGGTACTAGCTGGTCAATTCACTTTGGCTATCTACTCCGATTTCAGACCACGGGTAGCTAGTTACATTTTCAGATATTACACATTTCTAATTTTGACATAAAATCTTTTCATTTCAAGTTAAAGTGTACCGTTGGCTAGTTAGCTAACATTAGCTGGCTGGCTCGCTAGCTAATGCTACATGTATGATATTATTATTCATATCTGAGAGAGATTTGCATGACAAGTTATAGCCTAATGTTAGCTAGCTAACATTGAACCTTGTTGGTTAGCTACCTGCAGATTCATGCAGGGTAGTAATGTCATGAATTAGGATTATGGTTAATTGTTTACCTAGCTAGCTAGCTACGTGTCTTAACAAAAGACTCTCATCTGAGTGTGCCAGAGCACAGAATAACTGATGAATTTACGAACGCTCAACACCCATTGAATATGGACGGTGTCAGTAAACATCGGCAAAAAAGCGTAATTAAATTGTTGCCAGCACAGTTACAGTCACCAACGCTCTGGATAACATAACAGCCTAACCAGCTCTTCTAGGGCGAGTAATGTTCAGTGAGCTGTTCTCTCATTTGTGTCTGGAAGTAGCTAGCAAGTTAGCTTGGGTGCTTGACTACTACTACAGAACGCTCAGATCAACCCTTAAAGATGGGTGGGGCTAAAGCTTAAGAGCGTGTGAACGATGCTGAATGGGTGTAGACAAAGAAGGGCTTTCCAGTAGTAGTACCAAAATATTCAAAGCTATTTTCAAAACTTCAAACCTACAACCTAATTTTGACCAAAACTAACCGGAGAGATTACTGCTTCCAGGGTTTTATTTTTCCAAGCTACACGGAGGGTGCTCTAGCCAACAAACAGCAGAGACCTGAGGACACCATTTCAACCTAAAACTGAGCCAGATACAAATTAAATTAGCTCTAAGGTGTGAAGTAAAAGGCCTTTGGGCCCAACAAGTGTCAGGAGTCTTTGAAGCGTCCTCTGAAGCCTCCTCCTGCTCCAAAGACCATTCACTGACATTTTGTACTAGAAATCTGCCTCCAGAAATAAAAGCTTCTCCCAAGTGGGTGTGACACCTACTCCCATCGCCTGCTGCACTGCTGCTTGGATTCCACCTGGCGACATGTTCACCGTCTGCCCTGGCCTGTCCCCCCGTTTGGTACAGGTACCTCCACCACACTCATCCCTCTCTCCCGAGCTTTCGCTCGCCTCCAGCACACACGCACTGTTGGGGCGAGTGACTCAACTTACAATGGCTAGCCCCAAGTTGTTATATATTTTTTTTCTTGTGCATTCTGCTATTTTGCTATTTGCCTCATGACTCCTGCATACTTTGTTGACTACAAACTTTATTTACCCAACCGTGGGACAGACTATGTTTGTTCCCACACTCGGGACACTGACTCTCTATTGGTTACACAGACTTTTGGCCTCCCATCCTATTCTATCCACCTCTCACCGGCTTTGTATTCATGTTATCTGATGATATTGCTGTACAATGTGATCTTGTTGCTATCTGATGCACATGCACGTTCCCATTGCTTGGAAGGTAGCCATAGATCGTTCTTTATTTAAAAGGGAGATCAAGCTGATCCTAACTGTTATTATAGGCCTATTTCTATTTTGCCCTGTTTATCAAAAGTGTTGGAAAAACTTGTCAATAATCAACTGACTGGTTTTCTTGATGTCTATAGTATTCTCTTGGGTATGCAATCTGGTTTCCGCTCAGGTCATGGATGTGTCACTGCAACCTTAAAGCTCCTCAATGATGTCACCATTGCCCTTGATTCTAAGCAATATTGTGCTGCTATTTTTATTGACTTGGCCAAAGCTTTTGATACGGTAGACCATTCCATTCTTGTGGCCCGGCTAAGGAGTATTGGTTTCTCTGAGTGTTCTTTGGTCTGGTTTGCTAACTACCTCCCTCAAAGAGTGCAGTATATAAAGTCAGAAAATCTGCTGTCTCAGCCACTGGCTGTCACCAAGGGAGTACCCCAAGGCTCGATCCTAGGCCCCACACTCTTCTCAATTTACATCACAACACAGGTCAGGCAGTAGGAAGCTCTCTTATCCATTTATATGCAGATGATACAGCTCACCTATCCCCGGATAATGTTCTAAATGCCCTACAACAAAGCTTTCTTAGTTTCCAACAAGCTTTCTCTACCCGTAACCTTGTTTTATGAGGACGGTGGTGTTAAAGATTTTTGACCTATTTGTTCATCTGGGTTATCTTTCTATATCCTAATTTAATATTTGGTTAAGTCTTTCCCTACCCTTAACCTTGTTCTGAACACCTCCAAAACAAAGGTCATGTGGTTTGGTAAGAAGAATGCCCCTCCTCCCACAGGTGTTATTTCTACCTCTGAGGGTTTAGAGCTTGATGTAGTCACCTCATACAAGTACTTGGGAGTATGGCTAGACGGTGCACTGTCCTTCTCTCAGCACATATCAAAGCTGCAGGCTAAAGTTAAATCTAGACTTTGTTTCCTCTATCGAAATCGCTCCTCTTTCGCCCCAGCTGACAAACTAACCCTGATTCAGATGACCATCCTACCCATGCTAGATTATGGAGACATAATTTATAGATTCACAGGTAAGGGTGCTCTTAAGCAGCTAGACAGCTTTACCATTCGTCCATCAGATTTGCCACCAATGCTCCTTATAGGAAACATCACTGCACTCTATACTCCTCTGTAAACCGGTCATCTCTGTATACCTGTTGCAAGACACACTGGTTGATGCTTATTTATAAAACCCTCTTAGGCCTCACTCCCCCCTATCTGAGATATCTACAGCAGCCCTCATCCTCCACATACAACACCCGTTCTGTCAGTCACATTCTGTTAAAGGTCCCCAAAGCACACACATCCCTGGGTCGCTCCTCTTTTCAGTTCGCTGCAGCTAGCGACTGGAAGGAGCTGCAACAAACACTCAAACTGGACAGTTTTATCTTAATCTCATCATTCAAAGACTCAATCATGGACACTCTTACTGACAGTTGCGGCTGCTTTGTGTAATGTATTGTTGCCTCTACCTTGCCCTTTGTGCTGTTGTCTGTGCCCAATAATGTTTGTACCATGTTTTGTGCTGCTACCATGTTGTGGTGCTACCATGTTGTTGTTATGTTGTGTTGCTGCATGGCTATGTTGTAGTCTTAGGTCTCTCTTTATGTAGTGTTGTGTTGTCTCTGTTGTTGTGATGTGATTTTATCCCAGGCCCGCGTCCCCACAGGAGACCATTTGCTTTTTGGTAGGCCGTCATTGTAAATAAGAATTAGTTCTTAACTGACTAGCCTAGTTAAACAAAGGTTAAAAAAAAAAAAAAAAAATATACCAGCAATGTTGAGGGGTACAAACTTCCACATAAACTCATAGCCATACCAACCATAATCATTTTTTAAAGAATGTCAGAAGCTGGCTAATTTGTGAACAGTATAACCTTTTTTTTGTCTATGTATCTATGTAATCGTGTATGTATTTATTTATAAAAATAGGGGCCACAATGGATTTAAGTCCCCAACTTTATTGTGCAATCCCGGTCACTTTTAACAAGTGTGTATTTTTTAACTGCAAATTAAATCTATGAAATAATCCAAACTGTGCAGCAGCCATTTGAATAATGGAAAAAGACATATGTTACAAAACACCAAAAAGTTTATTGACATTTGGAGATTGTCAAGCCAAGCCTTCAATACTGGGTAGACCTACAAGGTAGGGAGGGATGTATTTTCTGTTTGGTGAGATCGACAAAGTCTATTTATTGTGGTGTTGAAAAAGCAAACCATGATATTGAAGACAAAATCCATCTTCTTCCATACTGAGTATGTGGATTTATGTTGCCCTCTCTCAGTGTGAGCTATGGCCTGTGTCCATAAACTACATGGGGACTTGTACAGATATATTCTATAATGGCTCATAGTCCTAGACTGCCAAGGAGTCAGAGACCCCATTTGGTCTACATAGAACTCCACTGAGACATCCTTCCCAATCTCTACTCTAACTTCCTGTCTATCCAGATCTAGGGATCTCTTATGCTTGGTTGATACAAAATCCTTGTCATCTAAACCATGGGTCAAATTACCACCTTCTGCATACTCAGGTGGGACGTGGTGTATCAGGAATATGGCTCCCACGATCAGACAGCTCAGGGCGGCCAGCACACCTGTGAAGCCCCACCCTTTCCCGGAAAACACATCAGCAGCCAGAGGCCAGACACACTTCCACTTCTATGAACAAACACAGGGATGAAATGACGGGGTTAGGGAGTTTTCATTAGAGAGATGACCCCCGGATCCTGTTGATTCCAGTTCTCCTCTCGAACACTGTGATTGTTCGACAGTGTCATTGTGTCCTACCCCTTTGCAATGCGATATGAATCCAGGTAGCTCTTTCAGCTATTCTCACAGCAAAGGCTGTCACCAGGAGTCCTTGGTATGGCCCCATCCAATGGGCTGCTTCCCGTCTATTCTCCACAGGGACTGGATTGAGTGAATCACCTTCTCCTGTAATTCACCTGTAGTGCATACAATCTTGGACATACAGGTTTGGTTAACAAACAGTTTCTCATTTGTTTTATCTGATTATATCTTTATTTGTTAGCTAGATTTTTTTCATTTTTAAAAAATTAGTTTATTATCCAATAGGCCACATCCTATCCTAGACCACAACTTACCCATCCCCCTTTTGATACCTGGCTCTGCCTAGGTAACAACCTTGCCTACTCTAAACAATGACTTAGGTAATATTAGTAAATTATCCTTCTGTTCTGACATTATCATGTAGGAGCGCCCCTTTCATTCTCCACATGCCCAATTCTCCCTTTTGTCTCCACTCAGTAACTATTATCCACCCATTCTGTTATCTTGCTCATGTCCTGGCGCCCCTTCTAAACCCTCTCCTCTCTGCTCTCAAACCTTCAAGGTCTCAGCAGTGCGGGGAGGACTCCTCTGTCTGCCCTTTCCCCTATCTGTCTGTAACAACTATGTGTTGTTTCCAAATTTTAACTAAATGTCTCACTGTTTGGCTTTATCTAAACTCATGGATCTTTTAGAAAAACATGTCTATGGTGGCAATTTCTAAAGTCCTTATATAGGTTAATTAAGGTTATCTCGATCCTATCCATAATTACTAAATCACCACAGATGTCATATATCCCTGTCCATTCTAATACTATTTAAATAAAAATATTCTAATGGTCAAATAAAGCCAAATGAATGCTAATCATATCATATCTCTTTTCTGTGCTAATGAAATCTCTCCTTCGGGAATCCACTGTATTTTATCTAACAATAACATGGGTTAACCTTAAAAATCAGTCACATCAATCATTTAATATATGTTGCATAGTTTGGGATACCTTATCTACAGTAATTTACCATCTCTAAGAACTGCAACTTGTTTTTTTTCATAAATAATTTTAATGCTTATAAAATCACTTTTTCTATCATGTATTTTCCTGCCCTATTGGCTTAAACTATGTCCTCCCCCATTTATTATCAATGATAAATATGATTTCTGTTCCTGTTGTAATACTAAATCAATAGTAGCCAATTCAAAACCTTCACAGCCAATGTTTAAAACAGAATCCTGAACCTCTTCCTCTTCCTCACTAGAGTTTATTCCCCCGCTCCCCATAATTTGTCCTGCCTCAATTCCACTTTCTCCTCTGTGGTTCAAACTATAATTATGTCCAAGAGCTGTAAACTCCATTACAATTAATTTACCTTTAAAACCAGTATCACAAATGACCACAAATTCATTATCCAAATGGCCCTCCCCTGTGGCTGATCAGACCACACGGGTAAGTCATGACAGAGGTCAAAGGTTATACCACCCTTTTTCAGTCGTGTTCTATACTATATTAGACATTAAAGAACCCTTTATCTAACGAGTTCACGTATTTAGTGAAAAACTCAGAAAACAAAACTTCTAATATTCTATATGTGAGTGTATCCGTTTAAGATATCTTGTCGCTGGGCTGTACTAATGAAATCCCCTCAAACCCAAATGTTTATTACAAACCTTTTACGATACAACTATTCAGAACTCCCTCTCTTATAGCCAAATATAGCCCGGTGTACGCCACCAATCAGTGATGGCCACCTAGCAATTTTGTTGCTAGTTTTAGCATCTTTTCAGACTACGCTGACGATATTCAGCTACTTTTAAAAATGTATTTGGAACTTTTTAGCAACTTTTGAAGTGACTCAAAGCTATAATGCACGCATTTTCCCTCTAAATGACACAACCAATTTTCTCTGTCACCTTCAGTCACAACATCCTTGCCTGACTGCAAAAGTGCATTGTGAGTGATCTCAGCAACAGGCGCTCAGCCCAGCCCAAATCATTGTTGGCTAACTGCAGTAGCAGTAGTACGGGTTCGATAAACCCAACCCAATTTATCACAACTGTTGGATCTTTAATAGAACTTACAACATCAATCAACATCTCTCAATCAAAATTGTACTGCCAGAAGTACAGAAAAGAGTGTACCTGAACAACGGTCAAATCAATTTGAGTAACGTTATTGTGTATCCAACGTAATGACGCAGTTTTACTTTCCAACTCTCTCTACCCCAAAATGTAAACGTATCATGTACTTCACTAAATTCATAAGAACATTTCAAAGGGCACAAATTGTAATTGTCTCTTCATTATTATTTAGAATTCATCAGATTTAGGTAACTGTCTCGTCTATGATTCAGCATTTTAAAATACGACTCCATTCCCAATACGTTATTCCAGCAGATCATTTGGGCAACACAACGTATTACATAGAAATTGCCTCGCCATTATTTTAAATGAATTAGTCTCTCAATTCAACCTAAACAAACTATTAAAAAAGTTCAATTTATCCCTTCTATCAATTTGAACCAAACAAGCTATTAAAACTTTCAGTTTATATCTTATACAAACACTAGCGACAGTATCTTTCCAGGCAAAAGGAATGTGCGGATACAACCCGGATTGGGTAGGCTGTCAATCTTTACACATTTTCTTGAGTTTCTCCAGCATAGCCAAGCCTATGCGCTCCTTTAGTTTTGCCTTCTCCATGGCTTCTTTGAGTTTACCCCTTCCCCGTCGACTGGGAGCCCGTGGTGCGCGGCAATGCTGCCCTCTTCTGTCCACTCCCTGTATAGCTTTTCTCCCCGCTTCTTCCAATCTTCCCATTTTTACCACCGTTAACTTCTAATGTTGACTTAAGTGTTTTTAATACCTTCTCTACCTCCTGGCTTGCCATTATTTTATCGTATTTTATTAAATCCTATAAAGTATTTATTTACCAAAAACCTTAGCTAAGTATCAACAAAATTTGGAATCCTCAATTTAAATCATACAAATGCGCAGTTATCTGTCCTCCTTAATATTCAATAATATAACTCTGTTACAGACATCTCATCTGTAGGTCCGTGACCCTTAAAAATAATTCTCACCAATACCAGCTCCAACTGAAATATCTAATGTACTACAATCGCTTGGCAGTTTCAGTTAATAAAACAAAGACATCTCATCTGAAGGTCCTTGACCTCATTCAAACTGATACCAGCTCCTACTGAAATATCAAGTGTACTTCATTCATACGATTTGAGTGTCTCTAAATCTTCATTCACACTAGTAAGCTTCAACTTACACCATACAAACTTGGCATCTCACCTAGTACACTTCATTCACTGTTGTATTAATCCCCAACCTCACTCATACTTTTGGGCATATCACCCAATTCATTGGGCATCTTACCCTATTCATACACACTTGGCATCTCACCTACTACATCACATTCGTTCGTTATATCATAGAATACCTGGCCAGTCAAAATTGCATTCACCACTATGTATTCCTTATGATGGCAGGTTAGCCTAGTGAGTAGAGTGTTGGACTAGCAGCCGAAAGGTTACAAGTTCAAATCCTGAAGCTGACAAGGTACCAATCTGTTGTTCTGCTCCTGAACAAGGCAGTTAACCCACTATTCCTAGGCCGTCATTGAAAATAAGAATTTATTCTTAAAACCTGTTAAGGATACCCCAGAATACTGCCCCTTCTGGAGGAATTCGGCACCCATATAAACCATGATAAATTTTTGTCAAAAGTTGCTAATATATGCAATTAAAAATTGTTATCGAATAGGAAACACTCTAAAGCTTATAAAACCGTTTAAATTTTGTCTCTAGCTAAAGCAGAAGTCTCAGGGCATGCATTCTCCCAAAGTCTCTCTTGTAATGGGAAAAGTTGCCATCACTTTGACGTCATTGTATACACACTTCCCAAACAGCTATAACCATGGAAACACGTTCTATGTCTTCAGCGTGAAGCCTGCTTTCGATGAGGCGTGTAACTGTGAGAATCGCGTGCTCACGAGACGTTCAGCGTGACCAAACGTCCCGGTGACGCAAAAAAAAAGTTTCACCAATGGGAGATTGGATATTTCTCTCTCTTTCTCCCAGGACAGACTGAACAACGTGTGCTAATCTGTTCGCCCTCACGATTGCTGTAGACCTTTATAACATGCTAAGGCTTAATTATAAACATAGTTTGACAAGTTTACTCGAAATATAATGTATACTTTCGACGTTTTGGTGCGCATCCACTTGAAATTTGCATACATTTCGACCGAAAAGTGTCTAGTTTGAGAACGGAAAGACACAGACTTGCAAACTGAACGCTAACTTGGTGAGTATTAACCCTTCCACGTCTTCTGAAGCAAGAACAGCCATGGTAAGGGAATATTTACGTCTTCATTTTGGGTTTCTGTCGACTCAATGATAGAGGAGTCAGCATGCTAAATGAGAGCGCCGACTCTCTATTATAGCCTAGTAAACGCCAAATGTAACGTTAAAAATAATTGTAACATAGCAATTGCATTTAGAAGAAGTTTATCTTGCCATACATATGTAAAACATGCATATTTAGTCAAAGTTTATGATGTGTATTCCTTGTTAGCTGACGTTATCTGCCGGAGCTATTTATTTCTCCTGACATTGCAGTAGCATTTTTTGAACGATGCATAATTGTAAACAGAGATTTATGGATATATATTGCATATTATTGAAAAAATGAATGTACTGTGTAACATGTTATATTACTGTCATCTGATGAAGATTTCAAAAGGTTAGTGAAATGATTTTTCTTTTAATCCTGCGTTTGTTGATTGCATATTTTTTCCTACTTGGCTATGCTAATGAGGTATGTATGCAGTGGTGGTTGGACATAAATATGTGCTATGTTTTCGCCGTAAAACATTTTAGAAATCTGACTTGCTGGGTAGATAAATAACTTCTTTATCTTTCATTTGAGCCATTTTTCAAGCGATTCTGTGGAGGTTAAATATTTTTAGGATTATTTCTTGCGTTCCCTGCGCCACATTACAGCTCAGGGGGGGTGGGGTGAGTTCCCAAAGGGGAACTAGTAGCTCTAATTAACTGACTTGCCTAGTTAAATAAAGGTCAAATAAATAAATTATCCTTTACCAATATAAACTAATACAATTTGGTTACATTTAACATTTAAGTCATTTAGCAGACGCTCTTATCCAGAGCGACTTACAAATTGGTGCGTTCACCTTAAGACATCCAGTGGAACAGCCACTTTACAATAGTGCATCTAAATCTTTTAAGGGGGGTGAGAAGGATTACTTTATCCTATCCTAGGTATTCCTGAAAGAGGTGGGGTTTCAGGTGTCTCTGGAAGGTGGTGATTGACTCCGCTGTCCTGGCGTCGTGAGGGAGTTTGTTCCACCATTGGGGGGCCAGAGCAGCGAACAGTTTTGACTGGGCTGCGCGGGAACTGTACTTCCTCAGTGGTAGGGAGGCGAGCAGGCCAGAGGTGGATGAACGCAGTGCCCTTGTTTGGGTGTAGGGCCTGATCAGAGCCTGGAGGTACTGAGGTGCCGTTCCCCTCACAGCTCCGTAGGCAAGCACCATGGTCTTGTAGCGGATGCGAGCTTCAACTGGAAGCCAGTGGAGAGAGCGGAGGAGCGGGGTGACGTGAGAGAACTTGGGAAGGTTGAACACCAACCTTAATTATACCTTACTTACTTATATATTGGTTACTTATATCAAACAGGTATCTCACAAAATAAATTTGGATAATGCCAATGTGCAGAACTTTAGTTATTCACAATAGGTGTCTGCTTACCTTTTTTAGTTGACCGGTCTAGTTTGTGAGACACACCGTCCGACGACAGCAATGTCCAATCGGCCGGGCAGTTTCCAGCGAAATCCTTCAACCAGATCACGTCTGGGTCACCATGTAAGGGGTTGTGTTAATTCGAATCTGGTTTCAGGTTAGAGAGTGAATTTCAGAAACATCGATTTTATTCTATAAGTACTTTTTATTAACTTAAGCAATAAATGGTAAATGCAATTTTCGTATATACGGGTCCGCTGTAACACCACGCTGGGTAGAACAGAGAACTGGCCAACACACTAATATTATCTTCTAAAATACTCTGACAGAAGTAGTTCCTGCTTCCGAGCTGGCCAGTCAGAGTAGAGACTGGGCGTGGTTTAAACTCACTCAGCCTATCGTTGATTGTTGGCGCACGAGCTTGTCCCAGCCCCTAGGCGCTTCAGTTGATAGATGTAACTGTTGCTGTGTAGAATATCTATGCGCTCATACTCTCAATACAGTTATCACACACCTGGCTCCTGTTATCTAACAAAATACTGTTTGTTCTCGCAACAGTATGTTCTGTATGTGTCCACCACAACTCATAATAACTGCCTACACCCAAGGCCAGCCACATCCTTTCCGCTAGTCACACCATATGTTGCAAAATGTTACTTCTAACACATACAGACACCCTCATGATAGGCCAAGCATATTTTCAACCCTCACACTTACTGTATGTTAGATTCAAGTCTCCATCTCAACCAAAAATCTAAGTTAAAGAATAGGACTAAATCAAATCAAACTTTTAAAGTGCATTTTACATTTGATTTGATTTAGTCCTCTTATTTCATTTTCGTTTGAGATGGAGACGTGAATCCAGAGTCAGTGGCACAGAGGGAACTATCAAAGCAGAAGATACATTTGTTTGCCTTGACAACCAAATACAATTCAATATCACTTTAAGTGCAATAAATAGCCTATTAAAATTATATGTTGGATTCCAACTCAGCCAAAAATAACAGTTAAAGAATGGGAGTAGGCCAGTTGCTCAAATGGAAATACACAAGTAGTAGACACATCTCCTTTAAATGTTGATATTTGGTTGTGTTGTCACCCAAACACAATTCAATATTAATTTTGTAATACAGTAAATATCCTAAAGTTAAGGCTATCTTACAAACTAATCTAACATTCAAGCTTAAAATGAGTAACACATCCATGTCCACATTTTGAGGTTACTGTAACTATACCTTTATCCTTATGTAATCATATAAAGTGTGCATGTCAAGACAGAGAAGATGAAGAAATGTCAGAACCTTTCAGTTTGGACTCGGACATCGCTTCGAATGGAATGACTGTAGAACCTGAGGCAAGATCAGGAGATTAAAATGAAAGACAAAGCTGAAAAAGCAACAGAAACAAATAAAGCTGAGGAAGTAAATGGAACAAACGGAGATGAAACAAATGAGGTTGAGGAATCTGACCCAGTTAAATACAACCCAGAAGAAAGGGAGAAAGCAGAAATTGATATAAGAATATCTCAAAGAACAAAGAAAGCTCCTACACTACTGACCTATGACACACCTATAGTTCCTAGTGTGGTGTATGCTCCAATACATGTAGTGAGATACCCTTGATAAAGATGAACAATAATGACTGTATAAAAATAAATAATTCAAATACTGAGCTACATATGTTGTATGCTTTTTTTTTAATGGGAAATTGTTATACCAATACAACTGCTCAGAGAAATACACTTCGTTTAACAAGTAATACTTTTTTTTCATAAAAAAAAGTAGGGGTCAAAATGATTGACTCTCCTAAAGATTCTTATGTAGAAAGTAGTCAAAAGTTTAGTATTTAGTCTCTAAATACTTCTATATTAATGAGGATAGTACCATGATTACGGATAATCCTGAATGAATCATGAATAATGATGAGTAAAACAGTTACAGAGGGTCAAAATCTTACCCCCAAGACATGCTAACCTCTCACCATTACCACCACTAACGGCAGATGTTAGCATGTCTTGGGGGTATGATCTTTGACCCTCTGTAACTTTCTTACTCATCATTATTCAGGATTAGAGACTAAGATTTATTTAGTAAACTATAGCATACTTTAGTCAACTATAGCCTAACCTAATCATATTTAAGTTATTTTCCTTATAACTTATAAATCAGACAGAAGAGTGATCTGTCGTCCAGGAGACCATCAACCATTCGTCTTGCCTCAGGAACCTGATCAGAGCGCTCTACCAAAAGGTAAGCAGAACCTGTTAAATCAAAATCTGCATATTATATTATAGTCTAAACCAAATTTTGATCAGAAGTACTGAGTGTGAGTATGAATCGTTGCTAAATTATTTTGACATAAGAACCAAAGGCATTGATCAAAGAGATCTTGTTTTGCTAAAAAACTTTTTATTTTTTATTGAACTGTGATTGACCAATGTACTAGATTCCCCCTGGGACCCAGTTTGTTCGTGAAATGTTAAACTGAGGCTGTGTTCTAGTACATAATGGATACTGAAAACTAATGTAAACTGAGTGAACTGTGTTTGACCAATGTGCTAGATTCCCCCTGGGACCCAGTTTGTTCGTGAAATGTTAAACTGAGGCTGTGTTCTAGTACATAATGGATAAGTGAATTGTGTTTGACCAATGTGTTAGATTCCCCCTGGGACCCAGTTTGTTCGTAAAATGTTAAACTGAGGCTGTGTTCTAATACATAATGGATAATGAAAATTTGATGTGACGTTCCACGATTTTGAGACCGGGGAAATTAAAACCATAGACTACAAATCCCATACCCAATTGAGAGAAACGTTTGTTGCGGAGTAACCGCCATGCTAAGTTACGTAACTGGATTATATGTACTCGTACTGCTAGTCTAGCCACCTAGTAGTCTAGTCACCATGCCGCTTTCAGAGCATCTTGTACACCTGCTGAACAGCCGCCGCGCTGAGCACTGACTTTTGATTTTCCCTTTTTCTGTTGGACAGCCGCCGAGCTGAACACTGACTTTTGGTTTCCCCTTTTCTGTTGGTATTTCCCAAGGTACTAAAATTATTCTGACAATTGTTATAGAACCGCCTGAATTTACTAATATATTGTTCCAAAAGGAAATTGCTGAATTATTTCTAGAAAATACCTAAATAAATATTTTTGGGTTTTCCCTTTTTCTGTTGGTATTTCCTAAAGTACTAAAATTATTCTGACAATTGTTATAGAACCGCCTGAATTTACTAATATATTGTTCCAAAAGGAAATTGCTGAATTATTTCTAGAAAATACCTAAATAAATCTTTTTTGGTTTTCCCTTTTTCTGTTGGTATTTCCCAAAGTACTAAAATTATTCTGACAATTGTTATAGAACCGCCTGAATTTACTAATGTATTGTTCCAAAAGGAAATTGCTGAATTATTTCTAGAAAATACCTAAATAAATCACTGAACAAATTCGAATAAAAATACCGGAGTCACACATACGCAGCAGTTACCACATACTGATAAACCCCTTTGTATGCGAGGGTGGGGTACAAGAGATAAGTCTGTGCCGGCACCGCGAATACATCCCTGGTCTCGACCAAGGACGGGCTAAGTATACAAAGATAGTCTTATAAATACACAGGACATAGTAGAGAACTGACTTAACCTAGAGGACACATTACAGACATTATCAGATGAGCTATAACAGGGAATAGGAGCCAAATAAGACCTTTTTCAGATAATCACTGCCTTAGTTATATCCTGCCTAACCGCGTTGATAATCACCTTAGCAGTTCACATAATTACTTTGTGATAACATGTTTGGCTCAGCCACACCCAAACTCAAGTTCAATGAATACTTAGAACAGCGCATGACTGATAGAGTGGGAGGAAAAGAACAGTACAAGAAAATAAAGAAAGTGTGGGAAGGGATAAAACTAAAATGGACACAGGCAGGTTACCTTAGAGGGGGACCTCCCGTAGAGGAGGAACTCCAATCTATGGAGAAAGGGCTAGAAGAAGCCGTAGAGAGAACGACAGCAAGTGAGACAGAGGGGAACAAGACTCATTTGTTCAAAAAGGAAGGCACTAAAGTGAGAGAGCGAGCCGAAGCGGAGTTGAAAGTAGGGACGTGGGCGATAGAAGAGAGTAGGAGGGTGCAACCAAAAAACAAACTGGATATCATGTGTGTGGCCTCTGCAACGTCAGCAGAGACCAAAACTCCACTCGAGAGTTTACCCACAGTTCCCCAAGTTGCCAAAACCACGGCGTTTGCTCCTCCCTCACTATACCCAGAAATACCAATACCAATAGAGGTGGCCCAACCTCCGCCATACTCAATGGGGCATAATCAACGAGGCCCATCTCACAACCCGTTCAATGGTAACCCTTTCCTCACCGGGACCCAGCCCGCAATACAGGCCCCAGTTCTGAGTGTACAGGCGGGCCAGTTGAATGGGGCTATGAGCTTCGGAATAACAGGAGGGCAGATTGTGTGTGAGCCACTCCCCACCACCCCAATACCCTCCCCCACAACAGTATATCCTGCAACAGCAACAGCCACAATGGCCTCAACGGGGCCCCTACACTGGACCACCCAGAGGGGGAAACTACCAGTGTTATAACTGCGGAATTCCCGGTCACTTTGCCAGAGATTGCATGAAACCACTCTCCCCGCAGCAACAGCAATGGAGAGGAAGAGGACGTGGAGGAGCACCAGGAAGAGGGAGAGGAAGAGGAGGACCCCCTCCTCTACACTACAACCAACCAGGACCTAGTCATATGCAGCAGCAACAGCCAGCATACAACCACTCAGGACCTAGCCACATGCAGCAGCAACAGCAAGATTACAACCAACCACAGTTCCAAGGCATGGCAGGGAACGCCATGCCCTGGCCATGAAGATGCCCACCACCCACGGCAGGAGAAGGGAGCCAACACTTTCAACAGCACACTGAACCAACTCTATTCTCCACCACACACGCCCCATTACTGTATCAGGAATGTTGTCATTCCTTGGACTAACAGGCTACAGCCGCTCACATATCCCCGACTTTACAGCCAGAACAGAACCCCTGAGGGAAATAGTGCGTGGAGCAGGACCAAGGAACCTCCATGCACCCCTGGCCTGGACGCCTGAAGCATCAACAGCTTTTGCACTCCTGAAAACAGATCTCTCAGCGGCAGCGGCGCTGACTACAACAACAAGTTCCATTTGGATGTTTCTGAAAAGGAAGGCTTCACCTCATCCGTCCTTTTCCTGAAACAAGAGGGGGAGAGAAAGGTATTGATGTACCACTCCTCAAAACTTGACCACATTGAGGTAGGACAGACAACATGCTCCAGATACGATGCTGCAGTAGCAAAAGCTATTGAAAAAACAGCTCACCTCGTGATGTGTCATCCATTGGAGATCCACACCCATCATGGCGTCGCTGCGTATCTAATGAGTAAAGAATTCACGTTCAGTGCTGAAAGAAAAACCAAGATTCAGAACAAATGCACATAGTCACATATCACGTTTGTTAACACCGACAAAAATATGGCAGATGCACTCAACGCAGAAGAAGGACTGCCCCACTCTTGTGCTGAAAGAGCGGCACAAGAACTAAAACTGAGACCAGACCTGAAGAATGAACCACTGACCAATCCCGACCAATGGCTATACACTGATGGCTGCTGCTACAAAGGAGAAGAAGGAAACATAGCAGCCTATGCGGTGGTGCAGCAACTCCCAGACGGGTCACACGTCACCCTTGAATCAGCAATCATCCCTCAACCAGCATCTGCCCAATTAGCTGAAATCATCGGATTGACGCAGGCCCTCATCAGAGCAAAAGGAAAGACTGGGAATATCTATACAGACTCAGCCTATGCCCATGGAGCAGTCCACACTGATGGACCACAGTGGGTAAGAAGAAACTTTACCACAACAGGAAATCTTCCAATCAAACACAAGACACAGATGGAGAGACTAATAGCATCAGTATCATTACCGGCACAGGTAGCCATCATGAAGTGCAAAATACACCAGCAACTGAAAACAAGAGTCAATGCTGGAAATGACGCAGCAGACAAAGCAGCCAAAAAAGCTGGAGGATACCTGCCTAAACAGATGGTACTGCAACCACAGATATCGCAAACAGAGCTCACCCAGAAAATTATAGTGGAACTACAAAACTCAGCAGGACCCTATGAACACTCAGTCTGGGCACAGAAAAGGGCGACCAAAGGCCCAGATGAACTCTGGAGATGTCACGATGGAAGACTGGTTGCCCCAGCAAAACTCTGCCCAGAACTCTTACGGGAAGCACATGGCCCCACACACGAAGGCAAACTAAAGACCCTTCAAAAGGTCTCGCACATCTGGTGGCACCCTCACATGAAAGAAATGACTGACTTATTTTGTGACGAATGCAACGTTTATGGCAGCCACAACCCAAAGAAACCATATCAAACACCAATGGGCTCATACCCAGTACCTAATGCATGTTTTCAGGACATTAGCATAGACTACACCGACATGGGCCCCGAAAATGTATCCAAAGGAAAACGCTATCTCCTAGTTATGGTAGATAGGTTCTCCAAATGGGTAGAAGCAATACCAACAGCAAAAGAGGATGCTAGGTCAGTCATTAAGTGGCTACAAACCGAACTAATACCCAGGTATGGCATCCCAAGACAAATCAAATCTGACTGGCTCACATTTCAGTAACAAACACCTAAGACAGGTGGAAGAAAGATTTGGCATAACACACAGATTCGGTTCTGTGTACCATCCCCGGTCCCAAGATCTGGTGGAACGTGCAACCAAACGCTGAAAGCTAAGATAGCTAAAGCATGTGCAGGTACGAAGTTGACATGGGTTGAAGCCCTGCCTCTGGCGCTGATGGCCATGAGAGCCTCACCTGGAGCAGGCACCCATCTCTCTCCTCATGAGATAATGACTGGTAGAGTCATGCCTGGTCCACCAAGGGAGGGAGGTCATATGCCCGCTCTTGATGTACAACGAATTGAAATGTCGGATTATGTGAAAAAAAATTGACGGAACTCTCTGCAGCACTCTCTTCTCAGGTTCGGAAGGTCCAAGAGGGGGAGCTGCCAGGGGACACGCCACTACTGAAGGTAAAAGTTGGTGACTGGGTGAGGGTTAAAGTCCACAAAAGAAAGTGGCTGGAACCCAGGTGGACTGGACCGTACGAAGTGAAGGAGGTTACTTCACACTCAGTCCAGGTCAAAGGTAAATCAGGCGCACCTTGGCACCACCTTACACATTGGACCCCAGCCACAACTCCTTCCAGAACACTGACTGAAGTCAGAGCTGATTTGAACAGCCTAATTTCGATACCAAATGAAGACACTCCTAACTCAGGTGATGGAGTATCAAACTCCATCTCCCCTGAAAAAGGAACCTCGCCCAGTTAGAGGGATATCTCTCTCTCCCTGGGCGAGGCTAGGAATATCTGGACCTTTGTTTGTGATATAAACTACATTCATTTTAATGTCCAGAAACTAGGCAACTGGACTCAACAAGGTTTCGAGGCTGTTCATGGCCAATTGGCTGCCACATCCCTAATGGCCTTCCAAAACAGAATCGCAGTCGATATGCTGTTGGCTGAACGTGGTGGTGTATGGGCCATGTTCAGTGAGCAATGTTGCACTTTTATTCCCAATAACACAGCCACGGATGGTAGTCTAACCATTGCCCTAGAGGGACTTCGAACACTTAATGGTAAAATGAAATACCACTCTGGGGTCGATACCTCTATGTGGGACTCCTGGATGGATGCTTTTGGTAAATATAAAACACTGATCTCCTCTATCCTAGTGTCCATTGCTGTTTTTGTAGCTATCCTAACCCTGTGCGGATGTTGTTGCATTCCCTGCGCCCGCACTTTGGCCACTAGAGTAATTACCACTGCTATTACCCCTATGCCCAAGGACCAGGTCCATATGTACCCGTTATTGGCAACAGATAACCCAGAGGATGTTTTGACCTCTTTCGAGGAGTATACCCTCCCGCCACAATATTCCTCCTGCCAGTAAATACCAGAGTACCTTTTTTTCCTATTTTTATGTACCATTACCTTATTTTGCTTTCTAATAGAAAGGGGGGATGGACTCGTTCGCTACTTTTCGTTTTTCTCGTTCGCTATTTCTCATTTTTATAATAGTATTCACGTCTAATAGACGTGAAGAGGGGGATTTGTTATATAAATATTCATATATCAAGCATTACTAGCTGGCCAACGCTCTGGTTAAACCGGATGTCCTCAGATAACTCTGGGCCCAGTGTCCTCAGTCAAGTTTAGAGCCTACGTGCAATAACATGATTATCCTTGCACAAAACAGCTCAAGGGAAGGACACATGGCTGCCATCACTCAAAATATACTCCCCTGCAAACCACAAAGAACATCCTGCAACACTAACGAGCTTAGACTGCCAAACTATTTCACTGACATTGGTCTTTGCATGCACTCCTGCAAAAACAGGAAACACCTTAGCCTAACGCAGAAACTGCCAGTTCCCCTTATCTCACGCTTCCTTGACACACAGACATTTCATAAGCACGTACACTCACACTCCACCCCCCTCTACTGGTCGGGTGCCAAGAGCAGAGGACTCTGCTGTACACCAATGGGGCTCCTGCTCTGGCTAGAGCAGGCCTGCCTCCAACTCTTCAGGACCAGTCAGAAGACCAACACGACGAGACTCCACCTACATTATTCTGTGTATACATTCTGCTGCAAACTCTGTCTAAGCAGCCTTTTCAGCTGACTCCACACAGAGTCATATGGCTAGGTCCGTGCACGCTTAACTGCAGGACAAGGTATCTCTGACTTTAAATAAACTACCTTTTTGCTACACTTGATTCCACTCTGTCCAGCGTCGTTGTTTTGCACTCCCTCTCCAGTATGTGAACACCAACACATGCCAGAACTTTGCGATTCAAAACCAACATTTGCAGGCAAAATCTTTGTTGTGGTTTTAGTGCAGGTAGTTGATGCAAACTAGCCACTTGTGAAATTTACTCATAACCGCTATGATCTCCATCTTGCTAGCTAATATTTTGTGTTTGGTGGATGTTTACACTAGGGCAACACGCAAATAAGGTAGTGGCATAGAAAAGCCTGATTTTCCCAATTCAACCCTTCCTCAATGCCAAACTGTCATAATTGCATACAGACATGTAAGACTGAACATTGGTACATTGTGGGAGGCAACCCATCTATAGAGAGACTATAGACTGGTGTGTTGTTTTGCAGACTGGGTTGGCTTAGAATCATATGATTATTGACAACATGTCAACTATATATAGTCTCCAAATGTTTATTGAAAACATAAATACATTTGCACAATAAGCACTTGCTGTCTCTCAAATACAGCATTACAGTTGTTAGGTAGCTAGCGAATTTAAGCCATATTGTCATAGGTGTGTTATAAACCAAAACAACTCCAAAGAAGACATGGTGTCAACAACAACTAGCTGAAACAAACCATCATGTCACGTTCTGACCTTAGTTCTTTTATTATGTCTTTGTTTTAGTATGGTCAGGGCGTGAGTTGGGTGGGTTGCCTATGTTCCTTTTTCTATGTTTTGGGATTTCTGTGTTTGGCCTGGTATGGTTCTCAATCAGAGGCAGCTGTTTATTATTGTCCCTGATTGAGAACCATATTTAGGTAGCCTGGTTTCACTTTTGAGTTGTGGGTGATTATTTTCGGTTCAGTGTTTTTTCAGCACCATACAGGACTGTTCGTTTGTCGTTTTATTTGTTTTGTTCAGTGTTCATTACTTTATTAAAAATATTAACACTTACCACACTGCAAATTGGTCCGCCCTCTCTTACTCCTCATTAGAGGAAGATGACGAACGTTACACACCTACAATTTCCCACATGGCAGCTTCTTGCCACTAGCCATCTGAACGTTCAGAATCATAACACACTGCATTCTACCCCTGCGATGCACACACATCATTTTCCAGACTTTGTCAGGCAACCGTCTATGTAACTTATAACTCAATAACCTGAATCTGTACCTGAACTTTGGACTCAGGTCCATTTCTCTAACTACAGTTGTGCACTTGAATGAGAACAGAACACAAGGATATTGCTTTCAGTATTGACCTGCCACAGAGCTCCTTGTGCTTTAATTTGATCTCCATAAATACAGTATATCATCTAGTGTTCATTACCATGGAGATTTTACTGAAGTGAATGTTTGTCATTCCCCATTGTTAGCCATGAGAAGATGGCCCTGATGAGGTCTGTGGCAATTGTTAATAAACTGTGGGTGGAAAAATTGGATTATGGGAGATGTTAAGGACCTTGTTTATAACATCAGGGACTCCACTCCAAAATAATTCCAGCATCCAAACAGTGCACTTGCGCCATTTGATGAATGGAAAGAGACGTCTGTTACAAAAACACCAAAAAGTGCAATGACATTCAGCGAACATGGGGAATGGGAACCAGGTGGGTGTAATCAGACAAGACAGTCCGGGGTTGGTGGTGATGATCCAGTTCAGTGACGCCTAGAAGGCCGGTGACATAGACCTCCGGAGCTGGTGAACGGAATGAACAGCAGTACCAGTACCAGGAGAATCCGTGACACTTTTTGTAGAAAGAAAAGTTGGGACACCTGAAAAGGGGCTGAGATACAGGACATATTTATTTTTTAACCATGACACAGTAGTGGGGGTGTTCGTTTAATTTGGAATAATCTTTTATTGTAATATTTACCACTGTAGCAGTACAAATTGCATTTTAAACAAATAGGAAAATGTTTAAATTAGCATTATTTAGAGACCCTTCCAAAGTTTGACTTTGCTGCATTTAGGACTCATGCCTTATTCAGAGGGTCTGTGACCCCCCTGGGCCCCCAGTAATTCCTACTCTGGCTAAGGGGCTCTCTTGATGCTGTTATTTTTATGTCTCAATAAAGAGAAAATCACTTCACATGGGTACAAATACACACATTCACACTTCAGTATGTGTATTAGAGTATCTCCTAATGATCTCTTTGTCACTTCAAAACCACTATGCACACATGCACGCACACACAAATCTGCTACTCCTACTCATATCCATTGAACCACACTGAAAATAATATTTCAGAGAACAGGCTTTCTATTTGAAAAGTCAGTGTAGGCTAGTTTATGTTGGACAACCATATTCAATAATCTATACCTCTTTAGAATCCACAGGTTTTAACAATAAATTAGTATAGGGCAAAAATATGAAAACCTTGACAATGAGTGTTTAATAAAAATCAATCAAACAGTTATACTAAACATACTTTACATATTTCTGAGCATCACCAAGACCTATGATACCTACTAACGGTCTAGTTACCTTAGACAGAAACAAAGTAGGGAGGTTGGTCGAGGAGGATGGATGGATGACAACCGTAACCCTTATTCAATTATTGACCTAACCTGCTACGTATATTCACCTAACCGTTGTCGTTTTAGTTCTCCTAACCTTATACATAAATGATCCTAACCTTTGTCGTTAGTTCCCCAAACCGCCAATGTAAATTCTCCCCGTAATTCTTCTTTGTTGTTACGCTGCAACAAGCAACCTGGTCTCAGAGAAAGACATATAATACTATACGTCCACCAAGATGTATGATAAATTAAGTTATCCAGTTTGTATGATATTGTACATCTGGGTAAGATGTAAGATACTATACAGTGCATTCAGAAAGTATTCATACCCCTTGAGTAATTCCACATTTTGTTACAGCCTGAATTCAAAATGGATTAAATATTTTTTTCTAATTGATCGAAAATGAAATACAGAAAATGAAAATGAAATACAGAAATATCTCATTTGCATAAGCATTCACACCCCTGAGTAAATACTTTGTAGAAGCACCTTTGACAGGGATTACAGCTGTGAGTCTTCTGGGAATGTCTCTAGGAGCTTTCCACACCTGGATTGTGCAAAATTATTCAAGCTCTGACAAATTGGTTGTTGATCATTGCCAGACAACCATTTTCCGGTCTTGCCATAGATTTTCAACTATATTTAAGTCAAAACTGTAACTCTGCCACTTTCACTGTCTTCTTGGCAAGCAACTCCAGTGTATATTTGGCCTTGTGTTTTCAGTTATTGTCTTGCTGAAAGGTGAATTCAACTCCCAGTGTCTGGTGGAAAGCAGACAACCAGGTTTTCCTCTAGGATTTTTGCCTGTGCTTAACCCCCCAGTCCTTAACAATTACAAGCATACCCATAACATGAGGCAGCCACCACAATGCTTGAAAATATGTAGAGTGGTACTCAGTAATGTGTTGCATTGAATTTACCCTAAACATAACACTTTGTATTCAGGAAAAAAGTGAATTGCTTTGCCACATTTTTTAAAGTTTTACTTTAGTGCCTTAACCTCTTCAGTCGACCCTCTACTTTTTTGAACATTCTGTTAAAAATCGCGCAACATTTCAGCGCCCTGCTACTCATGCCAGGAATATAGTATATGCATTTGCTTAGTCTGTGTGGATAGAAAACACTCAGACGTTTAAAAAACTGGTTAAATCACTGCTGTGGCTTTACCAGAACGGCATTTACATCGAAAAGCACAGGAAAAACTGATCACTGAAAATGGGGAAAATATATCCATGCGCTACTTGAACCCATTGATAAACGTGAACCACAATTAATTGACTGAGGTTGCAGTACCTACAGCTTCCACAGGGTGTCTAGAGTCTTGTCATTTCCATTCGAGTTTTTTCTTGGTCAAACACATACAGGACACCGTATCTAATCCGGTCTAGGACCGGATATTTTCGTTGAGTTTCTAGCCGGACATTTTTCCAGACGGACAGCTAATGATCTTTACATCGCCTCCTGATGAATTTTATCGCTTATTAACGTTTACTAATACCTAAAGTTGCATTACAAACGTATTTCGAAGTGTTTTGTGAAAGTTTATCGTCGACTTTTTGAATTTTAAAAAATGACGTTACGTTTTGAAACAATGTTTTTTTTTCGTTTATCACACAGTCTACATATAACGATATCTAGGCTTTATATGGACCGATTTAATCGAAATAAAGACCCAAATAGTGTTTATGGGACATCTAGGAGTGCCAACAAAGAAGATGGTGAAAGGTAATGAATGTTTTCTATTTTATTGTGCGGTTTGTGTAACGCCGAAATGCTAATTATTTTGTTTACGTCCCCTGTGGGTCTTTTGGGGTGTTGCATGCTATCAGATAATAGCTTCTCATGCTTTCGCCGAAAAGCATTTTAAAAATCTGACTTGTTGCCTGGATTCACAACGAGTGTAGCTTTAATTCGATACCCTGCATGTGTATTTTAATGAACTTTTGAGTTTTAACTAATACTATTAGCATTTAGCGTAGCGCATTTGCATTTCCAGAGCTCTAGTTGGGACGCAAGCGTCCCGAGTAGAAGCAACAGGTTAAACATGATGGATGTTTTAGAAAAAATGTATTCTGCACAATTAGGTTAGTATTTCTTTGTAAATGTAACCTTTATTTAACTAGGCAAGTCAGTTAAGAACAAATTCTTATTTACAATGACAGCCGAGGAACAGTGGGGGTTAGAATGGGGCAGGGGCAGAATGACAGATGTTTTACCTTGTCAGCTCAGGGATTCAATCTAGCAACCTTTCGGTTACTGGCCCAACGCTCTAACCACTAGGCTACCTGCCATCGCATTGTGGAGTAAGCACATTGTTGACCCATCTTCCGTTCTTATCACAGCTATTAAACGCTGTACATTAACTGTTTTAAAGTCACCATTTGCCTCATGGTGAAATCCTTGAACTGTTTCTTTCCTCTTCGGCAACTAAGTTAGGAAGGCTACCTGTATCTTTGTAGTGACTGGTTGTATTGATACACTATCCAAAGTGTAATAAATAACTTCACCATGCTCAAATGGATATTCAATGCCTGCTTTATTTTTTACCCATGTACCAATAGGTGCCCTTCTTCGCGAGGCATTGGAAAACCTCCATGGTCTTTGTGGTTGAATCTGTGTTTGAAATTCACTGCTCGACTGAGGGACCTTACAGATAATTGTATGTGTGCGTTACAGAGATGAGGTAGTCATTCATAATGTATGTTGAACACAAGAGTGAGTCCATGCAACTTATTATGTGACTCGCCAATGGGGTTGAATACTTATTGACTCAAGACATTTCAACTATTCATTTTTTATATTAATTTGTAAAAAAAAAAATCTACAAACATAATTCCACTTTGACACTATGTTGTATTGTGTGTAGGCCAGTTAAAACTAAATCGAAATGTAATATATTTCAGATTCAAGCTTCAACACAACAAAATGTGTACAAATCAAGTGGTGTGAATACTTTCTGAAGGCACTGTACGTCCTATAATTCATATGATATTGTACGACCTCTATTCCATTCATAACCGTAATATACAGTGCCTTGCGAAAGTATTCGGCCCCCTTGAACTTTGCGACCTTTTGCCACATTTCAGGCTTCAAACATAAAGATATAAAACTGTATTTTTTTGTGAAGAATCAACAACAAGTGGGACACAATCATGAAGTGGAACGACATTTATTGGATATTTCAAACTTTTTTAACAAATCAAAAACTGAAAAATTGGGCGTGCAAAATTATTCAGCCCCCTTATGTTAATACTTTGTAGCGCCACCTTTTGCTGCGATTACAGCTGTAAGTCGCTTGGGGTATGTCTCTATCAGTTTTGCACATCGAGAGACTGAATTTTTTTCCCATTCCTCCTTGCAAAACAGCTCGAGCTCAGTGAGGTTGGATGGAGAGCATTTGTGAACAGCAGTTTTCAGTTCTTTCCACAGATTCTCAATTGGATTCAGGTCTGGACTTTGACTTGGCCATTCTAACACCTGGATATGTTTATTTTTGAACCATTCCATTGTAGATTTTGCTTTATGTTTTGGATCATTGTCTTGTTGGAAGACAAATCTCCATCCCAGTCTCAGGTCTTTTGCAGACTCCATCAGGTTTTCTTCCAGAATGGTCCTGTATTTGGCTACATCCATCTTCCCATCAATTTTAACCATCTTCCCTGTCCCTGCTGAAGAAAAGCAGGCCAAAACCATGATGCTGCCACCACCATGTATGACAGTGGGGATGGTGTGTTCAGGGTGATGAGCTGTGTTGCTTTTATGCCAAACATAACGTTTTGCATTGTTGCCAAAAAGTTCAATTTTGGTTTCATCTGACCAGAGCACCTTCTTCCACATGTTTGGTGTGTCTCCCAGGTGGCTTGTGGCAAACTTTAAATGACACTTTTTATGGATATCTTTAAGAAATGGCTTTCTTCTTGCCACTCTTCCATAAAGGCCAGATTTGTGCAATATACAACTGATTGTTGTCCTATGGACAGAGTCTCCCACCTCAGCTGTAGATCTCTGCAGTTCATCCAGAGTGATCATGGGCCTCTTGGCTGCATCTCTGATCAGTCTTCTCCTTGTATAAGCTGAAAGTTTAGAGGGACGGCCAGGTCTTGGTAGATTTGCAGTGGTCTGATACTCCTTCCATTTCAATATTATCGCTTGCACAGTGCTCGTTGGGATGTTTAAAGCTTGGGAAATCTTTTTGTATCCAAATCCGGCTTTAAACTTCTTCACAACAGTATCTCGGACCTGCCTGGTGTGTTCCTTGTTCTTCATGATGCTCTCTGCGCTTTTAACGGACCTCTGAGACTATCACAGTGCAGGTGCATTTATACGGAGACTTGATTACACACAGGTGGATTGTATTTATCATCATTAGTCATTTAGGTCAACATTGGATCATTCAGAGATCCTCACTGAACTTCTGGAGAGAGTTTGCTGCACTGAAAGTAAAGGGGCTGAATAATTTTGCACGCCCAATTTTTCAGTTTTTGATTTGTTAAAAAAGTTTGAAATATCCAATAAATGTCGTTCCACTTCATGATTGTGTCCCACTTGTTGTTGATTCTTCACAAAAAAATACAGTTTTATATCTTTATATTTGAAGCCTGAAATGTGGCAAAAGGTCGCAAAGTTCAAGGGGGCCGAAAACTTTCGCAAGGCACTGTATCATACTAAATGTATTGTCACAGATTTACTTACAGAATAATATGAATTGCCTTGAGACCACATTTGTGTTTTTTAAGGGATGATGATGCGTTCCTATGCTGATGTGAGTGTTCAGAAAAGGAAACATCAGTCTCCTCTTTTCCTCTCGCATCAATATTTCAGAGAGGCTGAAACCAGGCGAGAAAGGGTGTCTGTTTCTCCAAAACCAGGCCCCTCTGCATTTCTAAAGAGGAAAGTGTATACACGTAATTAATAATGTGCAAAATTCAGCACACTGTTAAATGAACATCCGTTTACATTCTATTTGCTGAGGGATATTCTGAAACCCTTTGATCAATAACGAACAGTACTCCTAATCCAAACGGTGCTCTGGGATGTAATAATTCTAATTCCCCTCTCAGAACAGTGGGACTAAAGGAGCTAGACTACTGTTTCTTTTTCATGATTAATTCATTAGATTGTTTTCAGCAGTTTCGCTGCTGCTGGCTGCTGCCCACCACAAATCACAGCACTGAAGCAATGGATAGAGACAGAAACAGCAGCTGTCTAAGCAGAGGAGATGTATTTACAGACACGCTGACTGACGTTGCCGCTTGTGTCATGGAAACCACGGTCACCTCCACGTCAGCCACCGGTCTGGTCTTAATGGCCAGTGGACAATAAATAATCTAAAATGGTCCGTGTGCAACTCAATGCTGGACAAATGACTTAATCACATTCTGGTTGAGATGATGAGGGAAAGGTTCGGTTCATAAGTGTCACGCCCTGGTCTAAGTATTTTGTGTTTTCTTCATGTATTGGGTCAGGCCAGGGTGTGGCATAGAGTTTTTGTATTGTGGTGTGTTTTGTCTTGGGATTTTGGTATGTGTGTATAGTGGGATTGTAGCTTAGTGGGGTGTTCTAGGAGAGTCTATGGCTGTCTGAAGTGGTTCTCAATCAGAGGCAGGTGTTTACCGTTGTCTCTGATTGGGAACCATATTTAGGCAGCCATATTCTTTGGTTATATTGTGGGTGATTGTCCTGTGTGTCTTGATGTCCTTGTTAGAGGTTAGTAGACACTTGTATAGGCTGTTTTCGTTTTGTAGTGTTATGTTGTGTGTTACGTTTGTTTATTAAAGATGAATCGCAATAGACACGCTGCAGTTTGGTCCGACTCTCCTTCACCATTAGAAAGCCGTTACAATAAGCCACACAGAATGTTTAATATCTAGGGTTTTGAAATGTCCTTTTTCAGGTTTCCTTTACTTCCTCCAACATCCTTCTCCTCCCTCTCTTCTTAACCAAAAGTCCAGCTGTCTACAGTCTAATTAGCAGACTACAGCAGTGATCAAATATAACAAACAGTGAAGAGCCCATTGCAACACTAATATGTAACATTGACATGTAGCAGACTTGTGTTTCTTGAGAACATGCAAGGTGCTATTTGTGGCACAGCTCAACATGTACTCAACACAAACAAGGGCAAAGAATCAAACATGTTTGCTATACAACACTGTCAGCCTTGATGATAATAACCATGGAAACAGTTCATCATCTTGCATACATCCACATCTTATATCACATTTTAAATAAACATACCATATCTGGATTGCCATATGAGATTGGATCTGAACTGAATAACTGGAATTACATGAATAAATGGACTGGGCACCATAATATAAATAAACTCAGCAACAAAAAAAGTCCCCTTTTCAGGACCCTGTCTTTCAAATATAATTAGTAAAGTTCCAAATAACTTCACAGCTCTTCAGTGTAAAGGGTTTAAACACTGTTTCCCATGCTTGTTCAATGAACCAACATGCACCTGTGGAACGGTCGTTAAGACACAAACAGCTTACAGACGGTAGGCAATTAAGGTCACAGTTATGAAAACTTAGGATACTAAAGAGGCCTTTTTACTGACTGAAAAACACCAAAAGAAAGATGCCTGCTCATCTGTGTGAACGTACCTTAGGCATGCTGCAAGGAGGCATGAGGACTGCAGATGTGGCCAGGGCAATAAATTGCAATGTCCATACTGTGAGACACCTAAGACAGCGCTATAGGGAGACAGGATGGACAGCTGATTGTCCTCGCAGTGGCAGACCACGTGTAACAACACCTGCACAGGATCGGTACATCCGAACATCACACCTGCGGGACAGGTACAGGATGGCAACAACAACTGCCCGAGTTACACCAGGAATGTAGAATCCCTCCATCAGTTCTCAGACTGTCCGCAATAGGCTGAGAGAAGCTGGACTGAGGGCTTGTAGGTCTGTTGTAAGGCAGGTCCTCACCAGGCATCACCGGCAACATCGTCGCCTATGGGCACAAACCCACCGTTGCTGGACCAGACAGGACTGGCAAAAAGTGCTCTTCACTGACGCGTCGCGTTTTGTCTCACCAGGGGCGAAGGTCAGATTTATCGTCGAAGGAATGAGCGTTACACCGAGGCCTGTGCTCTGGAGCGGGATCGATTTGGAGGTGGAGGGTCGTCATGGTCTGAGACGGTGTGCCACAGCATCATCGGACTGAGCTTGTTGTCATTGCAGGCAATCTCAACGCTGTGCATTACAGGGAAGACATCCTGCTCCCTCATGTGGTACCCTTCCTGCAGGCTCAACTTGACATGACCCTCCAGCATGACAATGCCACCAGCCATACTGCTCTTTCTGTGTGTGATTTCCTGCAAGACAGGAATGTCAGTGTTCTGCCATGGCCAGCGAAGAGCCCGGATCTCAATCCCATTGAGCAGGTCTGGGACCTGTTGGATCGAAGGGTGAGGGCTAGGGCCATTCCCCCCAGAAATGTCAGGGAACTTGCAGGTGCCTTGGTGGAAGTGTGGGGTAACATCTCACAGCAAGAACTGCCAAATCTGGTGCAGTCCAAGAGGAGGAGATGCACTGCAGTACTTAATGCAGCTGGTGATCCCCCTTTGTTCAGGGACACATTATTCAATTTATGTTAGTCACATGTCTGTGGAACTTGTTCAGTTTTTGTATCAGTTGTTGAATGTTGTTATGGTCATACAAATATCTACACGTTTAGTTTGCTGAAAATAAACACAGTTGACAGTGAGAGGACTTTTTTTCTGAGTTTACAATCGAAGTAAACACTGGGTTTTGACAGTGACATTGAATGGAGTGTGGTCCTCCAGAGCTCTGGGCATATAAAGTAGGCCACTGTTGCGTGCAACAATGGTAATGGGCAGGCATACCATGGCACTTCCATGAATTATACACAGGTGCCGTATCTGCACAAAGACAGCTTCACACCCGCTGTGAGGAGATAGATAACCGCCCTACGGCGTGGGGTAGAGGGAGACCCTGTGACTTTACCTTTATGGCCACACTGGAGACACAGAGCCATCTATCAATCTGTCCTCTGGAAACACAATAGGGCGGCCCACCCCAGGAAGGTACGGCACATCAAGGCAAATCCCGGCCCCACACACAATTGCATAGCTCCTATAGCCAGAGGCCTGTCATCAAACAAGAGTCAAAGATACACAGAAGCATGACTAAGGTAATCATAGGCTAAAACCACAGCCTATTCACCAGTCTGAACCATGACTCTCTGAGTGTGCTTAAGATTAATAGCTTGACCAATTCTACTTTCAGGTTCTTGGATTCGGTTGCTTTAAATTGAATGTAGCTTTTCAGGTTTATTTTGAGAGGCGAGTAGTGGGAGCAATGGGATCATTCTTCTTAAGTGTTATTAGGATGTAACTTGAAATCACAGGGGATTTTGTGCTGTTTGGACAAATTAAGGTGAATTGTTCCGAATCTGAAGTGGTGTTGAATTTGTTGAATTAAGGGCAACACAAGGGGGGTGGGGATCTGTCTGTCACCCATTTCTATTTTGGTTGAGTGGGTAATGCTTTTCTGGCTCCGAAAATGCTGCTTTAAAACATGAGACTGACTGAAAGTGTGCTTTTTTTTCACCTTTATTTAACCAGGTAGGCAAGTTGAGAACAAGTTCTCATTTACAATTGCGACCTGGCCAAGATAAAGCAAAGCAGTTCGACAGATACAACGACACAGAGTTACACATGGAGTAAAACAAACATACAGTCAATAATACAGTATAAACAAGTCTATATCCAATGTGAGCAAATGAGGTGAGAAGGGAGGTAAAGGCAAAAAAGGCCATGGTGGCAAAGTAAATACAATATAGCAAGTGGAATGGTAGTTTTGCAATGGAAGAATGTGCAAAGTAGAAATAAAAATAATGGGGTGCAAAGGAGCAAAATAAATAAATAAATAAAATACAGTTGGGAAAGAGGTAGTTGTTTGGGCTAAATTACAGGTGGGCTATGTACAGGTGCAGTAATCTGTGAGCTGCTCTGACAGTTGGTGCTTAAAGCTAGTGAGGGAGATAAGTGTTTCCAGTTTCAGAGATTTTTGTAGTTCGTTCCAGTCATTGGCAGCAGAGAACTGGAAGGAGAGGCGGCCAAAGAAAGAATTGGTTTTGGGGGTGACTAGAGAGATATACCTGCTGGAGCGTGTGCTACAGGTGGGAGATGCTATGGTGACCAGCGAGCTGAGATAAGGGGGGACTTTACCTAGCAGGGTCTTGTAGATGACATGGAGCCAGTGGGTTTGGCGACGAGTATGATGCGAGGGCCAGCCAACGAGAGCGTACAGGTCGCACTGGTGGGTAGTATATGGGGCTTTGGTGACAAAACGGATTGCACTGTGATAGACTGCATCCAATTTGTTGAGTAGGGTATTGGAGGCTATTTTGTAAATGACATCGCCAAAGTTGAGGATTGGTAGGATGGTCAGTTTTACAAGGGTATGTTTGGCAGCATGAGTGAAGGATGCTTTGTTGCGAAATAGGAAGCCAATTCTAGATTTAACTTTGGATTGGAGATGTTTGATATGGGTCTGGAAGGAGAGTTTACAGTCTAACCAGACACCTAAGTATTTGTAGTTGTCCACGTATTCTAAGTCAGAGCCGTCCAGAGTAGTGATGTTGGACAGGCGGGTAGGTGCAGGTAGCGATCGGTTGAAGAGCATGCATTTAGTTTTACTTGTATTTAAGAGCAATTGGAGGCCATGGAAGGAGAGTTGTATGGCATTGAAGCTTGCCTGGAGGGTTGTTAACACAGTGTCCAAAGAAGGGCCGGAAGTATACAGAATGGTGTCGTCTGTGTAGAGGTGGATCAGAGACTCACCAGCAGCAAGAGCGACCTCATTGATGTATACAGAGAAGAGAGTCGGTCCAAGAATTGAACCCTGTGGCACCCCCATAGAGACTGCCAGAGGTCCGGACAGCAGACCCTCCGATTTGACACACTGAACTCTATCAGAGAAGTAGTTGGTGAACCAGGCGAGGCAATCATTTGAGAAACCAAGGCTGTCGAGTCTGCCGATGAGGCTGTGGTGATTGACAGAGTCGAAAGCCTTGGCCAGATCAATGAATACGGCTGCACAGTAATGTTTCTTATCGATGGCGGTTAAGATATCGTTTAGGACCTTGAGCGTGGCTGAGGTGCACCCATGACCAGCTCTGAAACCAGATTGCATAGCAGAGAAGGTATGGTGAGATTCGAAATGGTCGGTAATCTGTTTGTTTACATTTACATTTACATTTAAGTCATTTAGCAGACGCTCTTATCCAGAGCGACTTACAAATTGGTGCGTTCACCTTAAGACATCCAGTGGAACAGCCACTTTACAATAGTGCATCTAAATCTTTTAAGGGGGGGTGAGAAGGATTACTTTATCCTATCCTAGGTATTCCTGAAAGAGGTGGGGTTTCAGGTGTCTCCGGAAGGTGGTGATTGACTCCGCTGTCCTGGCGTCGTGAGGGAGTTTGTTCCACCATTGGGGGGCCAGAGCAGCGAACAGTTTTGACTGGGCTGAGCGGGAACTGTACTTCCTCAGTGGTAGGGAGGCGAGCAGGCCAGAGGTGGATGAACGCAGTGCCCTTGTTTGGGTGTAGGGCCTGATCAGAGCCTGGAGGTACTGAGGTGCCGTTCCCCTCACAGCTCCGTAGGCAAGCACCATGGTCTTGTAGCGGATGCGAGCTTCAACTGGAAGCCAGTGGAGAGAGCGGAGGAGCGGGGTGACGTGAGAGAACTTGGGAAGGTTGAACACCAGACGGGCTGCGGCGTTGTTGACTTGGCTTTCGAAGACCTTAGAAAGGCATGGTAGGATAGATATAGGTCTGTAGCAGTTTGGGTCAAGAGTGTCCCCCCTTTGAAGAGGGGGATGACCGCAGCTGCTTTCCAATCTTTGGGAATCTCAGACGACACGAAAGAGAGGTTGAACAGGCTAGTAATAGGGGTGGCAACAATTTCGGCAGATAATTTTAGAAAGAAAGGGTCCAGATTGTCTAGCCCGGCTGATTTGTAGGGGTCCAGATTTTGCAGCTCTTTCAGAACATCAGCTGAACGGATTTGGGAGAAGGAGAAATGGGGAAGGCTTGGGCGAGTTGCTGTTGGGGGTGCAGTGCTGTTGACCGGGTTAGGAGTAGCCAGGTGGAAAGCATGGCCAGCCGTAGAAAAATGCTTATTGAAATTCTCAATTATGGTGGATTTATCAGTGGTGACAGTGTTTCCTATCTTCAGTGCAGTGGGCAGCTGGGAGGAGGTGTTCTTATTCTCCATGGACTTTACAGTGTCCCAGAACTTTTTTGAGTTAGTGTTGCAGGAAGCAAATTTCTGCTTGAAAAAGCTAGCCTTGGCTTTTCTAACTGCCTGTGTATAATGGTTTCTAGCATCCCTGAACAGCTGCATATCACGGGGGCTGTTCGATGCTAATGCAGAACGCCATAGGATGGTTTTTGTGTTGGTTAAGGGCAGTCAGGTCTGGGCAGAACCAAGGGATATATCTGTTCCTGGTTCTAAATTTCTTGATTGGGGCATGTTTATTTAAGATGGTTAGGAAGGCTTTTTTTTTAAATATCCAGGCATCCTCTACTGACGGGATGAGATCAATATCCTTCTAGGATACCCCGGCCAGGTCGATTAGAAAGGCCTGCTCGCTGAAGTGTTTCAGGGAGCGTTTTACAGTGATGAGTGGAGGTCGTTTGACCGCTGACCCATTACGGATGCAGGCAATGAGGCAGTGATCTTGGTTGAAGACAGCAGAGGTGTATTTAGATGGCAAGTTGGTTAGGATGATATCTATGAGGGTGCCCGTGTTTAAGGCTTTGGGGAGGTACCTGGTAGGTTCATTGATAATTTGTGTGAGATTGAGGGCATCAAGTTTAGATTGTAGGATGGCTGGGGTGTTAAGCATGTTCCAGTTTAGGTCGCCTAGCAGCACGAGCTCTGAAGATAGATGGGGGGTAATCAGTTCACATATGGTGTCCAGAGCACAGCTGGGGGCAGAGGGTGGTCTACAGCAGGCGGCAACGGTGAGAGACTTGTTTTTAGAGAGGTGGATTTTTAAAAGTAGAAGTTCAAATTGTTTGGGGGACAGACCTGGATAGTAGGACAGAACTCTGCAGGCTATCTTTGCAGTAGATTGCAACACCGCCCCCTTTGGCAGTTCTATCTTGTCTGAAAATGTTGTAGTTTGGAATTAAAATTTCAGAATTTTTGGTGGTCTTCCTAAACCAGGATTCAGACACAGCTAGAACATCCGGGTTGGCAGAGTGTGCTAAAGCAGTGAATAGACCACAGAGATGACCAAAGTAACTCATTGCTAATCATGGAACAATGATCACCTGTCATTTTCTTTCATTATATTCAGTAGGCTTAGTGTGTGTGTGTGTGTGTGTCTGTGTCTGTGTGTGTGTGTGTGTGTGTGAGTCCTTCAGTCTACCTGAGAGCTGCTTCCTGGTGAGCATTTTTCTTTTACGTGGGACAATGATACGTGATTGAACTCAAAGGGTAACTTGGTGCTGTAACACTTTCTCAAAACAACACAACTCAGTGTAATGATAAGGTTGGCACACCGCCAACCAGGCACATGCCAGGCAGCAGCCAGATTGCAGGGGGAGGTCGTCTGCGCTGCGGAGGGTCAAATCTCGCGCTGACTCACAGATTAATGTTTAATTGGCCTGTAATTAAATTACTCCCTAAAAAACTCTGTGTGAATTATCTGGGCCAGACACCGCTTTCGCTCTTCCCTTTTCATTGCATATGGCGTGACACTTCAAGCATTGAAGGAAGGATAAATATGATAACAGCTCACTTCACACAAGTGCGGCGGTTAACATTCTTGCTTCTTTTTTATGGAGTCGTCATGCTCTGAGCAGGTTCAAATGAAGCGTGAAAGAGACTTTGTGAAAGGCCTAGTAGCACAGAGGAAGAGGGAGAGATAGAGTGAGGTAAAGATACCCTTCAGGTATTACAGGCAGTCTGGGGGATGGATGACCTTGACAGGAGTCTGTCTGTCTGTATGTCTGTCTACCTCAGTCAAATTTTCAATCAAATGTAATTATAAAGCCCTTTTAATCCTGACCAGCCCTGTTGAACTGCAATGTACAAATAGGGCTGTGCTGTGTAGAGCAGTTACGACAAAGAAAGATTGAATTCTTAATTATAGTGTCACCTGACCTCTTGAGCATGTCTCTCCAGCTGATTTTTTTCCTTCTGATGATAGACCTAACCAGGTATAACTCCGGAACCTAGTTGTAGCAGGTACAGTAAGGATTGTCCTTTTGTCTCAGAATAGTTGAGCGTGCTCCAAAGTTGCCCCATTTATCTTTTACTGAAAACAACAAAACTGTAAAGAAATTCCAGTAGGCCTAGCCTAAAACTATTATATTTGCTTCATCCCCATTGTTTTTTAAAAGTAAAACACGGGCAATGTATGGCATTTATGGCAGCCAGGCAAAGTTGAGGCTGCTCTGTGGTTGCACCATGGATAGCGGAGCGCTTTGCATTTTTTGCACTACCTCCGAGGGCGCTTTGCATTTTTTGCACTACCTCCGATATCCATGGATCAGATCCTGCAGCACTGTGATGAGAAGGAGGATGTGAAACAGTTGACAAATCATAAGGCATGGCAGTCTAAAATAACTATGCTTTGTCCTTCTTTTCAACACTTTTGCGTCACCATTTTTTAGTAAACCAAATCAAGTGGTGCGTCTCTCCGTCCTTAAACAAGCTCATAACAAAGCAACATGACCCCAGAGCCCTCTTCTCTAAAACAGCAAACATACTTGAGACACGGTTGTTCTCCACACCCTCCACATCATACATCGACCCAAAACGCATTAGTTAACATAGTAGCTGAGGGGGATGTTCCTACATTATAGATTATGGACTGAAAAGACAAGAGACAAAGACTACAATGTATCAGAGGTTACTTTACTTTCAGCTCTGTCGATGCCTATTGGAAAATCCCAGGGTTTTCAGAACATTCAGGCATTATAGAACAATGTTTCTGTTCTCTATCTGTTCTCTGTCGGCACAACTACGCCACAGCATATAGCACTGTCTCTCTGAATCTGCCTCTGAGTGGGCTTGAACCAGGGTCCTCTACATCGCCAACACACAAGGCCGACCGCTTGACAACATGCGAACCGTTTGAGCAATACAAAACTTACCAATTGGATAGGTCCATCGGCAAAATTTCAAGCTAGCTGTTGAGTGAGGTTACGGTATGTTCTTAATTCCGTTACACTCACCCTCTTTAAACTTCCTCCAGTAGTAAAACTGCAACCATGGCATCCGTGACAGAGAGGGAGAAGCGTCCATCCATGTAGACGGGTAAGAGAGTCTAGCTAGCTATATTTCAGATATTACACATTTCTAATTTTGTTAGAAAGTTGTTTTCAATTCAAGTTAAGTGTACTGTTAGCTAGCTAGCTAATGCTAGCTGGTTGGCTAGCTAGCTAACATGACATGTATGATATGTGTAGTAATATTATTTGTTTCTCAGAGACATTTGCATTGCTAGTTATAGACTAATGTTAGCTAGCTAACATTGAACCTGGTTGGTTAGCTACCTGCAGATTCATGCAGGGTAGTAACATTATGAGTAGGGATTATGGTTCATTGTTTAGCTAGCTAGCTACATGTCTAAACAAAAGAGAATAGTTTAGGATGTCACTGCAACAACTGTCGAGAGACTTAGCTGGTAAATTTGCTTTGGCTATCTAATCCGATTTCAGAGCACTCTCGTCTGAGTGTGGCAGAGTGCAGAATAACTGACAAATTTAAAAACACTCAACACCCATTGAATATGGCAGATGTCAGTAAACGTTGGCAAAAAAAGCTTAATTAAATTGTTGCCAGCAGCACAGTTGCAGTCACAGATGATCTGGATAACGCTGGACATCCTGGGATCACCCGTACTATACAATCACTCTCCAAAAAGTATTGGTGGCCCACCTTAGCGCAGGAAGTTACACGCTAGGTCAACTCCTGTTCTGTGCATGCCCAAACAAAGCCTCATCGGCACGCTCCAGTAGGGAAACTCCTTCCCGTGCCTCAGCATCCCTGGTCTCATCTGTCCATTGACTTTGTTACCGATCTCCCCTCCTCTGACGGTTTCACCACTATTCTGGTGGTTGTGGACAGATTTTCTAAATCATGCCGGTTTATTCCTCTCTCTGGTCTCCCTACCTCTCTCCAGATAACCGAGACACTGTTCCTGCAGGTTTTCTGGTACTATGGACTCCCAGAGAACATCGTCTCCGACTGTGGCCCCCAATTCACTTCATGAGTATAGAGGGCTTTCATGGAAAAACTGGGGATCACAGTCAGCCTCACTTCCGGGTATGGGCCTCAGTCCAACGGGCAGGTGGAGAGGATGAACCTGGAGCTGGGGAGGTTCCTGAGGACTCACTGCCAGGACTGGAAGGGGGAGTGGGCCTGATTCCTTCCCTGGGCGGAATTCACCCGGAATTCATTATTTCACTCCTCCACCATTCTTACTCCCTTCCAGTGTGTCCTGGGTTATCAGCCGGCCCTGGCTCCGTGGACTCCACGCCGAGGCCCCTGCGGTGGACGAATGATTCTGACTCGCAGAGGAGGTTTGTGGGGCCGTTCAAGGTTCTCTGGGAGGTCAACAACGGTAACGTATAGGTTACAGCTTCCCAGTGACTACTGTATCTCACCATCGTTTCATGTCTCCCTTCTCAGGACAGTGGTTCCTGGTCACCTAGCTGATGCTGTCCCCCATGACACCCCTCCACCCCCCCCTTGGATGTTGAGGGAGGTCACACCTATGCCGTTAGATCCCTACTGGACTCCCGATGTCGTGGGGGTTGGCTCCAGTACCTGGTGGACTGGGATGGGTAGGGCCCAGAGGAGCAGTTTTGGGTTCCGGGGGAGGACATTCTGGACCCCAACATCATCCGTGATTTCCATCTTTGCCGACCAGCCCGCTCTTCGTCCTCGGGGCCATCCCTCTGGCCGGCGTTATCCTGCAGCTGCTTCCCAACTCCCAGTGACCACGTTACATTCCCATTGTTCCTCAACTGTAGTGTATGATATACCATTTCCTAGCTCTGAATCTCTATTTTGATCCAATGTAAAAAACACCATTTTAAATTTTTGCTATAAGACCAAATCGAGCCAGTCGATCACAAATATCCATATGTTTTCATGGCTATCTTTCCATATTCTGAATGCATTCTCCATAGACTACATTATAGTCTTGAACCAATCAAATTTAAGGTACACAGTATTTAAAGGGATTGCTTTAGATAAATGAACAGAAAAACAAATTGAGTGTTTTCTGGGATTTAATTAAATTTATTCACTGCATGCAAGGGAGCCACACTCGCAAACCTTGTTATGCACCTCCATAAGGTAAGTCTGAATACCAACTACTGAGAAGTGCATAGGAAAAGCAGGTATAGGAAAGGTGTAACTTTCCTAAGTCTGAATCAGCACCAAAGAGTATAGAAAAACAAAAATATGTGCCTCATTAAACTCCCAAACCCAACTGAAATCCTTCCTCCTACTCAATCCTTTTGTCTGTGGGGAAACAAAGTAATACCTACCATAGGAGCTGAACAATACATACAGACTCAGATACATTAATGAAACTGCAACACTCCCTCACCTCCTGACTTGTTCATTTACATGAGACTCTTCCATATCATTCGCAATAAACGTGTAGCAGCCAGGGTTAATGTGGCTAATCATGAATTCCAGTGAATCAGAAAATATGCAACATTGTTTCCAAAACACCTATCATTTTCATCCCATTTCATTCTTATATTTAGTCATTCAATGACACTTCTCATCGATCATGTCCATGCCAAGATTGTTTCAGCTAGAGACATTACAATGTGGTCGAAATACATCACATCCTGAACTTACACGCAACAGAGGATCTCAATAAGTCTGGCACCCTCAGCCTGCTATATATACAGTACTCAACTCACTTGTAAACCACTGTTTGTCCAATATCCCCAGATCATTTGACATACAGTATTCATGCTGTATACAGTAGTAGGAATACGAGACACTTGATGGCTACAAATGGAACGGATTGTTAAAAAGTCTCCCCTAAGCACCTCAGATGACACCCCTTGAAAGAGAGTGATTCTTCATTTGGGCTGATCTGTGACCCCCTAGCACCTCCCCCAGTTAGAGTAGAATAAGGGAACCTCCGAGTAACACACAAGGAAACTTTATCGACACACACAGGAATGAAATGGACATGGAAAGGTAATGGAAGTGTTTTTTTTAACACACACACTGTCTCACTAGTCCAGAGATATGTCCAGATATTGCTGTGCAGGACAGAGGTGAGCTTGCTGATCGCTCTGTTCACTGCTTGGAAAAGTCTGTGAAAATGTGTGACCTGCAGAGTCAGGAGGATGGGCAGATGTTCGGCCCCCTAACAACCAGCCCAGTAACTGCCCTGGCAACCACCATAGCAACCAACCAGTGGTCAGGGCCCTAGGTATGACTTGCCAGTTTATGGTCCCTGGCTTGCCTGCTAGGCTTCAGTGGGTGAAGGAAGCCTACTGCAAGATTTGGAAAGTTACAGAGTTTTTGTCCCTGAGAGAGAGAGGCCCGTGAGAATGATAAAACATTACTTTTGAATAGGGGTGGGCAATAATGTTGGCTCGAGGACCACGTAAGTTTTTTTTTTTCGGACCCGATTTGTATATGGAAAGCAATTTGCTGGCCGGAAAAAGGGCATTTATTTTAATATATACTGTATACAGTCAAGACCAAAATTATTGGCACATTTCCTGCAATTCTACACATTTTCATGTGGCGAGACAAACATGTTATAGCTATTCCACACATTTTGCAGTGAGGGTGAGATAATTTAGCATTTGTAATGCCAATTTCCTGCTATTCCATACATGTTTTTTTACATAAGAGAAAACGTTCCAGTTTTACAGCGAATTTCATAGAAAAAAAATGTTTTTAATGACGTGTTCATATGCTATCAAATCAAATCAAATGTTATTTGTCAAATGCTTTATAGACAACAGGTGTGGACTAACAGTGAAATGCTTACTTAGGGGTCCATTTCCAACAATGCAGAGTTAAATATAAGAAAAACATTTATAAATAGAAATAGTGACACAAGGAATAAATACACAGTGAATAAGGAATAAAAATAACAAGTAAAAATAACATGGCTATATACATAGAGTACCAGCACCAAGTCGATGTGCAGGGGTACAAGGTAATTGAGGTAGCTACTGTATGTACTGTACATATACAGTGGGGCAAAAAAGTATTTAGTCAGCCACCAATTGTGCAAGTTCTCCCACTTGAAAAGATGAGAGAGGCCTGTAATATTCATCATAGGTACACTTCAACTATGACAAAATGAGAGAAAAAAATCCAGAAAATCACATTGTAGGATTTTTAATGAATTTATTTGCAAATTATGGTGGAAAATAAGTATTTGGTCACCTACAAACAAGCAAGATTTCTGGCTCTCACAGACCTGTAACTTCTTCTTCAAGAGGCTCCTCTGTCCTCCACTTGTTACCTGTATTAATGGCACCTGTTTGAACTTGTTATCAGTATAAAAGACTTGGTTTGAAGAAATCAACTGTGGGAGCAATTATTAGGAAATGGACGACATACAAGACCACTGATAATCTCCCTCGATCTGGGGCTCCACGCAAGATCTCATCCCGTGGGGTCAAAATGATCACAAGAACGGTGAGCAAAAATCCCAGAACCACACGGGGGGACCTAGTGAATGACCTGCAGAGAGCTGGGACCAAAGTAACAAAGCCTACCATCAGTAACACACTACGCCGCCAGGGACTCAAATCCTGCAGTGCCAGACGTTTTTTAATTTTTTTTTATTTCACCTTTATTTAACCAGGTAGGCTAGTTGAGAACAAGTTCTCATTTGCAACTGCGACCTGGCCAAGATAAAGCATAGCAGTGTGAACAGACAACAACACAGAGTTACACATGGAGTAAACAATTAACAAGTCAATAACACAGTAGAAAAAAATGGGAGTCTATATACAATGTGTGCAAAAGGCATGAGGAGGTAGGCGAATAATTACAATATTGCAGATTAACACTGGAGTGATAAATGATCAGATGATCATGTACAGGTAGAGATATTGGTGTGCAAAAGAGCAGAAAAGTAAATAAATAAAAACTGTGGGGATGAGGTAGGTGAGAATGGGTGGGCTATTTACCAATAGACTATGTACAGCTGCAGCGATCAGTTAGCTGCTCAGATAGCTGATGTTTGAAGTTGGTGAGGGAGATAAAAGTCTCCAACTTCAGCGATTTTTGTAATTCGTTCCAGTCACAGGCTGGAACCCCTGCTTAAGCCAGTACATGTCCAGGCCGGTCTGAAGTTTGCTAGAGAGCATTTGGATGATCCAGAAGAAGATTGGGAGAATGTCATATGGTCAGATGAAACCAAAATAGAACTTTTTGGTAAAAACTCAACTCGTCGTGTTTGGAGGACAAAGAATGCTGAGTTGCATCCAAAGAACACCATACCTACTGTGAAGCATGGGGGTGGAAACATCATGCTTTGGGGCTGTTTTTCTGCAAAGGGACCAGGACGACTGATCCGTGTAAAGGAAAGAATGAATGGGGCCATGTAATTGTGAGATTCTGAGTGAAAACCTCCTTCCATCAGCAAGGGCATTGAAGATGAAACGTGGCTGGGTCTTTCAGCATGACAATGATCCCAAACACACCGCCCGGGCAACAAAGGAGTGGCTTCGTAAGAAGCATTTCAAGGTCCTGGAGTGGCCTAGCCAGTCTCCAGATCTCAACCCCATAGAAAATCTTTGGAGGGAGTTGAAAGTTTGTGTTGCCCAGCAGAAATGTCCTCTGGTCTGATGAAACAAAAATAGAACTGTTTGGCAATAATGATCATCGTTATGCTTGGAGGAAGAAGGGGGAGGCTTGCAAGCCAAAGGACACCATCCCAACAGTGAAGCACTGGGGTGGCAGCATCATGTTGTGGGGGTGCTTTGCTGCAGGAGGGACTGGTGCACTTCACAAAATAGATGGGGGAAAATTCTGTGGATATATTGAAGCAACATCTCAAGACATCATTCAGGAAGTTAAAGCTTGGTTGCAAATGGGTCTTCCAAATGGAAAATGACCCCAAGCATACTTCCAAAGTTGTGGCAAAATGACAACAAAGTCAAGGTATTGGAGTGGCCATCACATAGCCCTGACCTCAATCCCATAGACAATGTGTGGGCAGAACTGAAAAAGTGTGTGCGAGCCAAGGAGGCCTACAAACCTGACTCAGTTACACCAGCTCTGGCAGGGGGAATGGGCAAAAATTCACCCAACTTACTTTGGGAAGAATGTGGAAGGCTCCCCGAAACGTTTGACCCAAGTTAAACAATTTAAAGGCAATGCTACCAAATTCTAATTGAGTGTTTGTAAACTTCTGACCCACTGGGAATGTGATGAAAGAAATAGAAGCTGAAATACATAATTCTCTCTACTATTATTCTGATATTTCACATTCAAATAAAGTGGTGATCCTAACTGTGTATGTAAACCTCCGACTATAAAGTGGCTAAGGTGTATGTAAACTTCCGACTTCAACTGTATGTATACTGTAGCTAAGAAAGAAAGAAACACTAAGTGTGTTGTGTAGTAGGTTGTTAGTAGCCCATGTGCCTCACCCTAATAATTTGCTCCCTTTCCCCCTCATAACTTAGCCTACTGTTCTGATTTAGTGGTGCACATTTAGCCTATAGCCTGTTTTAGAGAAATGTCATCATCAAATATAGTAAGAGCTTTCATTATCTGCTTATATGCCCCCATTATTTATCATACGGTTCTGACTTGGTGTACTGGGAGAATACTGTCAGAACGGCCCATGTTCTGAATTCTGTCGCTGTACATTTCAAAAGTGCTGAACAAATAGTTATATTGTCTACGTCCGTCCTAGCTCACTCTTAATCAAAATTACAGATGGCCTCTTATCTGCTCGTCGACCCCTTATGTCTTAGTTTGTACATACCAATTGTTACTAGATTCCACATTTGTTTAATTAGGGTGGCCATATAAGCAATGTTTTTTTTAAGTCAGAAAAGGAGGCCGAATGAACTGTTTCGCTGCCAGACAAGGCTCCGCTGAAGTCTAGCAGTGGTAAGGTGTTTGGACTGCTGTTGGGACTCTTCTGTTGGGACAGCTTTATATAGGCCCTAACAGTTTGTGGGCACCATGTATCACCAGTATAGTGCAATTCGTGTATTGTTTAGTGTTGTGTTGTGTATTGGCTTTGCTGGCATGCATCTATAACATTTTTGGGGGACTTTGCCCCACAAAGATTTACATGCTAAAATCACCACTGATATGACCCCACTGTAGAAAGGGGAGACTCTCACAAACACGATGTTCTCTGTTTTGCTCTATGACCCCCAGAAGTGTCATGGGACTCATCTAAAGGTAACCCATACAAATTAATAGAAGTACGGCGGTAGTTTTGTGCCAACAAAAATAAGGGGTTAAATATGTGTAAAAAAAAAACTAAATATTTTCCTGAGCTTTCTCATATCTCATAGATATAGGACAAATACTTCAAAAACGTATTCCTTATGATAATTTTTTTGACTGTCTTGTTTTGACATTTATGAATGTGTTATTCGTTTATATAGACTATATAAGTAAAAGGAAAATACAATATTTTGTCAAATAATTTTTGTATATATATATTTAAACCTAAAGGGGTCCTAAAATTCCAAATCAAATAACTAAATGATCCATTATGTGACCTTCATAAAACAATTCCATATGTCAGCTTCCTCCACCCTCCAACGGGTTAGACTTTTAAGAATTAATTGACATGGAGGTGGCAAGAAAACGATCAGACATTCTGAACATTTATTTAAGCGTTTGGCCATTGTTGTTCTGCTATAGTTTAACCACAGTTCCAAAAAATGCTGGTATGCGATGGAGAAAAACTCTAACTTAAAAAAGTAGAAGGTCAATGCAGATTAAATTGAGCTTTATTTTATTTATAAGAATCGTTAGTAGTGCCAATAATTTTGATGCGTATCTTTCTTTAGATTTTTAAAATTATTGTTAAACTAAATATTTTTTCTCTGAGTAATTGTATTAGTTTAATTAAAAAATAATATTGTTTTCCTAATTTTTTTGCATACGATATAGGTCAGTATTTGTATTATTTATTTGATGGTCTTTTTTACTCATCTTTATCAAGGGTGCCTATAATTTGGGTTGTGACTGTATGTCCATTATAATTTCTACATACATTTTATCTAGTTGAAGATGTTCAAGAGTGGTTTTTTGGTGAGTTTTTTGGGGTCAAAATAATAATTTGCCCAAAAAATGTCAAACCTCCTGCACGCCAGATTGAAGGGCCTTAGTTTGCCCACCCCTGCTGTAGATGAAGACTGAGTACTGATGCACATGCTTCATCAGCAAGCCTGGCTGGCTGTGCAATTAAACTGACAGTCATATCACAATTAGACGTTATAATGTGCTGGTCTCATTAGCCTTTTATTAAGGTCTCAGTGCAGTCAAAAATGTGATTTCAGTGTTATGTACATATTTCCAACATGATGAAGATGGAATAATACTGTGAAAATTATCATAATGCCCTTTTAGTGTAAGAGTTGTTTTAAAAGACTGCTTCAAGTATCTGCCTGTTTTTGTGGGATGGAGTTTTGGCTTTCCGTGGTGTCATCAGCATGCGGTAAATTAGACCAATAAGAAAGAGAGTCTAAAACCTCTGCCAGTAAGAGTACATTTTCAGTTTTCCCTTCCCAACTCAGACCATTCCCAGTCAGTCCTAGCAAAATTCTTGCTTGAGAAATTGCCCTTTGCTAAAAAGCTATTCTTGTTTACTTTTGACTATTTTAATTGAAAACAATCACAATAAGGTACTTCATTCTTACTCAAAAATGATTTGATATTGAGATAAAATGGCTGCATTGGACCCTTAAAAAAATAAACTAAACTAGAGGGAAAGAAACCCAATCCAAATGAAAATGTGTCCCCATGACAGTGCACAAGTGTAAAATGAATTCAATATTAAATTAAAGAAACATTTGATTTGTTCAGAAGCCTCGACCTCAAATGACATTTTTCCATATCGAATTCCATTAACTGAAAAGTAGTCCTTGTAAAAATCTAGGAATGTCTTGCCTAATGATGTTAACTGAGAGCTGTATGAATTTGTCCAATAAACAAGCCACATAACAGACAAGACTAATGCCCTCTATCCCAGGGGACATTCAAAGTATCTCTGGTCTGTGTGAGCTTTTCTTACTTTAGGCAGAGAAACTATTGTAAGACAGGAAGACTTTGAGGCTGGTGGGGGTGAACCACCGAGAAGTTGGCCTCCTCTGACACACTCACCCTTCTGTAGACAGAGCAAGACAAGAGCCCAGGGACTGAATTCTCTCTAGGCAACAATATGTAAGAGCACAGACAGAGGCTCACAAGTGGAACAGAACACTCACTCACACTCTTACACAAAAACACAAATGCTTTCACACGTGAATGCACGCACACACGCACACACAAGGTTCCCTGCCAATGGCGCTGCCTAAAGAGGCTATGAGGCATAACAGGATTGAATGCTCGAAGCTGAGGAAAAAACGAATTCCATGCTACAAAAAAACAGCAGTTATCCACAGAGGAGTCTTGAGTTGACAGATTGGACCTTTCAGATTAGTTTTAAACAAAGGGGAACATTGTGACAGGCAGCTGTTTTCTGATCTAAAAACAGGTGAGATAGTATTGCATTGCATAAAACAAGTGGTGGAGAGGGATGCAGAGATATACCTGCATTACTACCATATTCCTGTGGATTAAAGCTATTCAGTGACTGGATAATTGAGAGAAAAAGCAGCACATGGGTGTCATCCTGTAATTATGAGCAACATCATAATCCCTTATATTTCACAGGGATCAGGCATTTTACTTACAAATCACTGGGGAATGGCAGTTGGTTTGAATTTGAGAAAGGAATGGCTAGAGGAGAAGGGTGAACGTCTGTATTTCGCTCCTGCATTCCCTCGATAGCCCTCACATACCAGTTAATGAAAAAGGGTTTTATCTGCTATGTGGCACTCTTCATTCTTCTTTTTACCCCTCTACAACCTTAATTAGACATTTTGAAGACAGGCTGCTGCCGCAATGTCTTTCCTAATTTTCTGTGTAAAATGCGGGTGAGATATTACCCATGATTGTGGCCTAATTAATACAACCTCACTAAAAGTGTGTGAAATGGAATGGAAAGGAGAGCGAGATAATCTCCGTCACTGTCTGATATGGCCTTGTAATGAGAAATATATTCAATAAGAATCTCAACAATGTTCCAAAGTGCTTTTCACATTATCTGGTTTCAGGGAGAAAAAGTGTGCTTGATTCTTGGAAAGATGTCCTTGCCCCTTTTGCACTGAATGAAAAGGCTTTAGTCTCATCATGACGAAATAAGGAACAAAGAATAAAGTATGAGTAATGCAAGTTTTTCACCTTTGAAAAAGTCAATTGAAAGTTGTGTGACTATTGCGAGGACTTGGCAGATCTCAGTCAATAACTGATATCCAACTCAAAGGGACACTCCCTGTGAATGGATCGCTCCACTGACCACAATGGACTGCTGCGGACACATCCTAAGAGCATGATCACTGCAAGAGAGATAAACGAACGGGTGATCCTCAGCAATTTCTGCTGCCATACAATTGCTGATGCTCAACCTTCCAATTGAAAAGCCACACATTTTTTTTAGCATCACTCCAATACACACATTTCACTTGCGAGTTAGATAGATTATTAGGAAGTGTGGATCATCATTATTTGGACAGTATAGATTACAGTGCCTTGCAAAAGTATTCATGCCCCTGGGCATTTTTTCTACTTTGTTGCATAACAGCCTGTAATTGAAATGTATTTTTATTTGGATTTCATGTAATGGACATACACAAAATAGTCCAAATTGGTGAAGGGAAATTTTAAAAAGTAACTTGTTTAATTAAAAACATTCTAAAAAAGAAAAAAAAGAAGAAAAGTGGGTGTGCATATGTATTCACCCCTTTACTATGAAGCCCCTAAATAAGATCTAGTGCAACCAATTACCTTCAGAAGTCACATAATGTGTTAAATAAAGTCCACCTGTGTGCAATCTAAGTGTCACCTGATCTGTCACATGATCTCAGTAAATATACACCTGTTCTGAAAGGCCCCAGATTCTGCAACACCATTAAGCAAGGCGCACCACCAAGCAAGAGGCACCACAAAGACCAAGGAGCTCTCCGAAAAGGTCAGGGAAATGGTTGTGGAGAAGTACAGATCAGGGTTGGGTTATAAAAAAAGATCCGAAACTTTGAATATCCCCCGGTGCACCATTAAATCCATTATTAAAAAATGGAAAGAATATGGCATCACAACAAACCTGCCAAGAGAGGGCCGCCCACCAAAACTCACAGACCAGGCAAGGAGGGCATTAATCAGAGAGGCAACAAAGAGACCAAAGATAACCCTGAAGGAGCTGCAAAGCTCTACAGCAGAGATTGGAGTATCTGTCCATAGGATTACTTTAAGCCGTACACTCCACAGAGCTGGGCTTTAAGGAAGAGTGGCCAGAAAAAAGCCATTGCTTAAAGAAAAGAATAAGCAAACATGTTTGGTGTTCGCCAAAATGCATGTGGGAGACTCCCCAAACATATGGAAGAAGGTACTCTGGTCAGATGAGACTAAAATTGAGCTTTTTGCCCATCAAAGAAAACGCGATGTCTGGCAAAAACCCAAAACCTCTCATCATCCCGAGAACACCATCCCCACAGTGAAGCATGGTGGTGGCAGCATCATGCTGTGGGATGTTTTTCCCCATCGGCAGGGACTGGGAAACTGGTCAGAATTGAAGGATGACGCTAAATACAGGGACATTCTTGAGGGAACCTGTTTCAGTCTTACAGAGATTTGAGACTGGGATGGAGGTTCACCTTCCAGCAGGGCAATGACCCTAAGCATACTGCTAAAGCAACACTTGAGTCGTTTAAGGGGAAAAATTTAAATGTCTTGGAATGGCCTCGTCAAAGCCCAGACCTCAATTCAATTGAGAATCTGTGGTATGACTTAAAGATTGTTGTACACCAGCAGAACTTATCCAACTTGAAGGAGCTGGAGCAGTTTTGCCTTGAAGAATGGGCAAAAATCCCGGTGACTAGATGTGCCAAGCTGATAGAGACATACCCCAAAAGACTTGCAGCTGTAATTGATGCAAAAGGAGGCTCTACAAAGCAATGACTTTGGAGGGCTGAATGGTTATGCACGCTCATGTTTTCAGTTTAAAAAATAAATAATTTATTTATTGTTTGTTTCACAATAAAAAATATTTTGCATCTTCAAAGTGATAGGCATGTCGTGTAAATCAAATGACACAAGCCCCCCCAAAATCGATTTTAATTCCAGGTTGTAAGGCAACAAAATAGGAAAAATGCCAAGGGGGGTGAATACTTTCGCAAGCCACTGTACTTTTTAACAGATTTGAATCATGTAAACACATTTTAAACTTGAGTTTATAGAATGGCTCATAGAATGGGTGACAAAAGACATGCGTAAAAACCCTATGAATGATGAAAACCTATGAGACAGAAAAGTGTGTGCTATTGAAACTGTCTGGGATTTCAAAAGTAATTAAATAATTACATTCTACCTGAGCCAGTCTTGCTACCAGCAGTCAACCCACTTCCACAGAGAGATATGAGTGAAAATCCTCAGGAACACTGCAGCCTCAACTCACATGCATGACCTCCATCAAAGCTGTTTAACACCTCTTAAGGATCGGACCTTTTTTTTCAATTTTCATCTAAAATGACATACCCAAATCGAACTACCTGTAGCTCAGGACCTGAAGCAAGGGTATGCATATTCTTGATACCATTTGGAAGGTAACACTTTGAAGTTTGTGGAAATGTGAAATTAAAGTAGGAGAATATAACACATTAGATCTGGTAAAAGATAATACAAAGAAAAAATGTGCTTTTTTTTCCCCATCATCTTTGAAATGCAAGAGAAAGGCCACACTGTATTATTCAAGCCGAGGCGCAATTTTGATTTTGGCCACTAGATGGCAACAGTGTATGTGCAAAGTTTTAGACTGGTCCAATAACCATTGCATTTCTGTTAAAAATGTTGTATCAAGACCACCAAAATGTGCCTAATTGGTTTATTAATACATTTTCAAGTAATTAACTGTGCACTCTCCTCAAACAATAGCATGGTATTATTTCACTGTAATAACTACTGTAAATTAGACAGTGCAGTTAGATTAACAAGAATTTAAGCTTTCTGCCCATATCACCCTCTATCTACAATTATCTGCCAAAATTGTTGCAATCCCTATTACTAGCCTGTTCAACCTCTCTTTCATATCGTTTGAGATCCCCAAAGATTGAAAAGCTGCTGCGGTCATCCCCCTCTTCAAAGGGGGAGACACTCTAGACCCAAACTGCTACAGACCTATATCTATCCTACCCTGCCTTTCTAAGGTCTTCGAAAGCCAAGTTAACAAACAGATCACTGACCATTTCGAATCCCACCGTATCTTCTCTGCTATGCAATCTGGCTTCCGAGCTGGTCATGGTGCACCTCAGTCACACTCAAGGTCCTAAACGATATCATAACTGCCATTGATAAGAGACAATACTGTGCAGCCGTATTCATCGACCTGGCCAAGGCTTTCGACCCTGTCAATCACCACATTCTTATCGGCAGACTAAACAGCTTTGGTTTCTCAAATGACTGCCTCGCCTGGTTCACCAACTACTTCTCTGATAGAGTTCAGTGCGTCAAATCGGAGTGCCTGTTGTCTGGACCTCTGGCAGTCTCTATGGGGTGCCACAGCGTTCAATTCTCGACTCTCTTCTCTGTATACATCAATGATGTCTCTCATGCTGCTGGTGATTCTCTGATCCACCTCTACGCAGACGACACCATTCTGTATACCTCTGGCCCTTCTTTGGACACTGTAACCTCCAGACGAGCTTCAATGCCATACAACTCTCCTTCCATGGCCTCCAACTGCTCTTAAATGCAAGTAAAACTAAATGCATGCTCTTCAACCGATCGCTGCCCGCACCTGCCTGACCATCCAGCATCACTACTCTGGACGGTTCTGACCTAGAATATGTGGACAACTACAAATGCCTAGGTGTCTGGTTAGACTGTAATCTCTCCTTCCAGACTCACATTAAGCATCTCCAATCCAAAAATAATTATTGAATCGGCTTCCTATTTCGCAACAAAGCATCCTTCACTCATTCTGCCAAACATACCCTCGTAAAACTGACTATCCTACCAATCCTCGACTTCGTCGATGTCATTTACAATACAGCCTCCAACACTCTACTCAATAAATTGGATGCAGTCTATCACATTGCCATCCGTTTTGTCACCAAAGCCCCAGATACTACCCACCACTGCGACCTGTACGCTCTCGTTGGCTGGCCCTTGCTTCATACTCATCGCCAAACCCACTGGCTCCAGGTCATCTACAAGTCTTTGCTAGGTAAAGCCCTGCCTTATTTCAGCTCACTGGTCACCATAGTAACACCCACCCGTAGCACGCGCTCCAGCAGGTATATTGCACTGGTCATCCCCAAAGCCAACACTTCCTTTGGCAGCCTTTCCTTCCAGTTCTCTGCTGCCATTGACTGGAACGAATTGCAAAAATCTCTGAAGCTGGAGTCTTATATCTCCCTCTCTAACTTTAAGCATTAGCTGTCAGCTGTAAATAGCAAATCAAATCAAATCAAATGTATTTATATAGCCCTTCGTACATCAGCTGATATCTCAAAGTGCTGTACAGAAACCCAGCCTAAAACCCCAAACAGCAAGCAATGCAGGTGTAGAAGCACGGTGGCTATGAAAAACTCCCTAGAAAGGCCAAAACCTAGGAAGAAACCTAGAGGAACCAGGCTATGTGGGGTGGCCAGTCCTCTTCTGGCTGTGCCGGGTGGAGATTATAACAGAACATGGCCAAGATGTTCAAATGTTCATAAATGACCAGCATGGTCCAATAATAATAAGGCATAACAGTTGAAACTGGAGCAGCAGCACAGCCAGGTGGACTGGGGACAGCAAGGAGTCATCATGTCAGGTAGTCCTGAGGCATGGTCCTAGGGCTCAGGTCCTCCGAGAGAGAGAAAGAAAGAGAGAAAGAGAGAATTAGAGAGAGCACACTTAAATTCACACAGGACACCGAATAGGACAGGAGAAGTACTCCAGATATAACAAACTGACCCTAGCCCCCCGACACAAACTACTGCAGCATAAATACTGGAGGCTGAGACAGGAGGGGTCAGGAGACACTGTGGGCCCATCCGAGGACACCCCGGACAGGGCCAAACAGGAAGGATATAACCCCACCCACTTTGCCAAAGCACAGCCCCCACATCACTAGAGGGATATGTGATAGCACACCTTATCACCATATTATTACTTACCCCCCTTACTCTTTTGCACCCCAGTATCTCTACTTGCACATCATCCGCACATCTATCACTCCAGTATTAATGCTAATTTTCTATTATTTTCACCTCTATGGCCTATTTAATACCTACCTCCGTAGTCTTCTACATTTGCACACACTGTACATAGATCTTTCTATTTTTATTTTCTTTTGTGTTATTGACTGTACGTTTGTTCATGTGTAACTCTGTGTTGTTGTTTTTGTCGCACTGCTATGCCTTCTTGGCCAGGTCGCAGTTGTAAATGAGAACTTGTTCTCAACTGGCCTACCTGGTTAAATAAAGGTTAAATAAATCAATACAAATAAATTCAACTTGGCTGCTTAAAAGCTGCTTGTTGAACGGTTAAACTGTCCCATTTTCCTTCCACCACTTAAAAAATACCACCATGGCCACACCCGTGTCCCCACTCCCCATGCGCCAACTGTAGCGTGCAAAACATGTCTCTGTATCAGAACAGTGGGCTTTATGGCAACTATACCACCATATGTTCAAGCAAACCACCAAACTACCATTTCTTTTACAGCAGTGTTAGTCAGTGCTGAGTTAGACAGAAACTGGCCGTTTGACTTTTAGATTACCTCTTCTCTTACAAACTGTCCAGCCTCAGCACCACTTGTCAGTTTCCAAGAAATTGGCAGTATTTCTTTAACTGCTGGGGTAAATTGAATGGAAGAGTGCATTCAGCTGCCAATATGACAGTGATTCAGAACAACGAGCTAGCTTGGTCCTCATACAGTATGTATCCACTCTTCTGGGATGTGCTTTATACTGCACATCTTGTCTCGAAATGACTCCTCTCATTGACTCACAGATTCAACATGTAGGCCACCCACTTCATTTTCTTAACTGTTTCATTCAATTTATATATCATTTTCTGAACAAACACAGGAGAGACATTTATTACACCTACATAAGAAATCTATAGTCAATACAGAAATGAGAAAAAAAATATCAAGGAAATGGGGTGTTACGAGATGTCACCAAGCCAATGGATGGCGCTGCTGTTATGTGTATCTGAGTGTGATACTATATAATACTAGCGAGCCAATTTAGGCATTACTTACCATGCTGTATGCATGCTACCGAGTGATGCTTAAGTAATGACTTTCTAATCAACATTATCTTGGTCTTGTATAGAACAAACAGCACACAAAACATGGGGGAACATCTCTCCATCTCCACTTAGAGAAGGATCAGTAGGCTACAGGTAGTTTCGGGTAGCCTCCCACAATAAGTTGGGTGGATTTTGTCCCATTCCTCCTGACAGAGCTGGTGTAACTGAGTCAGGTTTGTAGGCCTCCTTGCTCGCACACGCTTTTCAGCTCTACCCACACATTTTCTATAGGGTTGAGGTCAGGGCTTTGTGATGGCCACTCCAAAACCTTGACTTTGTTGTCCTTTTTGCCACAACTTTGAAAGTATACTTGGGGTCAATGTCCATTTGGAAGACCCATTTGCGACCAAGCTTTAACTTCCTGACTGATGTTGCTTCAATCTAACTGTCACGTTCTGACCTTTATTTTCTTTGTTTTGTCATTATTTAGTATGGTCAGGGCGTGAGTTGGGGTGGGCAGTCTGTTTGTTTTTCTATGATTTGGCTATTTCTATGTTTCGGCCTAGTATGGTTCTCAATCAGAGGCAGGTGTCATTAGTTGTCTCTGATTGAGAATCATACTTACAGTGCCTTGCGAAAGTATTCGGCCCCCTTGAACTTTGCGACCTTTTGCCACATTTCAGGCTTCAAACATAAAGATATAAAACTGTATTTTTTTGTGAAGAATCAACAACAAGTGGGACACAATCATGAAGTGGAACGACATTTATTGGATATTTCAAACGTTTTTAACAAATCAAAAACTGAAAAATTGGGCGTGCAAAATTATTCAGCCCCCTTAAGTTAATACTTTGTAGCGCCACCTTTTGCTGCGATTACAGCTGTAAGTCGCTTGGGGTATGTCTCTATCAGTTTTGCACATCGAGAGACTGACATTTTTTCCCATTCCTCCTTGCAAAACAGCTCGAGCTCAGTGAGGTTGGCTGGAGAGCATTTGTGAACAGCAGTTTTCAGTTCTTTCCACAGATTCTCGATTGGATTCAGGTCTGGACTTTGACTTGGCCATTCTAACACCTGGATATGTTTATTTTTGAACCATTCCATTGTAGATTTTGCTTTATGAATTGGATCATTTTCTTGTTGGAAGACAAATCTCCGTCCCAGTCTCAGGTCTTTTGCAGACTCCATCAGGTTTTCTTCCAGAATGGTCCTGTATTTGGCTCCATCCAGCTTCCCATCAATTTTAACCATCTTCCCTGTCCCTGCTGAAGAAAAGCAGGCCCAAACCATGATGCTGCCACCACCATGTTTGACAGTGGGGATGATGTATTCAGGGTGATGAGCTGTGTTGCTTTTACGCCAAACATAACGTTTTGCATTGTTGCCAAAAAGTTCAATTTTGGTTTCATCTGACCAGAGCACCTTCTTCCACATGTTTGGTGTGTCTCCCAGGTGGCTTGTGGCAAACTTTAAACGACACTTTTTATGGATATCTTTAAGAAATGGCTTTCTTCTTGCCACTCTTCCATAAAGGCCAGATTTGTGCAATACACGACTGATTGTTGTCCTATGGACAGAGTCTCCCACCTCATCTGTAGATCTCTGCAGTTCATCCAGAGTGATCATGGGCCTCTTGGCTGCATCTCTGATCAGTCTTCTCCTTGTATTAGCTGAAAGTTTAGAGGGATGGCCAGGTCTTGGTAGATTTGCAGTGGTCTGATACTCCTTCCATTTCAATATTATCGCTTGCACAGTGCTCCTTGGGATGTTTAAAGCTTGGGAAATCTTTTTGTATCCAAATCCGGCTTTAAACTTCTTCACAACAGTATCTCGGACCTGCCTGGTGTGTTCCTTGTTCTTCATGATGCTCTCTGCGCTTTTAACGGACCTCTGAGACTATCACAGTGCAGGTGCATTTATACGGAGACTTGATTACACACAGGTGGATTGTATTTATCATCATTAGTCATTTAGGTCAACATTGGATCATTCAGAGATCCTCACTGAACTTCTGGAGAGAGTTTGCTGCACTGAAAGTAAAGGGGCTGAATAATTTTGCACGCCCAATTTTTCAGTTTTTGATTTGTTAAAAAAGTTTGAAATATCCAATAAATGTCGTTCCACTTCATGATTGTGTCCCACTTGTTGTTGATTCTTGTTGTTGAAACTTTATGTTTGAAGCCTGAAATGTGGCAAAAGGTCGCAAAGTTCAAGGGGGCCGAATACTTTCGCAAGGCACTGTAGGTAGCCTGTGTTTCACTGTGTGTTTGTGGGTGATTGTTCCTGTCTCTGTGTTTTGCACCAGATAGGGCTGTTTTGGGTTTTCACGTTTCTTGTTTTTGTTAGTTTGTTCATGTGAAGTGATTTATTAAAACATGAATCAAAACAACCACGCTGCGCTTTGGTCCGCCTCTCCGTCAATGGAAGAAATCCCTTACACTAACCACATAATATTCCTATCTTATGATACCATCTATTTTGTGAAGTGCACCAGTCCCTCCTGCAGCAAAGCCCCCACAACATGATGCTGCCAACCTCCGTGTTTCAGGGTTGGGATGGTGTTCTTCGGCTTGCAAGCCTCCCCCTTTTTCCTACAAACATAACGATGGTCATTATGGCCAAACAGTTCTATTTTTGTTTCATCAGACCAGAGGACATTTCTCCAAAAAGTAAGATCCCCATGTGCAGTTGCTAACCGTAGTCTGGCTTTTTTTATGGCGGTTTTGGAGCAGTGGCTTCTTCCTTGCTGAGTGGCCTTTCAGGTTATGTCAATATAGGACTCATTTTACTGTGGATATAGATACTTTTGTACCTGTTTCCTCCAGCATTTTCACAAGGTCCTTTGCTGTTGTTCTGGGATTGATTTGCACTTTTCCCACCAAAGTATGTTCATCTCTAGGAGACAGAACGTGTCTCCTTCCTGAGCGATATGACGTCCTCATGGTCCCGTGGTGTTTATACTTGCGTACTATTGTTTGTACAGATGAACATGGTACCTTCAGGAGTTTGGAAATTGCTCCCAAGGATGAACCAGACTTGTCGAGGTCTACAATTATTCTTCTGAGGTCTTGGCTGATTTCTTTTGATTCTCCCAGTATGTCAAGCAAAGAGGCACTGAGTTTGAAGGTAGGCCTTGTAATACATCCACAGGTACACCTCCAATTGACTCAAATGATGTCAATTAGCCAATCAGAAGCTTTTCCAAACTGTTTAAGCTGTTTATTTTCCAAGCTGTTTAAAGGCACAGTCAACTTAGTGTATGTTAACTTCTGACCCACTGGAATTGTGATACAGTGAATTATAATCTGCCTGTAAACAATTGTTGGGAACATTAATTGTGTCATGCACAAAGTAGATGCCCTAACCGACTTGCCAAAACTATAGTTTGTTAACAAGAAATGTGTGGAGTGGTTGAAAAACTAGTTTTAATGACTCCAACCTAAGTGGATGTAAATTTCTGACCCACTGGGAATGTGATGTGAAAAAAGTGCTGAAATAAATCACTACGATTATTCTGACATTTCACATTCATAAAAAAAAGTGTTAGTCCTAACTGATTTAAAACAGGGAATTTTTACTGGGACTAAATGTCAGGAATAGTGAACTGACTTTAAACGTATTTTGCTAAGGTGTGTGTAAACTTCCGACTTCAACTGTACATATGAGATGAGTAATGACAGCTATGTAAACATTATTAAAGTGACTAGTGTTCCATTCCTTAAAGTGGCCAGTGATTTTTACTGTATGCCTATAGGCAGCAGCCTCTAATGTGCCACTGATGGCCTTGATATAGAAGCTGTTTTTCAGTCTCTCGGTCCCAGCTTTGATGCATCTGTACTGACCTTGCCTTCTGGGTGATAGCAGGGTGAACAGGCAGTGGCTCGGGTGCTTGATGTCCTTGATGATCTTTTTGTCCTTCCTGTGAAATCAGGTGCTGTAGGTATCCTGGAGGGCGGGTAGTTTGACCCCGGTAATGCGTTGGGCAGACAGCACCACCCTCTGGAGAGCCTTGTGGTTGTGGGCAACTTGATTGCGGGCGGTACAGTTGCCGTACCAGGCGATGATACAGCCCGACAGGATGCACCACCCTCTGGAGAGCCTTGCGGCTGTGGGCGGTACAGTTTCCGTACCAGGCGATGATACAGCTCAACAGGATGCACCACCCTCTGGAGAGCCTTGTGGTTGTGGGCAACTTGATTGCGGGCGGTACAGTTGCCGTACCAGGCGATGATACAGCCCGACAGGATGCACCACCCTCTGGAGAGCCTTGTGGTTGTGGGCAACTTGATTGCGGGCGGTACAGTTGCCGTACCAGGCGATGATACAGCTCAACAGGATGCACCACCCTCTGGAGAGCCTTGTGGTTGTGGGCAACTTGATTGCGGGCGGTACAGTTGCCGTACCAGGCGATGATACAGCCCGACAGGATGCACCACCCTCTGGAGAGCCTTGTGGTTGTGGGCAACTTGATTGCGGGCGGTACAGTTGCCGTACCAGGCGATGATACAGCTCAACAGGATGCACCACCCTCTGGAGAGCCTTGTGGTTGTGGGCAACTTGATTGCGGGCGGTACAGTTGCCGTACCAGGCGATGATACAGCCCGACAGGATGCACCACCCTCTGGAGAGCCTTGCGGCTGTGGGCGGTACAGTTGCTATACCAGGCGATGATACAGCCCGACAGGATGCACCACACTCTGGAGAGCCTTGCGGTTGGAGGCGGTACAGTTGCCGTACCAGGCGATGATACAGCCCGACAGGATGCACCACACTCTGGAGAGCCTTGCGGTTGTGGGCGGTACAGTTGCCGTACCAGGCGATGATACAGCCCGACAGGATGCACCACCCTCTGGAGAGCCTTGTGGTTGTGGGCAACTTGATTGCGGGCGGTACAGTTGCTGTACCAGGCGATGATACAGCCCGTCAGGATGCTTTCAATTGTGATTCTATAAAAGTTTGTAAAGGTTATAGGTGACAAGCCAAATTTCTTTGGCCTCCTGAGGTTGAAGAGGCTCTGTTGAGGTTGAAGAGGCTCTGTTGAGCCTTCTTCACCACACTGTCTGTGTGGGCGGTTCATTTCAGTTTGTCAGTGATGTGTACACCAAGTAACTTGAAGCTTTCCACCTTCTCCACTGTAGTCCCGTCGATGGAGATAGGGAGGTGGACCCTCTGCTGTTTCCTGAAGTCCACAATTAGTTAGCCATTCTCTGGCGACGACCCATTTTTAATTACCCCATCATTTGAGAGGCGCATCCATGGAGCATAGTGAGGTCTTGCTTAACGAGGCCTTGCCAAATGAGCCATTGACTTTATTCCCCCGCCCTGTGATTGTTGTCTGATCTCTGGGTGGGTAGGGTAGGTACACTGTTTCACTGATTCCCTGAGCTCACCTCCCTTCTCTGCTCCAGACTCAGCAATCCACAGGATTCACTGCTATTACTCTGCTTACTTCACAACTATACTCTGCTGTGAATGCCAATTGCTAACACAAACCCGCGATAAGAATACGCCTTGTTTTCAATGTGCCACTCAAATATGCATGCTCACTCCCTCCCACAAACACAGGCACACACAGATGAAAAGACAGACTCCTATTCCCTAGTTGGGTGTATTTTATTCTAAGGAGCTACATACTCCCTAAAGAGCTTTCATAATACACACACACACTCCACTACCAACACATTTTACCTTCATAAAAGCTCACAAGACACAATGTAAGTACTCGGTCATCCCCTCCCCTGTTGGTCTGGGCTAGAGCTATATCAGTCTGCAATTCTGTTTCATTATGCATGCATGTTCCCTCAGCATTCCACCAGCACTCTTTCATTACATGTGTGGAGAACCTCTCGGATACCATGCTATTAGGAGTGTGTCACATGTCACATGGGCCAAGAGGGCCATAGCATGTCCAGACATGCCCCTCCTCTCTGTCTGCCTGGAGGGGGGGTCAAAGATCAGTGAACACAGGTAGAAGAGCACATTATTTTTTCAGGAGACACTCTTTATTCCTCTTCCCTGTGATCTTGCTGATTTCTCTCACTCCTCATCTCTCTCTCATTCGCTAGCTCTAATGACTTTCTGTTCAGGGCCAAAAGTACAGTATGACGATGCGCAGGGCTACACAAACAAGGAAGACCATGAATCACAGCTGCCTGGAGGGGTAGTCAAAGGTCAGTGAACACAGGTAGAAGAGCACATTTATTTGGCAGAAAACCCTCTCGCTCCTCATCACTCTCTCTCTCTCGTGCTGATTTCTCTCTCCTCATCTCTCTCTCACTCACTAGCTCTAGTGACTTTCTGTTCAGGGCCAAAACGACAGAATGACACAAACAAGGAAGACTATGAATCACAGCTGTACACACATGCAAATGGACAAACTCCACCTGCACAAAGTAAAATGTTTTTACAATATATAGAAATCTATCTTATTCTTGTCCTTGGAGACTATTGAAGATGTCTAGCACTGTCGAGACAGTGAAAATTATTCAAACCGTAAATGCGTCACAGTGGATTACTCACACAAGGGGGCGATGAGTTCTGTGAAGGTTACAGATATATGTAAATGTATTCTATGTGCATTTCATTATTTACATTTACATTTAAGTCATTTAGCAGACGCTCTTATCCAGAGCGACTTACAAATTATGTTATCCAACTCTTATTGTTTCAGGGCTGAAACTACTGAATTAACCTAAACTCAGCAAAAAAAGAAACATCCCTTTTTCTGGACCCTGTCTTTCAAAGATAATTAATAAAAATCCAAATAACTTCACAGAACTTCATTGTAAAGGGTTTTAACACTGTTTGCCATGCTTGTTCAATGAACCATAAACAATTAATGAACATGGACCTGTGGAACACTAACAGCTTACAGGCAATTACGGTCACAGTTATGAAAACTTAGGACACGAAAGAGGCTTTTCTACTGACTCTGAAAAACACCAAAATAAAGATGCCCAGGGCCCCTGCTCATCTGTGTGAATGCTGCAAGGAGGCTCGAGGACTGCAAATGTGGCCATACTGTGAGACGCCTAAGACAGCGCTACAAGGAGACAGGACGGACAGCTGATCGTCCTCACAGTGGCAGACCACGTGTAACAACACCTGCACAGTATCAGTACATCTGAACATCACACCAGGGGGACAGGTACAGGATGGCAACAACAACTACCAGAGTTACACCAGGAATGCACAATCCCTCCATCAGTGCTCAGACTGTCCGTAATAGGCTGAGAGAGGTTGGACAGAGGGCTTGTAGGTCTGTTGTAAGGCAGGTCCTCACCAGATATCACCGGCAACATTGTTGCCTATGGGCACAAACCCACCGTCGCTGGACCAGACCGGACTGGCAAAAACTGTTCTTCACTGACGAGTCACGGTTTTGTCTCACCTCGGGTGATGGTCAGATTCACGTTTATCGTCGAAGGAATGAGCGTTACACCAAGGCATGTGCTCTGGAGCGGGATCGATTTTGAGGTGGAGGGTCCGTCATGGCCTGGGGCGTTGTGTCACAGCATCATCGGACTAAGCTTGTTGTCATTGCAGGCAATCTCAACGCTGTGCGTTACAGGGAAGACATCCTCCTCCCTCATGTGGTACCCTTCCTGCAGGCTCACTCTGACATGACCCTGCAGCAGGATAATGCCACCAGCCATACTGCTCGTTCTGTGCGTGATTTCCTGCAAGACAGGGATGTCAGTGTTATGCCATGGACAGCGAAGAGTCCAGATCTCAATCCCATTGAGTACGCCTGGGACCTGTTGGATCAGAGGTTGAGGGCTAGGGTTATTCCCGCCAGAAATGTCCGGGAACTTGCAGCTGCCTTGGTGGAAGAGTGGGGTAGCATCTCACAGCAAGAACTGGCAATTCCGGTGCAGTCCATGAGGAGGAGATGCACTGCAGTACTTGATGCAGCTGGTGGCCACATCAGATACTGATTGTTACTTTAGATTTTGACCCCCCTCCCATTGTTCAGGGACATATTATTCAATGTATGTTAGTCACATGCCTGTGGAACGTGTTCAGTTTATGTCTCAATTGTTGAATGTTCTTATGTTCCTACAAATATTTACACATGTTAAGTTTGCTGAAAATAAACGCAGTTGACAGTGAGAGGACATTTCTTTTTTTGCTAAGTATAGTTACTATTCACTTCAGTTCTAAAAAGGGCTCTACCCATCAGCTTCACTAAGCCACACAGGAGGAGCACTTACAGGAGTGCAAAGCATCATCATTATAAATAACATCGGTCCGATTCTGACGCAAGCTTGTGTAAATGAATTGCAATTCCCCTTTACTGATCTTTTCTTTCTATGTATCTGACCTTGAACTTAGGCATGAGAATAGCATGCTATTCACCCACTATTTGTTTGAGATGGAGCTCGGGGAAAAAATGAAGGTGTGGCAGGTGTGTGTCTACAGATACGCCGTATTATGACCTTGACTTCATTTTCTCACACTTCCTTCACCAGCGAGGAAACCATGAATAAGGTCAAGCAAACCTTCCCGTTCCAAGTGGAAACAGCATCTACTTCATTTTTTCCTGATAGACAGCAGCATTCTAATTGCACTGTAATTTTATAAATTGATAAGATCTATTGAGCTAGGTAAATGAGTAATCCATTTGGAGAAGGGGATTGTAAATACAGATAGCAAATGTTTAAAATTATTTTCCCTTTTGACCCCTGGAGAGGAACGTGAAACCAACCATATGGAAGCAAACTGAAATCATATCAACATTACAGATATTGTGGCCCCTTATCCACAGTGAAATGGGATATAAATAGCTGTGCCATTATTCAGAATGCCAATTGTGTGCCATCACAATTTGCATGAACGAAATTTGGAGACCCAAGCTATAGGCTTCTGTCGGGCTGAACCTGCCGAGTTGATGTATACGTTTTAAAATGTTTTGATTATATGCCCAGGCTTTTTTTCTGTTTTATTTTACAATTTGTATCGTATTAAATATGAACAACTATCAGGAGTAGTGGAGGCTCCTCACAGGAGGAAGGGGAGGACCATCCTCCTCAGTGAATTTCTTTTATAATAATAATTGCGAAACATTAAAAAAGTTATACTTTTTAGATAAAACTATACTAAATATATTGTCACCCAAAAACGTATTGAAACACACTGTTTTGCAATGAAGGTCTACAGTAGCCTCAATAGCACTCGGTAGGGTAGAAACATTGTGCAGCTGGAGGACAGCTAGTTCCCTTCCTCCTCTGGGTACATTGACTTCAATCCAAAACCTAGGAGGCTCATAGTAATTATGACAACTTCCGCAGGACATCCTCCAACCTATCAGAACTCTTGCAGCATGAACTGACATTTTGTCCACCTAAGCTACAGCTAGCTAGCACTGCAGTGCATAAAATGTGGTGAGTAGTTGACTCAAATAGAGAGAAAGATCAGTTGAACAGTTTGTAACAAATACATTTCTTCAAAAATGAAAGAGGAGAGAGAGAGGTAGCTATATTTCATATTTTTTCCACTTTCACCTACTTAGCTAGGGAATGCAGCTAGCTAGTTTAGCCTACTCAAACACCCAGCTCAAATAGAGGGGTACTATGTTACCTAGCTGGCTATTCAACACTGGAACACTTCAACACTGGAACTCTTCCAAGTCAAGGTAAGCTTTTGTTTTTATTAATTTATTACCACTCGGGCCGGCGGGTGTGTCTGCTAAACTGCCTTCTAACTGTACACTGTACTGCTAAGTTTACTAATGCGTTAGTTCTTGTAGATTGTAACGGCTTTCCTCCTCCTCTTCTGAGTAGCAAGGATCGGACCAACCGTTTTTTCACCTGGTCACAGACAGCTAATGTGTTGTGCACTGAAGTCCAGAAGCAAAAGGAAAAAGTGAGAGGAGTGTGTGTAGATGCGAGAAGGAATTATACAGTGGTCAAAGCGATCATGCTGTTCGTTTGTGGCTGCTATGAAAGTGAACTGTGTTTATTTGTGATTAGGGGTGTATTCATTCTGCTGATTCTATTGAAAAAGTTTCTTAAACAGAAGAAAAAATTACGAAACGGGGATAAACATACCTGAATTTGTAGAATAGAAACAATTTTTTGCAACTGTTGGACTAATGATTAATCCCTAGATCAGCTAGATGCAGATAAGATTGTGCAAGGCGGTATTAAAATGTGTCAATGTCTGTCACCTTGATTACTCAAATTTCTCTCGACCTATTACCTGTTTACATTGTAAACTTTCAATCACAGGCTAGGTTGTAGCAACCTCATGATGGGTATGGGGGACATTTTTATCATGTAGTAGCCTAAACCTATTGATGTTACACTGAGCTGGGTGAATGAAATATGAATAACAGTCGTCCAATATGATGTAATAGAAATAAGGCCATGCTCATAATAAAAATAATCAACCTCCATCTTAAATGGCATAGATCGCCAATGATCAGGAGCCACCGTCAGTAATACCCACATACATTTATTTTTGCATCATTCCATTCCGTTTACCTTTCTTTCCTCTGTCACGTTCATGTAAGTTGTTCCTGAGGGTATCTACCATTATTGGATCATATTAGGCACATTTTGTGCAAAAGTTTGGGACAAATACCCAATTTGAATCATTATGGAACTCGGACCACGCATAGCAGCTTAAACCTGGAGCCAGACGCATGGTTCACGACCACTAGAAGGTTGTCATACAGTTCCATGATTAGTGAGAATTAGGGTAGATTTATAGCATTATCGTTCAACCCCTATTGTAAACTTTTTTCCACCTTCCAATATTTTATCGATATAACTTGAATATGACAACTTTCAGGATGAATCAAAGCACTATTTTCTATTCATGAATAGATTTTCTGCATAAAGGCTGTCCAAACCGTTCTTTATATTTCATACATACTTTACAAGATCATAGTAAATCTACCAGTTGGTGCTGAAACAGAGACAAAGATGAATAGATACTGAAGCATTCTTTAATTGGTTCATATAATCTGAACCCATTCCCTTGATGTGTTCTGTTGAGTCTGTCAACAAAATTATAAGTAGACCGTATTTAAAGTGAAGGCTGAAGATAAATGTACTGAAAACTATATTGGCCGGCAGGTAGAATGGTTTTCAACTGTTGACTGACATTTATTCAGTGCGTGCAAGGTAGCCACACCTGCAGAGCGAATTACGTGATTGAAAAGGGTAAGTCTAAATACCAAATACTGAGAAGTGGATAGGAAAGGCTTGTGTAACAATAGCATACATTCCAAAATCAAGACCGGGCCCATAGTGAGAAGGCATATTGAATAATGCAAGTTTCAACCCCTTCAGCCTCCTCCTCTCCTCTGCATCCCCACCTCTTCACCCTAACAGCAGCAGTCATGATTTTAAATTATTAGAGTTTTCTTCTCAGTGAACCTTACGACTCCATATGTGAACCAAATGATCTCTCCATGGCTTTTAATGTAACGCCCCACTGCTCTCATGTCTCCGTCTCTCATTCTCTCCCCACTGGGCACACACTGGTTGAAACAACGTTGTCTCCATGTCATTTTGATGAAATTACATTGAACCAACGTGGAACAGATGTTGAATTGACGTCTGTTACCAGTGGGCACGCGCTGCCCCCTCCAGCAGCGAGGAACACGCTGTAATCTAGTCTGGTCATTACTGGGAATGCTCAGAGGTGGCACCAGAGGGTTGCTGAGTTTTTACTTTCACTCAGATTGGATTGCAAGACGCTCAGTTATATAACGAGTTGTTCAATGGCCATTACAACCTTGACCTCAGAAAGGTTTTCTTTACATCCTGACTTCAGAAATATATACACAGAACATTGTGTCCACTGTTTGTCACATGGGAGAGAACAGGAGCCAAACATATCAACGAGAGAAAGGACTTTGTACAGGCAATGTGAAAATCCTCCCATCAGACACAGGTTCATCATTTTCCTCTAGAGCTCAGTCTTTCCACTGGGCTTTCATTCGCCCTCCATTATTTCCTGGGACTGAAAGCACAGTGGGAACATCCTTAGGAAATGATAGAGTCCAGATACAGCCCATCTCTACATGTTTAATGATGAACTATAGCTTCAGGCTGAATGATGAAAAACCTCAGTTACAGCAAGAGCCAAAAGCAGAGGTAGCTAGTAGGTACATTCCTCACGAGTCATGACACCATTTCTCCACATTAACACAACATTCTGTCATGAAATGTCAAACAGATTTAGCATGATTGAGCTTGTGGGTCTATCAAACATGCAAAAGCAGATATTGACCAAATCATTTCACCTGGACTCCACTTTGACGCCTACATAACTTTGTCCCTGGGCTCAATTGCTACTGCGTATAGACAGAGAGAGGGGTCCGACAGAGAGAAAGCTGGCTAGAGACGAGAACTATCCATCGACAGAAACCTCCACAATGGGTGTCTAATAACTGTCATCTATCCCCAGAAGGGGGCAGTATAGAACTTATGAGTCACATACCAGACCCAACCAAGCAGTTCTTCTTTTATGTGTCCTATCTTGATGTGGAGCTAGTCAGACAGTGAGGTGAGGATGTAGAACAGGGCTGTGGGGAGGTGACATGTAAACACTGGTTGAAACACTGGCTGAGGGGCATTGAGGTGTGTACTGTGGGGTGATCTGGGAAATAGAGGTCAGTAACCCCATCACCAAACCACTCACCCAGGATGATAAAAGCCATAGGGGGAGGAAAAGAGGGCAACTGTTCTCCATTGAGTTCCAAAACACAGACACACACACAATCACCTTCCACAAACAACAACAGGCACACAGTAACGGACAGGTATTCCACACAAACACATGCATAGACACACAAAACATTTGTTCCTGATAATGAACAATGTCATCTATCACCCAAAAAAGGGGGTAGCCATTTTTTAAAATGTATAACACACAGTGCATTCGAAAAGTATTCAGAGCCCTACACTTTTCCCACATTCTGTTACGTTACAGCTTTATTCTAAAATTGATTCAATTTAAACATTTCCTCATCAATGTACACACAATTTCCTATAATGACAAAGCAAAAACAGGTTTTCAGAAATGCTTGCTAATTTATAAAAAACAGAAATACCTTATGCAAGTATTCAGACCCTTTGCTATGAAACTCGAAATTGAGCTCAAGTGCATCCTGTTTCCATTGATCATCCTTGAGATGTTTCTACAACTTGGAGTCCACCAGTGGTAAATTCAATTGATTGGACATGATTTAGAAATGCACACACCTGTCTGTATAAAGGTACCACATTTGACAGTGCATGTCAGAGCAAGAACCAAGTCAAGAGGTTGAGGGAATTGTCTGTAGACCCCCTGAGAAAGGATTGCGTCACGCCACAGATCTGAGGAAGGGTAATAAAACATGTCTGCAGCATTGAAGGTCCCCAAGAACATAGTGGCCTCAATCATTCTTAAATGGAAGAAGTTTGGAACCACCAAGACTCTTCCTAGAGCTGGCCGCCCGGCCAAACTCAGCATTTGGGGGAGAAGGGCCTTGGTCAGGGAGGTGACCAAGAACCCAATGGTCACTCAGACAGAGCTCCAGAGTTCCTATGTGGAGATGGGGAAACCTTCCAGAAGGACAACCATCTCTGCAGTGCTCCACCAATCAGGCATTTAAGGTTCAGGGGCCAGACAGAAGCCAAAAAAGGCACATGACGGTCCGCTTGGAGTTTGCCAAAAGGCACCTAAAGGACTCTCAGACCATAAGAAACAAGATTCTCTGGTTTGATGAAATCAAGATTGAACTCTTTGGCCTGAATGCCAAGCGCCACGTCTGGAGGAAACCTGGCACCATCCCTACGGTGAAGCGTGGTGGTGGTAGCATCATGCTGTGGGGATGTTTTTCAGCGGCAGGGACTGGGAGACTGGTCAGGATAGAGGGAAAGAGGGAAAGATGAAAGAGCAAAGTACAGAGAGATCCTTGATGAGAACCTTCACCTTCCAACAGGACAACGACACTAAGCACACAGCCAAGACAACGCAGGAGTGGCTTCGGGACAAGTCTCTGAATGTCCTTGAGAGGCCCAGCCAGAGCTGGACTTGAACACAATCGAACATGTCTGGAGAGACCTGAAAATAGCTGTGCAGCGACGCTCCCCATCCAACCTGACAGAGCTCGAGAGGATCTGCAGTGCAGAATGGGAGAAACTCCCCAAATACAGGTGTGTCAAACTTGTTGCGTCATACCCAAGAAGAGTCGAGGCTGTAATTGCTGCCAAAGGTGCTTCAACAAATTATAATAAAGGGTCTGAATACTTATGTAAATCTGATATACATATTTTATTTATTTATTTGCACAAAAAAATCTATAAACCTGTTTTTGCTTTGTCATTATTGCTTTGTCTAAGAGCTTGATTATAGACCAGGGCCGATATTGTGTGTAGATGGATTAAATTATATATTTTTTTCATCAATTGTAGAATAAGGCTGTAACGTAATTACTTTCCAAAGGCACTGTATACACACACACACACACACACACACACACACACAATATTTAGAACAATGTAGAATAATAGTGATGACATCAAAACTATGAAATAACACATTTGGAATCATGTAGTAAACAAATTAACAGGTGTGCCTTGTTAAAAATGAATTTGTGGAATTCTTCCCTTCTTAATGCTTTTGAGCCAATCAATTGTGTTGTGACAAGGTAGGGGTGGTATACAGAAGATAGCCCTATTTGGTAAAAGACCAAATCCATATTATGGCAAAAGCAGCTCAAATAAGCAAAGAGAAAAGACAGTCCATCATTACTTTAAGACATGAAGATCAGTCAATACAGAAAATGTCAAGAACTTTTAAAGTTTCTTCAAGCGCAGTCGCAAAAACCATCAAGCGCTATGATGAAACTGTCTCTCATGAGGACCGCCACAGGAAAGTAAGACCCAGAGTTACCTCTGCTGCAGAGGATAAATTCATTAGAGTTAACTGCACCTCAGATTACAGCCCAAATAAATGCTTCAAAGAGTTTAGGTAACAGACACATCTCAACATCAACTTTTCAGAAGAAACTGTATGAATCAGGCCTTCATGGTCAAATTGCTGCAAAGAAACCACTACTAAAGGACACCAATAATAAGAAGAGACTTGCTTGAGCCAAGAAATACAAGCAATGGACATTAGACCGGTGGAAATCTGTCCTTTGGTCTAATGAGTCCAAACTTGAGATTTTTGGTTCCAACGACTGTGTCTTTGTGAGACGCAGAGTAGGTGAACGGATCATCTCTGCATGTGTGGTTCCCACCATGATGCATGGAGGAGGAGGCGTGATGGTGTCGGGGTGCTTTGCTGGTGACACTGTTAGTGATTTATTTAATATTCAAGGCACACTTAACCAGCATGGCCACTACATTATTCTTCAGCGATATGCATTCCCATCTGGTTTGCATCTGGTTGGACTATCATGTTTTTCAACAGAACAATGACCCAACACACCCCCAGGCTGTGTAAGGGCTATTTGACCAAGAAGGAGAGTGATGGAGTGCTGCATTAGATGACCTGGCCTCCAAAATCACCCGACCTCAACCCAATTGAGATGGTTTGGGATGAGATGGACTGCAAAGTGAAGGAGAAGCAGCCAACAAGTGCTCAGCATATGTGGGAACTGCTTCAAGACTGTTGGAAAAGCATTCCAGGTGAAGCTGGTTGAGAGAACGCCAAGAGTGAGCAAAGCTGTCATCAAGGCAAAGGGTGGCTACTTTGAAGTATCTAAAATCTTATTCTACAATGTAGAAAATAGTTTTAAAAAATAAAGAAAAACCCTGTAATAAGCAGTTGTGTCCAAACTTTTGACTGGTACTACTGTATATGTTCCGGCCCCCGACCATCCGCTCAAGAACAAAATCAGCCGCAAGCTGAATCTAGTTGGGGACCCTAGTTATAGACCATTTCAGAGAAATAGAACCACTTGATGCTCTGCTTGATAGCAATACAATTGCTTAGAATCAGTCAACAATATGATGTGCTGTGATAAAAGTACTTTTCTTCACTCCATGCTATTGGGAACCGTCAAACAAGAGTTTTCCATGATAATACAGGCACTGAATGTAGAATTTGGCTTTAAAAAGTCATTAAGACAGCATTGAATTTACACAAAGAGTACCACTCATCTAATAACAATGGTTAACTCATGCTGCTAACAATTGAATTGCATAATCTATACATCTGATTTGACTATGTTTAGAAAAAAATAGTCCATCTTGATGCTTTGGAGCTTGTTGATTGGCTATAAACACTGACTGTAATACTCCCGAGTCCTGACCAATCGACAAGCTGGGTCTCTGAAAAATTATGCCGCTCAGGATGTTAATATAATTCTTTCCCTAATTAGCTATGCTAAGCAGTGGTCAACACAATTCAAACTTGCTGTATAATGGAATATGATGAGGTAACTAAAATGAAAGAATTCAGTATGTTCACAACATCCATCATATTGGTTATAAAATAAGAAGTGTAGGACTGACTGTACTGTTAGTACTAAATCAGCATAGGCTTGAGACTTGGGTGTTAATGCTTTTCTTTAACAGGAAATATTTTTTAAAGCATGTCGGCACTGTGGAGATGACTCTTTCAGTTCTCTTACGTATGGAGGCTCACACATTCACCGAAATAAGTTATATGAAAAGAGAAATGATGTGTGGCCTGAAATCTATTGAAGCAGGAATCATAAAAGCCATGAGAGATACAATTAGGAGAAGAGGTAAAACGGCAGGTCTAGTGTGTGGGTGGACCAGTTCAATCAAATGTGAAAGAAGACAGACGTTTGACACTCTTTAATGTCTCTCAGGACGTTTATTTCCCATGCATAGTTTGGACAAGTGTGTAGTGGAATTTGAGATTGAAATTTAAAAAAGAAAAGATCTGACATTCATTATTACTTTTCCATTAGGAATCATTCACAAAATGTTTTCAATTAATGTGAAAAGGTTGAAATTGATCAGCAACTCTTTCAAGGGATGAGTTTGGACGAGGAAAAGTGCTGTAAAAACATAAATACATGACAAAAAGCCTCTAAAACTAAAACATTCAGCACATTGGTACAACACAGTGCAATATAAAGGGGAAATTCGAAATGGTTCTCAGCACTGAGCTCCTCGATTTGTCACTTGTTGAAATTGCTAATCTCTTTTAGAAATGAGAACGCAATGCAATTGTAAACATTATTGAGTAAGATATGACTGATACAGCACTGTTCAAAACCACAACTGAGCAAAAATTCTCAACTTTTCACTGCCATTTTGTTTTCCAGTTTTTAGTGCAGAGAAACATCTGCCTGTGTAACACAGAAAAGAGAACAGCACAAGTAACAAACCGATCCATGTAGATCATCGTGAGAGGTAAGGATAGTGGAGCACAGGACCAGCTAACTCAACTCTACGGTAAGGCTGTGCCAGTATAGCCAGTTCTGACTGAGGAAAGATTGCATTTCGCAGGTCTATTCAACAACACTCCAGGGATGTACAGTTGAAGTGGGAAGTTTACATACACCTTTGCCAAATACATTTAAACTCCCTGTCATAGGTCAGTCAGGATCACCACTTTATTTTAAGAATGTGAAATGTCAGAATAATAGTAAAGAGAATTATTTATTTCAGCTTTTATTTCTTTCATCACATTCACAGTGGGTCAGAAGTTTACATACACTCAATTAGTATTTGGTATCATTGCCTTTAAATTGTTTAAGTTGGGTCAAACGTTTTGGGGAGCCTTCCACAAGCTTCCCACAATAAGTTGGGTGAATTCTGGCCCATTCCTCCTGACAGAGCTGCTGTAACTGAGTCAGGTTTCTAGGCCTCCTTGCTCGCACACACTTTTTCAGTTCTGCCCACAAATGTTCGATAGGATTGAGGTCAGGGCTTTGTGATGGCCACTCCAATACCTTGACTTTGTTGTCCTTTTTTCCACAACTTTGGAAGTATGCTTGGAGTCATTGTCCATTTGGAAGACCCATTTGCGACCAAGCCTTAACTTCCTGACTGATGTTTTGAGATGTTGCTTCAATATATATCTACCGTAATTGCTGGACTATTAAGCGAACCTGAATATAAACCGCACACACTGAATTATTAAAAAATATGTATTTTGTACATAAATAAGCCGCACATGTCTATAAGCCGCAGGTGCCTACCGGTACATTGAAACAAATGAACTTTACACAGCCTTTAAACGAAACACCGCTTGTAACAAAAATTAAACAGTGGCCTATCAAGAAAGTCATTGGTCACTATCTTCCTCCTCCTGTGCACTGAAACCACTGAAGCCATCTCCTTCCGTGTCGGAGTTGAATAGCCTCAGAATTGCTTCATCCGATGTTGGATCGTTTTCATTGTCGCTGTCGTCACTTTCATCCGGAGGCAAATACCCCGCTCAGCTCATGCTGCCCCTTCAACACGCAGCAGTCCAGCCTTTCGAAACCCGTTGATGATAGTGGATTTTTTGACAATGCTCCACGCTGTCAGGACCCACTGGCAGACTTGACCATAAGTTGCTCTTCGCATGCGGCCCGTTTTAGTGAAGGATTTCTCCCCACTTGTCATCCAAGCCTCCCATTGAACAAGGAGCGCCACCTTAAATGCACGATTTACACTGATGTCGAGTGGCTGCAAATACTTTGGGCCATCTGCTTTTCTTCCCTCTGAAAGCTGTTGTTGTCTTTTTGCACTGAGTCAGTTCCTCACGCTGCTTTCCAACGTCTTATCATCGACTCATTAAGGCCAAGCTCCCGTGCAGCAGCTCTATTTCCTTTTCCAACAGCCAGATCGATCGCCTTCAACTTGAAAGTGTCTTTGCCATGATGAGGGTGACAAAATTACTACCGTAATCAGAATGATGGGAAGTTTGAGCACGCTTTACGTCACATTATGTGACGGTGCTCAGTTTTTGGCGGCATGAATCTTGTGAAAGCGGGAAAAATCCATAAATTAGCCGCGTCATTGTATAAACCGCAAGGTTCAAAGCGTGGGAATAAAGTAGCGGCTTATAGTCCGGAAATTATGGTACATAGTTTTCCTGCCTCATGATGCCATCTATATTGTGAAGTGCACAAGTCCTTCCTGCAGCAAAGCACCCCCACAAGATGATGCTGCCACCCCCGTGCTTCACGGTTGGGATGGTGTTCTTCAGTTACTGCTCCAAAATGTAGGATATTTGTCCCCATGTGCAGTTGCAAACCGTAGTGCGGCGGTTTTGGAGCAGCGGCTTCTTCCTTGCTGAGACGCCTTTCAGGTTATGTCGATATAGGACTCGTTTTACTGTGGATATAGATACTTTTGTACCTGTTTCCTCCAGCATCTTCACAAGGTCCTTTGCTGTTGTTCTGGGATTGATTTGCACTTCTCGCAGCAAAGTACGTTCATCTCTAGGAGACAGAACGCATCTTCTTCCTGAGCAGTATGATGGCTGCGGGGTCCCATGGTGTTTATACTTGCGTATTATTGTTTGTACAAATGAACGTGGTACCGTTCATCAGGCATTTGGAAATTGCTCCCAAGGATGAACCAGACATGTGGAGGTCCGAGGTCTTGACTGATTTCTTTTGATTTTCCCAGTATGTCAAGCAAAGACGCACTGAGTTTGAAGTTAGGCTTTGAAATACATCCACAGGTACACCTTCAATTGACTCAAATTATGTCAATTAGCCTATCAGAAGCTTCTAAAGCCATGACATCATTTTCTGGAATTTTCCAAGCTGTTTAAAGGCACAGTCAACTTAGTGTATGCTAACTTCTGACCCACTGGAATTGTGATACATTGAATTATACATTAAATAATCTGTCTGTAAACAATTGTTGGAAAAATTACTTGTGTCATGCACAAATTAGATGTCCTAACCGACTTGCCAAAACTATAGTATGTTAACAAGAAATTTGTGGAGTGGTTGAAAAACAAGTTTTAATGACTCCAACCTAAGTGGATGTAAACGTACAACTTCAACTGTATGTGTGTTTGTGTTTTAGACATGACAGTTTTAGGAGCTACAGTATCTACCGTGTGTCTCTCTACAATCTCTGAAATACATCTGCTGTCCTTGCCTGTCTCTTACACCTTCTCACATTTTTTCTTCTATTTTACTTCATTACCGGAAAAACACAATAGAACAAGCACACACTAACAGGTGTCAATTAATCAACATAGATTTAAATGGATCCCATGTCTAATTCAAGCATCACATAGCAAGATGGTGGTGTATCAGCAGCTGCAGATTGGCGGGTGTAATATGTTGGTACAGTAGGAGGTTTGTGGGTTAAAGGTCAGGTTTAATTTGGGAGATGGGCGGTGTTGTGAAGGGCATTATAGGAACAGGAAGTGAAGTGTCTTCATCCTGATACTCAGGTCCAGTCATCTTCGTTCTACCCAAATTTAAAACACCAGCATTAAAGAAAAATGCTGACAATAATGAAAATAAGATTCAGTGTCATCCCAGTGATTACTGTGAAAGATATTATATATCTACACTTACAAAAACACCTTTACACACCAAGATTGAAACAGTTCCTTCGAAAAGTATGAAAACAATACAAATAAAAAATAGAAATATTTTCAGACGCTAGGTAGTTTTCTGTTGACATGAAATCAGAGATAAATATTTCCCATGCTTTCCCTTGCGTTAAGAGAAATTACAATTGTGGTTTTGGAAAAACGAAAATCTATCCATTTGCAAATATTTCATCTGTAATTGATAACCTTGTGACACCCATTCCTGTAATTCAGCTAAAATGCTTTCTAGTTAACAAAAGAGCCAGTGTTCAAACAAAAGCATATAATTATTTTAAAGCATCATACACTATGCACAGGTAGGTAGAAATAAAAAGGTGGAGATGGTCAGCTCCACAAGAGGGCCCTGAGGGACAACAGTTGTCCCCAATCAATGACAGGTCATGAGCATCAATGGCTCAGGAAAAGCAAGTTTCGTCATGAGCAAGAAATGCTTCAAACAATCACAATCAAATCAAGATAACTGTGATATAAACAGTTAAATTAAGCTTGCTCAGGAGATTAAATGTTGGATCTAAAAGTCCCATTATCAACATTCTGTGAACCTTGGGAGGTGAGAGGGGAGGTAGAGGGCTAGGGGACTGGTATTGAGGTGGTGGGGAAGGGAAGGTGGGCACAAATGTGTGTGCAGGTAGCGTATCTCCGCTCTTAGTGTAATACGAACTTTGACCCATAAGAAGAAATAAGTTACCATAGTAACAATACCGGGAGCGTCAGCGTCCGAGCAGCTAACCAGTGCCTGGCGAGTAACAGTCACATTTACTTCAGACTGTCCAGACGTGGTGCTATGCCATGGTGGCACTGACACAGGTGAAAAGCTGGGGCTAGGCTGTGAGGGGACACTGTGCAGAGACAGTCATGTTCACTTGACGTGCTCAGCGCTGTGGGAGGAACAGTAGTACTTTTTGTGGGCTATGAACGTGGACAGGCTGCTGAACTTGATATTGCACAGCCGGCAGAAGCGGATGTTACCGTTCTGCAAAGGGGAGACCAGGAGGGTCTTGGGTGTGGTAGGTGCCGGGACAGCAACAGGGAGTGGGAGACCCAGGGTGAGGGCTGCCCTGTCTGGAAGCATAGCAACAGCAGCCTGCTGGTTCATAACCCCAACCTCCCTCAGGACCTCAGGCACAGGGGACACAGTCAGGGGGAGGGACCTGGTGGGAGACACAGCAGGAGGAGCTGCTTTGGGGGAGCTGCCACCCCCAGCATGGGGACCCAGGGGGCTAATGTTCACCAGGGGAGAGGAGGGGGATACAGTGTCCATTCTGACCCGAATGTTGATGCTGTCCCTGCGGGTCTGGAGGCCCTGTTTGGGCGGGGTAACTGGAGTCTCATCCCTGGGGCTCAGGCTGGGGCTGATGACAGCTGGCTGGCCCTCCAGGTTCAAGACCAGGCCATGCATGGATCTGAAGTGCTCCACCAGGTCACAGGTCACCACCCTATTGGGAGGGCAGTAGGGGCAGACCACAGGAGGAGAGCCTGGGCCTTTGGCTGCAGGGCCGCTGTGAAGGGATGTAGCCTCAGAGCCAGGCAAAGCCGAGGAGTGAGGGCTGGGCGAGGCCCCCTGAGGAGCCTTCTCTGTGGGGAGCCCATTGGCCTCTGGGGAAGTGGAGGCTGGTCTCTTCAGCCTGTGGAGCGTCTTCAGGGTGTTGGCCTGCAAGGTGGTGGCTGGGCAGTAGTAGGTCTTGTGGGCCAAGTAGTTTTCAATGCTGTTGAAGCTGATGCTGCAGGCGGTGCACTTATGGTAGTCAGTGAGGGGCAGAGCAGAGATGCTGCTGCTGCCCCGTGGGGTGTCCCTCAGACGGGGCCTCTTACTCAGGTCGATTGGACCGTCTCCATCAGGGCTGGTGCTACTGGAAGTGGCTGGACACAGGCCCAAGGCCATGACTGGAACAGGGGCCTCCAGGACCTTCCCCAATGAGGCAGCAGCCTCCTGCTTCACAGCCGGGCCCAGCCCTGGAGCAGAGGGAAAGGCAATAGCAGCAGCGTTGGCTAGGGCCTCAGTCCGAGCCATGTGGATCTCATACATCTTCTTCCTCTTGCGCGTACGGATGGGCTGAGGCAGGAAGGTGGCTTTGCCAGCGCTTGACCGCTGGTTGGACGGATCGTGGCGCGAGGCACAATAGAAGCGCTTGTGGACCGTGTAGTTCTCATGGCGACTGAAGTGAATGTTGCAGGCCTGACAGAAGGTCCTGGTGGGGTCTTCTTCCTGGTCCTCTGCTGAGCCGCTGGGGCTCTGGCTGCCCTCACTGGCCAGGTCTCGTCCTCCTCCACCACCTTCCCCCTCAGAGGAAGAGGAGGACACAGCCTCCTTCACTCCAGGGTTCTCACTTTTCACCTCCACCAGCTTGCCCTCTGTGCCGGTGCTGCCTGGAACAGGGTCTGAGTCACTGTGGGAGGCTGTGGCAGCCTGAGGGGATGAACCGTGTCCGACAGAGGGGACAGTGACCCCTGAGGCCCCCTCCTTCACTGGGCCAGCCACGTCTCCCTGTTGATGCCTGCTGGAGCAGTAGAGTTTCTTGTGAACGTAAAAGTTGTTGATGTTGTTGAAGGTGATGTCACACTCTAAGCAGGTGGCCCCCTTGTGGACCGTGGCGGTAGTGCCTGCGGGATAGAAGGCTGGTGCTGCCCCAGGGGACACCTGGCCCTGCTTGAGCCGGCTGTGGACCATCTCAGACATCTTGGCCAGGATCTCTGAGGCCTGGGGCAGGATGGCTGCCTCTGGGCTGAACATGTACTGTGGCAGGAATACAGCTCCTCCAGGCAGCACTGAGCCAGCTCCTCCCAGGTGGGCAGGGCTGGAGCCAGGGGTGGGGCTGGTTGGCTCTGCCTTCACGGCCACAGCAAAGGGACTCCTGGGGGAGGTGGAGGTCTGAGAGCACCCTACCCCTGTGTGTCCATGGCTCTTCCCATCCCGGTCCTCCTCCTCCTGCCCCTCATTCTCAGAGTCAGAGCACAGTTCCTCTTTGATCCTCATGTCTGTGGGGAGGTGGTCAGGTGGGCTGCAGCCTCGCGGGGTGGCTGAGCTCCCATTGGCCCCAGGGCTGGAGGAGTCAGGGTGGGGTACGCAGGCAGGGGGCTCAGGGTGGTCAGCTGAGGAGGGGGTGCTCTGGCGGGGTGAGGGGCTCCTCTCTGCCGGGACTCTCACCTCCAGGTGTGTGCGAACATGCTGCTGGAGCTGGCCGGGAGAGTCTGTGACGTGGCCACATATCTGACATTTTAACACAACACCAGAGTCTCCTGGACTTAGACCTGCCACAGAGAGACAGAGACACACACTATTAGAAATTGGTTTCTTACTATTAAACATAACATTAGATCACTGGTGATTATGCTTCATAGCCTATAGGACCAAATCATCATCAATATACCCATAATCTCTCATGGAGAGACCCTCCAAAAAACACACGTTATATTGTCACATACCCTGAATAGGTGCAGTGAAATGTGTTGCTTTACAGTTTCAGCCATATTAAAACAGCACCCCTGGAGCAAAGTAGGGTTAAGTGTCTTGCTCAAGGGCACATTGACAGATTTTTCAACTTGTCGGCTCTTCGAACCAGCGAGCTTTCGGTTACTGGACCAACGCTCTAACCGCAAGGCTACCTGCCGCCCTTACACTATGCAAACATAAAGGGTACTGTAGAATCTGTCAAGGCTACCTGCCACCCTTACACTATGTAAACATAAAGGGTACTGTAGAATCTGTCAAGGCTACCTGCCGCCCTTACACTATGTAAACATAAAGGGTACTGTAGAATCTGTCAAGGCTACCTGCCGCCCTTACACTATGTAAACATAAAGGGTACTGTAGAATCTGTCAAGGCTACCTGCCGCCCTTACACTATGTAAACATAAAGGGTACTGTAGAATCTGTCAAGGCTACCTGCCGCCCTTACACTATGTAAACATAAAGGGTACTGTAGAATCTGTCAAGGCTACCTGCCGCCCTTACACTATGTAAACATAAAGGGTACTGTAGAATCTGTCAAGGCTACCTGCCGCCCTTACACTATGTAAACATAAAGGGTACTGTAGAATCTGTCAAGGCTACCTGCCGCCCTTACACTATGTAAACATAAAGGGTACTGTAGAATCTGTCAAGGCTACCTGCCGCCCTTACACTATGTAAACATAAAGGGTACTGTAGAATCTGTCAAGGCTACCTGCCGCCCTTACACTATGTAAACATAAAGGGGACTGTAGAATCTGTCAAGGCTACCTGCCGCCCTTACACTATGTAAACATAAAGGGTACTGTAGAATCTGGCAAGGCTACTTGCCGCCCTTACACTATGTAAACATAAAGGGTACTGTAGAATCTGTCAAGGCTACCTGCCGCCCTTACACTATGTAAACATAAAGGGTACTGTAGAATCTGTCAAGGCTACCTGCCGCCCTTACACTATGTAAACATAAAGGGTACTGTAGAATCTGTCAAGGCTACCTGCCGCCCTTACACTATGTAAACATAAAGGGTACTGTAGAATCTGTCAAGGCTACCTGCCGCCCTTACACTATGTAAACATAAAGGGTACTGTAGAATCTGTCAGGCTACCTGCCGCCCTTACACTATGTAAACATAAAGGGTACTGTAATCTGTACTATGTAAACATAAAGGGTAATCTGTCAAGGCTACCTGCCATAAAGCCCTTACACTATGTAAACATAAAGGGTACTGTAGAATCTGTCAAGGCTACCTGCCGCCCTTACACTATGTAAACATAAAGGGTACTGTAGAATCTGTCAAGGCTACCTGCCGCCCTTACACTATGTAAACATAAAGGGTACTGTAGAATCTGTCAAGGCTACCTGCCGCCCTTACACTATGTAAACATAAAGGGTACTGTAGAATCTGTCAAGGCTACCTGCCGCCCTTACACTATGTAAACATAAAGGGTACTGTAGAATCTGTCAAGGCTACCTCTGCAAGGCGCCCTTACACTATGTAAACATAAAGGGTACTGTAGAATCTGTCAAGGCTACCTGCCGCCCTTACACTATGTAAACATAAAGGGTACTGTAGAATCTGTCAAGGCTACCTGCCGCCCTTACACTATGTAAACATAAAGGGTACTGTAGAATCTGTCAAGGCTACCTGCCGCCCTTACACTATGTAAACATAAAGGGTACTGTAGAATCTGTCAAGGCTACCTGCCGCCCTTACACTATGTAAACATAAAGGGTACTGTAGAATCTGTCAAGGCTACCTGCCGCCCTTACACTATGTAAACATAAAGGGTACTGTAGAATCTGTCAAGGCTACCTGCCGCCCTTACACTATGTAAACATAAAGGGTACTGTAGAATCTGTCAAGGCTACCTGCCGCCCTTACACTATGTAAACATAAAGGGTACTGTAGAATCTGTCAAGGCTACCTGCCGCCCTTACACTATGTAAACATAAAGGGTACTGTCAGAATCTGTCAAGGCTACTGTCAAGGCTACCTGCCGCCCTACACTATGTAAACATAAAGGGTACTGTAGAATCTGTCAAGGCTACCTGCCGCCCTTACACTATGTAAACATAAAGGGTACTGTAGAATCTGTCAAGGCTACCTGCCGCCCTTACACTATGTAAACATAAAGGGTACTGTAGAATCTGTCAAGGCTACCTGCCGCCCTTACACTATGTAAACATAAAGGGTACTGTAGAATCTGTCAAGGCTACCTGCCGCCCTTACACTATGTAAACATAAAGGGTACTGTAGAATATGTCAAGGCTACCTGCCGCCCTTACACTATGTAAACATAAAGGCTACTGTAGAATCTGTCAAGGCTACCTGCCGCCCTTACACTATGTAAACATAAAGGGTACTGTAGAATCTGTCAAGGCTACCTGCCGCCCTTACACTATGTAAACATAAAGGCTACTGTAGAATCTGTCTAGAGACAATGGGAAGCATCGGATAGCAGCAGCAGTAGTTCCGGGGCTTGAGTTTTCCATATTTGGGTGTACCAGGGCGAGGGAGGTGCTTAAACTTGGGGCGGGGATACGCTGCGAGGTTATTCCTCCGATTGCAGACTACGAGAACCTGGCCATGCTTGATATATCACATTTTTGCCGTAGCCAGTTGGCAAGTATACAAAAACGTCTCTTTTCCCTGTTAGCATTTTTAAGCACAACTGTTGCAGTGGCTTAAAACGAAGTGATGAAATGGACACTGTTAATTCAAAATAGTGTTGAAAACAGCCTCACATATCCATGGTGAGTCTTACACTGCTTTCGTGTGTCAACATGGATGATAAATGCGAAAGGGGGGCTTTGGCTGAGAGTTTCTGTTTGCGAGGGTGGAGACTTTACAAATCACATTATCGCAATTTCTATCACGTCTCCGCCAAAACTTAATCAAGCATCTGACCAAATTTCACAATATTTTATTTCTGGGTTAACCTATATTAATATACCCATAGAAAACATGGTATCTCTGCATAGTTGCTGTTCTGAAGTAGAGGCAGTGCTGTTATCCTCTCACTGCAATTGTAAACAAAAACATGTAGTCTGTTCATGTATTTACCTGTGGACAGAGGCAGTTTGGGCAGGCCAGGACCTGGGGAGTACACTTCACTGTGCGAGCCGGGCTGACAAACCATGTGACTGGTAACCAGGTGGCTATAGAGGATGTCCCTCGTGGTGGAGATGAAGCCACAGCCGTGACACACTCCGTTTTGCGTGTCCGTGTGCACCTTCAGGTGACGCTCACAGTTGGCTTTAGTGGTGAAGGCCGACAGGCAGATCAGACACACAAAGGGACGCTCACCTACAGACACACAGGATACAACACACACAGCTCAACAAAAGTGTCTAACGCTAACATACACTGAGTGTACAAAACATTAGGAACACCTTCCTAATATGGAGTTGCACCCCCTTTGCCCTCAGAACAGCCTCAATTTGTCAGGGCATGCTCTACAAGTTGTCGAAAGCGTTCCACAGGGATGCTGGCCCATGTTGACTCGAATACTTCCCACAGTTGTGTCAAGTCGGCTGGATGTCCTTTGGGTGGTGGACCATTCTTGATACACACGGGAAACTGTTAGGCGTGAAAAACCCAGCAGCGTTGCAGTTCTTGACATAGTCAAACCTGTGTGGCTGGCACCTACTACCATACTACGGTCACAAGACGCAGGCCTCCTAATTGTCCCTAGAATTTCTAAGCAAACAGCTGGAGGCAGGGCTTTCTCCTATAGAGCTAAATTTTTATGGAACGGTCTGCCTACCATGTGAGAGACGCAAACTCGGTCTCAACCTTTAAGTCTTTCCTGAAGACTCATCTCTTCAGTGGGTCATATGATTGAGTGTAGTCTGGCCCAGGAGTGTGAAGGTGAACGGAAAGGCTCTGGAGCAACAAACCGCCCTTGCTGTCTCTGCCTGGCCGGTTCCCCTCTTTCCACTGGGATTCTCTGCCTCTAACCCTATTACAGGGGCTGAGTCACTGGCTTACTAGGGCTCTTTCATACCGTCCCTAGGAGGGGTGCGTCACTAGAGTGGGTTGAGTCACTGATGTGATCTTCCTGTCTGGGTTGGCGCCCCCCCTTGGGTTGTGCCATGGCGGAGATCTTTGTGGGCTATACTCAGCCTTGTCTCAGGATGATAAGTTGTTGTTCTTTGGCAGAGTGGGTGGTGTTATATCCTTCCTGTTTGGCCCTGTCCGGGGGTGTCATCGGATGGGGCCACAGTGTCTCCTGACCCCTCCTGTCTCAGCCTCCAGTATTTATGCTGCAGTAGTTTATGTGTCGGGGGGCTAGGGTCAGTTTGTTATATCTGGAGTACTTCTCCTGTCCTATTCGGTGTCCTGTGTGAATTTAAGTATGCTCTCTCTAATTCTCTCTTTCTTTCTCTCTCTCAGAGGACTTGAGCCCTAGGACCATGCCTCAGGACTACCTGACATGATGACTCCTTGCTGTCCCCAGTCCACCTGGCCGTGCTGCTGCTCCAGTTTCAACTGTTCTGCCTGTAATTATTATTATTTGACCATGCTGGTCATTTATGAACATTTGAACATCTTGGCCATGTTCTGTTATAATCTCCACCCGGCACAGCCAGAAGAGGACTGGCCACCCCACATAGCCTGGTTCCTCTCTAGGTTTCTTCCTAGATTTTGGCCTTTCTAGGGAGTTTTTCCTAGCCACCGTGCTTCTACACCTACATTGCTTGCTGTTTGGGGTTTTAGGCTGGGTTTCTGTACAGCACTTTGAGATATCAGCTGATGTACGAAGGGCTATATAAATACATTTGATTTGATTTGATACCCATTTCAAAGGCACTTAAATATTTTGTCTTGCCCATTCACCCTCTGAATGGCACACATACACAATCCATGTCTCAATTGTCTCAAGGCTTAAAAATCCTTCTTTAACTTGTCTCCCCCCCTTCATCTACACTGACTGAAATGGATTTAACAAGTGACATCAATAAAGCAAGTAACATTTTGTCACGTACACATGTTAATGCAAGTGTAGCGAAATGCTTGTGCTTCTATTTCCGATAGTGCAGTAATATCTAACAAGTAATCTTACAATTCCCCAACAACTACCATATAAACACAAATCTAAAGGGGTGAATGAGAATATGTAGATGTACATTTTTATTTATTTTATTTCACCTGTATTTAACCAGGTAGGCTAGTTGAGAACAAGTTCTCATTTGCAACTGCGACCTGGCCAAGATAAAGCGTATGGATGAGCAATGGCCGAGCAGCATAGGCAAGGTGCAATAGATGGTATAAAATACAGTATATACATGATATGATATGATATACACATGATATGAGTAATGTAAGATATGTAAACATTATTAAAGTAGCATTATTTAAAGTGGCATTGTATAAAGTGACTAGTGATCCATTTATTAAAGCGGCCTGTGGTTGGGTCTCAATGGAGGCAGCAGCCTCTCTGAGTTAGTGATTGGGTCTCAATGTAGGCAGCAGCCTCTCTAAGTTAGTGATGGCTGTTTAGCAGTCTGATGGGATCATAGCTTTCACCTGGATTCACCTGATCAGTCTATGCCATGGAAAGAGCATGTTTTGAACATTCAGTGTAGGTCTTTTAACACACAATGACCACCAGTAGTCTTGCTTAACCTAATAATACAAAAAGAGAGAAAAGGTCCTACTGTTATAACTGGCTATTAAAAGTGCAATACTTACACAAATATTCACACTTAGGGAATCTGCTTTGAGAGAGAGAGCTAAAGTAATGTTTTGTTAGAGAGAATACAGTTCTCACCACTGTGTGTCCGCATGTGGATCTCCAGGGAGCTGGCGCTGGGGCAGCTCTTGTTACATTGTGGGAAGGGGCAGACACGCTCATTGGGGTAGGAGTCCTTGGGCTTGTCCTGTGGAGGGGAGCAGGAGGACTGCTGCTTCTGCCGGCTGGCACAGTAGTACATGAGGTGGGCCTGGAGGTTCCTCTCACTGCGGTACCAGATCCCACAGTCCTTACACGGAAAGATGTCCTCTGGACCAAGCAAACAAACAATTGTTATCACTTATCAAATGAGTAGTACATAAACAATGCACGAGAGCAGTGCATGTTCATTCCTTAATAAAAAATGTTTTAATGATTCCATGTGATCTGCTTACACATTAAAACGTTACATAGACACTTTCATGTAAACATCATGTTCATTGATGTGTACACACATCACCACACACGCATTCAGCTGCGTCACATGATCGATTCAATTGCGGAGCGAGAAAAAACACTTGATATTGCTCCGGGGTCTCCAAGGCAACAAGAGCACAGAGGTTGTGGGAGCGAGCGCCCGCCCGCACGGGGTAATCGTACTGATCTGGTGTCAGGGCTCATGTTAAACAGGCTATTTTTGATAACGTCCGTAATTACCCACAGTCCTCAGCACAGAGCTTCTACAGCAGGAACCGGGATACGGCTGATCATGTTTTACCCTTTAGCTTGATTTGTGGTGATTAATCATGCACTCATCACAGCATGTCCATGCCTGCTCCCGCTGCTGACTACACTGCCAATAGGGGACTTTATGAAAAAGCGTGAAGGCAATTACAAAGCAGTCTACCTCTGAGACCAGGCGGAACAGAGGAGTTACATTGCCACCTTGTGGTGTACTAGGTGAATGAGAAAATGTGGCACGGTGAACCTTTGCACTTGCATTTATCTAGGTCCCAACATTGAGTCCCTCAATGTTGTTCACATTGACAGTATATACACAGTACAGTAACTGCCAATGCTTTGTGCTATGCATGTGCTCACCATAGACATTAAAACCAGTAGATGGTGTTATCGCTGACATTCCTATGGAAACTCCTGATGGAGCATGAAGTATTTTCATTTTTAGCGCCATGTTGCTGAATGGGGCTGAATAGCACCAGAAAATAGCTAAAGATCATAGTGAAAGTGGCCGTAACTAGGGGGCTTGGGTGCTTACACAGACACATGTACGAAAGCACACAAGACACACTTATAAAAATAACACATTATTATCCTGAGCAATCTGAAACTCACTGTTGACAACTGCTGTGGCCAAGATGGCTGCCATCCCAGCCTGCTGGGGGAGGAGCTGTATCTCAGAGTGGAGGGATGCTGGGTAGACACCTGTAGGCTCCTCCTTCACCGCTACACCCTGGGTCTTAGAGGGGGACCGCTGCTCCATAGAGGGTGTAGACAGCGTAGCCAGCAGACCGTCCCCTGTGGAGATGTCCTGGGTTACCTTACAATACAGCTCCTCACCTAGGGAGAAGAGATAGAGTCACACACCCAACAACACACGTCACACCAGGGGCATGTAGTGAAACATAGATGCTATTGTACAGTATGTTATCTATGGAATGTATAGTAATCTATAGTAGGTCAAAAGATCTCCGTTCTGGTCTCACTCTAATAAGAGACCTCTGATTGTAAACCAGGATAAGAGCACCAGAACTAAAAATGTAACAATGAAAATGGTGCATTATCTGCATGAGTGCTGTGTTTATTGTTTGGGCAGTTTGTAGAACCTTGGCTGTAGATGGTACAGTTGGTATCTGTTGCATCAGAGGTTAACAGGACTCTACGGAGCCAGCAGTCTGTGTCCTCACACACCAGGCTCAACCTGGAGATCTGTAGACACACAAATAAACAAACAGAGACCGTCAGACTTGCTCTGGAAACACAGGGTCACGTTTTTAATAGAGAATGAGGTGCGGCAAATAATTATCATAAGCCAGTGTCTGATTCTCACACACTTTTCCAAGTCTTTTCAGACAAACCGATTTTGATACAGAACATTATACAGACAAAGACCTACTGAAAAGTGAGGTTTAACAATGAATTAATCCTGACAATGTCCTCTGAATAAACTGTTCAATAATTAAAGCACATCGAATATACACTACAATAAAGGGACTAATCTTTTCCAGCAGTAAGGGGCAGGCCTGTAACATGGGAAATCAGAAGCATAGAGGGAGAGGAAGGGGGCACAGGCTGAACAAAGACTCACTGAATAGAGCTATAGACAGGGCATGGAGAGAGGGAAGGAACAGAGAGACCCCAGGAGAGAGGAGAAGGAAAGGTAAGAAAGGAGATCCGATGACGTCGTAGTGCTCCTATTCACCCGGACGCCCTCTCAGGAGCTTCTCTCAATACACGATGGGACAAAAGGTGTGTGAGTGGAGGGGAGTCATAATCTAGCTGTGTGTGTTGAAGAATGTGTGTCAGTGTCTGCACATGTGTGAGTGCTGCTGAAGCCAGGGCAGGGCAGACCAGAGAGAAACACACACCTGTGCCGTCCTCAGCACAATCTTGTCTTTGTTCAGTGGAGGCTCACAGAGCATTCCACCTGACAATCACTCCCACAGGCTTATCGTGTGTCTGCATGAGACACACACTCATCTACGTACCTCTGTGTGTTACGGAACAGTTAAGCAGAGTGCGTTCGTAACCAAATATCTTATAGCAGTCCCAGTAAAATGTTGTCTTCTTTGTGAGGTTCAATGATACATTCATGAGAGTGTGTAGTAAAACCATAAACACAGTCACATTAGGTGGAGCTCCACAACTACCGTATAGTATAGTTGCACAAGGCCTATAGCAGTGCTACACCTGTATGGAGGCCTGAGGACATATAGATTCTAGAACATTGTCTCCACTAGGTGGCAGCAGTCATTCAGCAGCAACAGCCCTGACAGACACACCGCTTCAGGGGAACCACAGTTCACTCAGTCTGCTTGCTACAGGGGATACCTTGGTACACATATTCCAACATGGCACCACATGGACTGAAACTTTTTGAGAGAATATTATGTATGAGTTTAAACTGACGTGTAAAGGACTGGGGGTATATGGGGTGAGTTGGGAAGCAAGGACAGTGGAAGGATTTATTTCTGAATCGGTCTGTTCTAGCCTGAAGACGCTGCGTATTGTATTTCATGGAGAACTTGCGCTGATGTGGAGATATGGCTTCTTTTGTTTTAGCTTGTAACCCAATGCTGGAGCCGTCTGTGCTATAAGTGCTGCTAATTTGTTTCAGACTAATTTATCAGAAATCTATCACAATGCTTTGGTATTCACTGAAGAAAAGGCCAGTGTGGTCCGACTTGAGAAGATTTCACAGGAACATTTCACACAAGACTACTGTATATAGGACAGAAAAATAAAACCTTACAACAGAATCAGTTGGGAGTTTTGGACAGTTTGAACAAATGCAAAATGCTCTCTGAGAGACTCTCTGAGACTAGCAGAGAGAAGATGAGGTGGATATGGTGGTTTAGCTGGCTCTGATCTGGCTTTGGGCCCTGACTGCACTAGGGCTTGAAAGACGGCTGGAACCAACACATGGTGAGATAATATGAACTAAAAGACATGGGGCAAGATTGCAGTTTGATAAGATGTGTAATTAACAAAGCCAACAGAGGCTGTGGCCGCCAAAGATTGTTAAGTTAAGAGGAGCAGAGAAGCCTCTAGTATCACATCTCCCTAGCCTGGAGGACATAATCAACAATCACAGTATCAAATTAAACATATAATCAAATGGCAAGTCCCTGCCTGTGAACACACACACACACACACACACACACACACACACACACACACACACACACACACACACACACACCAGCTAACACGCACACTCCACCACTAGTGATGTAAACTATCCCACAATGCAGTGTCCAACATCCCTAACTGAAACACTTTCTAATGAGGAGGGAGAGAACAAGGAAGGGGGAGCCAGAGGAGGACTAAAAGACTAAGAGGAGAAGTGAATGTTGCTTAGCGCTGCCTGTGTTCACCCTGGTGGTCTCCCTAGGATCCAGGAACTTTGAGAGCGCTTCAAGTCCCTCAGTGAGGGAGTCTTTGAGGTGCAGTCTAAGCCCCCTCTTCTGGACCCTCGTCTCTCATGAATATTAATCAGCTCAGCCGGGCTTTAATCTGCCTGATCCCCGCACTGCTGCCGCCGTGACGATAGCAAATCTAATTATTTGGTATTCTGATATTAACCACCACTAGCCCCCTCCCTACACCATACAGCCTTACCATAGCCACCTTCAACTCCCAAACACGCACAGACACAGCCTCAGTGCGCACGCACCTCACCGCAGCCCACGACGCCCTCTCCTTATCACTCCCAAAAACGCCCTCTTCTCACACCGATAAAACTTGAATGCAAATGATGCTCGGCTGATTTCATTTCTGTATTCGTTCATTCTGTAGCCCTGTCGTTGCGGTGTATAAAAAGGAATATAGAATTCTCCCCAGATGCTCTTGTCTGGGGGTTGGAAATGAAGGGAGAAACCTTTCCCTGAACTAACTCCAAGTCTAACCTCGACTCAGATCAATTCAGCTTAATATACGGTTCAATTAAAGCAGAGGAAATAAGACAACGCCTCCCCCATCCTCCAGTAGATTAGAAGATTAAGCCTTCATACCACTGTCAACTCTCCACATATATTTGAATTTGCATACACATCATTGCTACCATAATTTGCTGAATATTCCCTGGTGATTAAAGCAATTATAGAATCCTGTTCTCTGTGGAACCATGAGAAACACAATGAAATGATTGGTCAATAATGAACTTCTTTTTCAATGTGTGCATCCTGGATAATGATATCATCCAAGTGTGTTTGAATGTACTCTATGAAGCGGACACAGCTGGACAGACAGAGAAGAAAAGAACAGGAAGGTAGAATAGTCTCTCCTTTCCTGGCCAGTGCAGCTGACTTCCACTGAATTCCACCATAGACCTCCTGACTATTGGGGCTGGCCTGGTCTTTATTCATACTCGTTTTCCCTCTCACTCTCTCTTTCATCCCCTCCTACCATTTACCTCTTCCCCTTCGCTTAATCTTCCCATCCTACCCGCTCTACAGTACTGTATGGCTAATCATGCCCTCTCTCATCCCTCTCTCTTTCCCATTCCTCAACCTCCCTCTCTCATTCCTACCCCTCTGTCTGCCCTTCTATCTCTATCTCTCCCCTTCAGGAAATGGTTTCTTTCCCAAAAGGGGAATGAAGGGGGTACTCACTGTCCCAAACAAAGAGGTCACTGTGTGAATCCTCCAAAAATACAGAGAAGAAAAGGAAGGAAGATAAACATCAGAAACCTACTCAACATCCGCCTCTCACACACACATTCTCTCTCAACACACACACACACACACACACACACACACACACACACATTTCTTTAACACAAATAAATACGCACATTAATACACTAATACATGTGCTTACTGTACAAACACACTGAAACCCATTCCCTTATACTGGTCTGCTCATGCACAGCCACACATCTGCTTATACACTATATATACAAAAGTATGTAGACACTCCTTCAAAATAGTGGATTTTGCTACTTCAGCCCCGTTGCTGACAGGTGTATACAATCGAGCACACAGCCATGCAATCTCCATAGACAAACATGGCAGCAGAATGGCCTTACTGAAGAGCTCAGTAACTTTCAACGTGGCACCGTCATAGGACGCCACCTTTCCAACAAGTCAGTTCATCAAATTTCTGCCCTGCTAGAGCTGCCCCAGTCAACTGTGAGTGCTGTTATTGTGAAGTGGAAACGTCTAGGATCAGATGTGAAGTGGTAGGCCACACACGCTCACAGAACGGGACTGCCGAGTACTGAAGCTCGTAAAAATCGCCTGTCTCCAGTTGCAACACTCACTACCGAGTTCCAAACTTCCTCTGGAAGCAACGTCAACACAATAACTGTTTCCATGGCCAAGCAGCAGCACACAAGCCTAAGATCACCATGCGCAATGCCAAGCGTCGGCTGGAGTGGTGTAAAGCTCGCCGCCATTGGACTCTGGATCAGTGGAAATGTGGTCTCTGGAGTGATGAATTACTCTTCACCAACGGACAAATCTGGGTTTGGTGGATGTTAGGAGAACGCTACCTGCGGAATGCATAGTGCCAACTGCAAAGTTTGGTAGAGGAGGAATAATGGTGTGGGACTGTTTTTCATGGTTCGGGCCCCTTAGTTCCAGTGAAGGGAAATTATAATGCTACAGCATACAGCGCATTCGGGAAGTATTCAGACCCCTTGCCCTTTTCCACATTTTGTTACGTTACAGCCTTATTCTAAAATTGATTGAATAAATAAAAATCCTCAATCTACACAATACCCCATAACAACAAAGCAAAGCATTTTTTGGCACATTTACTGAAAATAAAAACAGAAATAACTAATTTAGATAAGTATTCAGACCCTTTGCGATGAGATTTGCAATTGAGCTCAGGTGCATCCTGTTTCGATTGATCATCTTTAAGATGTTTCTACAACTTGACTGAAGTCCACCTGTGGTAAATTCAATTGATTGGACATGATTTGGAAAGGCACACACCTGTCTATACAAGGTCCCACAATTGACAATGCATGTCAGAGCAAAAACCAAGCCATGAGGTCGAAGGAATTGTCCGTACAGCTCCAAGACAGGATTGTGTCGAGGCACAGATCTGGGGAAGGGTAACAAAAAATGTCTGCAGCGTTGAAGGTCCCCAAGAACACAGTGGCCTCCATCATTCTTAAATGGAAGAAGTTTGGAACCACCAAGACTCGGCCCGGCCAAACTGAGCAATCGGGGAAATGGGCCTTTGTCAGGGAGGTGACCAAGAACCCGATGGTCACTCTGACAGAGCTCCAGAGTTCCTCTGTGGAAATGGTAGAACCTTCCAAAAGGACAACCATCTCCACAGCACTCCACCAATCAGGCCAGATGCAAGCCACCCCTCAGTAAAAGGCACATGACAGCCCACTTGGAGTTTGACAAAAGTCACCTAGACACTCAGACCATGAGAAACATGATTCTCTGGTCTGATGAAACCAAGATTGAACTCTTTGGCCTAAATGCCAAGTGTCACGTCTGGAGGAAACCTGGCACCATCCCTACGGTGAAGCATGGTGGTGGCAGCATCATGCTGTGGGGATATTTTTCAGTGGCAGGGACTGGGAGACTGGTCAGGATCGAGGGAAATATGAACTGAGCAAAGTACAGAGAGATCCTTGATGAAAACCTGCTCCAGAGCACTCATTACCTCAGATTGGGGAAAAGGTTCACCTTCCAACAAGTCAATAACTCTAAGCACACAGCCAAGACAACACAGGAGTGGCTTTGGGTCAAGTCTCTGAATGTCCTTGAGTGGCCCAGCAAGAGCCCAGACTTGAACTCGATCAAACATATCTGGAGAGACCTGAAAAAGAGCTTGAGAGGATCTGCAGAAAGGAATGTGAGAAACTCCCCAAATACAGCTGTGCCAAGTTTGTAGTGTCATATCCAAGAAGATTCGAGGCTGTAATCTATGCCAAAGGTGCTTCAACAAAGTACTGAGTAAATGGTCTGAATACTTATGTAAATGTTATAGTTCAGTACATGTTTTATAAATGTGCAAACATTTCTAAAAACCTGTTTGCTTTGTCATTATGGGGTATTGTGTGTAGATTGATGTGGGAAAAAATGTGGAAAAGGTAAAGGGGTCTGAATATTTTCAGAATGCACTGTACAAATGACATTCTAAACGATTATGTGCCTCCAACTGTCTGCCACAATTTCGGGAAGGCCCTTTTCTTGTTTCAGCATGACAATGCCCCCGTGCACAAACCGAGGTTCAGACAGAAATGGTTTGTCGAGATCAGTGTGGAAGATCTTGACTGGCCTGCACAGAGCCCTGACCTCAAGCCTCGAACACCTTTGGGATTAATTATAATGCCGACTGTGAGCTAGGTCATCAGCGCCTGACCTCACTAATGCTCGTGGCTGAATAGAAGCAAGTCCCCGCAGCAATGTTCCAACATCTAGTGGAAAGCCTTCCCAGAAGAGTAGAGGCTGTTATAGCAGCAAAGGGGGACCTACTCCATATTAATGAAATGAGATGTTCAATGAGCAGGTGTCCACATACTTTTGGTCATGTAGTGTGCCTCCAAGAAAAAATAATCCAGGTTTGATGAGCTGCATGCAAATGACATGTAAAAATATAAAACTGCGATACTTAAAACAGGCAAGATAAGAGATTTGAAAATGAGGCACTCTTGGAAAGCGGGCTCCAGAACTGCCGGAGATGAGCCTCGGAGATAGGTTTTCCCTCTCTCCTTTACTCTCCGCCCCGCAGAAGCAGGCGCAGATGACAGCGAGCTGCAGATACCAGCCCAGTCACAGGGACTGAGTGATGAGAATAAGCACCCCCTCCCCATCAACTCCATCTCTCCAACCCCACCTCTTTCCATTCCATCTCCCTTCCTCTCTGGCACTGCCTTCATCCTTTTGCTGGCTTTTGCCATTGCACTTTCCTATCATTTCTTTTTTTCTCCCTTTTGCCCCTCTACTTGCCCCTACCATAGTCCACCTATTTGGGCCATTCCCTTTCGCTAGTCAACATCTTCTCAGTGTCTGGCAGGGGCAGAAAGAGGGAGAGATGCCATTGTGGAAGTGTCTGAGGAAGAATTTAGGTCTCTGGTCCTCTTGTGAGCTCTAAGCTCTGTAGCACAACCTCAGGTCCGTGTTGCCAATGAACGTATACATGGACGTGCTCTCAACATATCTGCCATCAAGATTAAGCTAGTTTAGTGCACTTTATTATTATAGACATTCAGGAGTGATCAAGAGGGTGACAAGTGCTAAATTACAGATTTGGGGTCTTCTGGAGCGACTGTTTTAATTAAGATCTCATTTGAGAGGGCAGGGTGCAGAAGGCTGCCAAAGACAGTCTCTGTTGATAATTTCAGATCAACTGGAGAGATTTACCAGGAGGTAAACAAACACTGCTAGATAGAGAATGAGAGAGAGTGAGAAGGTTCTCACCTTCACTCGTCCTTCGTAGGGAACGACAGAGCAGTGAGGGGGGAGAGACTCCCCAAAAGTGTGTTTGCAAGCCGTGGGTGGCGGACCTTATCATTTGAGTTCTCCTGGAGAGATTATTGGGGGATTAGTGCTAACGCTTGTTTCTAAAACATGATGAAAAGACGTTCCGCACGTGATAAGGCTTTGAACTCCACACTCCGCTCCTTCTAGGATCATGACTCTAGGCTTCGTTTCCGCAAAAGACAGGAGGGTGAAGAGAGGGAACAAAAGTGATGCGTAAATTGAGTTGCTTCTGCAGTGGTGTGTGCTCGGCAGAAGATGGTTTGGAGGAGTATCACTCAAACTACGGTGAAACTATAAGGCATGGTGCTCTTTTCCTTGTTGAAGCATTGCCATTATGAAGTTATACTAACTTGGTTGATACCACCAAATCATCACTACATATCAGGTGTAACCTACTAATCTTAAGACTCTTTTGACCGAGATTTGATCAATTTGTGATGTAATCAAAATGAGGGGAACTATATCAGATGAGTCTGATCCAATCAGAAAATACACACCTCAGTTGCCATGAGACGAGGACATGTTCACTGAACGACAAACTCCCAGCAATCTAAGGAAACCTGGTCAGCTCATCAGTAAACATTATTACACTGTGTACCAAAGTCCAACATCCATATCAGACAGAATAGATTTAAATATATTTTAATGCCTCTTTCTCAAGAGATGCAAATGACAGGATTTCCATATGACACACACACAGCCCAGTGACATTGATAATCTAATGAGTGAGATCTCTTTAAGAGAGACCTGTCATGGATATCTACTCACTATCCACCCCGTTTCCTTATAACTGACTGCCGCTCATGATCCCCACCCACACAAAGCAACAAACATATGCGCGAGCGAACACACACATTTCTTGTCGAAAAATGGTGTCAATCCCTCCAATAGAGTTCCAGACACGTGTAGGTTCTATGCCAAGGTGCATTGAATCTGTTCTGACCTGTGGGGGCCTAACACCCTATTAAGACACTTTATGTTGGTGTTTCCTTTATTTTGGCAGTTACCTGTATATCAGATCAAAAAAGAACAGGTCTTATATTAGCTAGGATCTATGCTTGTTGTGTGAGAGTGCACTAGTGTGTAGTGTGTGTGGGTGTTCAAAGTGAACGCTTGTCTTGTTGTGTTACAGGGTAGGCCCGTATTAAACTGATAGCTTATCTGGCAAGATCAAATAAGAAGCACATTTGCTCAGAGAAGGCAGAGCACAGCAGGCAGGTTTGGCATGGATCTGCAGGTCTGCCAGGCGAGGCGGGTGGTGCCAAGTCACCATGTGATGTGATGAGGGGCAGAACCCCAGGGCTCCAGACGCCACTGCAGGCTGCATGACACCACCACTGGGACAGGTCTGAGGTGGAAAGGGACAGGGAGGAGGTCACACTAACAGGACAGCATATGGCATACTGCCATGAAATCAACACTGAATGTCTCTTTTCTGTTACAAAAACATAATCTTGTAGCTGAATCAGGTAACCCTTTGTCCAATCCCCTACACATAATATTCCCTACTGAGGCCAATCAAGCAGAAAGGTTGGTAAGGTTGGTAGTGTAACTCAATCACAGCAAAATAAACAAAAGTTAGCTGTGTAAATTGGGTATTTGGAATTGTTTAGACTGTCAATGTTGAATCTTGACAAAGTACACGATGGCAACAATCATGCAAAGCCAAATGAATTGCACATCCATTGTAAGCACCAGTAGTTTATTAATAATAATTGGTCTCTTTATAGTGGGAGAGAACGCAGCAGAAAGCAATCTTAGCTAAGCAGAGATAGAGATGAAGGGCTGCGTAGCGGTGGATCTACTCTATTGAGGGTAACCCTGACCCCTGCTGACCCCTGGGCTGGCGGCCTGGCGGGCGGGGAACTGTGGGAGGAGGATGCGGAGTGACAGTGGGAGACACAGGAGGAATGTGAGATTAAACCCACTATCTCCTCCTGACTGAGGGTCAGTCTTCACTCTTTCAGCCCGCAGATAGCAGAGGGAGAGAGAGAGAGGGAGAGAGAGACAGAGATGGAGAGGGTGAGGTTAGAGAGAAGGGAGAGAGAATTCAAAAGAGATGGTCAAGGCCGAAAATCTACTAAAAACTGCATTGAGACGTAGTCTTCTTGAACATGACAGAAAGGGAAGAGTGAGAAAAGGAGATGAGCAGTGGAAGGGAGGAAACGAAAGATGGGTGATGGGTGTGTGGACTCAGAAATTCTGATAATAAACTAAATCTTAGAAATGAGAGCCTATCAACCAGAAATCAATCATTGGGATTTGTTGTCCAGGAGGATGGCGCCACGCAGAGATAAAATACAGGCGGACGTCTGGGGAGCAGAGGGTAGAGGAGAGGGGTGGGCTGGTCTGGGTTTGCTGGGCTGCAGCTGGGAGAGGAAAGGCTGCAGGACCAGTGAGTCAGTCAAGCTCATGGATGCATCAGCATGAGACAAAAAGTAGATGAGCAGTCTTTCAGAGAAACATTCATGGTCATTCAAGTATAATGTCTTCATACATTTATGAACCCTTTGGGGAATACATACGGCATATACCGTCATTTAAGAACAACATCGCAAAAGGCCACTACACATTTTGGATTATAAACTGACAGGTTTGAGCCCTGAATGCTGATTGGCTGAAAGCTGTGGTAAAGTATATCAGACCGTATACCACGGGTATGACAAAAAAGTACTTTTTACTGTTCTAATTCCGTTGGCAACCAGTTTATAATAGCAATAAGGTACCTCGGGGGTTTGTGGTATATGGCCAATATACCATGGCTAATGGCTGTATCCAGGCACTCCGCGTTGTGTCGTGGTAAGAACAGCCCTTAGCCGTGGTATATTGCCTTCGGAAAGTATTCAGACCCTTTGACTTTTTCCACATTTTGTAACGCTACAGCCTTATTCTAAAATGTATTACAGATTTTTTTCCCCTCAGCAATCTACACACAATATCCCATAATGACAAAATGAAAACAGGTTTTGAGATATGTTTGAAAATGTATTAAAAATAAAAAACAGAAAAGCCTTATTTACATAAGTATTCAGACCCTTTGCTATGAGATGCGAAATTGAGCTCAGGTGCATCCTGTTTCCATTGATCATCCTTGAGATGTTTCAACAACTTGATTGGAGTCCACCTGTGGTAAATTCAATTGATTGGACATTATTTGGAAAGACATACACCTGTCTACATAAGGTCCCACGGTTGACAGTGCCTGTCAGAGCAAAGACCAAGCCATGAGGTCGAAGGAATTGTCCATAGAGCTCCGAGTATTCAGTATTGAGCATGGAGTTGAACTGATCAAACATCTCTAGAGACCTGAAAATAGCTGTGCAGCGACGCTCCCCATCCAACCTGACAGAGCTTGAGAGAATCTGCAAAGAAGAATGGGAGAAACTCCCCAAATATAGATGTGCCAAGCTTGTAGGGTCATACACAAGAAGACTCAATGCTGAAATCACTTCCAAAAGTGCTTCAACAAAGTATTGAGTAAAGGGTCTGAATACTTATGTAAATGTGTTATTTAAAAAATATGTTTTAATATAAATTAGCAAACATTTCTAAAAGCCTGTGTTTTCTTTGTCATCATGGATGTGGTATTGTGTGTAGATTGATGAGGGAAAAACCCAATTTAACAAATTTTAGAATAAGGCTGTAACATAACAAAATGTAGAAAAAGTCAAGGGGTCTGAATACTTTCCGAAGGCCATATACCACACCCCCTCAAGCCATATTGCTTAAATAGAGCATGGATTACAAATCTTTAAAAAGTATTTGATCCAGTCCAGAGAAAGTGTGTGTGTATGTGTTTTTGTGTATGAGAGTGTGCAATGTTCTGGTATCTGTATCTGGTCAGTGCCAGGAAAACTCTTCCAGCTCAGAATCACATGATTAGACGGACTTTCAGCACATGATGAATAAGAGACAACTCCAGCGAGAGGAACATCCTGTCTCTAACATTTCCCAAGGAAATGCACATAGCGATTGGCCATGGGGTAATAGGAGCGTGCGCACACGCACACAAAGACATTTCCATTTCCCACCACTGACAGATTCATGGGTGATAAGTCATTTTTTAATTATCCTGTCCCATTGACAGAACCCAACCCTCTACTTGACCTCTAACATCTCCCTCCATGCACTTTGAACCTTCACCTCTGACTCCTGGTCATCTCCCGCATCTTCTGTTTGGACGATCCCAGCGTATGGCCCCCATAGTGTGTCTGTGGTGAGGTCCCTGCAGGCCAGGACCTTGGGGTAAGCAGCATCATCACTCAGCTCCAGATCATCTACAGATAGAAAGGGAGAGAAGAGAACGGGAAGAGAGAGATAGGAGATAGAGAGAGATATTAATTCACTAAGGTCCCACAAGCAAACAAGATACACAGTCAAACAAAATTAAACCAAATCCAGGTAAAAATACGGTCTCAAAACACAACTACAATGATCTACGTCATGTAAAGGCCAGAGCCCTGGAGATAACTGAGGAACAGACATGGGAGTCAAGGCTTTTTGTAAACAACCGGTGTAGACTAACAGTGAAATGCTTACTTACAGATCCTTCAACAATGCAGAATTAAAAAAGATAAAACATCTGACAAAAATGTCATTAGTGACACGAGGAATAAATGCACCGTGAATAACGAAAAACAATAACAAGTAAAAAATATCATGGCTATATACAGGGAGTACCAGTACCGACTCGATGGGTAATGGAGGTAGCCATGTACATATACTGTGGGTAGGGGTAAAGAAACTATGCAACAGGATAGATAAAACAGTAGCAGCAGCGTATGTGATGAGTGTGAAAGTGTGTGTCGTCGGTATGCATGTGTACGCGTGTGTGGGCGTATGTACTGTGTGTGTTGGGGTTTCAGTGTAAATAAGTGTGAGTGTGTGGGTAGAGTCCAGTGTGTGTGCATGGAGTCAGTGCAAGAGAGTTAGCGCAAAAAAGGGTCAATGCAGGTAGTCCAGGTAGCCATTTGATTAGCTATTTAGCAATCTTGTTTCGAGGTCCTATGGCTTGGAGGTAGAAGCTCTTCAGGGTCTTGTTGGTTCTAGACTTAGTGCACTTGTACCGCTTGCCGTGCGATAGGAGAAAGAACATTCTATGGCTTGGGTGGCTGGAGTCTGAAAATTCTTTGGGCCTTCCTCTGACACCGCCTGGTATAGGGGTCCTGGATGGCAGGGAGTTCCGCCCCAGTGATGTACTGGGCTGTACTCACCACCCTCTATAGCGACTTACGGTCGGGTGCCTTGCGGTTGCCGAACCAAGTGGTTATGCAGGTGCCGTTGATAGGATAGTCTTGAACGGAGCTTGTACAGAGTTTGTTCTCCAGGGACTGCACTCCAATACAACAGAGGGCAACGGTGGTTCACCGACGTGGTCAGTATTCCCCCTTGCTTGCATCTCTTTTGCAGCCGCTTCCTCTTTCGAGACCTGGGTATTTAAGGCCTGGTACGGAGTAAGCAGAATGTAAAGAGCTGCCAACTCGTTGAAATAGAAATTTCCCTACAAATCGAGGTTAATGATCACTGTTAAGATGTCCAGAAGCTGTTTTTTCAGTCATAGGAAATTATGACGGAGACATTATGTGAGCTGGCGCACACACAGAAAAAAATATTTTTGTGTGGAGGTGCTGACTAACAACGAATATAAACTATAAAAATAAATAATACAGAAATTTGCACACTATTGGGTAAATCACCCAATAAATTACTGGGAGTTGATATATGGAATGTGCGACTATCTTTATGTTTTATTTTGATAGTCTATAGGAGACATTATGTACAAAAGAAGTTAAGATCAGCTTTAAAAAAGCTGGTAAGACTGCTACTATCCACTTTTCTGGAGGAGGGGGGTGGTTACTAGACTACTAGAACAGGAGGAGACTCAGGCCATTGAGGAGGAGAACGCTTCACTAACAAACTGACACCCCTTACAACAACACAGAGGATCAATCAAGTAGGATCTCAAAGGCTTCAACAAAAACAGACGTCTCTCACAAAGGGATGATTGGGAAAGACATGTAGAAATTCACTGAGTCCAGTACATACAGTAAGTCGTCATATGACACAGCCCCCATAGCAATGGTGCTCTACAGTGCAGCCCCCCCCCACCCCACATGGTTCAGCTTCACTTTCGGGGCTCGGGCTAAAGTGCCGAGGCGATAAGAGTGTTTGTCTAACACTCTCCATGTCAAAACACTCATCTATCTTCTCTGTATCTATCCCCACCAGAGAACAACAGACAGACGCTGATAAAATGGCTTTCCCACAAGCCTAGAGTGGGAGAGAGAGGGATGGAGAAAGGGGGGGTGGCAGGGAGAGAGAGGGATGGAGAAAGGGGGTGGCAGGGAGAGAGAGGGATGGAGAAAGGGGGTGGCAGGGAGAGAGAGGGATGGAGAAAGGGCGGGTGGCAGGGAGAGAGAGGGATGGAGAAAGGGGGGGGTGGCAGGGAGAGAGAGGGATGGAGAAAGGGGGGGTGGCAGGGAGAGAGAGGAGTGAAGGAAAGGAAGAAAAAAATTCAGACGCAGTAGTGAGAAGGAGATGGGAACGAATCAAGCTTGTGAATGTGTTTTTGAGTGTGTTACTGTGTTAATGTGACCACTGTTTGACTCCGGTTGTCATAAATGGAGCTCATACCACTATATTTGAACACATTGTAAGCTACTGTATGAAACTGCACTGGGCTAACAAACTCATAATTAAACAAACTCCATTGAAAATCTCTGAAGCTAAAATGTATTTGATTCCCATAAAATGTTGAAGACTATACAGGCAATAGGCCCATGTCTCTATTAGCTATTAGTCCGTGTTAGTCTTCTGTCCACATCAGTGAGGCTGAAGTCCAGTGTCCAGGCTTGGCCTATCTCCCATCACCCCCTGGTCAGATCACACTGTAACCCCCTAATCTCAACACTCCATCAATGTCCAATCTGCTGCCCTGTCCCTGGCTGGTCTCGGTCACATGATGCCTTATCAACGTGACCACCACTATTAACCTAATTGTGAAATTGTCTGCTGAGATGTCACCTTTGTGAGGAAATACAAAGAGAGCACACAGAGTCAGTGTTTAGAACGCCTATTCCCCCTCAGGAGACTGAAAAGATTTGGCATGGGTCGCCAGTTATTCAAAAAGTTCTACAGCTGCACCATCGAGAGCATCCTGACTGGTTGCATCACCGCCTGGTATGGCAACTGCTCAGCCTCCGGCCGCAAGGCACTACATCACTGGGGCCAAGCTTCCTGCTATCCAGGACCTCTATACCAGGTGGTGTCAGGAGAAGGCCCTAAAATTTGCCAAAGACTCCAGCCACCCTAGTCATAGACTGTTCTCTCTACTACCGCACGGCAAGAGGTACCGGAGGGCCAAGTCTAGGTCCAAAAGGCTTCTTAACAGCTTCTACCCCCAAGCCATTAGACTCCTGAACAGCTAATTAAATGGCTACCCGGACTATGTGCATTGACCCCCCCCCACCACCCCACCACACACACACACACACACACACATACACATACACACACATCTTTTACACTACTGCTACTTTCTGTTTATTATCTATGCATAGACACTTTACCTCTTCCTACATGTACATATTAATTACCCCAACTAACCTGTGCCCCCGCACATTGACGCTGTACCAGTACACCCTGTATATAACCTCGTTACTGTTATTTTATTGTTGCTCTTAATTATTTGTTACTTTTCAAAAAATATATATGTTTATGTATTTTTTTTCAACTTCAGTTTGAGTAAATACCTAACACTTATTTTTCTTAAAAGTGCATTGCTGGTGAAGGGCTTGTAAGGAAGCATTTCACTGTAAGGTCTACTACCCCTGCTGTATTCGGTGCATGTGACAAATAACATTTGATTTGATAAAGAAGCTACAAATATTTGATCCTGCTGCCCAGTCTTCTCCCTCTCTATCATCTGTAGCACAGGAAGGCGGCGTCACCTCCTGGATGGCAGGGTCCAGCTCTGAGGTGCCCACGGCCAGCCGCCCGGGCACACCATCCAACCGGCGGCTTTAAATAAGAGATCAGTTTCATCCTCCCACTGAGGCGGAGGGAGTGATCACGAGGCCCCTTTTAATCACTGCACATCTGTAATCTCTGCAGGTTAGCATGGCGCTACTCTACGCAGGGCCTCCTCCAGTCCTAATCACTGCTAATTACCACTACCACCCACCACAAAACCCCATAATGACCTGGGGCTCTTATCAATACTGCTCAATGCCCTGCCGCTCGCCTCTCGGCCTGATACTGGCCCCTCTGTAGAGGCTCTACACCCCCACAGCCCTGTTCAATGCCCTGCCACTTGCCCACTCCGCCTGATACCCTGGCCCCTCTCCTCGCCTCTACACCATATCTATACCCTCACAGCCCTCAACAATATCCCCGGCCTGGACCACAGACATCATCTACGCTGCTGCGTGACCAGTGGCCACAAAAACACAGGCCTTATCAATAGGGATCTTGCACGACAGAGTCCACGTAGACCGAGCGGCCAGCCTTATCAATATAGCTCCACTCTGGCAGTGTCCACACAAAGCCTCATCAATACGGCTGCTTCACCAGCCACTGGGGCGCCCTGTCCGTTTACAACAGCAGACAATAAAACAAACAATCACTCTATCATTAATGAAATGACTAATGCAATTACCCGATGAGTAGAAAGATGGGGATAGAGGGAGGGTAGGACGGAGAGGAAGGACAGGAGGGCGAATAATGCAACAATGAAGTCATAAATTAGTAACAAAAATACATGGGTGATATACATGTACAATATTTCAAATGCATCATTGACCTGGATGAAGCCAACAATCACATAACCACTTTTATTTTATAGAGACCTGGTATGTTTGTGACCTGTTGTGGCACGTATCCACAGACAGACTCACGCAAATTCCCTTCCTCTCTGAACCATTCAAGAGGAACAAAGGAAACATCACATCTAAGCTGAGAAAAGAAAACATACTTGTTAACAGACACCTGAAAGTAGTTTGACAAGTCTGTCAAATTGTCATGAGCTCAGTGAACATTGATGTCCTGCCGTTACATGGCCCTATGAGTAACCCAACACCACCAAATGGGTTATAAATTATATCATGTTAAAGTACTACCAATGACTGTAGTTTATGGTATAGTACTGTAGGGGGACCAGAGTTCAGACTAGATTACCCAAACAATGTTTTGAGACAGACATACAGTAGCACTTCCTGGTACAGGTCAAATACACAGCGTACATTTATCTAGTTATTCTCAACAATTCATGGGACTCTTGGACAGCAATTCATGGTCTAATGGACAAGAACTTTGAGTTATTGAGCAATGAATGACAACATCACCAGCATTACTCAACGAGTAATGTCACGTTTGCAAAACAAAATGCATGACCAATGACCAACATGACCAATGACTAAAAAAAAGCAGTTACACAACCCTAAGTAACAGGTGCTCCCCTACTCCCCAACACCATAGTCTCCTCTATCAAGGCTAATTGATTTTAAAAAACAATTGTTGATATCAAATGAGCACATCGCTGCGGAGCCATTGATTTGACACAGTACAACAGGAAATCTTTATCAGGGCCGTACTACGACCCCGCGCTAATAGGTGGGGTTTAACCTCTGCTGAATGACAAATCCCTGAGCTTTCTTCCCCACTCACTCAGCATGGGGACTCCCTCTCTGCTCTGCCCTGTAACGCCCAACTGAGGAAAGAAGATGGGCCCCTATCGGTAAATCAAAATCAAATGTTATTTGTCACATGCTTTGCAAACAACAGGTGTTGACTAACAGTGAAATGCTTACTTACGGGTCCTTTTCCAACAATGCCGAAGATTAAAATAAAAAGGTAAAATAAAAATAGATGGTGACACGAGGAATAAATACACAGTGAATAATAAATAACAATAAGGAGTAAAAATAACATGGCCATCTATATACATGGAGTACTAGTACAGAGTCGCTGAACAGGGGTACAAGGTAATTGGAGGTAGCTACTGTATAGGTAGGTATAAAGTGACAAGGCAACACGATAGATAATAGACTGAGGAATAAAGGAATGCCTAATCATTTCAGCCTCCTGAGGGGGAGGAGGCGCTGTTGTGCCGTCTTTACAACTGTATGGGTGTGTCTGAACCATGATAATTCCTTAGTGATGTGAACAAAGAGGAAGTTGAAGTTCTCGACCCGCTCCACTACAGCCCTCATAGATGTGGACGTTTCCTGTAGTCCACAAACAGTTTCTTGGTCTTACCGATGTTGAGGGAAAGGCCGTATTCCTGACACCACATTGCCAGGTCACTGACCTCCTCCTTACAGGCTGGCTCATCGTCGTCGGTGATCAATCCTATCACCGTCTGGCCGTCAGCAAACTTAAAGATGGTGTTGGAGCTGTGCGCAGCCATGAAGGGTTAAGGATAGGATGAAAATGTCAGTGAAGACACTTGCCAGCTGGTCAGCACATGCTCTGAGTAGGCCTCATGTCCTGGCCCCGTGGCCTTGTGAATGTTAACTCTTACTCATATCGGCTACGGAGAGCGAGATCACACAGGTGTCCGGAACAACTGGTGCTCTCATGCATGGTTCTATGTTTCTTATCTGGAAGTGAGCATAGAAGGCATTTATGTCATCTGCTAAGCTCGTGTCGCTGGGCAGCTCGCAGCTGGGTTTCCCTTTGTAATCCGTGGTAGTTTGCAATCCCTGCCACAACCGCTGAACATCAGAGCCGGTGTAGTAGGATTCGTACTTAGGATGCGGTCTTAGACGCTTTGCCTTTTTGATGGCTCGAAGGTCGAAGCAGGATTTCTTATAAGTGTCCAGATTAGTGTCCCACTCCTTGAAAGCGGCAGCACTAGCCTATAGCTCAGCGCAGATGTTGCCTGTAATCCATGACTGGTTGGGTTATAAACATACGGTCACTGTGGGGACGACGTCATTGATGCACTTAATTAGGCCGGTGACTGATGTGGTAAACTCCTCAATCAGATGTGTCCCGGAACATATTCCAATCTGTGCTAGTCCTGTAGTTTAGCATCCACTTCAATGGATCATTTCTGTATTGAGCGTGTCACTGGTACTTCCTGTTTGAGTTATTGCTTGTAAGCAGCAAGCAGGAGGATAGAGTTATGGTCTGATTTTGCCAAATGGAGTTCCACCTACACTCTCTAACAAGAAACATTTCCATGATCATCCAAGCAGACCCAGAGTCCCTTCGGGTCCAGTAGCGGTTCAGTTGAAAATATACACATTTCTGGGATATGCACCTCATGCTCAGGACGCAATCATTTCCATTTTACCCTCTATTGCACAGCAAAGATAAGACACCTGCATCGCCACGCTAATCAGATGAGCTTCAACAGAACTTTATCATTGACATTTACGACTGTTTACCCAACTAATTTCTTTTAACTGCACTGCTGAACTTTTATCAGCAAAATACATACCCTAGGAAAGAGCAGATGCCAAACATGCAAATTACAAATATGTGAAATAAGATAAAATAACTTAAAACAAAATGGGGAACATTACTGTAAGCCAGGGTGGCAAGACAGTGTTGACAATATGTATTCCTGGGAATACAGACAGAAATGAAGAATGCTGACATTCACATGCAAAACTTCATTTTGAGTTCAAAGCCCAGTGGTTGAATGTGTTTACTTGCAATAAGAGCCTGTGATTGAGATACATGACTAGTAACACCCTTGTCTGAGTTTATGCTTCAAGTATACTTTATCACTCTAAAAACACAGCTAGCTGGGAGTCCAAGGTTAGGTCAAAAAGAAACATACAAAAAGGACAAGCACTGAATGTCATCATTAATAGTGGCTATGTGCAATGTACTTCCTGTGTCTCCGGGAGGCTGTACCAACAGGGGGCACTGTAAAACAGAGAGCAGCCTCATTAGGGTCAGCAGTAGGACTGGAGGGTCACAGACAGGGGAGAATGGTTAGATCCGATCAAGGCACCAATACTACCCCTGATCTCCCCCCACCCACACACATACAGAGACAGTGTGTGTGTGTGTGTGCGTGCGTGCGTGCGTGCGTGTGTGTATATGTGCGTGTGAGCTCAATCTCTATTCATTCTTTGCCTCCATCTCTTACAGCCTCCCCTTCCTCCACTGCTACCCTTTTAGAAATTGAAAGTAGAGACCTTCCAGAAACTCTCCCTGATAATCACACATAAATTAATTAGAAAATGTTTCTTGACATTCTCTCCGCATAGATGGAGGGAAAAAAAGACTCGGGCAAAAAGCCACAAAATTAATTGTACGGTATGTGGCTTCGATAATTAATTCAATCATTAATTCATGTCTTCTTTAACAACTCCTTCTGGCTTCATGAAGGACATTTCAATCATAGCTGTATCAGGATGTAGACTTGGAAAGTGAGTGTAGAATGAAGCTACTGTCAACGGTCAGGGCCATGTACAAATCCACTAGCTAGAAGTTAGAAGGCCTAAGGCGCTATAATAATAGCGCACAAGGATGTGAAACAACGTGCCATAAAATATGAGTCCTTTTCTTACACTCTGGTCTGTGTCTGTACTTTAAAAGAGCAAACCGTTTTAAACATAATGCTGCTTCCTGTAATAAATCTATACAGAAATCACAGGCAGTGGTGTGGTGGAGGGTAAATGCAAGTAAACCCACCTTTTTCCCCCCCATCTCCCAACAGTTTACCCACCTTTTTCCCCCATCTCCCAACAGTTTACCCACCTTTTTCCCCCATCTCCCAACAGTTTACCCACCTTTTTCCCCCCATCTCCCAACAGTTTACCCACCTTTTTCCCCCATCTCCCAACAGTTTACCCACCTTTTTCCCCCCATCTCCCAACAGTTTACCCACCTTTTTCCCCCATCTCCCAACAGTTTACCCACCTTTTTCCCCCCCATCTCCCAACAGTTTACCCACCTTTTTTTCCCATTTCCCAACAGTTTACCCACCTCTTGCAGAAAAATGCATTAAAAGAACAGGAAGCGTTATTTTTGTCACTGCGACCGGTGAGCAGAGTTACCCACCTATTTGTTGACCACTACATTACTGATGATGGGTAAGAAAAGGGAAGTATTAATGGGCTAACAGAGGAGAGACAATTGAGTGTGCTCTTGTTCCACTTCCTAAAATGGCTACTTTTTTCCTACAGTTTTAACGGCAGATTTTGTTAGAGGAGTGTGTCAGGAAAAAGTGCCAGAAATTCTCATTTCCTGGTGTTAATTCATTGAATGGTGGTGGAGGTGGTAACTACTGTATTGACATTCAATCATTCCAGAGATACTTCCATTTGGGCACACCAAGCCAACGATGCATTTCAGAAAATGCATCACCCTCTCCAAGTTCACCACAGTACAGTACATGTGACAATGCTCTTTCCCCTGCATGAAATCTCATCACACACATCAGATCTAAACCATAAAAAAACATTCAGTATAGTGGAGCAGTGAGCTGGAGTGGGAAGTTGGTGTGAGTCTGGCAGTGGAGAGATAGAGGACAGGAGGGGGAAAGAACAAACTGAAACACAGGGTAGGAAGGACAGGATGTGGGCTAGCACTGCTGAGAAGCCAGGCATCTGATAGGGTTGTAATCACCATGGCTCTGTCCCGGCAACAGGCGCTAACACATCGGCGATGGGAGCAGCTGGGCTGATAGGGCCTGGACAGCACTGAGAAATGTTCCTTTAGATTATACCCCTCGCCTATCAATCATCACGAGGGGAACAGAGTGACACAGAGACAGGGCCAGTTGAGAGAGAGCGAGAGTGAGAGGACAGGGGTGGACAGGGGTGGGGTTCAAGAGGAACGGAGGTAGAGGGGGTTGTTAAGGCTTAACTACAGTTGCTCCTTCATTCTAGATAAAATACACCAAAGCAGGTCCATCATTAAACAGTGAGCTTATTATTTTACCACAGTGAAACAGACATGTAATGGCCACCATATTTATTCACAGGAACGGATCACATTCACATGGAAGTAAACACATTCAACCACTGGGCTTTGAACTCAAAATGAAGTTTTGCATGTGAATGTCAGCATTCTTTATTTCTGTCTCTATTCCCAGGAGTACATTTTGTCTTCGACCTTAGATTTTTATGCAACCACTTTTTCCAAAAAAGATTCAAACATGTTTGCAGGGGTGTCAGCTATGGCATGGCACCTTGAATTTGCAAAATATATATTTTGGTTATTGAACTAAGGCAAGTCAAGTTGATTTAAACATAATTATGGTAACGGAATTACAACATGGGTCCCTGATATGTACTACATAGAAATGCATAATTATGGATATGAATGTCATTCTCCTCATGTTTCACAAGTAGTTTGGACATCCCAACGCAGCATAGTAGAGCACAGTACAATGTAGCACAGCAGAGTAGGGTAGAGTAGAGTTCAGTACACTACTTTTATTTACTGTACTATACTCAGTACTTTACTCTGTGATATGCAAACTTGTGAAACATACATCTACAACAGTTTCAGATTTGGTCCAGTCCAGCCAGGCCAAGGTGGACTCAAATACTTTTCAACGTCCGGTGCTCAGTGGGTGAGGATGCTGGTTACAGTAAATGGAAAGAGAGGAGGCTCATGGGTAGGTGTCAGTAAGAGCTGGAAGAGGTCACATTAACTGGAGAGAGAGAGAGAGAGCGAGAGAGAGAGAGAGAGAGAGAGAGAGAGAGAGAGAGAGAGAGTTGTCCACTCAGACAGTTTTATAACTCTTGGTTTGACCACCCGACGACAGAAAGAAAACAGTTATGAGCTGAACATAACAGTATGTAAATTCAGCTGCACTAATTCCGTGACCGATTTCTTGGTTATTCCATTACCAATTTGGTAACGAATTACAAGTTTTAATCACTTAATAATATAGGCTCTTAGCGTTCATTTGACACCCAATTTGATATTCTCCTATGAACTTCACATGTAGGCAGTGGCGTATATTCATGGATGCCAAGGGAAGCCAGGCTTCAACAAATATTTGACCAATAAATAAGTAAATTAAATAATTTATATTTCGCCTCTCTGTGTTTTCATCATTTTCTGTAAATTTGCAAGTGGCTGAATCTCATCGGAGAAATCATCCGAGCGAGGGAAACAATGCCCCTCTGTCTCAGTATGTGTAGCCCATGTACCTGATTCTCTCTGGACCAAAAGAGTATAACATGTTGCCGACGTAGCATTTGATTGATTGACTGATGCCAGCAAGAATTTGGCCTCCCTTGATCATTTCTTTTTTTGCCAATCAGCATTGAGCTGAGCTCAACTGTGGGATGTTCCAGTGCAGCAAAACACCCCCCAAGGGAGGCCAGTTTGGATTTGGCTTCAGACCAATGAAATCACGTATCTGTTTCTGGTCTGCTTGTGTTGATGTCCTGTAGTAGCTAGCTTCTAAATAGTCCCTTTCCTAAGCCATGGATGGAGATGGGGATTTAGACTTGTGGTTATGATTATGACAGCGATTCTGATCTAACCATAAATGAATATGTTGTGCCACTGGCCTGAGACAAGTTCAATATGCAGCCTAGATGTAGCTTAGTAGGCTCACATTAACTAGAAAACTAGCAAGCTTGGCTGGTTAATTGTTGCTCATACAAGGAAGTAGCCTATGACAACAACAAAAAAGTGTACTGTATGACAGAGCCATAGACCGGTTTGCCAACATGAAAAACATGAAAAAGAGGATGCAACTAGTCTACAAGTAGGGTGAGTCAACATTTTTGTTTAAGCGCGCACGCACACACAGAAATCAGTACCATGGACAGCCACATGATATTTAGCAACATTGATTGGACTAAATCGTTTTTGTTTTCAGTATTAAACTAAGCATATACAGCCTTGTTGATTTGATGTTTAAATGTTTAAGTTGAAATGGTGATGGAATAGCAGAGGCAGTGCTCCTGTTGTCTTTGTGCTGATGTGCAGGAACTCTGTGGTTCTCAATCAGGTGTTGTTTAGTAAACTGTTGAAAACATTAACTTGCTTGACCATGCTGCAGGAGATATAACTGTCTGTATGCAACATTTGCTTTGTGGACTTCACCGGACAGATGTTGCTTTCCTTTTTTTTTTATGAAACAAACGTATTTGTAGATGAATTTATTCTGCCACTGTGTAACTGTTGTCTTTCTGTTGTCACGGCCTTATTGTGTATCACAGTGGTGTATGAACGAATGGGTTAGCGAGCAAACAACACAATTATCATGACATAGGTGGCATTTTTGACTGGCTTGGCTTGCTCAGTGATTTTACCCATGCACCGCTACTGCATGTAGGTGCTCATGGGTCCTTTTCCATGGAAATGCCCTGAATCAACATGTCCAATGGGCATAGAGTATCTAAAAGGCAAACAAACCTCCGGGAATGAGTAAGAAATAGCCTCTGAATGATAAATATAACCTGCTGTAATAGACAGGTTACAGAGAAGCCATGAGAAAAAGGGTCTAGTAATGAGTGGTTGGCTTTCTATACACCAGTCTGCTGTGTGCTCATTATAAGAACATATCAAGAGACCAATATTTCCCTTAGACACACATTCTCGGCCTCACACCAGAGGGCGAAACACACTCCCTCACCTGATCCCCGCACTCCTACTCCTCAATCCCTACCCCTCAAAAGTGATGTCAGACCACAGTCAAATGTTTATGATGTGACTGAGACAACGGTCTTCATAAATGTCAATAGACCAACTGTTTACCCCCCCCCCAGATAATCTTCACACAACCACAGTCACTGCCAACCGGATCACAAATGAGCTGCTTTACCCTAGCATTGCCATTATAGAAACATGTATCTTCTTTAGCCAAGACATGCTGTAGATATACACCCACAACCTTTGCAGAAATGCATAGAAATGAAAACTGTATCACCACAATCAGTACACTTCATCCATGAAAGAATCACTTTGATTGGTGGTCACAGCAAACAAGTGTTCTTGTCCTTAGAATCATCATCTAGGTACAAACTGGATACTTTCTGTAGAAAAGTATTCTCCTAAAAAAATAACAGATTTTGGGATTGGTATTTTTGTTGATTTCTAATACTAAGAGAAAATAGCTACACAAAATTATGCAAATGTGTTATTACTGCACTTGATACCTCCACTGCCTTCTGCCTTTCGTGACACACAAGGAATAGGCTGAAATAAAACCTCAAAAGTAAAACCGCTATATCGCAACCTGATACACACAACTAAACTTGTATAACTTCTCATTTGATGGATATCTTTACAGAGAAATAAAGCAACTTGCAAAATAATAAAAAAGCAAGCACACAAGGAACATTTTCCAGATAACATTACTGCCTTTAATATTATGCATAGTGATAGGAGATTACACAGGAGATTACGGTCTCCAAACTGCTAAATACAGTATAAGGCATGTTCAAAACCTTGCTGTTAGGTACATGAATTTTCTCTATAAATTCACATAAAACCATATATCATACGCAGATTTAGAAACAGACATCATAATAATCATAATGTTTTATAGTCATGATTAAAACTACTTGTATTTAATACTTTAATCTTGGTATACCTGTAAGGAGCCATGTCAGTTCTACCTCTGCCTTTTCCACTTTAGTTCTGCTCATCCCTCATCCCCCTGCTCGCCCTCCAATTCCCTCTACGGAGCTCTCCTATAGAGGGATATGCAGATTCAGTCACTCTCTGCTGACAGAGAGACAACCTAACCATCTATACACACCTTCATATCAGGACCACTCCCTCCCTGCCTCTCACCCACCACCACCGCTGCCCAAAATAAATTATCATAATTTATATGCCATTGATAATATGCATATTACTATGTCACTCCATGGACCTTCATAATTAAATATTATAAAAATCCACCACGCCTGGTAAATAATAATAATTATTATTATTACTACGTTGCGATAATCATTTATTATTGCGGGTAATTTGGAGGATAAGGATAGAGGAAAATGCTAGCAAGGCAGGTCTGCTGGGTTTCTCCAGGTCCGATTGCGCAGCTCAATGACACTCAGTCTGTTCTGTTCTGTTCTGTATGTGGAGGAGAGAGAGCCAGGAGTGACAGTCCGTGAGCCACGAGGGATTACTGTGATGGCTATTTGCATATCAAGAATTTTAAGCAGAGAGGAAAATATCAAACCCTCCAGCCAGCAAGGTCATTCAAGAGACACATTTTTTTCTCTTCATAATTTATTTTGCATATCATGCAGCAGGACACATCCTAGATTAAAAAGCCTCTTTACCGTATCATACAATCCCTGCCAGACACTTGGTCCCAGCCACCGCCTTCCATTCTAAAACACCACACCCTCACCAAACTCTATATTACACACACCAACTCCATTACAGAGAAATACAACCACAGACACACACCTCATCTTCCAGGTGGCCTGAAAAATATAGCAAGAATATCATTTGTTAAATAAATATTTGAGCTAGTGTAAGCCTTTTCCTACAGCATCCAACTTCTTTAGATATTGCTTATAATCAGGGCATATTTTAATGTTCATGGTTTTCACTATCAATTCATGTCACAAAGGCAATGTATTGATAGTTATTGACAGTAAATATAATTATTACATTTTTTATACTGCTTGATAACGATCGTTTATAGTCATATCACTCACTTGGATGAAAGTGTAGGCTACAACCATATGATAACCACTTATCATATGGTCCTACCAGGGAAAATAACACACTAATGACACTTCACAGGAAGATAGTATAATGCCTTTCTGATGGGAAGTGTCAATTTTTATTTTCTAATAAACAGGAAACTAATGTGGTCGACAAATTTAGGCATGGGAAGAATGAAAATCCTTATTTTGAGCAATTACAATATGAGTCTTCCTTCTGTTCGTGTGAAATGTAATGTCTGAGCAGTGGTAATGACACAGACACAATGCAATATCATTTACAGGAACGAAATAGATTAAAAAATATATAAAAATCCTTTCTATAAAGAATTGCTAACGTAATAATCATTACCATTATATTGTAAAAATGGGATTTTTGCACAGAATTGGAAATTACATGAAAAATATTTCTACACTGTAAATGAACGACAAATATTCATGATTGTGTTCATCATTGACTCATTATGGCATAGAGAGAGAGCGAGAAGACTGCGAGGGCCTGAAGACATCAGTCATGGAGACAGAATATATCAAATTTCTCACATGAAGCGTGGCTGCCATGACATGAACATCTAGAAAGCACAGAAATTGAGGGCAAGCACCAATCTCTGGCAGACAGGAGCATGACAGTCTGCATTTGTGAGGAGAAAAATAGTTAAGTTGGACAGCTTGTGAGAGCGACAGAGAGAGACGGAGAGAGGGAGAGGGAAAGAGAGAGTAAGAAGGAGGGGGAGAGGTCTGTGGTGAGGACCTGACCAGACCCTGCTCTCTAGTGTAAACCACCCCCAAATCCCTGCACCCAGACGGACTGCCAGACAGACAGGAGGTAGAGACAAAAACAGATATGCAGCTAGAAAGTTCTGTATCTTCAGCCAGATCCGAAAACAGGGGTAAACTAAGTGACAGTGAGAAATGAGCAGAACGCTAACACAAAGAAGAAAGAGATTAAAGCCTTTTCCATATGAGAAAATGTTCCTCTCCCAGAGACTTGTGAGAAATCGCTGATGGAGACTAAACGAATGTATGAACAAGACCACGTTCACCATGTCTCCATTCCTGACATTCAGAGGAAGAAATAACAAGAGGGAAGTGCATGTCTGGGTTTGGGGGGTTGTTAGTGGTGATGGGGGATTGTGGGGGGGGGCCTTGACGATAAGGGAAAAATTCAGACCGGTCAAAGTTTCCCTTTTGCCAATCGTGCTCCTGATAAAGACAGCGCCTGCTCCAGTACTGATAGAAGGGCTATCTCTCGCTCGTTCCCCCTCTCTCTTGCTCTCCCGGCAGTTAGTTTGTGAGGAAAAAAGCCTATCACACTAACATCACTGTGCTGCCATCAACCAGCAACCACACAGCAATTAATATCGCTCCAATTACTGTTAAAGGGACAGGCTGGGACATGACGATAATGAAAACATCCTCAACTAAAATAATTAAAAAACACTGACATACTCACTGATGGGCACATACACACTCACACACACAGTTTGAAAATAAATATGAAAGATAGATCCTATAGTAATCTCCTTACATTATTTAACTGAACAGAAGAAAAATAAAACAGCTATGACAAGAGGGATGGAAAAAAATATGATGGCAATTGCTTGTTAAATCCTCTGTGACATGTTTGTGTTCTCAGATGGGTTTTTGTTACAAGTTGAATAAATTCCCATTGGTCACATTAAAGGCTGCCTCTCCCAAACAACAGCCTGGGCACATCACACCATCTACATAATAACACAGCAACTTAAACACACTCACACTTAACTTTACAAAACAAATACACAGCCCTCAGTCAAGACTGCTATGACACAAAAACAAACACATTACACACGCACCATACAATAAACAAGACAAAACTAGACATGGATTCACAGTCTCTGACTAGTCGGACAGACAGACAAACTGACTCACCTGGACCCCTCCAATGTAGACAGTCTTCCTCCTCTTCCATCTCCTCCTTAGAGTGTGTTGGACCTTTCTCCTCCTCCTCCTCCTCCTCATCATCAGGTGCACAAAGGGATTCATGTGTCCTTGGCTCTGTTGAAAGAAGAGGGCATCAGAACAATGAGACATCTATTCAAACAACAGGGTTGGTGCATTATACATTATATATGTATCATATTATAATAATATGGCGTTACACCGAGACATGAAAATAAACACTATTCAGAAGAGGATCGATGGCCATCCAGTGGCTATTTATCCACTTTTGTCTTATTCAACCTGTGTGAGTGTGTGTCATAGTAACCACTGCTCTAATATCCAAAAGTTCTTTCCAGGTGTATGTAATAACACAAAAAACGTTCTGGGCTAATAACGTAAGAAATAAATAAATAAATAAAAATTGCAAAGTGGTTTAGGAGCTAGAAGCAGAGCTGCCATGTCTATCAGCGCCATCCATCCAGAGGACAGGACACTGTGTGTGTGTGTGTATGTGGTGCTCGCAATTCGTCACACTTGAGTGTGTATGTGTGTGTACAATGAGTCTACTCCACACATACTTTCCTCATCATTGGCGGTTCCTGTCTGTTGATCAAAGCCCTCAGAATAAAGCCTCCATAGCTGTGTAACACAACACCTCAGCACGGAGATGGACCCTTTGATTCTCCAAGCGACACCACAGACAGAAAACCTCATTAGAGACGATGTCTAGTGATCTCTCCCTCTCTGCCTCTGTCGCATAAAGGCAAACCACCTCCAACAAAGACACAGACGGAGTATACACTCTAATCACTGTCATCAATATCCCTGTCTGTCTTTGATGAAGGTGATTACTGAATCTCTCTCTTTGATCAGTGTTCACTGTGTAGGGAGAACTCTGAACCTCCTCTTTGACTTTGGTATCAAACACTTTACTTCCACTGTGTTCCTACATAGCAGAATGGGCTGATTATCAGCCATTAGCTTAATCAGAGGGACTCTCCCGCCCCTGCCCCACTCACCTTCTCCCCTTCCCCAAATCCCTTCCCATCAACCCACCCCGATAACACCTCGGCCTTGTGCACAAAGGGCATGTTTACCATTGCATTCTCGCTCAGATAAACAGCGATAGCGCTCGATCGATACCCAGCCATAAACGTCCGCCAGCGTGACGCCCTCAGAGAGGTGCTGTTATTAATGTAACAGTTGAAGTTTAGATCTGTATCGTCAAAAAAAAAAATCAACCATTGCCCGCCCCCTCCTCCCTAAAAATCCACCCACCCCGTCCAACTCTCCATCCCACCCCATACACACACACACACACTCAGCCTGTCCCAGCACATCAGCCCCGACACTACTAACCCTCCCTCCCTGCCTAAACAGTCCCATTATTTTCAGCTATAAATCACATTGAATGGCATATTGATTTTATCATGCAGCGCTCAGCTGGGGGAGTGGAGCTGGAACCACAGTTATTGCGTTTAATATTATCAATATTATCTCCCATATCATCTGAGCCGAGGAGGCAGGTATCAGGAGTCGATGACAGAGACTTTTCTGCCGCCCCCTCCTCCCCCCTCTCTACCTCCTCCCCTCCTTCTATGCCTCCCACCCCCCACCCCCCGACCGAGAAAGCCTCTATCAATCTGATAAGCAGAACTTCCCCTGTCACACCTGCAGGGCAAAGTCACCCAACAACCTGAACTTCTAAACCCAGACTCCTCTTTCTCATCCCCAACTCACTGTGTGTCCTCCCCCTACTGCATTGTTGACCTCTGCTCTTAACTCATGTTAACTCACTGGTGAACTCCACTGGTTCCCACAGAAACAAAAACAGGGATGCTACTTGAGCGCAAAGGCCCTGTGAAGAGAAATAGTTATTTGGACCAGCAGTGTTGGTCTCTCTCACTCGCTAGTTTTGACTAGCATATTTTTTATTATCCTAATAAGGTCTCAGACAAGGGTCCTTGTTTCAGTAAGAGTTCCTGTATTCACCTGTAGACCATAGATCTCATCAAACACTGAGAATGAAGGAACATTGAAAGGAAGCAGTCACACCACGACAGAGACAGATGAATTGAGCAGATGAGTAGCGTATGTGTGTGTGCATGTGCAAAGGTGCATTCTTTGTTCATTGCAAATTAATATATTTGTTTTCTGTCTAGAAGATGAACACAGAGTGGGTCCTGTTACTGGTAGAATGTGTTTTTCTCTCTAAGTTATCAAGAGCTTATCGCCTGTGTCTCTCCCTCTCCCAGATGGTGGATAAGGGGCCTTGCCTTTATTAGCCAGCGCTGGCCCGATAAAGACCTGGTATTGATCCCAGGTTGAAAGAGCAGGTCCGTCAAACACGGCTGATTTACAGAGAGCTGATAATGGCAGGACCGGGCAACCGAGGAACCAGAGAGAGAGCTAAATCAACAAGGTGACGTGTCGCTTTTCTCCATTCAGTTTGGGGGGGGGGGGAGACAAAGACACAAGGAAAAACACAAAAATACAAGCTTTATTTGTCTCTGAAATGTAATCGACGTTCTATTCTTCTCCATCACGAGCGAGCGAGCACACACACACACACACACACACACACACACACACACACACACACACACACACACACACACACACACTTAATTCTCTCATCCTCACCTGCAGCACACAAGCTGAAACCAACACACAACCCTGGGTAATCTTTAATCTAGTCTCAATTAACACCTGACAGAATTTCCATGGGTTTTTCAAACCAAGCCAACCAGCAGACGCTTATCACTTAACACTCCATCCCAAAATTTCACAAGAGCAGGACTTTGTCTTTTTAAAAAAGAAATACAGAACTCTGTAATAACTCAAAATAATATGATTCGAAGATAACCCTATTTGGTAAAAGACAAAGTCAATATTATGGCAAGAACAGCTCAAATAAGCAAAGAGAAACAACAGTCCATCATTACCTTAAGACATGAAGCTCAGTCAATTCGGAACATTTCAAAAGTTTCTTCAAGTGCAGTTGCAAAAACCATGATGGAACTGGCTCTCATTAGGACCACCAAAGGAAAGGAAGACCCAGCGATACCTCGGCTGTAGGGGATAAGTTTATTAAAGTTACTAGCCTCAGAAATTGCAGCCCAAATTAATGCTTCACAGAGTTCAAGTAACAGACACATCTCAACATCAACTGTTCAGAGGAGACTGTGTGAATCTGGCCTTCATGGTCGCATTTCTGCAAAGAAACCACTACTTAAGGACACCAATAAGAAGAAGAGACTTGCTTGGGCCAAGAAACACGAGCAATAGAAATTAGACCGGTGGAAATCTGTACTTTGGTCTGATGAGTCCAAATTTGAGATTTTTAGTTCTAACCGTCTTTGTGAGATGCAGAGGAGGTGAACGGATGATCTCTGCATGTGTGGTTCCCACTGTGAAGCATGGAGGAGGTGGTTTGATGGTGCTTTGCTGGTGACACTGTCTGTGATTTATTTAGAATTCAAGGCACACTTAACCAGCATGGCTACCACAACATTCTGCGCGATATGCCATCCCATCTGGTTTGCGCTTAGTGTGACTATCATTTGTTTTTCAACAGGACAATGACACAACACACCACCAGGCTGTGTAAGGGCTATTTGACCAAGAAAGAGAGTGATGGAGTGCTGCATCAGATGACCTGGCCTCCACACTCACCAAACCTCAACCCAATTGAGATGGTTTTGGATGGGTTGGACCGCAAAGTGAAGGAAAAGCAGCCAACAAGTGCTAGGCATATGTGGGAACTCCTTCAAGACTGTTGGAAAAGCATTCAAGGTGAAGCTGCTTGAGAGAATGCCAAGAGTGTGCAAAGCTGTCATCATAGCAAAGGGTGGATACTTTGAAGAATCTAAAATATATGTTGATTTGTTTAACACTTTTTTGGTTATTACATGATTCCGTATGTGTTATTTCATAGCTTGTCTTCACTATTATTCTACAATGCAGAAAATAGTAAAAGAAAGAAAAACCCTTGAATGAGTAGGTGTCCAAACTTTTGGCTGTACTGTATGCACATGTGAAATTATCTTTTCAACATTCATTGATGGTGTGCCCCTATTCTGCATAGTTTTGGTTAACAATTAACAAGTAGTGGGATATTGGGATATGATGAGTTTATGGGAATTAGTGGTTACATAGCACTGGCAGTTGATTTGAGAGAGTATAGTACTTATTATCCATGAACCACATACAGTGCCTTGCGAAAGTATTCGGCCCCCTTGAACTTTGCGACCTTTTCCCACATTTCAGGCTTCAAACATAAAGATATAAAACTGTATTTTTTTGTGAAGAATCCACAACAAGTGGGACACAATCATGAAGTGGAACGACATTTATTGGATATTTCAAACTTTTTTAACAAATCAAAAACTGAAAAATTGGGCGTGCAAAATTAATCAGCCCCCTTAAGTTAATACTTTGTAGCGCCACCTTTTGCTGCGATTACAGCTGTAAGTCGCTTGGGGTATGTCTCTATCAGTTTTGCACATCGAGAGACTGAAATTTTTTCCCATTCCTCCTTGCAAAACAGCTCGAGCTCAGTGAGGTTGGAAGGAGAGCATTTGTGAACAGCAGTTTTCAGTTCTTTCGACAGATTCTCGATTGGATTCAGGTCTGGACTTTGACTTGGCCATTCTAACACCTGGATATGTTTATTTTTGAACCATTCCATTGTAGATTTTGCTTTATGTTTTGGATCATTGTCTTGTTGGAAGACAAATCTCCGTCCCAGTCTCAGGTCTTTTGCAGACTCTATCAGGTTTTCTTCCAGAATGGTCCTGTATTTGGCTCCATCCATCTTCCCATCAATTTTAACCATCTTCCCTGTCCCTGCTGAAGAAAAGCAGGCCCAAACCATGATGCTGCCACTACCATGTTTGACAGTGGGGATGGTGTGTTGCTTTTACGCCAAACATAACGTTTTGCATTGTTGCCAAAAAGTTCCATTTTGGTTTCATCTGACCAGAGCACCTTCTTCCACATATTTGGTGTGTCTCCCAGGTGGCTTGTGGCAAACTTTAAACAACACTTTTTATGGATATCTTTAAGAAATGGCTTTCTTCTTGCCACTCTTCCATAAAGGCCAGATTTGTGCAATATACGACTGATTGTTGTCCTATGGACAGAGTGTCCCACCTCAGCTGTAGATCTCTGCAGTTCATCCAGAGTGATCATGGGCCTCTTGGCTGCATCTCTGATCACTCTTCTCCTTGTATGAGCTGAAAGTTTAGAGGGACGGCCAGGTCTTGATAGATTTGCAGTGGTCTGATACTCCTTCCATTTCAATATTATCGCTTGCACAGTGCTCCTTGGGATGTTTAAAGCTTGGGAAATCTGTTGTATCCAAATCCGGCTTTAAACTTCTTCACAACAGTATCTCGGACCTGCCTGGTGTGTTCCTTGTTCTTCATGATGCTCTCTGCGCTTTTAACGGACCTCTGAGACTATCACAGTGCAGGTGCATTTATACGGAGACTTGATTACACACAGGTGGATTGTATTTATCATCATTAGTCATTTAGGTCAACATTGGATCATTCAGAGATCCTCACTGAACTTCTGGAGAGAGTTTGCTGCACTGAAAGTAAAGGGGCTGAATAATTTTGCACGCCCAATTTTTCAGTTTTTGATTTGTTAAAAAAGTTTGAAATATCCAATAAATGTCGTTCCACTTCATGATTGTGTCCCACTTGTTGTTGATTCTTCACAAAAAAATACAGTTTTATATCTTTATGTTTGAAGCCTGAAATGTGGCAAAAGGTCGTAAAGTTCAAGGGGGCCGAATACTTTCGCAAGGCACTGTAATGTATATTTTAACTTACAATTAATAAAGAAAACATAATGAGTAGGGGGAATCAATCAAATCATCAATGCAAATATTGAATAATAGAGTCAACATAACAGCCGCAGTCATACCTATTGTAGTGAAGACAGCCGAATAGATAAATAATTACTAGAAAACATATGACTGAGACAAAAGACTGAGGACTGAGACGAAGCTATCAATAGATCTCCAAGACCCTGGTGCCATCACAGAAGACAACTGTTGTATGAATCAACTGAAATGATGAACTCACCACAGATAGTTCCACAGAATGAAACAGGGCACTTGCCAAGAATTGTTCATAACCTGGGGCAGAATTAAAAGCAATGGTTCAGTGAGAAAAACCAGGGAACTACCACTGGCAGCAGTATTTGTGTGGCATATGAGCCATTTGGCAATAGTGGCAGAGAGTCAGGTCACTCACAGCATCTCAGCAAGCTACAGCACCAGCCATGAGCTAAGACATTGTGAGAAGCAGTGGATCTGCTCAGATGCCACCAGGTACTCACTGAGTTGTGTTGCATGGTTATAAGAGGATAGCTGTATGTTTCTCAGTGCTGCCCCAGGCTGAGAGAGCTCACCTTCATTGTACAGGGGGGTGAACAGAGGTGGGAGAGCTCACCTTCATTGTACAGGGGGGTATATGGTGGTGGACTGGAGCTGTCACATTCTGCTGAGTCTGAGGCTCCGCCCTCATCGCCCGATAGGCTGACATCCTCAGGTGTGTTGTCCTCGCCACCCTCCTGGTCGCCAATAGAACCTTACAGAGGAAAAAAAGAGGGAACATTTAATTGAATTGAAAATCTTTACTCATTTATATGAAGGCATTAACCTCTAACCCACAGCACAATAACATCAGGTGAAGGAATCCATACCCCAATTCATGACTATATACTTAGCCATTTAAATACAGTGAAACTAGAATATTATGCTGTCACTCTTCAGTAGAGATTACTGAACAGAAAGCTCTGAAGTGATTACATTTTTCATTTCTAGTCCCTTGTAAAATTGATCTCATGGAATTAGGAGTGCCCCAAAAAATTAAGGATATCAAATTCTGCACAACAGATTCCGTAATGTGTGAAAAAAATAAGTGCCATTCCCTGAATGCAACATTTTTAATACATTTTATATTTGGTAGACTAAAGCGGTTTTACTAATGTCATAATAAGATAATTAACTCACACCTGATATTGTATTTCTATAATCCCTGCTGACTACCTGCTGATTTTGTTGCTGAGCTATTTTAGACCGGTGAGGATAGCCTAAATTAAAGCATAACAATATCATGCTTTAATAATAATAATAATGTTTTAAAATAATACAAATGAATTGATATGCATTCTCCTAATAATTATAATCCAGACTAAGTAAAACCAAGGATCAGAACACAAAACCTTTCCTTGTTTTCGTCAGACCCAATCCCCATCATCACGGTCGCATTCTATTGGTGCAGGTCGGGAACAGCTCTCTCCTCACATGCTTTCACTCTACTGTCACACACAGAAAAGGTTCTACATGAGACCACTCTAATTATGAAAGCCCACCAGTATTTCAAATCGGATTGGATGCCACAATTCTCTGTAGACATAACGTTACAGCCTATTCCCAGGAGAGCACATAGATTATTAATTCATCTCCGGCCCTATTCCATAAAGACGATTAGGAACCGTCAAATCGGTGTAAATGGTTATTCTACTGATTACCATGGGAGAAAATAAACAACAAATGCAAACAAAGGCATTGCAATTAAGTCTTGGGGCACAACACAATTTTAAACAAGTACATTTGTGTCAAATTAATACTGGATATTAAAATGGGATTTTACCCCATAGTTTGTAAATGAATTCCCATGAGGTTGTGATGAGCGAAGTGGGATTGTTCCAAGCTAAAGCCGTGACTGGGGGGCGTATATATTTACACTCCTAGAACAAAAAGGCCTATAATCTATACAAAGCACACAACAATACCCGTGAATAAAGAGTCTTGTAGAAAAAGAGAAAGGCAATTTTTCTAATTCTGTTAATTTCACTTCCAAGCAATTAAAACGAGGCAGAGATAATGCTTGGAAACAATCGCTGCCTGACAAAGTGTTTCGGTCTTTGTAAATGAAACATCTTTAGGCTAATTTTGACTTCCACGCCTGCATGGTTCACTGTTTCAGATAAAATTAACAGTTAGATTTGGACCTTAATACTAAATAAAAAAAGATGAAAGAAAAAAGATCGATCCCGAACACAATATTTTAGAATTATGTGGCTTGAGCTTTGGTAGATCAAATTTACAGTATATCTGTGAGGACATTTTCATACAATTAATTTTCCTTTAATCATAATTGTACAAAGGGACTTCTCTGTATAAAATTCCAATTATATTTCTTGTTAAAAATGTAAGTTTGAATGATCATTTCTTTCCTCATTACTGTTCTGGTTTAATGAATCAATCGCCGCACCACTGCTTTCAGACATCAAATTGTGGGGAATAAGTTGAAACTTTTGCCTCATTTATCCACAAAAAAATATATAATATTTTTCCCTCTTCAGGATAGTTGGAAGAAAGGATAGTACGGGTTACTTGATAAGCATTGTACCATCCTACATCATCTGAACTTTTCAAAAGTTATAACCACAAATTGTTTAAAACTCACTGAATAAATTGACGGTTAAACAATTCAGAATTAGACTTAATAAAAAAATAATGAATTTGTTAACCAATCATATTAGGTATATTAAGTAACTGAAAACAACACAGAAATATGCCACACAATGGAGATGTCGCCGAGTATAATTTGAGGAGCAAATGTCTGGACTGTCAATCAAGTATTGAAACATGTAGTATATAACCTGAACTGATACCATTAGCCAAATTCTGAAATAAGTCTCAAGTCATTCATGTGCGTGCACTCACACAGACACACACACACACACACACTAACCTGCATGCATTTGTGACACAGAATTTTCATCATAAAGACAGTGAAAAAGAAAGAGAGCGGGTTGGGGGGGAACTCAGAGCAGCCTCCAACTCCATCTGCCACTCTAATACAGCACAGATCAAAGTGTAAAGCTGATGAAGGCAGAGGAGATACTGCTTTATTAACTCGCCGTCCACATCAAACCTGTGTGCTCAGCAGCGGTGATTAAACACAGAGACAACACATCAAACCTGTGTGCTCAGCAGCGGTGATTAAACACAGAGACAACACATCAAACCTGTGTGCTCAGCAGCGGTGATTAAACACAGAGACAACACATCAAACCTGCATGCTCAACAAGACTGATTAAACAGTCGCCGCGCCTCGCCAGCTCTTACACTAATACTCATCTTACAAAACAGCAGAACAAGAAGAGAAGCGCTACTTGTATCAGACAATCAGACACTTGTGAGAAAGAAGAAAATCTTAAAGGAGGATATTTAGAGAGAGTGAGAGAGGCCCCTTCGTATGTACTCTTGAAGAGGGAACTGGGTTACCTGACATAGAGTCATATGCTGAAGAGGAGCCTCTTATTGTTCAGACTTAAAGGAATGACGAAGGATTGAGTAAATATTATTTTAACTTCAGTTCTATCAGGTCTTTCAAGCTTGAACCCCCAAGAGGGTTTAAAGCCCACTTCAATTATCAGAATTAAGCTTTTGTTATACTTTGCAAAAAATGTAGTCCATGCGATCGGAATGATTTCTCTAATTTGATATCTAGGTGAAATAAAACATATATTTCCTTTGATCCGAGGAAAGTAATGATGAATGACTTCATTGATTACGCTGTAAATTAAACAAATCTAGCAAAATGTATAGATTTGAATTTTAATAGATTTTGTTTTGTTTGTCTCTTTCCATTATTTGTAACTTTTTTTTAAACTTATTTTGTACATGATGTTGCTGCTACCGTCTCTTATGACCGAAAATAACTTCTGGACATCAGAACAGCGATTACTCACCACGAACTGGCAGAAAACTACACTGCTCAAAAAAAATAAAAGGAACACTAAAATAACACATCCTAGATCTGAATGAATGAAATATTCTTATGAAATACTTTTTTCTTTACATAGTTGAATGTGCTGACAACAAAATCACACAAAAATTATTAATGGAAATCAAATTTATCAACCCATGAAGGTCTGGATTTGGAGTCACACTCAAAATTAAAGTGGAAAACCACACTACAGGCGGATCCAACTTTGATGTAATGTCCTTAAAACAAGTCAAAATGAGGCTCAGCAGTGTGTGTGGCCTCCGTATGACCTCCCTACAATGCCTGAGCATGCTCCTGATGAGGTGGCGGATGGTCTCCTGAGGGATCTCTTCCCAGACCTGGACTAAAGCATCCGCCAACTCCTGGACAGTCTGTGGTGCAACGTGGCGTTGGTGGATGGAGCGAGACATGATGTCCCAGATGTGCTCAATTGGATTCAGGTCTGGGGAACGGGCGGGCCAGTCCATAGCATCAATGCTCTCTCTCCTCTTGTAGGAACTGCTGACACACTCCAGCCACATGAGGTCTAGCATTGTCTTGCATTAGGAGGAACCCAGGGCCAACCGCACCAGCATATGGTCTCACAAGGGGTCTGAGGATCTCATCTTGGTACCTAATGGCAGTCAGGCTACCTCTGGCGAGCACATGGAGGGCTGTGTGGCCCCCCAAAGAAATGCCACCCCACACCATGACTGGCCCACTGCCAAACCGGTCATGCTGGAGGATGTTGCAGGCAGCAGAACGTTCTCCATGGCGTCTCCAGACTCTGTCATGTCTGTCACGTGCTCAGTGTGAACCTGCTTTCATCTGTGAAGAGCACAGGGCGCCAGTGGCGAATTTGCCAATCTTGGTGTTCTCTGGCAAATGCCAAACGTCCTGCATGGTGTTGGGCTGTAAGCCCAACCCCCACCTGTGGACGTCGGGCCCTCATACCACCCTCATGGAGTCTGTTTCTGACCGTTTGAGCAGACACATGCACATTTGTGGCCTGCTGGAGGTCATTTTGCAGGGCTCTGGCAGTGCTCCTCCTGCTCTTCCTTGAACAAAGGCGGAGGTAGCGGTCCTGCTGCTGGGTTGCTGCCCTCCTACGGCCTCCTCCACGTCTCCTGATGTACTGGCCTGTCTCCTGGCAGCGCCTCCATGCTCTGGACACTACGCTGACAGACACAGAAAACCTTCTTGCCACAGCTCGCATTGATGTGCCATCCTGGATGAGCTGCACTACCTGAGCCACTTGTGTGGGTTGTAGACTCCGTCTCATGCTACCACTAGAGTGAAAGCACCGCCAGCATTCAAAAGTGACCAAAACATCAGCCAGGAAGCATAGGAACTGAGAAGTGGTCTGTGGTCACCACCTGCACAATCACTCCTTTATTGGGGGCTCTTGCTAATTGCCTATAATTTCCACCTGTTGTCTATTCCATTTGCACAACAGCATGTGAAATTTATTGTCAATCAGTGTTGCTTCCTAAGTGGACAGTTTGATTTCACAGAAGTGTGATTGACTTGGAGTTACATTGTGTTGTTTAAGTGTTCCATTTATTTTTTTGAGCAGTGTATTTTTCTTTTAACGAGTCTGACGAGTCCGACGTGAATGACATACTGCTTTCCCGGGAACAGGCCAAAATCCCCGTCATTTGCGTGAAGAGAAGGCAGAGAAAAAGGGTCCGGAGGGCGGGCTGCCTTCTGAGAATTCGTAGGCGATCGACTGCCTTCCGTTCTGCTTGCAAACGTACAATCTTTGGAAAATAAAATCGATGACCTACGCGGGAGACTAAACTACAAACGGGACATTAAAAACTGTAAAATCTTATGCTTCACGGAGTCGTGGCTGAACAACGACAGCTGGCTGGTTATACACTGTATCGGTGGGATAGAACAGCGGCATCTGGTAAGACAAGGGGTGGCGAACTATGTATTTTTGTAAATAACAGCTGGTGCACAATATCTAAGGAAGTCTCAAGGTTTTGCTTGCCTGAGGTAGAGTATCTCATGATAAGCTGTAGACCACACTGCATACCTAGAGAGTTTATCTGTATTTTTCATAGCAGTCTACATACCACCACAGACAAATGCTTGCACTCAATGAGCTGTATTCCGCCATAAGCAAACAGGAAAACGCTCAGCCAGAGGCAGCGCTCCTAGTGGCCGGGGACTTTATTACAGGGAAATTTAAATCTGTCTAACTAAATTTCCATCAGCATATTAAACACCTCCCTCTGCAACCAGAGAGAAAAAAAAACTGTGGACCACATTTACTCCAAACACAGAGACGCATACAAAACTCTCCCTCGCCCTCCATTTGGCAAATCTGACCATAATTCTATCCTCCTGACTCTTGCTTACAAGCAAAAATTAAAGCAGGAAGCAGGTGCCTCCTGCTTTAAGTGAGTCGGTCAATAAAAAAAGTGGTCAGATGAAGCAGATGCTAAGCTACAGGACTGTTTTGCTAGCACAGACTGGAATATGTTCCAGGATTCTTCCAATGGCATTGAGGAGTACACCACAGTCATTGGTTCATCAATAAGTGCATCGATGACATCGTCCCCACAGCGACCGAACGTACATTCCCAAACCAGAAGCCATGGTCTACAGACAACATCCTCACTGAGCTAAATGCTAGAGCTGCTGCTTTCAGGGAGCAGGACTCTAACCTCGAACAGGCACAGCATCAATACAGGACTAAGATCAAATCGCACTACACTGGCTCTGACGCTAGTCGGATGTGGCAAGGTTTGCAAACCATTACAAACTAAAGGGAAGCACAGCCACAAGCTGCTCACTGACACAAGCCTACCAGATGAGCTAAACTACTTCTATGCTCGCTTCGAGGCAAATAACACTGAAACATGCATGAGAGCACCAGCTGTTCTGGAAGACTGTGTGATCATGCTTTCTGCAGCCCATGTGAGTAAGACCTTTAAACAGGTCAAAATTCACAAGGCCGCAGGGCCAGACGGATTACCAGGATGTGTACTGCGGGAAGGCGCTGACCAACTGGCAAGTGTCTTCACCAACATTTTCAACCTCTCCCTGTCCGAGTCTGTAATACCAACATGTTTTAAACAGACCACCACAGTGCCTGTGCCCAAGAACACTAAAGTAACCTGCCTAAATGACTACCGACCCGTAGCACTCATGTCTGTAACCATGAAGTACTTTCAAAGGCTGGTCAAGGCTCACATCAACACCATTATCCCAGAAACCCAAGATCAACCCCAATTTGCATACCGCCCTGACAGATCCACAGATGATGCAATCTCTATTGCAGTCCACACTGCCCTTTCCCCCCTGGACAAAAGGAACACCTTTGTGAGAATGCTATTCATTGACTACAGCTCAGCGTTCAACACCATAATTCCCTCAAAGCTCATCACTAAGCTAAGGACCCTGGGACTAAGCACCTCCCTCTGCAACTGGAACCTGGACTTCCTGATGGGCCGCCCCCAGGTGGTAAGAGTAGGTAACAACACATCCGCCACGCTGATCCTCAACACAGGGGCCCCTCAGGGATGCATGCTCAGTCCCCTCCTGTACTCCCTGTTCACTCATGACTGCACGGTCAGGCACGACTACAACACAATCATTAAGTTTGCCGATGACACAACAGTGGTAGGCCTGATTACTAACAATGACGAGACAGCCTAGAGGGAGGAGGTCAGAGACCTGGCCATGTGGTACCAGGACAACAACCTCTCCCTCAACGTGATCAATACAAAGGAAAAAGAGGACCAAGCATGCCCCCATTCTCATCGACAGGGCTGTAGTGGAGCAAGTTGAGAGTTTCAAGTTCCTTGCTGTCCACATCACCAACAAACTAACATGGTCCAAGCACACCAAGACAGTCATGAAGAGGGCATGACAAAACCTATTCCCCCTCAGGAGACTGAAAAGATTTGGCATGGGTCCTCAGATCCTCAAAACGTTCTACAGCTGCACCATGGTATGGCAACTGCTTCCTGGTATGGCAACTGCTCGGCCTCTGACCGCAAGGCACTACAGAGGGTAGTGCGTACGGCCCAGTACATCACTGGGGCCAAGCTTCATGCCATCCTTTTATACCAGGCGGTGTCAGAGGAAGGCCCTAAAAATGTATCAAAGACTCCAGCCATCCTAGTCATAGATTGTTCTCTCTGCTACTGCACGGCAAGCAGTACCGGAGCACCAAGTCTAGGTCCAGGAGGCTTCTAAACAGCTTCTACCCCCAAGCCATAAGACTCCTGAACATGTAATGGCTACCCAGACTATTTGCATTGCCCCGCCCCGCTCCACCCTTCTTTTACACTGCTACTCTTCTCTGTTGTTATCATCTATGCAAAAAAAATTAGGGTCACTTAGAAATGTCCTTGTTTTTGAAAGAAAAGCACATTTTTTGGCTACTAAAATAACATCAAATTGATCAGAAAAACAGTGTAGACATTGTTAATGTTGTAACTGACTATTGTAGCTGGAAACATCTGACTTTTAATGGAATATCTACATAGGCGTATAGAGGCCCATCATCAGCAACCATCACTCCTGTGTTCCAATGGCACTTTGTGTTAGCTAATCCAAGTTTATCATTTTAAAAGGGTAATTGATCATTAGAAAACCCTTTTGCAATGATGTTAGCACAGCTGAAAACTGTTTTTCTGATTAAAGAAGCAATAAAACTGGCCTTCTTTTGACTAGTTGAGTATCTGAAGCATCAGCATTTGTGGGTTCGACTACAGGCTCAAAATGTCCAGAAACAAAGAACTTCCTTCTGAAACTCATCAGTCTATTCTTGTTCTCAGAAATTAAGGCTATTCCATGCGAGAAATATCAAGCAACTGAAGATCTGGTACAACGCTCTGTACTACTCCCTTCACAGAACAGCGCAAACTGGCCCTAACCAGAAGACAAAGAGGAGTGGGAGGCCCCGGTGCAGAACTGAGCAAGAGGACAAGTACATTAGAGTGTCTAGTTTGACAAACAGACGCCTCACAAGTCCTCAACTGGCAGATTCATTAAATAGTACCCGCAAAACACCAGTCTCAACGTCAACAGTGAACAGGCGACTCCGGGGTGCAGAGTTCCTCTGTCCAGTGACTGTATTCTTTTGCCCATCTTAAACTTTTATTTTTATTGGCCAGTCTGAGATATGGCTTTTTCTTTGCCCCTCTGCCTAGAAGGCCTGCAACACAAAGACGCCTCTTCACTGTTGCCGTTGAGACTGGTGTTTTGCGATAATGGGCCTCTGTACGCCTATGTAGATTTTTTTTTTTAATTAAACAGCCGTTTCTAGCTACAATAGTCATTTACAACATTAACAATGTTTACACTGTATTTCTGATAAATTTGATGTTATTTTAATGGACAAAAAAAATGTAATTTTCTTTCAAAAAACAAGGAAATGCCTAAGTGACCCCGAACTTTTGAAAGGAAGTGTACATGTACATATTACCTCAATTACCGACTAACCAGTGCCCCCACACATTGACTCTATACCGGTAACCCCCTGTATAGTCTCGCTATTGTTATTTTACTGCAGCTCTTTAATTACTTGTTACTTTTGATTTCTTATTTTTTAAATTGCATTGTTGGTTAAGAGCTTGTAAGTAAGTATTTCACTGTAAGGCTGTTGTATTCGGCGCATGTGACTAAAAACATTTGATTTGATATGAAATCCTGGTGACATTGATCGCTCTGAAGACCTCCAAATCTCCTGCGATGATGGTTGAGTACTCAGCAGACAGATGAAGGACCAGAGTGCAGTAGGGTGATGGGCGCCACAGGTGACCACAATCCCTGACATCGCAGATAAGCCCGAGGGCCTCTGGGCTACACTGCTCTGCGCTCTTACTGCCCTGACAGCAGACGAGTGGCAGGGACTCACTCTGGACCGACTGCAGACAGACAGGTGTAGAGTCAGGGAGATGGCGGCTCTGAAACAGGCTGGGGCCCATCACACCACTCTACCTGGGTTTAGAATTACCATACCACTCCCTAGCTGCCTCACCAGCCCTCAGTGAAGACCCAGGCCCACATAGAGGCTATAGAGAGGGCAGTCACACACTCTATAATGCCTGTATATGGGGATGAAAGGGAAATTAGTATGGTTGGTACACTACATACTTTTCTTCCCATAAAACACAGGTTGTATGTAGAATGTTGGGGTTGTGGAAGAGAAAATAAGTCTTCCATATTTTAGTGGCTGCATCTCATGTCATTCCATCACTTTATATATAAGTAGCATTCCTGTGAGCAGAACTGTCTGTCAAACCGCAGCCAGACTAAACACAGTCAGAAAAGATGTGAGAGCTATAGCCTGTAACTGAATAGAAAAATATATCTGCATAAAATGTCTGTCAACGCCATCAGTGAAATCATACGAATGACTGATTATAATACTTATGATAATGAGTGTGATTATAATATGATGATAATGTGTGGCAATGATATTCATGTGCACAGGGCATTGGAGCACTTCAAACAGGGCCCGCCTGATCCCAAATGTGGACCACGTGACAGCAGGACGTCAAACATCAAACAGTTAAATCCCCGGACAGAGCACTGAGGTACAGAAGCTTTGACAACCCCCCCCCCCCTTCCTTTACATCTCCCCAAATTAAATCTCTCTTTTCCCTTTACTACATCCCTCACTCCATCCTGCAGTATATAATCACCCCCCCATTTCTCCCCTTTCCACCCTGCCATCTCTCTTTTATATTCTTGCTCTCCTGCTTTCTTCCTCTCTACCCCCCCACCACCCCTCCCTCGCGCTCAGAAAAAAACACTGTGACTGGGAGCGTCACTCTGTGCGGATAGCTGGGAGCCGTTCTCGGTTATCGGCTCCTGCAGACTCTCTCTGCTGGTCTGATCTGTCTCCTCTTCATTAAGCAAATACGCCGACGTGGAAATGAAAACATAATAGCTATTTGATTTCCAGCGAGATATTTTGCATATTGGTTCGGAGCTGATAGTGGAATTTCATCAAGTCGTTCTATTTTTTTTTCTTCATTGCTTTAAAAACTGAATTACTGAGCTGGGCGGCTTCAGCATGATTTCTTTACATTGCTGGGAAGAGAGAGGAAAAAAAGCATAGTTCCCCAGGAAGACTACTTAAACGATTAAATATCCCCCATTTCCCCTTTTTCTCCTTTTGATAACACGAAATACATTTAAAGAATTCACAGTGCTTTAGGTTCACTATACAAATCAGAGATAGGAAGGAGAAAATTAACTCCTTAATGAGCAGGAGCTCTTCTCCCTGATAATGGTCCAGGGGAGACGACGGGGTGAATGAACCCACAGAAAGAGAACGGGACTAGGGAAGGAAAACAGGAAGGAGTTAGTAACATGGAGGGAAACCAGCTTCCTTCTGCCTGGATATCACTCTGTGGGCCCTGAGAGGGCAGGTGTGATGGTAGATAGCACCAAGGTTACCCACTGCCCAGCATCGCCAGTGATGGATTGTCCAGTACAGGGGTATACTTCATGCCCCAATGAGAGAAAAACTACCCCTGCAAGGGGAGATCAACAAACCTCTTCACACCAATCTATCAGATAGCACCACCTCTCAAGAGGACATTTCTGCTGGGCTAAAATAAATCTTCCTCTTGTTTTCCATGTTGGAACATGGTGTTTTTAGCCCTGATAGGGTCCAAGCGTCTTTGAGCCTCATACACACTAACAGCATTACATTCACAATGGCATTCTTACTTTTTCATCTAGCTCCACTAGCTACAGTACCTACGAACACAGAATTTTCAGATGAGTCCAGATTCTGTGACACTTCATGGGCAGCAGGGTGGGAAAGCAGGTTGTTTAAGACACTCGTTATACCAACCACACCTTATACCTTGAGATACAGTATATTCCCCACATCAATGGCATCAAAACAGCATTGTGTGCACCAAGGTACATGGTGAATGGTGCGGTATAAAACAATATCTGTAATTGCAAGGACATTTTACAAGATTTCATCACCTTTGTTTGGGTGCAGAATACAGATTATTATCAGCGAATTTGCATTTGTCAATACATTTCACACGGCTTAAAAATCAACAGGCTTCTGGTATGGAACATTCAAGAGCACAGCAACATCTAGCTGTGTGACCTAGCTATGACCTGGTGACCTCTCAACCATTTTAGTTATTTGACTATAAACGTCACTGTCCTTGTTAATCTCTTGTAATTACAGCAACTGTTAAAGCATTAACAGTTAGCAAAATAGTAACATCTAACAGTAATGTTCAACAGGTTTAAAATGTGTATATATATATATGACACTTCATAATCATAATGAGGTTCTTATATGACCAGTGTGGTATATGTTCCCTCTCTAGGATACAGTATGTGGAATGATGTCCCCTCCCTCCCTAGACACACATCACAACGGTTCCTACTTGGCACCTCATCAAACACTCTCCCGGTGAAAGATGGTCATTATTATCAAGACCATGATACTATCCCACAGAGGTTATATAGGAGGGCAGGACCTACGATCCACTCATTATAGGATGTACTGTACGTAAGAATGTGTGTGTTGTGTTGTCTAAAGGGAAAATTGTGTACTGTATGTGCACCCGTTTTCTTGTGTTTAAAATGTAATTTCATTTTAAGAGAAGGTTTTGCATCACGCTGCCTGTACGTAGGAGGGTTATTATGAATACATTTCTCACTCACACACAGACACAACCTCCAAAAACAAGACAAACACAGACACAAAAACAACCACCATGAAAAACATTGACAACAATTTTCCCTAAATAAGAAAAAACGACACTGTCCTACTCGATCCCATCTCCATGGTCATATTTGCTCTTGGGCAGAGAGTACAGCCAGAGCAGAGCACGAGGGGAGAACCAGGGGGAGTTGAGTTGCCAGGCGGCTTGAGCCGAGACCCTGGACTATTGAAGCCAGGCATGCAGACAAGAGCCAGGCGATAAGCGCCCTGATAAAAGATTGAAAATAGCAGCAGATTTTAACTTTCCCACCGTTCCCAAGATCCATGGGGAGGGGGGCGGGGGGTAGGGGGGGGGGGGTTGAATCAACTACTTATTGCACTGCTCCCTATCTATCCTGAACAACCAGCAAGGCCACTGAGTGGGTATACTGACGCACTCAGACACACACCCCTCCAATTCAAATTTTTGACTAGTGTGTGCGTGTCTGTGTATGGAAACTGGATAGAGGGACCTTTTGCAATAACATCTTCCTCCATCTTTTGATCCTAATACATACCCATTTCACATAAATCTAATGCTCTGGACTTCCAACATAAACAAATAAGGTACAAGAGGTTTGAAAATGTATCCTTCTCCTTAGTATAGGAGCCATAAATAGGTAGTGATTCTGGGGACTATAGCGTCCAGCTGTGGGTCTGTTCACTGAAACCAAGTAAATAGCTTGCTGAGCAAATTGAAAAGAGATGCACCTATTAGAATCAAAATGGGCATTATTATAGGCATCACTAGGGGATCGTAAAGGGGTCACTATACCCCCCCTCCCTCACACACACACAAGGTCAGTAGATCTTAAGTTTGACTGTTATTTTCCCAAACAGAAACCACAGTAGAACAATCTCTCCACACTCTAGTCTGGAAGGATAAATAACAGTGATATTGTTGCATATTCTTTATCAGACTCTCACATGCTATATAGGAAGTGTCCTTGAGCACCGATGAGAATTTCCACACACATTCTCATAGAATTTAGGTAATTTTGTGTCAAGTGTGTGTAAGATCTTAGGGCCAAACTCATAACTTGGCTTGGATCCTAACATGGCCTTTTACGCCAATTACACGCACGCTTAAGTAAATCTACACAGGTCTGAGTAGTTCATATCCTAACTTTTAGTTTGGTGCCAGTTTTTCTCTGTGCCATCCATTTTCAGAGCAACACCACTACAAGAATGGAACTGGACGTGCAAACAAAGAAAGACATCTGAGTGAGTCAAGTTAGAATCTTGGTAATTACTTATGTGGGAGGGAATATGTAAGAGATCTCATAAGAGGAGGATGATTGCAATCCCTCCACCGCTCTCCTCCTTGATCTTAACCCTGAATGAAGATGGGAGGGGGAATGATTATGATGGTATGCAGAGGAGAGAAGAAGAAGAGAGAAGCCTCAACCCACTGCCATTTCTCCTCCACTAACGCTCTCAAAGCGCTGACAGAAACCAGCAGGAGATCTAAGCACCTCCTCCTCCTGAGCCTTGTTCTATCTCCTCCTCTCTTTTTGTCTGAAGTGCCGCGGCCTTCGGTTGGCCGTCTTATCTGAGTGTTGACCCTGAGGCCTTAGCTTAACTCTCCAACCAGAGGGGCCTACAACCGTTGCCACTGCTCCAACAGACAAACACTTACACAGGTGTTTCTGCTAGCGCGAGAGACTAAACACATCCCAGAGCCAGAGAAGAATAAAAAACTGCCCAGATTTGGATCAACAAAACAGTGCTCAAAGTGCAGAGGCTGCTGGGAAGCTGGAGCGAAAGTGACCCCCAGTGAACGTGTTGGGGGTTAGGGTTTAGACTAGACTGATATAGCCCTGATAGGAGACGATTAGAGGCCTCGACTCATGGCCTAGCTGCTTTTATCCACTTAACGCTGCTTTATGCAAGCTATTGGATCACTGTGATCTCTCTATGCTTTGATATCCAAATTGTTCTGGCTTGTATCTACAGTGTATGAGTACCTTTAAAATGGTGTTAACTACACAATGCATTTGCTTACTAAGAACGGCAGTATCATAGCCTACTGTTCTCTTAGTACTGCTTAGTGAGTACGCACCTGCTCTTTAACCCACTCAGTATACCGGCTGCCCTGTGGAAGTCACAACTGTGTATTTCTAAGATGTGTAATATCTGCACATAACCTGTTAAACCACAATACTCTTTTATGGCTCTCCGGTAATTGTTATGACTTAATTATACATCCTAAAAGAACATAAAAATACTCAACACAGTGGTTACTGCTACTACCCCCTGAAGAGAAACCCTGGAAAAGGAGGAGCTGCATAGAGCCAGGATATACAATAACACTAGTCTTCCACATCACTACATCCAACTGTAACTTACCGAGGCATTGCATGATCATATGACCATAGGACCATGTCAGTTTATATCGGTCTAACAACAAATTTCAGATTTAGAGATCAAGAAAAATAAATTGAAAGGCCAAAAAAAAGAAAAGGGGCAGAGAGCGGATAAAAAGGGACACGGAGAGTAAAAAAAAAAAAAGGGGGCAGAGGAGCGGATGGCAGTTGAAATGTTATCTGTCCCTCCTGTCACATGGCTTAAAAAAATAAAAATAAAGATCCTGGGAGTGTGAGTGTGATAACTCTGTGGAGCATGTAGAGGGGATGTAGAGGAGATAGCATGGGGTTAGCTTGTTAAATATAACCCACTGCATGGCTGGCAGCAGCAAAGAAAGGGGGTATTTTCAAGAGGCAGGGCATCACTGTAGCCCTCACTGCTCTGATAACATCCAGAAGGGGGAGAGGGAACGCAGCCCAGAAAAGATGCACTCACATCTATGCATCTTCCCTGGTTGCAAAAGGAAGTATCAGCACCCCTCGAACGCAAAAAGTCACAACGGGATTTCTGATGGGAAAAATGTGTTCTTCTCAGATGATGGGACGATACGGGGGAGTACAGCCAAATGTCAAAGATGATAACTGTAAGAGTGTAGAGAAACAAGTGAACATACACAGTACACACACAAGTGAACATACACAGTACACACACACACACACACACACACACAATTGAATGCACATACATACATAAACACAGAAACACATACCATTTGAATATATGGTATATGATTTACTAAAATAACCACAATGGATAACTAGTTGTAAAAAGTAGCTGTATAATAGGCTCAAACCTTGTAGTTCCCACACACGTTTATTAAAACAAAAACGTCTTGATTACAAACATAGTTATTACTAGTACAAAATGCAATAAAGCTAAATGCTGGGTATTTCCATTGAAAACAAAAAGAAAAGAGCACCAACATGTGAGCATATCAAATTGGGTGTCAAATGAAAACTAAGAACCTATATTTTGGGGAAATTAAGGCCTAGATACCATTTTTCAACCCTATTCCATCTTAAAAATGAGGCATGGCTTTGATTTCTGGATAAACAGATGGAAAAGGTCTTAGAAAACATCTACCAGAAACTCTTAAAGGTATCAGAAATACATCAGAACACAATAAATGTTAACGTACATTTCATTTTGGTGAAATTGTTTACCTTCTGTAAGTTTAAGAAATATTGCCTTGTAATTCGGTTACAAACAAATCACGTATTTTGTAATCTCTCCCTCTAAGTAATGGTAGACCTACCAATTAGCTATCGTGATTTCACTGATATCAATTTTGTTTATGAATTATTAATTGATTAAAACTCATAATTGGTAACGACATTACCAATAAAATAAATGACTGCAAATGAATGGGCTACAATGACAACTCATAATAATCACAAACCACAGTTGGGTCACCTGCACTGTCCTCCCTTCCACTGGCATACTACAACGTTCAGCTCCTAACTCTTTCCTTTCTGTCGTCTGGTGGTCAAACCACAGACTATTAAAAAAGTCAATCTGGACAACCCCTCCCTCGCTCTATCCCTCTCTGCCTTTCTCTCCCGCTCTCCAGTTAATGTCAATCTCTTACTGACACCTACCCATGAGCCCCCTCTCTTTCCATTTACTTTAACCAGAATCCTCACCCACTGAGCGCCGAACGACACCGGATGTTCATGCACTGTGCTCTACTGTGCTGCGCTGTGATGTCCAAAGCCTGTGAAACATGAGGAGAATGACATTCACATCCATAATGATGCATTTCTATGTAGTACATATCAGGGACCCATGATGTAATTCCGTTACCGCAATTTTGTTTGCGGGTGTAAATCCACTTAAATTTACTGTAGTTCAATAACCAAGAGATGTTTATAACCTCAAGG